>NC_134358.1:531290051-531902551 GCF_048569485.1 Anomaloglossus baeobatrachus | reverse complement strand
TGCTAGACTAAAGCGGGCTTTACACGCTATGACATCGCTCAAGTGATCTCGTTGGGGTCATAGAATTGGTGACGCACATCCGGTCGCTTTAGCGATGCCGTTGCGTGTCACACCTATGAGAAATTTTGCATCATCGCAAAAACGTGCAAAATCGCTCATCGGTGACATGGGGGACCATTCTCAAATATCGTTACTGCAGCAGAAACGAAGTTGTTCCTCGTTCCTGCGGCATCACACATCGCTGCGTGTGACACCGCAGGAACGAGGAAGCTCTCCTTACCTGCCTCCAGGCCGCTATGCGGAAGGAAGGAGGTGGGCGGGATGTTCGTCCCGCTCATCTCTGCTCCTCCGCTTCTATTGGGCGGCGGTTCAGTGACGCCGCTGTGACATCGCTGTGACGCTGAACGAATTGCCCCCTTAGGAAGGAGGCGGTTCGCCGGTCACAGCGACGTCGCAGGTAAGGTAAGTAGTGTGACGGGTCCGGGCGATGTTGTGCGACACGGGCAGAGATTTGCCCATATCGCACAACCGATGGGGGCGGGTACGCACCCTGGCGATATCGGTACCAATATCGCAGTGTGTAAAGCGGCCTTAAAGGCCACTTTACACACAGAGATAAATCTTTGGCAGATCTGTGGTTGCAGTGAAATCATGGACATATTGTTCTATTTGTACACAGCCACAAACCTGCCACTGATTGTCCACAATTTCACTGCAACCGCAGATCTACCGCAGATCTACCGCAGATTTCTCTGTGTGTAAAGTGGCCTTTATTCCAATAGTTAGAGAAGGAATGTGATGTAATTTACTATGAATCCGATGTACAGACTCACAGTCTAACATGAGATTGATATAATTCTGTATTTCCCACCCTAGTAAAGTAGCAGTATAGTTTGTGAAGAATAAAATGCTTTGGAAATTACTATATTCTGCAGGTGTAAAAGAGCAAGTTTAGCAGCATTCAGAGTGTGTGCCCCCAATGGTGATACTATGACAGGGACAGCTGGCTCAGTTTTCACTGTGAAAACCCCCCCTTGGTGGACCAAACATAACGACACTGACCTTTCTGCAGGGGAATGAGAGATGTGCATTTGGCTGAATTAACCACAAAGACGTCTTGCTATGACTTTTGTTCCTCAGTAAAGCAAAGAAATATTGCAATTAATATGAGAAGTATTGTTCACAGCCTTCCAATGACACTGTTGCTTTATGGCCCCTTCTGTCATGAGGATGCAGGGTGGGATTAGTGAGTCTCATGGATGGAGCAGTTCTCAGGTCCCTGAAGGATGAAGAGCTTTCTCCAGATCTTCTATGTATAGGAGTCCAGAACTAAGTCGGTACTTAGTTGCCTATAGACCTATTATGCGCATTTGACATTGTTCCATAGTTTTCCAATTACTGACTGTAGCTGTAAACAGTGTAGTATTAGTGATATATGTGATAAACTCAGCAGAAGGTCTAAGAAACTTACTAAATAACTCTGTTTATAGCAAAAAAAGTTACAAAGTGTTTAATAATAACAATACACACAACATTGTTGGTTATAAATGACTTAAGGGTGCTTTACACGCTGTTAGATCGCCATTGATAGTACCCGCCCTCGTCGTTCGTGCAACAAATGCTACGGCAGCGTCACACGCACATACCTTTTCAGCGATGTCGCTCTGACCGCCGAACAATCCCTCCTTCAAGCTGGAGGTGCGTTTGGCGTCACAGTGGCGTCACTATGCGGCCGCCCGATAGCAGAGGAGGGGCGGAGATGAGCGGGCGGAATATCCCGCCCACCTCCCTCCTTCTCATTGCCGGCAGCCGCAGGTAAGAAGATGTTCATCATTCCTGCGGTGTCACACACAGCGATGGGCTGCCGCAGTAATGACGAACAACCAGCGGCATGCACCACCAATGATATTATGAAAAGGAGCGAGTGTCAACGATCAACGATTTTTGACGCTTTTGCGATCGTTGATGTCACACGCTGCGATGTCGTTAACGACGTGACCCCGACGATATATCGTTAGCGATGTTGCAGCGTATAAAGCACCCTTTAGTGACCAAATGTAGAACTGGTGGAGGAAGGTTGAACTAGATGGACCTAGGTCTTTTTTTCAACCTAAGTAACTATGTAACAATAATGATGATACAAAGTGTAGAATAATAGTGGTGATGATACAAAGTGTTTACTAGCAATAATGATGATACAAAGTGTTTACTAGCAATAATGATGATACAAAGTGTATAATAACAATAATGATGATACAAAGTGTATAATAACAATAATGATGATACAAAGTGTATAATAATAGTAATGATGATACAAACTGTTTATCTTTTATCAGAAAATGACCAGAATTGCTATAGTAATGGTAACTCTTCCAAGCCAGGGGTTTCCTATAGGTTCCTGGATAACAAAGAGGAGCTGATCTGCTGTCACCAAGATCCCTGCGCTTTTTTTGGTCAACTTTTATTTACATAGCATAAAAAGTTGAAGACAAATGTGATAAATTACAGATATGCAAATTTCTTTCAAGTGTGTCTAGCTGGGGCTGAATAAGTCCATGCAATGGGATCTATGCACACTCAGGACCCCAGGGAGCTGATCAAAGCACCCATTCTCTTTCATGGGTTGAATCCCCCTCCAAACTATCTCTATACAATATGTTTCCATCATGCACTTAATGTGCTGGGACATAGAACTCATTGCCATCTAGCTAGTTCCCCGACCTCTTTGTTTTGTGATAAAGTGAGGATGAAGGGGGCTATTTCTTGCTGCCAGCTTTCTTAAATACTGAAACACACGTCATTTTTCACTAGTTTTCTTCTTGATATTCTCAAAAGCCAACTATAAAAAGTCCTCAGTTCCTTTTTGCATTAATTATTTTGGTGTCCAAGACAGATCTGCATTTTTTTTACCCTATTATGTGCATTGCACAGCAGGGAATTTTTTTTTTATTTTATTTTGTGGGCCCATTGCAGCTGGGAGGGAAGCTATGAACCCATTTTATAACTGGAAAATGACTAGAAAGTCAACTAAAGACAATAAAATGGCACAATGTGAGAAAATAAGCAGCAAACATCTAGACGTTCACAAAAAGAGAATGGAAGCCTCATACAAAATGAATAAAAGTGCAACATAAAATATTGAATGGTTCCAATACCCATGGGTGATCGGATACAATAATGCACAAGGACATAGTTGTTTATTAAATACCACACTGCTTGTTGGTTTAGGCTGTTATTGGCTATGGCTTGACGCCAGATCTGGGAGAAATTCCCATCCTGACTCCTATTAACCCTCTCTGGTATAACTCTGCTGGAAACCAGCTCACCAGCAATTGCCATTAATCTACTTACTAATTAAGCCAATTCATTTCTAAAGGGGGAAATTCCTTTCTTTGGAAAGAAATTCGAAAGAAGCGCCAAACTGTGTAACTGTAATTGAACCAGAGACTACCAGAACAAGGTGTTGATATATAGCTGCTTGTTTAGCAAAGTTAAGCAGGTTTCTAGGGCAACACTGCTGGGATGGCTGGTGCAAGGCTTGGGGTCTGGAAGGCGTCTGAAAGGGAATCAGCAATAACTAATAGCTGTGCGTTCTCCTTGGCGTATTATATTGGTTTTCTTAATTGCATTGCTATTTATACAACAGAAAATTAATTCAGATGTGAATTCCAAACGTTCCGGAAACCTACAGCACCAGGATCCCTCATTCTGGTCCTGCCATAAAGAAATAGGGGCCTCTAGCGGTGGGGTAGGATATGCACCGATAAGATCCCAGTTATCTGTGGCGGAACTTTTTTATTGGCCACCAAAATCCGACCAAAAATCCCAAAAATCTCTACCTACGTTCCCATGACGTGGAAATAAAGCTCCGTGTTCGCTTGTGAAAAATCTGTGTTTAAGGCCCCCTTCACACGTCCATGAAAATCACGCACGTTTTTCACGGACATGTCAAAGGTGCGTATTGCCTTCCGTGTGCCGTGTTTATGGCACACCTGTGTTATCTGTGATAACACACGGATAACGGGAACTTTCTGCTCACCTGTCCCTGACGTTGCTCTCCGTGGTGCTGATATTCGGTCTCCGGTCCTGCCGACTCCCCGCTGCTGCAGCTTCCGGCCGCAGTGGAGTGAATATTTAATGAGCATAATGAGCGGGGGTCGGCAGCAAGTGACAGCAGCGGCAGAGACAACAGCACTGGAGAAGGCGAGTATAGATTTTTTTTTTTTTCACAGACACGTGTTTTCTCCGGTGCATGTCACATGGTGTCATCCGTGCGGTCCGTGTGACACCCAGGATGCCGGAGAAAAATGGACATGTCTACGTGTGGAGCACACGGGCACACGTATGCTCCACACGTTCACGCGGTCCAAGGCAATCCACGCACGTGTGAGCAGACCCATTGATTTTAATGGGTCTACATGTGCTCATGTCTCCGGTACGTGAGGAAACGGACCAAACACGTACCGGAGACACAGACGTGTGAAGAGGGCCTAACAGTGCCGGCATGGTGCATGATGTTCTAAAAATTCTCATGCACGTGGTGCAAAATATATCCACAGATTAAAGCCGGGTACGCACGAACATTCACAAAATTGTCTGTTTTTCAACAAAAAAACCCCAACATTTTTGCATGCACTTTGCATTGCATGCCCTAAATTAACAGATGCCGCAGGTTTGAGATCCACATGTCGATTTATGCTGCGGGTGTAGGTGCAAATTCCATCCTTCACAATGCAAAGTAAATGTACGGCTCTTCTGTAGATGTCGATATTGCTGCCGCATCTCCACTTTGGGAAGTCCATAACTGGGAAGTGACGTGGAAACTTGGAACCAAACTGGAAAAAGAGGCAATCGTTTGGTAAAATAGCTGCTGGACGAATGAGAATTCAAAATCAAGAATCTTTGACAACAGCCTAAAGGCCACTTTACACGCTGCGATATCGGTATCGATATCGCTAGTGAGTGTACCCGGCCACGTCTGTTGTGTGTCACGGGCAAATCGCTGTCCATGGCGCACAATATCGCTAACACCCGTCACACGGACTTACTTTCCCTGCGATGTCGCTGTGGCCGGCGAACCGCCTCTTTTCTAAGGGGGCGGTTTGTGCGGCGTCACAGCGACGTCACATGGCAGACGTCCAATAGAAGCGGAGGGGCGGAGATGAGCGGGCGGAATATCCCGCCCACGTGCTTCCTTCCTCATTGCCGACGGCCGCAAGTACGATGTAGTTCCTCGTTCCTGCGGTGTCACACATAGCGATGTGTGCTGCCGCAGGAACGACAAACAACCTGCGTCCTGCAACAGCAACGATATTCGGAAAAGGAATGAAGCGTCAACGATCAACGATAAGGTGAGTTATTTTGATCAATAACGGTCGTTCCTGCGTTTCACACGCAACGACGTCACTAATGAGGCCGGATGTGCGTCACAAATTCCGTGACCCCAACGACATCTCGTTAGCGATGTTGTTGCGTGTAAAGTGGCCTTAAGGCTAAGTTCAGTTGAGTGTATTATTATTTATTATTATTATAGCGCCATTTATTTCATTGCACTTTACATGTGAAATTAGGGCATATATATACAAGTACAATAATCATGAGCAATGCAAGGCACAGACTGGTACAGGAGGAGGAGGACCCTGCCTACGAGGGCTCACAGTCTACAGGGGATAGGTAAGTATACAGTAGATGTGGATCCTGCCCGCAAGGGATCAGTCTACAGGGAAGGGGTGAGGATACAGTAGGTGTGGATCATGCCCGTGAGGGATCACAGTCTGTAGAGAAGGGGTGAGGATACAGTAGTGGAGGACCCTGCCGACGAGGGCTCATAGTCTACAGGCAAGGGGTGAGGATACAGTAGGTGTGGACCCTGCCCGCGAGGACTCATAGTCTACAGGTGATGTGTGAGGATATAGTAGGTGAGGACCCTGCCCGCAAGGGCGCATAGTCCACAGGGGATGGGTGAGAATACAGTAGGTGAGGACCCTGCCCACGAGGGCTCATAGTCTACAAGGGATGGGTGAGGATACAGTAGGTGAGGACCCTGCCTGCGAGAACTCATAGTCTACAGGAAAGGGGTGAGGCTACGGTAGGTATGGAGCCTGCCCGCAAGGACTCATAGTCTGCAGGTGATGGGTGAGGATATAGTAGCTGAAGACCCTGCCTGTGAGGACTCATAGTCTACAGGAAAGGGGTGAGGCTACAGTAAGTTAGAGCAGAGCTGGTCATGCAGCAGTATACTAGACTGAAGAGGGTGGGTGAGGACTCAGTATCTGAGGATCCTGCCTGCGAGAGATCACAGTCTACAGGGGATGGATGAGGATACAGTAAGTGAGGACAGTCTACAGGGGATGGGTGAGGATACAGTATGTGAGGACAGTCTATAGGGGTTTGGTTAGGATACAATAGGTGAGGACACAGTCAACAGGTAATGGGTGAGGATAGAGTAGATGAGGACACAGTCAACAGGTAATGGGTGAGGATAGAGTAGATGAGGACACAGTCTACAGGGGATGGGTGAGGATACAGTAGGTGAGGACACAGTATAGAGGGGATGGGTGAGGATTATAGGAATTATGGATCAGGGTGTCCCGGGAAATTAAGTACTATGCTCCAATATGATCTCCTTGCTGTGAACCCTTAAAACCTTTATTTATATAATCTGTTCAATGACAATGTTTATATGTGCGTGACCTACTTGGTCAATTTTGTATTTACACTGTGCTTATATATGCATGACCTAATCGGTCAAATTTGCATCTACACTGTTGGTGTGATTTTATATTATAATAAAGTTTGTAATTTTGGGAATATCTGTATATTTTTGGGATGGGTGAGGATGCAGTAGATGAAGACCCTGCCCGCGAGGGATCACAGTCTACGAAAAATCATCCTTTTTTCAACCAGAAAAAAACCACAATTCTTCATTCGAATTGCCATTTATATGACATCCATATATCCATTTTTGATATCCGTTTGGCATCCTTTTTTTTGTGTGCACAAATTAAAATGTGTAGGTGAGTGTCAACTGAAAATGGATGAGACTAGCACACACATTTTTTTCACATAGGCCATCGTTCTGTGTGGAAAAACGTTCATGTCAACCAACTGATTAATTAACATTGGTACTTGTGATGTCTGTTTGAGCCGACGAAAATCTGCAAATGCTAATGTACCCTAAAGTGTGTGGGCTCATCCTGAAAGTAATGATCAGTGTTGAACTAAATCTAAATGTAGAGGTTTCCTTTCACTCTTAATGGACTTTTTGGAGAATCGCAAAAGCAGAATTTGATGCAAAATATCCATGGGGTCCCCAACTAATCCAGGTCTTTTACAGCATTGGTCTTCTCAGATAGGCCAAAGGGATCTCTTGGGTCCCCATAAACTCCAGGAATTAGGTGCAACTTCACCCTTTGCCCCCACTATAGATATATTCTCGGGGTCTTGGTTTCGTCATTTAATAAGTTCCCAGTGGATGATTATTTTGGATTTTATCATTAGTTCACTGATTTGTTATACTTGATATGTGTAAACAATCCTAGATAGGGTAGGATTCCACTTGCGAGAGACTTGCGCGTTTCTCGCATTGCATCACCCGGGACGGCCTGCCTCTTTCCCGACGGGAGCGTCTCGGCTGCATAGAAATACATGCAGCTGACCCACTCCTGTCGGGAAAGAGGCAGGCCGTCCTGGGTGATGCAATGCGAGAAACGCGCAAGTCTCTCGCAAGTGGAATCCTACCCATATAGGAATTTGTGCAATGAAAGCGTCTTTTAAACCAAGTCTCCAATTTCAACAGAAAACCCATTATAGAGCAGAACCCTGCAGTATAATCAATATTTATATCACTCCATAAGGCCTCAATCAGGCATCCGAGCATCATGGTGACTACTCACTGCGACTGGCTGTAGCTCTCCTGACCTGAACCCAACAGCAGATAAGAGGATGACGAGTTCTGGTCGGGACACCTTGGCCGGGCCGCACGTCATGATCCGTACAGGGCCCATCTTTCACAGACGTCTGAATTCAGCCAAAGGGCTTATTCAGACATGAGTGATTTTTCTTGCATGAAAAAAATTGTCCAAGATTTATCGTTGCTTTTGACCAAAGTGTCATCAGAGTTTGGTCAGTTTTTCCATTGCAGTTTGGTCAGTTGTTCATCATTTTTTCTCGAATGAGCAAAACAATTTACTCCAGCTTCTCCTATCAAACAGTCCTGGAAAAATAACATCCGACTGATGTCCATTTTTTTGCCCAACTCATTGGCGATTTTGATCCGACACTTGGATCAATATGGAACAAATCTCTGTGCTCAATCTGACAATAATCAGAAATGTGAACTACTCCATACATAGACTACCATAGGTATGAAAGTTCTATGTGATAAACAAGGATAGGCTCCGTATGTGGAAAACTGACGTCTGAATAAGCCATTGCAGTTTTTTGCTCTCTACCGCTAGCAAGGACCACCTGAGTTCTTTGCTGTGGGTTGCACTAAAGTAATGTTCCAGCTGTTACTAGACTATCATCTTCAGGGTGGGAGCGAGCGTCATAAGATCTTATATCTTACATTGCTCACTTGCAGCTATAAGTCTCCTCACCACTGGCAGCAAGATTGGTTTGTCAGTCGCTGCAAGGAGAAACGTTTTCCCTTTAGACCCCACTATAGCTTCTCATACAGCCAGATTAGATCTCATACATTGCCCTGACGAGGGACAATCATCCCGAAACACCATGTCTGCAAATTGAGGTTCTAATCTTGCATAAATCCTAGGTCATATGAAATGGCTCGTGAAAGGGCCCCTTTTGACTTTTAGGATTTCCACTTTTAATAGGTGGCACTAAAGTTCGTCTCCTTCCTCCATGAAGAGACAATCTGAATTGTTCACTCCCAAACTGAAGAACATACCTAGGAGCAAGGAGCAGGACGCTGACTAATTTAGTGCAGCCCACAGCACAGATCTCAGGTGGTTCCTGCTGTGGGTTTTGTATTTCTTGCCCTTTTTGAGCACAAAGAAGGGTACTGGTTGGCTGTAGTGTTGAGCGGATCCGAACTATAAAAATCCGCATCCGCGCGGTTTCAGCGTCCGATCCAGGCCGGACACGGGAATCCGGCTGCTCGATCCGGATCCGAAAATTTGTTCTTTCTTTTTTTTTTTTCTTCTCTCTCGCTCTCTCTTTTCCCGGATCCGCTCCCCCATTGACATACATGGGTCCGTATTCCGGATCGGATCCGGAATTCTTTGACAACCCGCAACGGATCCGCCGGACCCGGATTATTGGAGGTCCGCTCAACTCTACTTGGCTGCCTGAGGTGCCTTATGGGTGATGATGGATGAATCATCTTTTGGGGAAGTTCATGGTTTGGCTGCAATGAACCAATCTGCACACTTTATGAATGTGTCATGTTTTTCTGCCATATTATTATTTTTTTTTACTAACAAGGGAAACCTTTTAACAGGTCAGGCCTTCAGAACAATTATGAAAGAATCCATAGAATTAAAAAAAAGAAGAACCCACCCCGCAAAAAATGAAACAAAAATAAATTAACACAATGTTTTGGTTTAGATTGGACAGATTCCATTTTGGAACCAGAAGCCCCTTGTCTTAAAGGGGTTGTTCGGTCTAAATGGATAAGTCTACAGTCCCTCTATGTGTCTGCAGACTTGTGAATCCTCACATTGTGCTCAGTGCACACTGTCAGTCCTGGGAAAGAAAGTCACAAGGCAGTAAGTATGCGATATGCAGACTCCTTCCTGGTCAGAATCTCACACCATGGGGTGGGCCTTGCTCATTACACTGGTATTGAGTGAGGCTGCACTCCTATAGTTAGAGTCTGGCTAGGAGTCTGCATACCACATACTTGCTGCCTTTTGACCACCGTTCCCAGCTCTGACACTGGAGAACCATCACAGTGCACAAGATGTGAAAATTCAGAAGTCTGCAGTTACAGAGTAAGGGCGCTTTTCCATCTGCGACTTTCTTGTGCGAGTGCGATACGATAAAAAATCTGATTACACTAGCACCAGTGTTAATCAATGAGACAGTTTCATCTGTCCCATTTTTTCTCCACACGAATTGGGCTCTTGGTACAATCGCAGCATGCTGTGATTTGCACCAAGTCTCGGCTCACGTGTGTGTAAAATTGCACTGCACTCACAAGTTATGGGACTGCAGTGCGGTGCATGCAGAGACAGACAATGGAAGAGATGGGGGAAAGTGTTCCCTCCATCTTCTCCGTTCCTGTGATGCGATCGCAAGATTGCATCACAGTTGCATGACCCTCGGCTGACACCTGCAGCAGAGAGTCATTAGCAAATCGCTTCCGATGCTCCCGCATCGGAAGCAGTGCGCAATTGGAAAAGAGCCCTAACACAGAGTGACTGCAGACTTGTGAATCCTCGCATCACGCAGGCTGTCCACTGTTGGGGTTCTCCGCTCTGGTGCCAGAGTATTGAGTGTGGCTACGCCCATCTAGTTGGGCTCTGCAAGGAGTTTGTATATTGCACACTCGCAGCGATGTGACTGCAGTTTCCGGCTCTGACACTGGAAAATCCCCACAGTGCACAGTGCGCGAGATGTGAAGACTCACAAATCTGCAGTCATATAAAATGACAGAGTGACTGCTAAGTTGTCATAGAATGTCAGAGTGACTGTAGACTTGTAAATCCTCACATCGTGCACACTGTGCACTGTTAAGATTCTCAGGTGTCAGAGTATTGAGTGAGGCCACACCCATTTATTCGGATTCTGGATATCACACACTTCTGGCCACGTGACCCCCATTCTCAGCTTTGACACTGCAGAATCCTCACAGTGCGCAGTGTGCGAGATGTGAGGACTCACAAGTCTGCAGTCACATAGAGAGACACATAGAGGAACTGCAGATTGTGGCTTTAGACTAGACAACCCCTTTAAGCAGCAATCAAATTCTGTATATGTCAAAGTTTTATTATTTTTAGCTGTCTCAATAAAGCCATTGACCTTAGCAATGGAAGATACTTTTGGACTAATTTGGAAAAAGTCTGATCTGAATCTATTGAATGTGAATTGAAAATCATGTTATGTTAACTTTATTATTAAAAAAGACATAATATACAAATTAAGAACTATAACAAAGGATATTATACACAGTTGAAATTTTAATTTTTATTTCATTTTCATATTTTTTTCCTATATTTTGCAGCAAATCTTTGACAAAACTTTTCAAAACAAATGACAAGTTATGGACTGGACACAAAACGGAAAATTCTCGAGTGTATTTGTTACAATTGCTGGACTTCATTTTCCCTCATTCTGTCGGGAGGTGGAGGCGGCAGAGGAAGGATTCCCTCCAGATCTTCTTCAGTGTCTGACACCACCTGCAATTCTGGAATAATACACAGCGGTTACATTTTTATTACCGCGGAATAATCCAACTGTCAATCTCCTAGCTCCGAGCCCTGTCACTCTATCTGATTAGTAAAATCCCTTGTTGTGAAGGTTTTATCCCGACATGCTCTCTCTGCATGCCTTAGTACTAACTAAAAGGATTAACGATTTACACACTGGCCAAAAATAAAAGCCGAGTCAATGACGGTTTCCTAACAGAAACTAATCCGTAATAACGGTGTTATGACTGTCATTGGGGTCTTATTAGCACAGAGGTCTTGTGTTAGGTATTTGCATGTGGAACAATCGCATTGCTTGAATGATTGCACATGGGTTGGCGGTTTTATTTTGCTACGCGGTTGTTGCATTCGGAGGTTTGCCATGGACGGTTGAGAAAATCAAGGAAACTTAAAAAAGTGAGAATAATATTCATAGCTTTTTGTTCCTATGGACGACAAATAATATGATTAAAAAGTTAAACAGAAAGCAATAAAGAACAGTCCATGATTGTGGGGAGAGACAACATCTGAGTATTCGGCCATATGGTGTTTGGCAAAAACTAATGGTATTTTTGTAGGAGGGTCAACTACTTATTTCCGTAATGGGAAACAGAAGCCTACTGGATGTAAACACATTCCCAAAGTTATCAGTAAATGATTTACGAATTATATAAAATTAACTAGCTGTAGTACCCGGCGTTGCCCGGGATAGTAACTGTCTCTCTGTCTCTCTCCCAGTCTCTGTCTGTCTCTCACACAATCTCTTTGTCTGCCTCTTTCCCTGTCTGTCTATCTCTCTATCTCTTTGTCTGTCTGTGTCTTTCCCTGTCTGTCTCTCTATTTCTTTCCGTGTCTGTCTCTCTATTTCTTTCCATGTCTGTCTCTCTCTCTTTCCCTGTCTATCTCTTTCCCTGTCTGTCTCTCTTTCCCTGTCTATCTCTTTCCCTGTCTGTCTCTCTATTTCTTTCCCTGTCTGTCACTTTCCTTGTCTGTCTGTCTCTTTCCCTGTTTGTCTCTCTCTGTCTCTTTCTCTTTGTCTGTATCTGTCTCTTTGTGTCTATCTGTGTCTGTCTGTCTCTTTGTCTGTCTGTCTCTGTCTCTTTCCCTGTCTGTCTGTGCCTGTCAGTCTCTTTGTCTGTCTCTGTCTGTCTGTGTCTCTCTGTCTCTTTCTCTGGCTGCATTGTGACACACCAACATTCTTCTTAAGCTCTGGCTGCATTGTGGCTCCCAGCTCCATTGACTTTAATGTTTAAAATTTCCCCTCAAAACATAGTCTATGACATTCCCTGAGTCAAATAGGGTGTCTGTGCAAAATTTTGTGATTGTACATGCGACGGTGCGGATTTCTTTAGCGGACGTATATACACACATACATACATACAGTACATATATACATACACTCACCTTTATATATTAGATTATTACTGACAAATTGTATAATAAATATGCAAACAGTATGTAGATTGATCAGCCATAATAATAAAACCCTACTTAATAGTATGTAGGTCAGCTTCAAGCCAATAGGCCTGAACAACACAAGAGCGCTAAAGATGTTCTGAAGCATCCAACACCAACACAAAGGGTATTCCGGTCTCCATAAATGATATGTGATAATTGTGTGATATGTTTTAGTTGTATTGTCGGGACCCCTACTGACCACCAGAATGGAGACTTGTGTCCTCGTTTTTCCATGGTTCTCTCCGGGCTGTAAGACCACTGAAAGGGATGTTGCATGGAGCAGCAGGTTGCCCGGTTAGATTTCGTTAGTGTCACTGACTTGGAATGGTGGGCACCTTCATTTGGCTTTCCTTGGACCACTTTTGGTAGCTACTGTACTAATCGCTACATACTGGAAACGTGCCATTTTGGAGATGCTCTGACCCCTTGTCTTAAGCGGGCTTTACACGGTACGAGATCGCTACAGCGATCTCGTTGGGGTCACGGATTTTGTGACGCACATCCGGCCGCTGTAGCGATCTCGTTGTGTGTGACTCCTAGGAGCGATTTTGGATCGTTGCAAAAACGTCCAAAATCGCTCCTCGTTGACATGGGGGTCCTCTCCCAATTATCGCTGCTGTCGCTTGGGCGAAGTTGATCCTCGTCCCTGCGGCAGCACACATCGCTAAGTGTGACGCCGCAGGAACGAGGAAGCTCTCCTTACCTGCCACACGCCAGCAATGAGGAAGGAAGAAGGTGGGCGGGATGTTCGTCCCGCTCATCTCTGCCCCTCCGCTTTGATTGGGCGGCCGCTTAGTGACGTCGCTGTGATGCCGAGCGAACCGCCCCCCTTAGAAAGGAGGCGGTTTGCCGGTCACAGCGACGTCGCCGAGCAGGTGAGTACGTGTGACGCTGCCGTAGCGATAATGTTCGCTACGGCAGCGATCTTCATATATCGGCATAACGATAGGGGCGGGTACTATCACGCTCGCCATCGCTAGCATCGGCTAGCGATCTTGTACCATGTAAAGCCACCCTTACAATCACAGTTTCATCCTTACAAAGATGCTCAGATCCTTAAAGGGAACCTGTTACCGGATGTTTCTTACCTAACGGTCAGTGCGGAGCAGACGGGTCAGATGGGTGTCTCCGTTCTCCGGGTCCCGCGACTCCTCTTTCGGCCATCTTTGTCCTCCTTTTAGAAGCTAGTGTGGATGACGCATTCTACATCATCTACACTAGCCGACAGTGAGGTCCTGCGCAAGCACAATTTGATCTCCCCTGCTCAGGGCAGATCAAAGTGCGCCTGCGCAGGACCTCAATGTCGAGTAGTGTAGATGATGTAGAACGCGTCATCCACTCCAGCTTCAGAAAGAGGACAAAGATGGCCGAAAGAGGAGGCGTGGGACCCGGAGAACGGAGACACCCATCCGACCCGACCGTTAGGTAAGTATTATAAGCATCCGGTGACAGGTTCCCTTTTAAGAGTAACCGTCGTATTCATTTTTATTTTACAAATCAATAGTACATGTGAAAATAAGAAACTTTTGTAATATATCTTATCAGCGAAATCTGCTTCTTTCTCTTCCTGGACTTGTTCTCAATTCATGGCTAAAATGTGTATTCAGTGAGATTGTCACATTACTGAGATAGGAGATGGCAGTTGGGGCTTCTAAAATTCTATGGGGGGGAGGAGCTAAAGGAACACAGATATTCTGCTGCACAAGTTCCAGACACAAAAGTTGCAGTTCTACATAGAACTACAGTTAGGTCCAGAAATATTTGGACAGTGACACAATTTTCGCGAGTTGGGCTCTGCATGCCACCACATTGGATTTGAAATGAAACCTCTACAACAGAATTCAAGTGCAGATTCTAACGTTTAATTTGAAGGTTTGAACAAAAATATCTGATAGAAATTGTAGGAATTGTACACATTTCTTTACAAACACTCCACATTTTAGGAGGTCAAAAGTAATTGGACAAATAAACCAAACCCAAACAAAATATTTTTATTTTCAATATTTTGTTGCGAATCCTTTGGAGGCAATCACTGCCTTAAGTCTGGAACCCATGGACATCACCAAACGCTGGGTTTCCTCCTTCTTAATGCTTTGCCAGGCCTTTACAGCCGCAGCCTTCAGGTCTTGCTTGTTTGTGGGTCTTTCCGTCTTAAGTCTGGATTTGAGCAAGTGAAATGCATGCTCAATTGGGTTAAGATCTGGTGATTGACTTGGCCATTGCAGAATGTTCCACTTTTTTGCACTCATGAACTCCTGGGTAGCTTTGGCTGTATGCTTGGGGTCATTGTCCATCTGTACTATGAAGCGCCGTCCGATCAACTTTGCGGCATTTGGCTGAATCTGGGCTGAAAGTATACCCCGGTACACTTCAGAATTCATCCGGCTACTCTTGTCTGCTGTTATGTCATCAATAAACACAAGTCACCCAGTGCCATTGAAAGCCATGCATGCCCATGCCATCACGTTGCCTCCACCATGTTTTACAGAGGATGTGGTGTGCCTTGGATCATGTGCCGTTCCCTTTCTTCTCCAAACTTTTTTCTTCCCATCATTCTGGTACAGGTTGATCTTTGTCTCATCTGTCCATAGAATACTTTTCCAGAACTGAGCTGGCTTCATGAGGTGTTTTTCAGCAAATTTAACTCTGGCCTGTCTATTTTTGGAATTGATGAATGGTTTGCATCTAGATGTGAACCCTTTGTATTTACTTTCATGGAGTCTTCTCTTTACTGTTGACTTAGAGACAGATACACCTACTTCACTGAGAGTGTTCTGGACTTCAGTTGATGTTGTGAACGGGTTCTTCTTCACCAAAGAAAGTATACGGCGATCATCCACCACTGTTGTCATCCGTGGACGCCCAGGCCTTTTTGAGTTCCCAAGCTCACCAGTCAATTCCTTTTTTCTCAGAATGTACCCGACTGTTGATTTTGCTACTCCAAGCATGTCTGCTATCTCTCTGATGGATTTTTTCTTTTTTTTCAGCCTCAGGATGTTCTGCTTCACCTCAATTGAGAGTTCCTTAGACCGCATGTTGTCTGGTCACAGCAACAGCTTCCAAATGCAAAACCACACACCTGTAATCAACCCCAGACCTTTTAACTACTTCATTCATTACAGGTTAACGAGGGAGATGCCTTCAGAGTTAATTGCAGCCCTTAGAGTCCCTTGTCCAATTACTTTTGGTCCCTTTAAAAAGAGGAGGCTATGCATTACAGAGCTATGATTCCTAAACCCTTTCTCCGATTTGGATGTGAAAACTCTCATATTGCAGCTGGGAGTGTGCACTTTCAGCCCATATTATATATATAATTGTATTTCTGAACATGTTTTTGTAAACAGCTAAAATAACAAAACTTGTGTCACTGTCCAAATATTTCTGGACCTAACTGTATATAAGCACCAACTGCCATCTCCTGTCTCAGTAATGGGAAAGTCTGTATTCACTGAAGACACATTTTATCCGTGAATTCTGATTTTTGAAAATGTCTTCGACTATTGTCCTTCCTTCTTTGTCTATTTAAACTCCACACTGTTACATTAATTTCTGTGTCTGTTGAAAAAGAGTTTGGTCCGAACTTAAAATGTGTAATAAAGCTACTACTGAATACTACTTTTCCAGCAGCGCGGTCATCGGTCGACCAGAACACGTCCATATCCGTTTATTCACAAGAGATGAAAGAAACAGATTTCTCTAATAAGATATATTACAAAGTTTCATATTTTCACATTTACTATTGATTTATGCTTATACATCATCTTTAAAAGCCTACTGTTGATTTGCTGCCTAAAAGTTTCCACCTTTGGTCCAGCGCCACCGTCACGATATAATTAATGGTATTCACTGCGTCTGTCAATGGTTATATTATTAGACCCTGTGTGCACAGTGCAGTTTTCGATGCATTTTTGGTGCAGTTTATTGTGCAGTTTGTTGCCCAAATCTGCATGTCTATCCTTATCTCAGCAAAGTATACGAGAATTCTGAAGTGCTGTGCACACGCTGCTTCTTTTTATCTTGCAGTTTTTGGTACAAAAATAAAAAGAAGCAGCGTGTCAATTGTTGGTGCGTTTTTTCCTGCATTTTTTTGCTCTTCCAACCCCTGAATTTACAAAAAAAAAGTACCAAAAACGCATTCCAAAAAAAAGCACTCCAAAAACGCACCCCAAATAAACGCTCCAAAAACGCACCCAAAAAAACCCCCTGGAAAACGCACCCAAAAAAAACGCTGCAAAATGCACCCAAAAAAAGCTCCAAAAACGCACCCAAAAAAACCACTGCAAAAACGCACCCAAAAAAAACGCTGCAAAATGCACCCAAAAAACGCTCCAAAAACGCAACCAAAAAAAAAAACACTGCAAAAAAACGCACCCAAAAAAACAGCTGCAAAAAGCATGCGTTTTTTTGGGGGCGTTTTTCGGCCACAGAGTGCGTTTTTTGTAGCAGAAAGTTTCTGCAGCGTGCGCACTTATCCTTATGGCTGACTAGTGTATGTATTGACATTGCATTGAAGACTTCACGGAACTTGTGTAATTTCAAGTGTAACGGCCTAAATTAATCCAAAAATGAGTCCATTGCTACCCCCACGTTCACACACGTTATTTACAACTTGAATGGGGAAGAACTGCAATACCAGACGCATCCTATGAACAATGAGGGCGCTTTTCTTGGGTAACAAAAAAAGCAGGCTCTTTTCTAGTCCCTGATTATAAAAATTAAAGCCAAATACTAAAACAATGTACCAGTATATTGGTAAAACTAGATGAGTATATAGGGGATCTAAGAATCCCAGTAGGATTAGTTTCCCTGATGAATGGAGTGAGTATATAAGAGCCGCGCTAATAGTTACCTGCCATGGCAGGCGATCCTTTATGTGTATAGAGCTCATTGTATGGGGGTCTATGGTAGTTTTAGCAGAGAGAATGCCCAAGAAACCACCATTATTTCAGTGCGGTCCAGAAAAAAAGTTCAATTCGTACAAATGGTCAGTAACCAGGCGTAAAAAGCTTTGATGAATTCTGTCCGAGTTTGGTCTATTGACTTAACATTGAGGGACAATAAGTCAGTGTCTAGACATGTCTCTTGCTGTGATCAACAGTATTTGTCCAATGAATGGAGGAAGGGAAAAGAGAAATATAAATGTATACAAACACGGAGCAAAATGTCACAATTTAAATCCTGGTCACTAAAGAAAAAAACCCCAAAGCCTTATACTAGAAACAAAAAAACCTAAACGTATAAAATAGCAAAAAGTAATGACAAAAGGGATCAAATACTTTTAAAAAGTATATTAAGAATGTTTCTAGGCCATAAACATATAGAATTGTTGGACAACAATTATATCTCCCAATCTACAGTCATCATTGAAGGAAGAGTCGGGAGCCCCAATACCACTTAGGTGGTTCGGGGAGCCGGAGTAAATCAGCGCACTTGGATGACTTTAAAGGGGACCAACAACCAGGATTTTCCTATATAAACTAAAGCCAGTGCTATACTGGCGCTATCATGCTGATTCTATACATACGTTTACTTACAGCAAGATGGAATTGCAGCTGTATATTGCTCAGGCCAAAAAACTACTACTACTCCAGCAGGATACAGCTAAACCCCCACTAGGTGGAGGCATCACAGGTGCAGGAGGAGCCATTCACACTCACTTCCAAATATGGAGGAGGTCATTTGCTTTTTGATATTATATATAGTGTAGGGACCTACAAGCATGAGGTTTCCGTGACGAGGGTTGTAGGCATACGTTTTATGGCCATAACGCTAACAAAAAACCTCATATATTTTTTTGTACAGGATACAGCCAGGCCCCTTTTTGTTTGGCCTTGCCATTAGAGTTTCTGTCCCTATGTAGCGCGCAGTGGGGGTACAGCTTGGCAGCCCGCCTGATCTAATAGTATGGGCGTCACCTAGTAGGCTGCGGGTTTGTGACTGTGCGTCTGCTAGTGTGAACAGTGCTCTATGCAAGCCACTAGTGTGCAGTTTTACCATCCAGCCATTACCTCCTCCATATTTGGAAGTGAGTGTGATTTGCTCCACCTGCACCTGTGATGCCTCCACCTAGTGGGGGGTTTAGCTGTATGCTGCTGGAGTAGTAGTAGTTTTTTGGCCTGAGCAATATACAGCTGCAATTTCATCTTGCTGTAAGTAATGATATTCTTTCTTTTTTGCTTTGTGATATTATACATAAGTTTAGTTGTGAGAACGGATGTATACTTTCTGAAATACAGGCAAGTAAAGTTTGTGAAATGCAGCGTTACTTGATTGATAGGTGCAACGGAATATCTAATAGGTTGGTGGGAGTTTGCTAGTTATTCCCGCCCCTGTCTGCTTTCCTGTCCTTCCTCCCTTCCTCCTCCCCCTGTCCTTCCTCCCTCCTTCCGTCCCTGTAACAACAGAGGCAGGGGGTTGAAGGACAGTCAGGTAGAAAGGGCCATAAATAACTAGCAAAACCCGACCCACCTATTATATATTCTGTTGCACCTATCAATCAAATAACAGTGCATTTCACAAACTTTTCTTGCCTATATTTCAGAAACTATACATCCGATCTCACAACTAAACGTATGTATAGAATCAGCATGATAGTGCCAGTATAGCACTGGCTTTAGTTTATATATGAAAATCCTGGTGGTTGGTCCTCTTTAATCTAATGTGTATCGGATGGGCTTTACTTTTTTCAGTATTTCACCAATATCAGATGAAAATTTCTAATGTTCTCTATAGACCAGAGCAATCCTGGGTGCCTCTGACATTTACCAGGCCCTCTGAGGTCATGATATTGCAGCGCATGAGTGAAATAATGGGGCCAAGGAAATGCTAGAGGCACCCAAGGACGTCAGCTGCAGAAGCGGAGACTGCCCTGGTTCGGTAGCCATGGAGGACTGGACTGGAAGCCATACCATGGCAGAATGAATCTTTTGGTTAAACTCTAGCACTTTCTCTTCTGACTCAAGTCATAACGGCTCCTCTTTAGGCCCAAGGTGAAACCATACATACCCTACATTCCCCATTATGGCAGCGTCCTCCAATATCAATAAGATCACAGTAGACGTCATGTGCATGGACATGGTCCAGCTCAGTAACAGCGCATGCGCCAGAATTTGTGACTGCTCCAGCACAGAAAAAAAAAGACTTCCAGAAGGAGATCTATGTAACATAGTGCCCTGCAGAGTGTATTTGGTGGCTACCATTACAATATAGGACGAGTGCCAGACGGGCAACGAAGAGTGCAATTTGGAAGACTGGATGCATTTCACTTATCACAGAGACACATGCTATTTAAAGCAACACTCCAGCTTTATTTTTTTTCCCCATCTAGAGTGGTACTTTAAATTTAAGCCATATTCCCCCTGTCTTATACTCACCTTTCAGAGTCTTCTTCTGTAATTGCCACCGCTCCGGTGGGTCTCCTATGATTTGTGAACTGTCGGCTGCTCCAGTGTATTATAGAGCGTCCTGGAGTTCACAACTCAATACAAGTCTATGAGAGCCTCATTCTGGCTATCATAGCTTTGCATTTGGAGATTGTGACATAACTTCTGACTTCTGGCCAATCAGAAGATACAGGCACAAGATGGCGCTACCGGACCAAAAAAAGATGAACCCGCCAGAAGGTAAGTATAAGTACGGGGGAGGGGACTTACATTTAAAGCAGCACTCAAGAGCTGAAAAGAAGTGGAGTGCTGCAGATTTGGCACATCTTTGGAGCATATTAGGCCTTCTTTCCTTTTATTATAGCACCCTTTTTTAGACCAATATTTGCCTCTGGAAAAGTCAGTAATAAATCTGGCAAATTTTGGAACTCAACAATACCAAGCCCCTCTTATCTAGATACTTAACAGTATAGTGTGTCCTCCCTCTCGTTTACCTCTTCTCTAGTCTGGATTTACCATTTTACCAACCGTTTTGTTTTCTTCATCATTGTGATTTTTGTATAACAGGAAAAAATTATTCAGCTTAAGTTCTGGGCCCATTTATGCTACATATGTAAGAACACGGCAATCTATTCTCTTTCCGTATTTGTGGAATATTTCAATTGAGTGTGTCATAAACGTCTGCTTTTTTGTGCATTTCATGGATATATTTGTCCAAAATGATTGAGGCAAAAAAATGTGGTGCAGCGAACCCCAGATATGTATTGTGACTGCAACAGAAGATCTATGCTGGCTTCAACTCCAATAAGAGCATAAAGACTTCCTATATTTTCCTTTCTTCTCTCATATCTATCTACTGTATCTATCTATCTATCTATCTGCCTACCTATCTATCCCTCTGTCTATGCCTCTATCTATCTATCTATCTATCCCTCTATCTATCTATCTATCCCTCTATCTATCTATCTATCTATCTACTGTATCTATCTATCCCTCTATCTATCCCTCTGTCTATGCCTCTATCTATCTATCCCTCTATCTATCTATCTATCTATCCCTCTATCTATCCCTCTATCTATCTATCCCTCTATCTATCTATCTTCCTACCTATCTATCCCTCTGTCTATGCCTCTATCCATCTATATCTATCTATCTACCTATCCCTCTATCTATCTCTCTATCTGCCTACCTATCTATCCCTCTATCTATCTATCTATCTATCTCTCTATCTATCTATATATCTATCTATCCCTCTGTCCATGCCTCTATCTATCCATCTATCCATCCATCCATCTATCCATCTATCCATCCATCTATCCATCTCTATCTATCTATCTATCCCTCTATCCATCTATCCATCTATCTATCTATCTATCCCTCTATCCATCTATCTATCCATACAACCACCCATCCAAAGCCAATGCACCCATCCATTCGCCTGCCTACTCGTCTATCTATCTATCCCTCTATCTCTAGAAAAGAGGCAATACTTCAATTTATATAGGTGAAAAAAGGACCTCTTTATTCATTTATGCCAGGGTATAAAAAAAGCAATATATAATTTCAACTTCAATAACAAACATCTTTCTTTCTTCTTGCCTACCTATCCATCCATCCATCCATCTATCCAAAATCCACCCACCCATCTATTCACCTGCCCATTCATCTATCTCACACATCCATACATACAAAACCCACCCACCTATCCGTCAGCCCATCTCTCTATCTATCTATCTATCTATCTATCCATCCAAAATTCATCCACCCATTCACCAGCCCATCCATCTATGCATCAATCTAACCCATCCATCCATCCATCCAAAACCCAACCAACCAACCATCCGTCAGCCTATCTATCTAGCTATCCATCCAAAATTCAACGACTTATTCATCCATCTATGTTACCCATCCATCCAAATCCCACCCACCCATCCATCCATCAGCCCATCTATTTATCTATCCATCCAAAATCCACCCACCCATCCGCCAAGCCCATTCATCTATCTATCTATCTATCTATCTATCTATCCCTCTATCTATCTATCCCTCTATCTATCTATCTATCCCTCTATCTATCCCTCTATCTATCTATCCCTCTATCTATATATCTATCCATTATCTATCTATCCCTCTATCTATCTATCCCTCTATCTATCTATCTATCCCTCTATCTATCCCTTTATCTATCTATCCCTCTATCTATCTATGTATCTATCTATCTATCTATCTATCCCTCTATCTATCTATCCATCTATCTATCCCTCTATCTATCTATCCATCCCTCTATCTATCTATCTATCTATCCGTCTATCTATCTATCTATCTATCTATCTATCTATCTATCTATCCATCTATCTATCCCTCTATCTATCTATCTATCTATCTATCCCTCTATCTATCTATCTATCTATCCATCTATCTATCCCTCTATCTATCTATCCATCCCTCTATCTATCTATCTATCCGTCTATCTATCTATCTATCTATCTATCCCTCTATCTATCTATCTATCTATCTATCTATCTATCTATCTATCTATCTATCTATCTATCCCTCTATCTATCCCTCTATCTATCCCTCTATCTATCTATCTATCTATCTATCTATCCCTCTATCCATCTATCTATCTAATATATTAAATTCAGCATACAACACTCTACATTGACTTTATTTATGCCTCATAATTATAAAAAAAGAAAAAGTGAGAATTTCAGCCCCAGACGACTAATGACATTTCACAGGTAATGCAATTTAGCAAGAAACACTTCCATGTTTTCGGTGCTAACAATGTGAATTTTTGTATTCTCCTATAAATTGCAATTGAAAAGCAGTGATCTAACCATCCCCAATCATTTTTTATATGCATCAAATGAATGCAGATACTCCCATTTGGGAGGGGCGACATGACATTTCGTTCGACTCTTCTAAACAGGTCATGGACCTTTCACAGACCCTTAGGCAATGGGAGGGAGTTTCTTTGCTAAAGCGTGTAACCAAATCAAGCCAATGGTTACCCCTTTTCAATACCCGCTGGAATGGTCTGCACAATGCCATTCACATAGCAGCACAGTGGCTTTGAAAGAATGGTCAGCCGAGATCTTATTCTCCTCCAGGCTGCAGACTTCTTCTGTGTCCAACAAGAGCCCCGACTTCTATAAAAGTAGATTTATACATGTAACATAAGCCTCGATGATAAGTATAGAATCTAAGAAATGACCGTCAATGATACAATGTAACATTTTGCTCATTACGTGATTCCTTGAGGCTTTGTCTAAATCTGAAGACACAAAGACACAACAAGACTGCCCTGGAGATGACCTATTGCTTTCAAGTTGCTTAAGCACATCAGAAATTTCATTGTTAGAGTTGATTAATTGAAACTGATAAGTTACCATGAATAAAGATTGTTTTTCTGTTTAATGTGGTGGGACTGATTCGGTAAATGCTCATTCATGTAGCTATGCGGTGCAGCATATGGACGAAACGCATTCAGTATTGCAAACATATACAATTTATTATGCTTGTATGGCCACGGCCAAAAGGCTTTTCTGCTTTCAATGGCGAAGTGTGAATAAAACCCTCCATTTAAAGAGTCACTAGTATCATTACATGGGATGACAATGTACTGGCTTGACTGTGTCTGCGTCCACATGAATAAGGGACAGGGAAAGGGTGGACACGGGAAAAAAAAAAAAACAACCCTTAAAAATACGTCTCACCCCAACGGCTCTTGTGTATTTTAATACTTCAGACAAAGAAGATGTAAAGTCAAAGGTTGTCCGGTTATAAAGTGGCCATATTTAGCGATTCTCATGTCGGGTGTCAGATTAGTCTGATTATCTCATCATTTACTTGAAAGGACACAATGAAGGTGGGTGCCGGCATCGTGTCCACTAATAGATTTAAAAAATAATTCCCTGTAACTACATTAGTGATTTCTTCAGTCGGACTCCCACTGGGGACCACTGCTGGGGTCTACACTTCTATTGAGCGGAGATGGCTGATGTTTAGGCTACTCTACAGCAAATTGGATTTTCGGACCCATAGTTAGACGACAAGGCCACACACGTTATATTGTAATGTTTGTATTATTGCCGCATTAGCTTGGACTCCTGCGGTTCCACTGAACAGGGCTTAAAGGGGATGTCTACAATTCTTAAATTGGCAATATTGCAAAGTACGTGCAAAAACGACCAACGTTTCAATTTTCCATTTTTTTCAAGTCTTTCTGGCTACTACTGCAATACACCAGAAGTGGCCAGTTTCATAGACAAAGAGCACAGCACTTACAAGCTGCTTTTTTTTTATAGAGGGCTTGTAAGTGCTGGCTGGATCAGTCCTCTGAGGATGCAAAGCCAAAGCTGCCCCTGTTTGTAGCACTAGAGGGTACACACTTCAGGGCAGAGGTGCAACCATGCCGCTAGTCCGAGTTGTCAATCAGGAGCGCACCACCCTTTGATAGGCAGGAGCCCGGTAGGCAGGGGCGGTGCATTCCTGAAGACAGGTCATGGGACAAACATTTTAAGGCCCCTTATATAATAGATTACAGTTGACTGAGCCTGCCAATTTTGTTGGGAGCAGCTGACCGTCTAATGTGTATGGGGCTCTTCCAGCATTATCTGCATTCATTCAAAAACCCTATTTTTCTACAGGGAGATTGTGACATCTGCCCAGGACCACAGTCTCAGGATGGCTCCCATGGACAGACTAGAGGCTATCCACCTACTTAGTAGGATCCTGAGTACCTTGAAACCCTTTACCTTGTGTACAGGGATCTGGAATTACTACATGGTCCAGGAGGTCACTGCCTATGGAAGAATGAAATCCAGAGAAGCATAGTCGTTAGACAGGGGTAGGGTCAAAACCAGGAGGTAAAAAAAGGGGACAAAATCGGAAGGCAAGAGAGTAGTCAGGAAATCAGGCTGAGATGAAACTGGAGATGGCAGCGAAGTACAAAAACGGCAGGCAGGAGAGTGGTCAGAGAGCAGGCAGCAGTCAAAACCCAGGGATCAATAATAAAGGAGCAGGGTGAGACCCAGAGACAAGTTGTAATACCTAGACTATATCTAGCGGTGACCAGCAGATTGGAGGAGGAATAAGAAGGGTGTGGTGCCTTCCCATTGGCCCTGGCTGAAAGGTGGTAACATTAGATGGAAGGCACATGCCACCAAAGTCAGCCAGTGGTACTGTAGGTCCAATGAAACCCAGCTTAGTGGATGGGTGGAGCCTGCGCCCACCAGAGCCACTAACTCCTCCTCCATCACCAGCACTGCCCACGGCGGGAATACGGCAGTGTCTGGTGATCGAAGCAGAAGTCGCAGGAGTGAAGACTCTGGTGAATACAGAGATAAGCTGCTTCCAGATAAGCAGAGAACAAATAACAACATGAGCCAAGTCTTCATGAATAGAGATGAGTGGACTCGTTGAAGTTCGGTTCGGTGGGTTCAGCCGAACTTTAAATAAAGTTTGGTTTGGGACCCGAACTTTCCCTGAACCCCAATAGAGGTCACTGATTGGGTAGTTTAGGTCTTCACCCACATGTAGCCAGCCATAAACAGAACATTTCCAGAGGGTATACAGGGTTTTTCCATTTTTTTTGCTTGGTGCACACTAACTCCGCTAACACTCTTGTTACCCCCAGTGTGAGCCATTCAAACACTGCAAGTGTCTCGCACTGGGCCGAGCACCAAGCGTACCCAAGCACAGTGATGCTCGAGAGAGTGGTTTGCATACATAAAACACCCGAACTCGAACTCTGTTTTTTGTAACATCTATGTTTCTTATTAACACCAAACCATGGGATCACTCATCTCTAGTCATGAATCATGAGAGAATGGTGCCGTCATGGTGCCATCCACAACCTGTCTCCTCCTTACATATGTGACCTAGTCTCCCGGTACCTACCTGCACGCAACCTCAGATCCTCACAAGATCTCCTTCTCTACTCCTCTCTTATCTCCTCTTCCCACAATCGCGTACAAGATTTCTCCCGTGCATCCCCCATACTTTGGAATGCTCTACCTCAGCGCATCAGACTCTCCCCTACCGTGGAAAGCTTCAAGAGGAACCTCAAGACCCATCTCTTCCAACAATCCTACAACCTACAATAACCCTCAGTCCAGTACACCACTGCGCAACCAGCTCTGTCCTCACCTATTGTACCATCACCCATTGCCTGTAGACTGTGATCCTCGCGGGCAGGGTCCTCTCTCCTCCTGTACCAGTCTGTTTTGTACTGTTAATGATTGTTGTACGTATACCCTCTTTCACTGTAAAGCGCCATGGAATAAATGGCGCTTTAATAATAAATAATAATAATAATAATATCCTTCACATGTCTTTGTTTAAACACTACGTTAAAAAATGGTACAGGCGTCATCAGTGTTTTGGATCAGAGTACGGTCCGTGTGTCCATTTTTGGGATGAGTATTTTTCACGAAAGGATTATTACCTAAATAAATTACAAAGCTTCTCCTATACTTTGAATGTTTAACACATACAGCATAAGGATGCCATCCGTGGGCTGGACATGTTTTTCACGGAGCCCTAGACTTGTATTGGCCCTTGTCTTCTGTGCTTCTGGAAAAAAAATGGACAGGCCTCCGTGTGGTTTGCACGGACATAAAGTCTATGTAAAAACAAGGACATATGGAGATGACCATAGATTAAAATGGGTACGTTTTGTATCCGTAAAAGAAACGGAAGCCACACGTATTGGAAACACGGACATGCAAAAGACTCCTAAGATATATGGAAAAGACTCCTAAGATATATGGGCATCTTTTGATCACCGTAAGATCATACAATGATCTAAGCTTGTTTAAGGTCCAGTTATATAAGTTATGGTCATATAACTGGACCTTAAATGAAAAAAATTATAAAAATATAGTTAATTGATATCCATTAAAAACCAGGAAAGAGCATGAAAAGAGGGAAAGAAGGGGAGACTGCAAATGAACCATGTTACGCGTTTCGGACATCCATGGCTTTACGCAGGCATGAGTAAGGACTTGGATGTCTGAAACGCGTAAGCGTGTTCATTTGATATCCTTCTTTGTCATGGTTCTGATCAGCGGTGCTCTGCTGTCCAGCAGGTTTGTATTGTGTTCCGGTGGATGGGTTATTCACGGTCTCAGGTCCTGTGCTGGTGTTGGGAGGAGCCTGTTTTCAGGTGCCTCATTCCGGGTGATTGCTCTGCTTTATTAGGGAGCGATCTCGCCCGGAACGTTGACAGTCATAGTTCCTGCTCTGCAGTGAGTGCTCTGGCTCCCGTAAGTGGTTTGTTCTGATCTAGTCTTGCTACTACGGACCTTTGTGACCCTTCTCCGACTGTGCCCCTGACATTTTCCTCTGGCTTCTTACCCCCGGCTCGTACCCTGACCTAAGTTCCGCTTTCTCCCTGTGTACCTTACATGACTTACTGGCCTCTGACCTCCGTCTCGTACCCTGACCACGGCTCCGCTTTCTCCCTGTGTACCTTATGTGACTTCCTGGTTTCTGACCTCCAGCTCGTACTTTGACCTCGGCTCTGCTTTCTTCCCTGTGTACCATATGTGACTTCCTGGCTCTGACCTCCGGCTTGTTTGACTACCCCTCCACTAGTTGCATCTAGTGACACCTAATGGTTGATCATCCCAACTTTCTTTTCCATTTTTCATGGACTTTGCTAGTTTTTCATGGATATTAATAAACTGTATTTTTAGCATTTTTCTCATTTGGTACAGATTTTGGTAGTCAATAACAATAGTTGTCAATAGCTTTTAGGTGGTAGTTAGCTTATTTTCATGATGCAAAGTACCATTTTTTTTACACCGGGTAAATACATATATCTGTAAAATACTCAATCTAAGGTCTTCAATTTTTTGTGTTACTGTTGAGAATACTTAAAAAAAAGTCATTTGTGCCAAGTGGTTGAAATGTACCTACTGAGAAGATACAGGTCACAAATACAAGTGTGATATTAAATAATGATGATCTAGAATGTCAACCTTTACAGACCGACAGTGAATGACAAGTCATTCAATAAATGGGAGTATGAAATAATCAAAGACATTTACGGTATCTACCTTGGTGACCACATATATCTCCATGACATGGGTTTTCAGAAGACTTGCTTGCGCCACAATTTCCATAACGCCCATAATAGTGAATTGAGAGAGGAGAGCAATCAGCTCACCATTAATGGATGTAGTGACCGGTGGGTCATCAGAGCATGTCCCAGAAGTGGATAGGTCATTAATGTCAAATATGGGTATACCATTTTGAAATTTGGGACTGACATTTACCGGTGTGATCACAACATAAAGGGAAATTTTCACCAGGTTTTTGCTACCCCATCTGAGAGCAGCATAATGAAGGGGCAGAGACCCTGATTCCAGCAACTTGTCACTTACTTTGGTGGTCTATCTGCTGTGGATCTAGTAGTTCTTTAACCCTGCCCATACCACTGATTGGCAGCTTCCTCTGTACACTGTCTTGCTGGAAGTCTTGGCTATGGTCATGTCAGCAATTTAAGGCTTTTTGTGGATTACCTTTTCTAATTGCTCACTATATCTTGGTCCCTGGGCAGAGAAAGGGTGATATACTTGTGTACATATGTCTTACCTGTGGAAATAGAATTCCGGCATAGGAATCTCTACTTTCCCTTGTCTCTGGAAATTATGTGTGTAACGCTTAGTCCATAGATAAGGCATAAGTAATCAACTCTCTGCTCAGCCTCCTGCTTGCTACACAATATTGGATACAAATGTAGCAACACCCAGCTGAGAGAAGTAACCTAGGACCTAAGGCTTGCTCAGCAGTTTCCATAACTCCCATAAATTCCCAAAGACTACCTCTCTAATTCTGACTCGATGCCTCCAGGACTGGCCTGGTCGTCTGGCACTATAGAAATTAACAGTTATCATGATAAATGGGGGTCCTAGAGAAGGAAAAAATAAAATAAACCTAAAAGAAAAAGAAAAACTTCTTAAAGGGGATGTCCACTATTGGGCAAACTCTTATTAACAGCCCGAGGGAACACAGTCAAAAGACTATAACCTGCCGATCCCTGTGGTGTTCCTTTCATTTCAGTGTCATGGCCCCCGTCTGTCACCTTGACAGATACAATGCAACAGGACCGCTGCAGCCAATCAGTGACTGCTGATCGTCTGCAGACTTCACAGAGTAGAATATTGTATCTTCTGCTTTGACAAAACTCTGACTGTTTCAACTGAATAATTGCCACGGCCAAATATATTACTAGCCCGACCTAGTTGTGTTCCAATTACCTATATGGAATATGGGGGTCCCCGACCAAACTAGTGATGGAGCCACTGCAACCAGTAGCAGAATGAATAGGGAGGTAGAAGCAGTTGTGAACAGTTCTCTTTGTGATATTTCTCAGTTACGTAAACAACCGAGTTGAGCCCCTCTTAATTTATTCTTCCTGAATGGGTCAGTCAAGATATGATGGGGTACATAATCTGCACAAACGGTGGGATCTGTTGGTCAGACATTTATGGCATATTCTATGGATATATCAAAATGTTCCTGGTGGGAATCCTCTTTGAAATTACAGTCATATGAAAAAGTTTGGGCACCCCTATTAATGTTAACCTTTTTTCTTTATAACAATTTGGGTTTTTGCAGCAGCTATTTCAGTTTCATATATCTAATAACTGATGGACTGAGTAATATTTCTGGATTGAAATGAGGTTTATTGTACTAACAGAAAATGTGCAATCCGCATTTAAACAAAATTTGACCAATGCAAAAGTATGGGCACCTCAACATAAAAATGACATTAATATTTTGTAGATCCTCCTTTTGCAAAAATCACAGCCTCTAGTCGCTTCCTGTAGCTTTTAATGAGTTCCTGGATGAAGGTATATTTGACCATTCCTGTTTACAAAACAATTCCAGTTCAGTTAAGTTTGATGGTCGCCGAGCATGGACAGCCGCTTCAAATCATCCCACAGATGTTCAATGATATTCAGGTCTGGGGACTGGGATGGCCATTCCAGAACATTGTAATTGTTCCTCTGCATGAATGCCTGAGTAGATTTGGAGCGGTGTTTTGGATCATTGTCTTGCTGAAATATCCATCCCCTGCGTAACTTCAACTTCGTCACTGATTATTGCACATTATTGTCAAGAATCTGCTGATACTGAGTTGAATCCATGCGACCCTCAACTTTAACAAGATTCCCGCTGCCGGCATTGGCAACACAGCCCCAAAGCATGATGGAACCTCCACCAGATTTTACTGGGGGTAGCAAGTGCTTTTCTTGGAATGCCGTGTTTTTTTGCCTCCATGCATAACGCCTTTTTGTATGACCAAATAACTCCATCTTTGTTTCATCAGTCCACAGGACCTTCTTCCAAAATGTAACCAGCTTGTCCAAATGTGCTTTTGCATACCTCAGGTGACTCGGTTTGTGGCGTGCTTGCAGAAACGGCTTCTTTTGCATCACTCTCCCATACAGCTTCTCCTTGTGCAACGTGCGATGTACTGTTGACCAATGCACATTGACACCATCTGCAGCAAGATGATGCTGCAGGTCTTTGGAGGTGGTCTGTGGATTGTCCTTGACTGTTCTCACCATTCTTCTTCTCTGCCTTTCTGATATTTTTCTTGGCCTGCCACTTCTGGGCTTAACAAGAAATGTACCTGTGTTCTTCAATTTCCTTACTATGTTCCTCACAGTGGAAACTGCCAGTTTAAATCTCTGAGACAACTTTTTGTATCCGTCCCCTGAACAACTATGTTGAATAATCTTTGTTTTCAGATCATTTGAGAGTTGTTTTCAGGAGCCCATGATGCCACACTTCATAGGAGATTCAAATAGGAGAACAACTTGCAAGTGGCCACCTTAAATACCTTTTCTCATGATTGGATACACCTGCCTATGAAGTTCAAAGCTCAATGAGGTTACAAAACCAATTTAGTGGTTTAGTAAGTCAGTAAAAAGTAATTAGGAGTGTTCAAATCAAGAAATGAATAAGGGTGCCCATAGTTTTGCACCGGTCCAATTTTGTTTAAATGCGGATTGCACATTTTCTGTTAGTACAATAAATCTCATTTCAATCCAGAAATATTACTCAGTCCATCAGTTATTAGATATATGAAACTGAAATAGCTGTTGCAAAAACCCAAATTGTTATAAAGAAAAAAGGTTAACATTAATAGGGGTGCCCAAACTTTTTCATATGACTGTATACCTGAAGGCGACGTACACTGTCACAAGGAATGTTTTAATTGTTTGCTTGCTTCCTAAATGTAAAGTTAAGCAACTGTTTATATAGTCTTCATGAAACATTTTCTACCATTTTGTAGCTGTAAAATGTTGGCAAGTTCTTTATCTACCTGCCGATGTTTGCAAAACTGATACAAATTCAGCAGAACTCTTGTTCCTGGTTCTGACACCTCTTGCTCTGCCTCTCTTCTCTCAGTTAGAGATAGCAGCTAGGAAGGAAATGTACACAGATCTCTAAAACTGAACTCTTGTTTCTAGTTCTGATGGCTCGCTGCTCCTCCTCCCTTCTCTCAGAGTTGGAGATATCAGCAAAGAAGAAAATACAAAGATCTCTACAGCTGACCTCTTGTTCCTGGTTCTGATGGCTCTCTGCTCCTCCTCCGTTCTCTCGGAGTTAGAAATAACAGCTAGCAAGAAAATGTACACAGATCTCTACAGTTGACCTCTTATTCCTGGTTCTGATGGCTCTCTGCTCTCCCTCCCTTCTCTCAGAGTTAGAGATAACATCACAAAAGGAAATGTACACAGATCTCTACAGCAGAACTCTTGTTCCTGGTTCTCATGGCTCTCTGCTGCCCCTCCCTTCTCTCAGAGGTAGCAATAACAGCTAGGAATGATATATGAAGTGAAAGCTGCACACCAAATTCAGAGAAATATGAACAAGCATAACTGCTTTATAATACATAAGGCATGAAAAATACAATTAGCCATATGAAAAAATCCAAAAAATTGAAATGTGACATTGCATAACTGCTGAGGATTATTTGAAAAAAGAGATATTTAGCTAATGTATTGATCAATTCATTACTGCCCCATGACCAACTTCACGGTAATCTCTTATTTATGGGGTCGCTAACCAAATGTTACCTCTATATGTAGTTAAAACCTGCTTGTGTGCATGGGTACCTAACCAAATATTACCTCTATGTGCGGTTGAAACCTGCTTGTATATTGTACTGTATTCATATTGCTAATTGTATTTTTCATGCCTTATGTATTATAAAGCAGTTATGCTTGTTCATAGTTCTCTGAATTTGGTGTGCAGCTTTCACTTCATATAGATTGTGTATATTTTGGCTAGCAGCCTGTTCACATTTACAATGGTGTTCCAGCAGTCTTTTTGATTATTAGCTAGGAAGGATATGTAAAGAGATCTCTACATCAGAACTCTTGTTCTTGGTTCTGACGGCTCTCTGTTCCCCCTCCCTTCTCTCAGTGTTAGAGATAGCAGATAGGAAGAAAATCTACACAGATCTCTACATAAGAACTCTTGTCCTGGTTCTGAGGGTTCTCTGCTCCCCTTCCCTTCTCTCAGTGTAAAGGTGGTGTCACACATAGCGACAACGACGTCGCTGTTACGTCACCATTTTCTGTGACGTTGCAGCGACGTCCCGTCGCTGTCGCTGTGTGTGACATCCAGCAACGACCTGGCCCCTGCTGTGAGGTCGCCGCTCGTTGCTGAATGTCCAGCTTCATTTTTTGGTCGTCGCTCTCCCGCTGTGACGCACACATCGCTGTGTGTGACAGCGAGAGAGCGACGAAATGAAGCGAGCAGGGAGCAGGAGCCGGCATCTGGCAGCTGCGGTAAGCTGTAACCAAGGTAAATATCGGGTAACCAAGGTGGTTACCCGATATTTACCTTCGTTACCAGCCTCCGCCGCTCTCACGCTGCCAGCGCCGGCTCCTGCTCTCTGCACATGTAGCTGCAGTACACATCGTGTAATTAACCCGATGTGTACTGTAGCTAGGAGGAGAGCAAGGAGCCAGCGCTAAGCAGTGTGCGCGGCTCCTGCTCTGTGCACATGTAGCTGCAGTACACATCGTGTAATTAACCCGATGTGTACTGTAGCTAGGAGAGCAGGGAGCCAGCGCTCAGTGTGCGCGGCTCCCTGCTCTCTGCACATGTTGCAGCACAGTGACGCGTGTCGTTATGATCGGCTGCTGTGTTTGACAGCTAAGCAGCGATCATAACAGCGACTTACAAGGTCGCTGCTACGTCACAGAAAATGGTGACGTAACAGCGACGTCGTTGTCGCTGTTGTTTAGTGTGACCCCAGCTTTAGAGATAGCAGATAGGAAGAAAATCTACACAGATCTCTACATAAGAACTCTTGTCCTGGTTCTGAGGGTTCTCTGCTCCCCTTCCCTTCTCTCAGTGTTAGAGATAGCAGATAGGATGAAAATCTACACAGATCTCTACATAAGAACTCTTGTCCTGGTTCTGAGGGTTCTCTGCTCCCCCTCCCTTCTCTCAGAGTTAGAGATATCTGCAAAGAAGGTAATCTAAGAAGATTTCTACAATGGAAAAAGAAGGGAAAGTAATTACAGTATCAGGGAGGGGGAAAAAAGGATATAGAAAAGTTGGAAAGCACATAAAGAACAAATGTACAGGATAGAAGATTCCCTGATATATGAGCAAATAAAGACTGATGTATCGTGGATGCACAAAACTCATATTTAGCCCGTATTACTGGGAGAGAAAAAAAATCTGAAACTTGTATCAGGCTGCAAACTGCATATAAAGAGGATTAGACTGAAACTGCAATTTTAATGACTAAAGGTAACCAATAAAACATATAAAAATAAGCTTAAATCCTGCGTCAGTTTGCATTAACACAAAACTAGAACAGTGTGTGAGGGAGGCTGAGTGACTGTTCAATGCAAACCAAAGCCAACCCCCTTCAATGTCTGTACATCGGCTGTGACAGCGAAGGGGGCTGGCCTAGCATCTGCAATAAGCAGTCAATCCGCTCCACCCAGCTCACGTCGGATGCCAATATAGGAAACGTCCTGCGCAGGTCATAAACCAGAAAGAGAACCTATAAGACCGCGGTATGTAGCTGAAGATCCAGCGACCTTTCAGATGTAAAAGTATATTAGGATTTGGCATAATTTTACTCATATTTAACTGCTTTTTTTTGCTGGACGAACCCTTTAATAGTCACTAACGAAGTAAATTGATCATAGGTGTAAGGGAGATTATTGGTTTAATTTTTTACAACATTCAAAATCTTTCGATATAAAGCAGAATAGAAAATATTTGGGAAAAAGCATGACTACCGCCCCCGCACCACCGCCATTATCAGAGGGAATGTGTTAAGAAAGAGAAAACAATGTAATCTGCTGGGATGATATGTGACTTCTGTGCATCAGATACTGCTGTTTGAGCTTTCTTCTACTGACAAATCAGTAAAGGATCCCTGTTACTTAAAGGACTTTATCTTTAGGATTCGTGTCTTTTCAGCTCATTAAGCAGGGTCTTAATGATCATTATGTCAATAAAGCCAAATTACAGGACTGTGAGAAAGGTCTTCTTAAGTACATAGATTCAAGTGAAGCTTGTTAAAGTTATCTGGTGACCCCAAATACTGAAGACGAGGAATTCTAAATAACCAAAATATAGATTTATATAGTGGATGGGAATTCTCTATTCTGCATCTTTGGCTAAAGGTCCAGTCACACTAAGCAACTTACCAGCGATCCCAACAACGATAGGGATCGCTGGTAAGTTGCTAGGAGGTTGCTGGTGAGCTGTCACACTGCGACGCTCCAGCGATCCCACCAGCAACCTGACCTGGCAGGGATCGCTGGAGCGTGGCTACACGAGTTGCTGGTGAGCTCACCAGCAACCAGTGACCAGCCCCCAGTCTCCTAGTTACAGCACACATCAGGTTAATTAACCCGATGTGTGCTGCAGCTAAATGTGCACAGAGCAGGGAGCAGCGCACACTGAGCGCTGGCTCCTTGCTCTCCTAGTTACAGCACACATCGGGTTAATTGCCTGATGTGTCCTGCAGCTAAATGTGCACAGAGCAGGGAGCAGCGCACAATGCTTAGCGCTGGCTCCTTGCTCTCCTAGTTACAGCACACATCGGGTTAATTACCTGATGTGTGCTGCAGCTACATGTGCACAGAGCAGGAGCCGGCAGCACAGGCACTGACAGTGAGAGCGGAGGAGGCTGGTATCAAAGGTAAATATCGGGTAACCAAGGACAGGGCTTCTTGGTTACCCGATGTTTACTGTGGTTACCAGCCTCCGCAGAAGCCGGCTCCTGCTGCCTGCACATTTAGTTGTTGCTGTCTCGCTGTCACACACAGCGATCTGTGCTTCACAGCGGGACAGCAACAACTAAAAAATGGCCCAGGACATTCAGCAACAACCAACGACCTCACAGCAGGGGCCAGGTTGTTGCTGGATGTCACACACAGCAACATCGCTAGCAACGTCACAAAAGTTGTTCGTTACCAGCGATGTTGCTAGCGATGTTGCTTAGTGTGACGGGGCCTTAAGTGTCTCTTTATTACTATAGAATTTGGTGAAGGGAAGTGGAGTCCGCCAATGTAACTGTAGTTTGAGTCTTGGTTGTTGATAGCAACTTGTCCACCCTGTTGTTTTTGGTGTATGTGTGATGCCCTGGACTAGCCAGATAGTCACAGGTAGGCCCTTGCACAACACCCGTCCCCTAAAAAGGGCAACATCAGCCAACCTTTAAAACCCTAGTCACCTCCCTCAGGCTTTGATGTTCACACCAGGGGGCGTGTCCAGGCAGTTGGACACGCCCGCCGAGGAGTTCACAGGCCCTGAGGCAGGAAAAACCAGTGGAGTTCAAGTTAGATCAGTTTTGGAGTGGAGGAGTGAAGGTCAAGTGCAGAGGCAGACCTGTGCCCAGGTCTGCCGCAGTCTAACACCAGGTGTCTGGGTTGGAGCCCATTCACCTCTGGCTAGGACGCATATGGTGGCCTCAGCCTGCAGGAGCCGGGAAGACGCCTCGGTGGAACCATAAGGGACTGGGACATGGTAGTGGCCCGCCGGTACCGAACCGGGGAACCGACTGTAAACCGGAGCACAAAGGGGGGTACTCAGACCCTGAAACTCGGTCCAGAAACCAGTGGACCCAGTTAATTAATTAATTGAGGTCTGGACTTTAGGTCCTTTCCCACCCAAGTCCCGACTAAAGACAACAGCCCACCGAGGGGGATAAACGCCACCGCTCAGGCTTAGAGATCCCACGGACCAGCGTCTGCGGGCAAATGGGCTCTCCCGACACACAACGCCGGGGAGCGGGCTCCCATTGCTGAAGCATGGGTTGCCCACCGCTACAAAGAAGGTGTAGGAGAAAGGCGGAGACCACCAACCCGAGTGAGGGACCAGACGCAGCCGGCTGCGGGCACCGACCACCATCTTTCTGGTTTACCAGAGACTCTTGTGCATCTGTAATAGTGAGTACAACTGTGCCCTCGGGCTGTGCACCGCCAAGCACCACTACACCATACCATTGGGTCCCGGGGCCATCACCCCTGCCCACGGAAGGGTTAACACCTTAGCTGCGCACCATCTTCCCCGGGCGCCTAGTAAACAGCAGCGGTGGTGTCTCCATTCACCACAACCCGTGGGTGGCGTCACGAACTCTAACAAAAACCACGGCCTCGGCCGTAACCCTAAGAAACCCCCTTCAAAGCACCAGCCCCTTTCAGAGCGAAGTGACCCAAGGTCCGGAGGCGCTCGAGCCTCCCACCAACGAGCCCTGATCCGAGCTGCTCGGCTAAAGCCGAGCGCGGGGCGGTACATATGCACACTGAGCTTTATACAAAAGACGTGCAAAAAATATCAATTTTCCATAATCTTGAAACGCTTGGTACGGGGAAGTACCAAGCAAATGGCAAAAGGGAAGGAAAACCCTGTGTCTAGGGAAGGGGGAGATGGTGAAACCTACCGCTGGTTCCTGGGGTCCCTCACCGCCCTAGATAGGTTTCCCACCTATGTGCTGAGCCGGATACCTGACCCTAGGTATCTCTAGTGCTGGGCCAAAAATAGGGCACAGATGGGATGAGTTCTTCATCAACCCCACTAAACACTAAACACAATAAAGAGCACACACAGGGGGAAAATGCATGAACTACTTATCCACAGATGACTCAGGTTGAAGTTATAGCAACAATACCACAACTGAGTACAAGCCACCTGCTTTCAACCAGAGCTTGAATGAACTGAATATCACCAGCACCAGTCTAAGGAAGATGGGAGTATTTAAGCACATGGAGAATACTGATAATCAGCAGCTGAATGGAAGGAGGACTCTGCAAGGTCCAAAAGTAGATAGTGATGAAAACCCAGCAGGAAAGCTACTTAATACAATGAATTCAAACAGCAGGAACAATAGAAAGTCAGGGAGCATTTTGCACAGCCAAACTCTGTGACCTTCTATTGCCAGAAACCACATGACTGTCTGTCACCCGTGACACACCAGTGCAAATCTCAGTCCTAATGATATACTTTAATATATTACAGAGAATTAAGTTAGATAATTCCAAGGGATATTTAGGTTTCATAAAATAAAAAATGGGGCCAGCTGAAGCCCCTGCAGCTCCAGTATTCTGCTGCCCCCCATTCTGCTTTAAGTTGACAGGGCCGCAGTGATGATATCACATGATCAATGCAACCAATCACTGGCTCAGCAGTATTGCGCCTTCTACCTTGACTACATCGCTAAGCCCTGTGATTGGATTTAGTAGTCATGTGTTTTAGACGTGATGTCACCCTGTCATTAGAGCCCGAGTAGGAGCAGCAGAGCGGCAGCCTAGGCTCAATTTTTATAATAAAACCTCATAAGGACCAAGTACTATGAATTTTCCGCACTTGGTTTTTGGCTTTAGAGAACTTGCCACCAGGTTTTCCCATTATAAAGTACAGCCACAAGCTTTAAGGCCTCTTCCACAGTATTCTAGTAGGGTATATGTCAGTCCTCAATCTCCTCTGCATAGTACAAAAAAATGACTTATTACACTCCCATACGGTGCGGTGTGTGTGCTCACTAGGTCCTAAAGAAGCATTGATGCTATTGAAGCTTTTGTACACTTCATAGTGCTCAATGAGTGCTTTGTAGCCAGTGGAGTAGAATACAGAAGCTGTAATAAATCAATTCTGTCTTCTACCCTGGATGCTTGGTTGTGTATGACAGTTGGAGTCACACTCTGTCTCTGTACAATACGGCAAGATTAAAATCTGTTCTAATCTATGCTACCTGACTAATCCACCTGCTCCCTGACATCCCCTCTACGCCAATCCCTTCACTAGCTTCCCATTGCCCAATGACACCAGTTCAAAACCCTAACCATGACGTACAAAGCCATCTACAACCGATCTCCTCCATACATCTGTGACCTAGTATCTGCATGCAACCTCCGATCCTCACAAGATCTCCTTCTCTACTCCCCTTTTATCTCCTCTTCCCACAATTGCATACAAGATTTCTCCTGTGTTTCCCCCATACTCCGAAACTCTCTACCACAACATATCAGACTCTTGCCTAACTTGAAAAGCTTCTAAAGGAACCGGAAGACTCACCTCTTCCGACAAGCCTACAACCTGCAGTAACCCTCAGGGGTACTTTGCACGTTGCGACATCGCTACTGCGATATCGTCGGGGTCAAATTGAAAGTGACGCACATCCGGTGCCGGTAATGACGTCGCAACGTGTAAAGCCTAGATGCACCGATAAACGATCGCAAAAGCGTCGTAAATCGGTGATCTGTGTAGTGTCGGTCATTTTCATAATTTCGCTGCAGCGACAGGTACGATGCTGTTCCTCTTTGCTGCGGCAGCACACATCGCTGTGTATGAAGCCGCAGGAGCGAGGAACATCTCCTACCTGCCTCCAGCGGCTATGCGGAAGGGAGAAGGTGGGCGGGATGTTTATGTCCTGCTCATCTCCGCCTCCTCCGCTTCTACTGGATGCCTGCCGTGTGACGTCGCTGTGACGCCGCACGACCCGCCCCCTTAGCAAAGAGGCGGTTCGCCGGCCAGAGCGACGTCGCAGGGAAGGTAAGTGCATGTGAAGCTGCCGTAGCGATAATGTTCGCTACGGCAGCTATCGCAAGATATCGCAGCTGCGATGGGGGCAGGGACTATCGCGCTCGGCATCGCTACCATCGGCTTGCAATGTCGTAGTGTGCAAAGTACCCCTAAGTCCACTACAGCGCCGAACGACCATCTCCACCCTCACCTACTGTATTCTCACCCATCCCTTGTAGACTGTGATCCCTAGCGGGCAGAGTCCTCACCTGCTGTATCCTCACCCATCTGTTGTAGACTGTGATCCCTAGCGGGCAGAGTCCTCACCTGCTGTATCCTCACCCATCTGTTGTAGACTGTGATCCCTAGCGGGCAGAGTCCTCACCTACTGTATCCTCACCCATCCCTTGTAGACTGTGATCCCTCGCGAGCAGGGTCCTCTCTCCTCCTGTACAAGTCTGTGCCTTGTATTGTTCATGATTATTGTACTTGTCCTTATTATATATACCCCTTTTCACATGTAAAGCGCCATGAAATAAACTGCGATACAATAATAAATAATAATAATATATCTCAGAATTCACCCCCCTGTAAGCATAATAGAATTGCGCCAAATAGGGGTTATGTATAGAGAAACAGCTAAGATATCTTAGTTCTTCGTGTACTGATCAGGGATTACACATCACACACAAGACCACATTTCTATGTGTAAATGCGACCATATTTGCATAATCTCTAGTGCCCTCAATAATGCCGTTAATAGAAAATCCCGATCATCTGTGTTACAGTATGTTATTGTAAGGGCGGGGGTTGCTTAATGAAGCATCAAAAAACGTATAATTAATTCTGTAGCCCCCACACATGGCTGGTAGCCCACTGAAACACTGTAGTAATCCGTAGGCCCAGAGAGATGTAGAATTATATCCGGCATAGACTTTATTCTAATTACTTCTCAGTGTCTGGTAATCTCATGGGAATTCTAGTAAACCCACATTTATGAAAGTTTTTATATATTATGACAGTTCAATGAATTTCGTGACAATCTGATTATAATATAATTAGATCCTTTACTGTAAAATATGTAATAAATCAGGAAAGTAAAAGGCACATACATGGTTATTAACGTCTTTATTTTTGTCATTTCTTTCAATAGTTTGAGAATCTCATTGTTAGAAATAATAACTTTAGGGAGAATGGTTAGAAATTCACTACCGAAGATTTAGGATCACACGTTATGTACTTGGTGAGGATTTTTCTCTACATAATCCATACTTATTACCAAGCGGATTTTGCTGTGGATTTTGTTGCAGATGAGATTACATTTTTCCGTCTTGCAATCATATTACAATTATTATTAAAGGTTATGTTTTACTAATTGCCCAATTCTTCCCTCCACTAAAATAATTTTTCAAGGGAGAGTCCGGAGGCCCCATAGGGGTACTTTGCACACTACGACATTGCAAGCCGATGGTAGAGATGCCGAGCGCGATAGTCCCTGCCCCCATCGCAGCTGCGATATCTTGTGATAGCTGCCGTAGCGAAAATTATCGCTACGGCAGCTTCACACGCACTTACCTGCCCTGCGACGTCGCTCTGGCCGGCGAACCGCCTCCTTCCTAAGGGGGCGGGTCGTGCGGCATCACAGCGACGTCACACGGCAGGCGGCCAATAGAAGCAGGGGGGCAGAGATGAGCGGGACGTAAACATCCCGCCCACCTCCTTCCTTCCTCATTGCAGCCGGGACGCAGGTAAGGCGATGTTCCTCACTCCTGCGGCTTCACACACAACGATGTGTGCTGCCGCAGGAACGAGGAACAACATCGTAACATCGGTCCTTCCGAAATTATGGAAATGACCGATGCTACACCGATCATACGATTTCGACGCTTTTGCGCTCGTTAATCGTATCAAAAACGATTTACACACTATGATGTTGAGAGCAACGCCGGATGTGCGTCACTTTCGATTTGACCCCACCGACATTGCACCTGCGATGTTGTAGTGTGCAAAGTACCCCATACACATCAGATGCTCATCTGATTCTGCTGACCGGGTTTGGCTGACTTTCATCTAATGTGTTTTGGGTGCCTTTAGATATAACTGTGTATAGGCCCCAATACACATTAGACTAATGTCAGGTCGGACCCACTGATATCGTCAGGCTCAGTCGACAGTTTAATGTGTATGGGGGCTTCCTGTATCTCTTGTGACAAATTATGTCTAGGGAGATAGAGATGCACCATGTTTGATTTAGGAAGGTTGATCTTTTTGTTTTTGGCGACATAAGTCTCCAGAAGAAAAGCAGCGTCAGTGACTTTCATAGAGAACACAAGAGCGCTTGGTACATCGACTGTTACACAGTGTACGGAGGAGTCGGGAGTAGTGATGAGTGAGCACTACCATGCACAGGTGCTCGGAACTTGTAACAAGTAGTAGGACGCTCGGGATGGACACGAGTCCTGTACTGAGTATAATAGGAGTCAATGGGGAACTCAAGAACTTTTCAGGAAGATCTTTACAAAAAATGCTCGCGTTCCCCGTTGACTTCCAATATACTCAGTACACAAGTCGAGTTCGGCTGAGCATCCTACTGCTCGTTAGTAATGATAGGCCACCGTGCTCGGTACTCGATCAGGCATTGGGATGCTCGGATAAACGCGGTGCTCGGCCACGTATCGCGGGTGCTCGGATGTGTTGCTTATGAAACATCAAACACAAAGTGCCAGATCCCTTCAGTGAATGATTGGAGCCGGCACTCCAGTGAGAGCCACTTGCAGTCTCTGAATGACTCTCACTGGGGGTAAATATAGTGTTGACAGATGTAGTGTGTGCAGAAAAAAAACAACCCTGCCCTCCCTCCTCCAGAAATTGTGTTTATGGCTGGCTGTATGTGGGCGGCGAGCCGAATTGCCCAATCATTGACTTCCATTATACTCGTTACTTGAGTTGAGCCTGTCCAAGCGTCTGACGAGCTTGACTCAAGCAATGACCACTGGAGCATCGTAATGTTCACTTCTCATTTTGAGTACTGCTTGCCCATAACTACTTGTTACCTTTACCGAGCACCTGAGCATGGTACTGCTCACCCATCACTACTTGTTCGTCCATCAGTACTTGTTACCAGTACCAAGTATCCTAGCATGGTAGTGCTCGCCCATCACTAGTCGTTACCGGTATAGAGCACCACGAGCATGGTAGTGCTCGCACATCACTAGTTGTTACTGGTAGAGAGCACCTGAGCATGGTAGTGCGAGCACATCACTAGTTGTTACTGGTCTAGAGCACCTGAGCATGGTAGTGCTTGCCCATCACTAGTCGTTACCAGTATAATACATTCGAGCATGGTAGTGCTTGCACATCACTAGTTGTTACTGGTCTAGAGCACCTGAGCCTGGTACTGCTCGCCCATCACTACTTGTTACTGGTATAAAGTACCCGAACATGGTAGTGCTCGACCATCACTAGTCGTTACCGGTATAGAGCACCCGAGCATAGTAGTGCTCAGTCATCACTAGTCGGGATTGATAGCTGACAGCCAAATGATCATCCGAAACATTGTTCTCCCATTGTGTATGGGACACCTAAGGCTGCACCTGATTTATCATCCAGCATCACCATCTGTGATAATTTTTCCTTGTACAAAAACTCTTTAGCCGAATTTAGTGTGTCATTGAGGCAAAGTTCAGTGGGAAAAGTTGTCATAATCATAATGAATGATGAAATCCAAGGACAAATACTTTCTGCCTTTAGTGGCCCCTGCTTTTAATGGAAAAGTCAGCTTTTCCCCAAGACTCCAGATTTCAGATAGCTAATGCAGACTCTCCGATATGAAAGAAGTTATTGGTTCGTACACAAACGTCTCTCATTTCACCCAACTTACAATCTCTTGGATTTCCCATTTTGGACCTCAGATCTGGCCGAAGGTTCACCTTCCAACAAGACAATGACCCTAAGCACACAGCTAAAATAACAAAGGAGTGGCTTCAGAACAACTATGTGACCATTCTTGACCGGCCTAGCCAGAACCCTGACCTAAACCCAATTGAACATCTCTGGAGAGACCTGAAAATGGCTGACCACCAATGTTCACCATCCAACCTGATGGAACTGGAGAGGATCTGCAAGGAAGAATGGCCGAGAATCCCCAAATCCAGGGGTGAAGAAGACTCATGGCTGTACTAGCTCAAAAGGGTGCTTATACTCAATACTGAGCCAAGGCTCTAAATAATTATGACCATGTGATATTTCAGTTTTACTTGTTTAATAAATTGGCAAAATGTCAACATTTCTGAGGTTTTTTTTCTGTTGAGATGGGGTGCAGAGTGTACATTAATGAGAAAAAAAGAACTGTTTTGAATTTACCAAATGGCTGCAATGAAACAAAGTGAAAAATTTAAAGGGGTCTGAATACTTTCCGTACCCACTGTATTTGCCTCCTGCCTGTAGTTTGAGTGACAGGAACCTCCAACAGTTTGTGCATCATGGAGAGGCAGTGTACTGTGCAGCAGAAATATCTTTCTATGACCACATTAATACATGTGAACTACATGAATACCTTGGAAGGTCAAGTGGTTGCACAAACATCATAGAGAGGGAAGTATATAAACATAAATTGTGAGTGATCATGCAATACTTGCTGCAAAATAGTTATGTAGCTAATTATACTGTCTTCAATAACAATCATAAATGGACAGGTCATTGCTCTGCAAAATGGTCAGCACACTCATGTCCTGCTATCATTGCCTATTTCTATACAGTACATAATCTTCTAAAAAAAGAGGTGTGAAAAATGAAAACAAATAAAATAAAACAAATACTAAAAATAAAGGATAATACTAAAACAAAAAAAATCATGGCTATTAGCAAAAAAAACCCCAAAACATTTCATACAAATAATGAAATTAAAAAAAAAAAAAGAAAGAAAACAAAAGTTGAGTATCAGTCTGAATCTCACCATCCTCGGTGAACATATCTTGTTCGGAAGCATCCATTAAATTAGAGGGAAATTCAGCCCTGGTCATCACAGCGGGTGGCTTCTCTCCGATATGTGGCTTAGATGGATAGTTAAAATTGTTAATATGAGCTATTTTTTAGACTTGACTAACAGACAGAGAAAAATAACGTATATACGTACCAAAGGCATGCTAGGGAGATAGAAATTATTCCGTATAGGTAGATCGGTGGTAGCAGCTCCCAATGCACCATCTGCCTGTAACCCATATAGGATAATATAGTGGTCAACAATCAATACTCTCCTCGGACTCTGCTTTCCTCGTAGGAAATTGCAGGTAATTATTTCGGAAAAGGATGTAAGGTGCTGCACTCATAAGATCACAAATACTGGTGGATTCGCACATTTATAACTAGCAGATGTGAATAACGGGCCTGTGTACTGTCACACACAGCAGTTGAACAAGGATATATGGTATGTTGCATTGAAGTTGCTCTAAAACCATTGAGGCTCAATTATTCACTGATTGTTTACTAGTTTGCACTAATCATTTGTCTTTACTAGAGATGGGCGAACCCACAGATGTTCGGGTTCGGAGGGTCTGGTTGGAATGAGTTTCCGCGTGGCTGTCACACTACTTCCAGGTTCGCTCATTAAATCTCATAATTATTCACTGCTTCCTCTGTCCACCTTCTATTCTGGCATTTTTGATTGGATACCCTCACATTAACTGTCTGGATCCCAAAGTAGAATGTAAAAATAAAAAAATTGGAAAAAATAGAGTGGGGTCACCTGTATTTTGATACCCAGTGCAGATAAAACAGAGAGCAGAAGGCTGCAGTCCCAGCTGTGTGCGTTATCTTAGCTATGTATCAAAATACAAGTGACTCCATGCGGCTTTTTTGTTAATTATTTAAATAAATTGCTTTAAAAAGCCGGTGCGTGGTCCCTCCCAATTTTGATACCCAGCCAAGATAAAGCTGGCAGCTGGGATGTGGTATTCTCAGGCTGGGGAGGCCCATGGATATTGGGCCCTGCCCAGCCTAAAAATAGCAGCCAGCAACCACCCCAGAATTGGCGCAACCATTAAATGCTCCAATCCGGCGCTTACCTGGCTCATCCTGATTGCCCTGGTGTGGAGGGAATTGGGGTAATATAAGTGGTTAATGACAGCTGTAATTTGTCAAACAAGTCACAGCAATAATCAAGCTCAAGGTTAGTAATGGAGAGGGGTCTATAAATCCCCCCCCATTACTAATTGTGTAACTAAAAATAAATAAAGACAAAACAAAGAGGAAAATCTCCATTTTACTTCCTACATCCTTTTTTTTATTTTTTACCCAGGTGGCCAAACCCAAACAGTAACATAGACTTCCCTAAGAAGTCCATGTTCGTGGTGAGTGCACGAACATTAGCTGTCTGGTACGAACCCCAAATTCACAGTTTGTATTTGCCCATCACTAGTCTTTACATAAAGGATATGAGCTTAATAACCTGATTTCCTGGTGACAGTACAATAGATTTGTGCTTATGCACAGCAGCCAATCCGAGGAGGCAGAGCTTTCAGGGGAAGGACAGAGCAGTCATCTGAACCAATAGCAAACAGGAGGCGTGTCTCAGACAACCTCAGACACCCTATAGGCACTGTTACTAGCCTGTAGACGCAGATTACAACCGCAATGGAGATGAACAAAAACAAAGTCAAGTGGCAAGACTTGAAGACAATAAATACTGGAGAAGGAAATCATCCACTGTCCACTGTGGGTGCTGACTTACAAGTCATTTTTGCGTTCATGGTTTGACATTCACTTTAGATCTAGACAGTAAATACCTAAAATTTGTTCCAGATATTAGGTCTATAATACATATACAGTATACTATCTAATACATACCATGTAGCTGACGGACACCCTGTGCAGATTCATAGCCTGCCGATGGAGGGACTGCCTTAGGAACATCTCATCTTTAATGGCGTGGAAACTTTATTAGCAACAAAGAGAAAAAAAATTATATACAGCACAAATAAGGACTTTATACAGTTGTGATCAAAAGTTTACATACCTCTTTTGATCAGGGTTATTTGGATGTTTTTGGTTGTCATTATGATTTAAAAAGAGAACACACAGTAGATGACAATAAATGGCTTCACCCAACCTCTAACCATGAGTAGGGAAAAAAGATTTTGTGTTGTCATTCATAGTCTCTGAAAAAAAGGCAGAGAAAGCAAAAACTCTGCCGGTGTATGTAAACTTTTGAGCACAACTGTATATGTAAGATAGTAAATATAAGCATTGATACTACACTTGATGAAAATATTTTAAGGGTTATTCCATTACTATGTGAAATCAGGACATACCAATGTCATAGAAGGTTGTCCGCTATAAAGGGTGGTTGCCGCTCTGGAGGAGTCAACGAGACCAAATATTACACAGGTAATAATGAAATGGCAGCAAAGTCTCATCTCGGAGACCCTCACCAATGAGAGGATCCCAAATGTGTTTGGGAAAGCTTCCCTGAAACATGTATCTGTGACGCCCTGGCCTATCAGGTCATCACAGGGTATTGTGCAATCTGCCCTTCTGCACAGTATCCACTCCTCCTTGGTTACGGATCCTGGTCCTTTGGTGTTGCTAACAGCTTAGCCAATCAAAACCCTAGAAACACTTTACACTGAATCCACCAGACACACCACTGGGGGGTCTGAAGGGAATGGGCCGCCCACATGGGGGCTTGGTAGGGGAAGGTGAGAGAAGTGAAACAGGAGTGAAAGGAGAAGGTGGTGTGGAAGGGACTCTCAGAGAGGGATAGGTCACTGGTCCGGAGCAGGGCTCCTGAAGTTACCAGGTGGCAGACGTTGGTCTGGGCCTGGTAGGAGCTGGAACCCCGAATGCAGGGGACAGTGTCAAGGGGCACGGTCTGCCGAGGAGAGCAGCCGGCGGCCTTGAGCCATCACCGGGCAGGGGCCAGGGCACAACAGGGTACGTGGACCCTAGGCCGGGAAGTAGCTTCACGCGTCCCGGTAATTTACCTGATGGGGGTGAAGACTTCAAGATTCATCCCCAACCCGCTCCAAAATGGGGGTACTAGCGCACCGATGGGATAGGACTTTCCCAAATACAGTCCAAAGAAATCCTACGCGTGCACCCTGAGAGCAAGCTCACTCCGTTAGCCATACGGGTGAGCGGGACACAACAAGTTCCAAACCTGAGGGTCCAACTTGAGAAAAAGTGCCACGGAAAAAAGCCACAGGCTAACAGCAACACCAAGGGCACGGATCCCAGCGTGCTCCCTCCAAGCTGCAGTAGTGCTCAGAATTCTGGTTTACAAGCTGTCGGTGTTTTTATTCCTGGACTGAGTGAGTACACTGAAAAGCCCCTTTTTCCTCTACCCAACGGCACTCCCATCTCCAACATCCCAACGGGCCGCGGGGCATAAACCCCCTACCCACGGAGGGGTTAAACACCTTGCTGCCATACCACCGCCACTGGGCTCCCCCTCACCAACAGCAGCGGTGGTACACCATCTTACCACGCACTGTGGGTGGCGTCACGAACTTTCCAAATCCCCAGTACATACTTCCCCCCCCGCTCTTCTTTTAATTCGAGTGTCCGCGCGGACCCCCGGATCTGGAGACCCCTCGAGCCACCGTGGCTCCCTATCCGAGCGGCTCGGCCGCTGACGTGGGGGCGGTACATATCATCATCTCTGTAACCAATTTGCCTGTAAAGAGCACTTAAAAAAGTAACAATAAAGCTATAAAAAAGTAATAAATATTAAGTATCTGTATGGAATGGACAACAGTGTGAATATGAGTAGAACCACAACACAGGGTCCTTTTAATTCCAGACGTGTCGTCCCAGAGTTGACACGGTTAAACAATGTTTAATAAGGGAAAAGATAGTGAAAGGGAAAATATGACTCAAAGCGCAAACAAGCAAATCGGGAGCTTATAAAGAAAGCGGGAGATAAAGGACAACAGGTATCCTCTGGCTTATCGCATGCACCACAAATCATAAAGCTGTCTCACTTATCTCACACTGATGGCTGATGCCATACCACAAGGATCGCAGTTAACTAGACGTCCCATCAAGACAGCCACACCAGTGTGATTAGTCAATCATTCCTCAACTAATCTGAAGAAAAAGGTCTGAGTGATATGAACCTGCAGTAATACCGGCAGGGGCTCATTCTTGTGGTTATGAGCTCGTTCACAGATGGGGTTTTCTCATAAATGTTAAAGAAGGTGACTCAAAAACAACATTTATCACCTAGTCACAGGATTCATGCTAAATGTATCATTTCTGAGGGTCTGGCTGCCGTGACCCCCACTGATCTCAAAAACAGGGGCCCAAAGTGCTTGTGTAAATAAATATTAGTGAGCATGTGTGTCCAATACTTTATACGCTATCTGCCTAGAACTTCTGTATTTAAGTGACAGTGGTTGCACATGCTCAGTAATGCTTTTTTTACACAGAGAATTTTGAGCCTCTTGTTCTCATGATCAGTGGTGGTCCCTGTAAGGGGTGGGCAGACCCCTTACAAGGAGGTGCAGTTTTCCCCCTGAAGATACCCCACGCTGGGGTAGATGTTAATGTTAATGTTGATGTTATTAATAAAAATGTCTTTACTGTGTAGTGGGTGTTCCCCTAGAGCCCGGGTGGGACGGCTGTCCCCATAGAAACTGTGCAGGAGGGAGGAGGAGCCGGCAGCTTAGGGGGAAGGGAGAGAAGTGTGTGTGTGTTGAAGTCAGTTGATTCCGGGACGGGGGAGAAGGAACAGCCAGGGGCAGAGTGTGGAGCTGAGTGGATAGGAAGAACGAAGGGAAGGAGAGAAGAAGTGTCCTCAAGGGTGAAGCAGAATTGGTGTGGGTCCAGTCTGTGATAGCCGGAGTGGGAGCCTAGGTGAAGTGGAGTAGCCGGGCACATCCCCACTAGAGGAGACAACAAGGAAAGATTTCCCCGGACAGGAATTGTGACCGTGCGCTACAAGATCCGTGCATTGAGCTGTCTGTGAAACTCTGTGCAATAAATATGTCGTTTGGTTTATCTGATCCCTGCCTAAAGAGTCTTCCTGCGGCTGATAGTATACTCTTTTCCACCACACTCTGCCCCACAGAACAATCCCCTGTCCCAATAGTGACGGCGGAGCCAGGGGTAAGCCTGATAGAAAAAGGGGCCACGACTACAATCCCCGAGGCACCCCCGGCACCCTGTTACAGTCCCAGCAGTTAGACCCCCAGGAATCAAATATTTATAATTTTTCCAAGGAACAGGTGATAAGTGTTGCTTACGGGACAACCGCTTTAAAGGGAACCGGACAGTTCTGGGTGCATATTGCTAATCCCTGCCTAACCGTCCCTGTATCTAGTAGCATAGATAAAGAGATCTTTATAAAAAGTATTTATAAAGAGCCTTTATCATATGCTAATGAGGCCAGGGACTAGTCGCAAGTTCGTTAGTTCCTTTGGCTAGTTGGCCCCCTTAGCATACCCACAGGGGCGTACTAACATGCTAATGAATGTGCAGCATCAGAGGCATGGTCACTCTCACCTCTGCTGCCACCTCTGCTGTCCCCCCACACTTCCGGTCATGCGCGCTACACCAGTCTGAAGCCGGGATGCGTACACCTGGTTTCATAGTATGCATGACTGAAAGTCCAGGACTTCTTAGGCTATGTTCACACACTGCGTTTTTCACCTGCGTTTTTGGTCCGTTTTTGCTGCAGAAATTTCTTGAGAAATTCTTGTAACCTTTCTGCAGACATTCCCCAGCAAAACCTATGGCAAAAAAAATTAGCTGTGCGCACACTGCGTTTTTTTCTTAAGAAAATTCTTTCAGTAGATTTTCTTAAGAAAAAGAATGAGCATGTCACTTCTTTTCTGCAGCTAACTGCGTTTTTTGCCATATATAATTGACACAATAACGCAGGGAGCAACCAGCGGTAAAAACGCACCAAAAACGCACCGAAAACGCACCAAAAACGCACCGAAAACGCGGCAAAAACGCAGGTGCGTTTTTGGTGCGTTTTTTAACACAGGTGCACTCTTAAGAAATTTCTTAAGAAATTTCTTAAGAAAAATCATTTTTCTAGTGTGAACATAGCCTAATTGTGCGTACTGAGCAAAAATCCAGAGTTGGGGGCGGTGGCAACAGATAGAGGTGAGATCGAATATACCTCTGACGCTGTGCATTCATTAGTATGGTAGCTCCTTCACATAGGTGTGCTTACATGCTAAGGAGGCCGACTATCCAAGGGAAAAAAGTGAATGGACATGTTGGCGAAAACCACTGATTTCAATCGGTCGTTTGTTCGAAGGTTCTTTAACTATTGACCCGGACATTAAAAAAATCGAACCTGCAGATGTGGGCAACAATCGAATGTCTATTGCGGCCTTCAGGGTGGTCCTTCAATGCAGTGGTAAAAGAAAGCAAGGCTCAAGAATGTTGGATTTCACCAAGCCTGACCCTTCACTCTCCTGGGTGGTAAACCATGGGCACACTGCCATTCCAACTGAAATAAACACGCACGCTCAGCCAAGCTGCACCCGCTAAATCAGGGGAGGCAATTGTTGTCCAAAACACCTGTCAACTGTCATTACCCATAAAGAAAAATCACTTGCCATTTATTTTAAACTCCCAAAGAAAAAGAAAATCATTGTTGATTTCTGTCCAAAAATCCGTGCATTTATGGTCAGCTTTCTTAAAAGGTGCAATCAGACACCAGACCATATGATATCTGCTCCACCATGCTGTACATGTAGGCCGACTGGCGATCATTTCGTAACCTTTTTATACTCGCCAATTACACTTTATTGAGCAAAAACCATTGTTAACATTTTGAGCACATAAAAGAGTATGGGAGGGGTTAATTTTCACGGGGTAGCCTGCTTAATTTGGGTGCTGCCCTTGTAAGGGCGGAAGCTAATGCATGGGCACAACAGGGGTTAAGTGGGCTTTACACGCTACGATATATCTAACGAGATGTCGGCGGGGTCACGTCGTAAGTGACACACATCCAGCATCGTTAGTGATATCGTAGCGTGTGACAGCTATGAACGAGCAGAAATACTCACCTTCTCGTTCATCGTTGACACGTCGCTCGTTTTCTAAAAATCGAACGTCCGGTTGTTCATTGTTCCCAAGGCAGCACACATCGCTCCGTGTGACACCCTGGGAACGATGAACTGCAGCTTACCTGAGGCTGCCGGCCATGCTGAAGGAAGGAGGTGGGCGGCATGTTCCGGCCGCTCATCTCCGCCCCTCCGCTTCTATTGGGCGGCCGCTGTGTGACATCTCACGTCCCTCCCCCTTCAGGAAGTGGATGTTCGCTGCCCACAGCAAGGTCATTTGGAAGGTAAGTGTGTGTGATGGGGGGTTACAGCATTGTGCGACACGGGCAACAAATTGCTCGTGTCGCACAAATGATGGGGGCGGGTGCGATCGCAAATGCGATCGCACGACATATTGAAACGTGTAAAGCAGGCTTTAGTTTGTACTGACGTGTTTTCCCCCTTTTGTTTAGGTCGGCTCTTTTTCGCCTTCGCCTGCACATTTAGCTCGCCGGTGTGTGCGAGGGCAGCTCTGTTTTCTGCTCTGCCCGCGATATTACAGAGTAAACTGCGCCTGCGCGAGCTGCCATAACTGCACAGACGCGAAATTTCAAAATGCAACGAGGATGATGATGGAGGCGTCATCACGTCAATCAAGAAAAGAGGACGGCGAACAGCGGCAGGAGGAGGGACAGGAGCAGAAAATGAGCCCGCCCATCTGAGCCACACAGGTAATTAGCATACATAGGGGTCATGTTTTATAAAGTTATTTTTGGGGTTTGGAAGCGGAGTCAGGGAACAAGTTGCACCTTCATAGAATGCAGCCCCGGAGCTGCAGAAGGTGACACTTTTAGTTTAATAGTGAAAAATCTGGTGACAGGTTCCCTTTAACCTGAACTAAGATATGTATTTCATAATGTATGCTTTTATTCTGAAATCTGTTGAAAGATTTTGTTTCAGCAATGGCCGAATGTAGTTTTATAAATGCAGAGTGAGAGTGATGACCACAGGAGGAACTCAGATTTCCTGCAATGATTTAGGGTACTTTCACACTTGCGTTATTTTCCTTCCGTTACAGTCCGCCCTTTTGGGAAACAGCGGAATCCATTAACGGATTCCGCTGTTTCCCATAGACTTGTATGGTTGACGGATTGTACCAAAAGGAGCTGCGTTGCTTCCGCTGGGCGACGCTCCGTTGCTTCCGCCCAGCGGGAGGAACGCAGCATGTAACGTTATTTTGAGCAGCGGAATCCTCTGGATTTCACTGCGCATGCTCTTTTTTTTTTAAATCAAACTTTATTTTGGCTCGCGGTGGCCGAACGTTCAGCTGAGCGCCCGGCCGTCGGCAAGCGACAGCGCTCAGCTGAACGACCGGCCACCAGCATGCCCGGCCGCCGGCAAGTCACAGCGCTCAGCTGAGCGCCCGCCCGCCGGCATGCCCGGGCGCCGGCAAGTGACAGCGATCAGCTGATCACCCGGCGGCCGGGAGCGATCAGCTGATCACCCAGCGGCCGGCTGCAGGGAGCGATCAGCTGATCACCCGGCAGCCGGGAGCGATCAGCTGATCACCCGGCGGGCGGGAGCGATCAGCTGATCACCCGGCGGCCGGCTACTGGGAGCAATCAGCTGATCACCCAGCGGCCGGCTGCAGGGAACGATCAGCTGATCGTTCACTATAGTCTGCCGCTGGTAAAACCGGGGAAAAAAAAAAAAAAAATCAAAACGAATTGCGTTGTTTTGCAGCATCCGTTGCGTCACTATATGCAACACATCCGTTGCATCCGTTACACAACGCAATGCAACGGATACCGTTCAAGGCAAGTGTGAAACTACCCTTAGCTATCTGGATGTGAGGTGATAATGGCTGCACTCCAGGTGCTATCAGCAGACAACAAACTACTCAGAATAAGGATGAATAATCAGGGCTCTAAATATATAGTGAAGTGACCCTTCTTCTAATGGGGGACTTCAGTTGCTGATAGATACATTTTTTCTTATATTGGGGAGGAGGTTACTTCTTGAATGGTAGATTGCAAATCTGTAAAGAAAATGAAAACAGAAAAACAAAAAATATAAACAATAACAATGCTGTAAATGCAAAAAAAAAAGTATGAATCCCTGCGCTAAAGTTGGTTCTCACTTGCAGGCTTTTTTTTTTTACCACTCGTACTTTTATGGCTCTATGGTCATACAGACATGGCGGTTGTGCCTGTGCCAAAACTGCAGGGGGCAGCTGTGACTGTCCGACGGTATCTTACAAACTGGAGAAAATGTTCAACCCACTTGTTTAACTCATGAGATATCGTAATCAGTAGCAATGGAAAGGGAAGGGGATCAGTCAGTCAAAGGGAAGTCAGTCCTGGCACTGCAGTAACCAGGATGGACGGCTTTCTAGGGACAAGACTGGGGCATTGTCTTATCATAATGCCCATTAAGGTATACAATAGATGTTTTTGCATTTTCTATGCACAGGATATTATCTATTTAAATTCATGCAAATTAACAAGTTCAACTATTTAAATAATAAAAATAATTAAATGAACTGGCACCTTGTTAAACTGTTGGGGAAAAGTACTCTAAGGGGTACTTTGCACGTTGCGACATCGCTACTGCGATATCGTCAGGGTCAAATCGAAAGTGACGCACATCCGGCGCCGGTAACGACATCGCAACATGTAAAGCCTAGGAGAGAAGATGAACGAGCGTGAAACAGTCAAAAATCAGTGATCTGTGTCACGTCGGTCATTTTCATAATGTCGGTGCGTCCACAGGTACGATGTTGTTTGTTGTTCCTGCAGCTCCAAACATCGCTGTGTGTGAAGCCGCAGGAGCGACAAACATCTCCTTACCTGCACCTGCCACACACCAGCAATGAGGAAGGAAGAAGATGGGCGGGATGTTCGTCCTGCTCATCTCTGCCCCTCCGCTTCTATTGGCCGGCCGATTAGTGATGTCGCGGTGACGTCGCAGTGATGCCGAACGCACCACCTCCTTGAAGGAGGGATTCTTCGGCAGTCACAGCGACGTCGCTGACCAGTTATATGCGTGTGACGCTGCCGTACCGATAATGTTCGCTACGGCAGCTATCACAAGATATCGCAGCTGCGACGGGGGCGGGTACTATCGCGATCGGCATCGCTATCATCGGCTAGCGATGTCGCAGCATGCAAAGTACCCCTAAGGCTATGTGCCCACGGGACTAAGTACCTCCGGATTTTGCCGCAGAAAACCTGCGGATTTATCTGGATTTTCTAGATAAATGCACAGGTTTTCGCAAGTACAGACACTCCCCATGTTATCCTATGGGATTTGGGGAGTTCTGTGTCCATGCTGCGGTATGTGCGGCTGCGGAATATGCTGTGGATTTCCCGCAGCCGCACGTAACTGCATGTCAAATATTCCTGCAGAAATCCCAGCCCTCCACTATGGAGATACAGGCCGGGACTTCTGCAGGTAAGTCGCACGAATGTCCGCAGGTTTACCGCACCTATTTCGCTGGAATCCCGCAGCAATGGATAGCTGCGGATTCCGGGGAGCTTCTGCGGGAAACCTGCGGATGTACCTGCGGATATATCCGCAGGTACAGAGTCCCGTGGGCACATAGCCTTAGGCTGAGGCCACACAGGGATTAATGCGAGTCCTCGCATGACACTTGGCTCATGCTCACAGCACAGCAGGAGTTGAGTGTCATGCAAATGTCATGCGACTGTGGTTCGATCATGCGATCAGACCACAGTTGCGGAAGGGATTCCCGGCGCTGCGGAGGGGATTTATCTCTCTATCTCCTCCGTTGCCAGCTGATGCGAGAATCCCATTGCATTCGTGTTACACCAGTGTAATGTGAGAGTGCAATACAATGTTTCTCTCGCCACTATAGACTTGAATGAGTGTCAGTGAAACAGGATCGCATTCCACCCACAGTATGCTGCGATTGTTTTCTCGGTCCATGCTTATTGGGTTACCACAGCCTAAAAATACCAGACTTCAGCATTCAGACCCAACATTGCTGCATCTATTAGATATGACAGTCGTGCCACTTTACCCGCCTCTTCCTGATTGCCGTGGTGAGGTGGCAATAGAGGTAATAAGGGGTTAATATCAGCCCACAGCTGCCACTAAGCCCTAGATTAGTAATGTGAAATGTCTAAAAAACCCACCATTAATAATCTGTAAGTCAAAAGAAATAAACACAAACACTGAAAAAATCCTTTATTTGAAATGAAATACAAAAAAGCCCCCTCGTTCACCACTTTATTAATCCCCAAAACACCCCTGCAGGTCCAACATAATCCACACGAGGTCCCACGACTATTCCAGTTCAGCTACATGTGAACTCACAGCGCATGATCATGAACATGAAGCATGACCGCCCACTGTGAGCTTCAGGCAGAGAATGAGTGAGCCGCGCGATTAGAGGTGATGTCACTCAGGTATTTGTGGTCGCAGCTAGAGGTTTCCACGGTCCCTATATTGTGGCATCTAATGGTTGCGGAAATTCCTGGTGGCTGCAGGCTGCTATTTTTAGGCTGAGCGTAGCCCAATAAGCATGGTCTCCCCAGCCTGAGAATACAAGCCCCCAGCTGTCGGCTTTATCATGGCTGGGTATCAAAATTGTGGGGAACTGCACTTCATTTTTTTAAATGATTTATTTAAATAAAATTTTAAAAAAGCCACATGCGGTTCCTCTTATTTTGATACGTAGCCAAGATAAGTGCGGGGGGCTGCAGCCTGTAGCCGTAGGCTTTATCTGTGCTGTTTATCATAACATGGGGTGACCATATGCCAATTTTATTTATTTTCATACCACGATAGACACACATAGAATCTGTGATTGGACGCAGTCAGACAGGTGGGGGTGTGTCTGACTGCAACCAATCACAGACGCCGCTGGGTGTGGAAAGCAGTGCATATGCAATGAAGGTAATGAGCGGGCCCCAGAAGTGAATGAGGGGCTGCGGGAGCAGTTACAGCCACGTTGGAGACTCGGTAAGTATAGCCCACTTGTTCCTATCCCCCACCCCTTCTACCACCATTTCTAATCGCTGGATTCTGGTTCCTGGACTTGTTTGGGGACCGGTGTCCGGCCAGATACCCAGGATAAATTTTGGGGGGGGTAAGACCTGCCAGTCTCGGTTATCTGCGAATCCACCCATCACTAATTCCTATCCATAATTGTAGCGCTAAGGCTGTATTCTAGCATTTGGATGGGAAACTTGAAAAAAGTCACACAGACATGCTCAATATAAAGAAACATCCTCCTGCCGAATTGATGCTCCCTGAGAAGTGACAAGCATGATCCCACGCGCTCGTAGAGCTCCTTTGGTCACTACATGTGTCAGATACTTGTTGCTCTCTTCTCATGAGTCTTCTTGAATAACTTACAACGTACATAAAACACTTACTGAAAAAGTAACAAAACTTTTTCTTTGTTTTATTTATTTATTTATCATTCAGGACATTGTAAAGTTATTATTTTTTGTAATAAACTTCATTACCTGATTTTTCTTTCTTCGTCTCCAAACACTGCTGCAGTAATGTTTCAATGCCTAGTTCAGGCTCCTTTAGAAACTGCTTTCAACTGCTGCTCAGCAAAAATCTGTAGGCTATATTCACACAATCTTTGTACAGCAATTCCCCTGTCTTAGTATGGGTGGTGAGAAGAGCGACTCAGATAGGAAAAGTACAGTACACAGACTGATTGAATATAATGTACGAATCCTTGCCAAGCAGCAGATGAAAGCAGTTTCTAAAGGAGCATGAACTGGCCATTAATTCAGCACAAAAATATTTATGAGAAAATGTGGCAAAATAAGGTAAAGTGATATATTACTAAACTGTGCGCTATTCCCTAGAAGTAAAGGAAGTGAATTACACCAAATGTAAAAAAGAAAAATATATTAAAAAGATAAATTTGTACTTTATAAAATGGTATCTCCATAATCAAAATCTCCTGTGTAATAAAGATAGCATGTAAGGCATGATATTTCATAGGCATGACCCCCCCCCACTACAGGTAAACATGAAAAAGAACATAAAAAAAACTATTTTTTTTGCATTTTACAAAAAACATGAATAAAGTAAATGTTACGTGTTACAAAATAATAATAATATAAAAGTTGCATCTTGACATGACAGAGACAAGATCTCAAAAAACAAAAGCAACCAAAAATCTAAAAAAAAATAAAAAAAAAATATAGTCTTTCAGTAAGTGTTAAGGCGAAAGCATCCATTCACTGATAGATTACTTCCTTTTAGCTTTTACTAAAATGAACAGAAGAAAAACACAATGTCCTACAAGTGATTGTGTTTCATTAAAAAGCATATCTGTACATGGATAAGGAGATACCATTTTATAAATTATAAATTATCTTTTTAATATATTTTTCTGACATACTGACATATAAACTTGACTTTGGAAAATTATATATATTAAAAGAAAAAGCACGGGTTGTTTATTAACCTTTCAAGGAGAAACAATCACTCAATCACTAATCTTTAGTTTGTCTATCTCAGTTCAGGCGATAAAAACAAATTCTAATTATTATCATAATGTCAGACTAGTGATGGGCGGACTCGCAGATAACCGGGATTGGCGGGTCTAACTAGATTAAAAAAACAACAAAAAAAAAACCAGATCCAGAAATGATCACGGATATCTGGCTAGACGCCAGTCCCCACATAAGTCTATGGTGGCCAAAGTCTCTGGCGCTTAAAGATGGTGGTAGAGGTACTTACCGAGTTTCTGGAACAGCTGTAACTGCTTTCGTGACGGCTCATTTTAGTTCCGGGGCTGCTCATTATTGCTGATCCATATTCACTGCTTCCCCCGCCCACCATCAGTCCCTGAGTCTCTGATTGGTTGCAGTTAGACGTGCCCCCACCCTGTGTGACAAAGTGTTGGACTGCAATCAATCACAGACCCTGTCTGCGTGTCCCTATCATGGTGTAAAACTAAATAAAAAACAATTGGCTTAGGTTCCACACACATTATAATACTCAGCACAGGTAAAGCATATGGCTACAGGCTGTAGGCCCATAGCCGTGCGCTTATCTTGGCTGTGTATCAAAATAAGAGGAATCACATGCGGCTTTTTATAAAATAATTTAAATAAATAATTTTTCAAAAAAAATGCCATGCGATCCCCCCCAATTTTCATACCCAGCCATGATAAAGCCCGACAGCTGGGGGTTGGTATTTTCATGCTGGGGAGGACAATGGTTATTGGGCTCCCCCAGCCTAAAAATATAAGCCTGCAGCTGCCTAGGATTGTGGCATCCATTATATATCAATAAGCAAATAAGAGGCTAAAACATAACTTTTAATAAAAGTATGTAAAAGACTTAATACTTAGGCCAATGTAACCATAAACATCCACGACTGCTATCAGGATATAAGGCGTAGATGCATCCATTAGATGCAACAATCCCAGAACTTTACCCAGCTGTTCACAATTGTCCTTGTGCGGTGGCAATCAGGATACTAAGGGGTTAATAAAAGTCCACAGCTGCCACTAAGCCCTAAATTGGAAATGGGAGGTGTCTATGAGACCCCCATTACTAATCTGTAAGTGAAAAGAAATAAACACAAACACCGAAAAAATCCTTTATTTGAAATAAAATACAAGAAAACCCCACCCATCTGCACCATCCAGCAATGGTTTATGGATTCCATAGACTGTGGAGTGCAGACCTTTAAACTGCAAACCAACATAACATTGAATCCCTTAGTATAGGTCATCAATATCAGATATGTGGTGGGTCAGACCCTGGGCGCTCCCACTGGTCAGCTGTTATCTGTTCCACTAGACGCCGGATATAAAGAATGTATGGAGACGGGAAACACCACAGCTTTGCACAGTGTTTAGTGGCTGCTTCCGGCTACCACAATTCAGCTTCTATTCACTAAGGATGCTCATCAATATCAAAGCAGTGAACTACCCCTTTTAATGTTATGTCTGATCAATGTAATTATATACAGTACATATCACAAAAGTGAGTACACCTCTCACATTTTTTAAAATGTTTTATTATATCTTTTCACGGGACAACGCTGCAGATCTGTCAGTTTGATACAATGTACAGTAGTCAGTGTGCAGCTTGTATGACAGTGTAAATTTGGTGCCCTTTAAGTAACTCAACACACAGCCATTAATGTCCAAACCACTGGCAACAAAAGTGAGTACACCCCTAAGTGAAAATGGGAAAACTGTGCCCAATTAGCCACCTTCCCTCCCCAGTGTCATGTGACTAATTAGTGTTGCAAGGTCTCGTTAGAAGGTGTGAATGGGGAGCAGGTGTGTTACATTTGGTTTTATCTCTCTCACACTCTCTCATACTGGATACTGGAAGCTTAACATGGTTCCTCATGGCAAAGAATTCTCTGAGAATCTGAAAAAAGAAATGTTGTTCTACATAAAGATGCCCGAGGCTATAAGAAGATTGCCAACACCCTGACACTGAGCTGCAGCACGGTGGTCAACACCATACAGCAGTTTAACAAGACAGGATCCACTGATATCAGGAACCGCCATGGTTGACTAAAGAAGTTGAGAGCACGTGCTCAGAACTAGAGGTTGTGTTTTCAAAATAGACATATGAGTGTTGCCAGCATTACTGAAGGGGTTACAGGGGTGGGGGTTCAGCTTGTCAGTGCTCAGATCATATGCTGCACCAAATTGGTTTGCATGGATGTCATCCCAGAAGGAAACCTCTTCTAAAAATTATGGGCAAGACAGCTCACAAACAGTTTGCAGAAGACAAGCAGACTAAGAACATGGATTACTGGAACCATGTCCTGTCATCTGATGAGATCAAGATAAACATATTTGATTCAGATGATGTCAAGCATGTGTGGAGGCAACCAGGTAAGGAGGACAAAGACAAGTGTGTTCTGCCTACAGTCAAGAATGGTGGTGGGAGTGTCATGGGTTGGGGCTGCATGAGTGCTGCCGGCTGTGGGGAGCTACAGTTCATTGAGAGAACCATAAATGCCAACATGTACGGTGACATACTGAAGCAGAGTATGATTCTCTCCCTTCGAAAACTGGACGGCAGGGCAGTATCCAACATAATAAAGACCCGAAACACACCTCCAAGACAACCACAGCCTTGTCAATCAAACTGATGGTAAAGGTGCTGGACTGGCAAAGCGTCCCCAGATCTAAACCCTATTGAGCATCTGTGGGGCCTCCTCAACAAGAATGTGAAGGTGCGCAAGGTCTCTAAGATCCACCAGCTCTGTTATGTCGTTATTGAGGATGGGAGAGGATCCAGTGGCTCCTGTGAAGCTCTAGTAAACTTGATGGCCAAGAGAGTTAAGGCAATGCTTGAAAATAATGGGGGCCACACAAATTTCGAGACTTTGGCACAATGTGGCCATTTTCACTTAGGGGTGTACTCCCTTTTGTTACCAATGGATCAGACGTCAATGGATGTGTGTTGCGTTAGAGGACACCAAATTTACCCTGCTATACAAGCTGCACACTGTCTACTTTATATTGTATCACAGTGTCAGATCTTCAGTGTTGTCTCATGAAAAGATGTAATAAAATATTTACAAAAATGTGAGGGGTGTACTCACTTTTTTGATATACTGCATATGGATGTAAGGCCCCTTTCACACGTCAGTGATTCTGGTACGTTTGTGCTTTTTTTTAAACGTACCAGAATCACTGACATACGCAGACCCATTATAATGAATGGGTCTGCTCACACGTCAGTGATTTTTCACTGCACGTGTCTCCGTGCGGCGTACCCGCGTGTCCGTGATTGCCGCACGGAGACATGTCCATTTTTTTCTGGCATCACTGATGTCCCACGGACCACGCAGTGGTGTGATCCGTGAAACACGTGCCAGAAAAAAACGTGCTTTTAAAATAAAAAGCATTTTTACTCACCCGGCGTCCAGCGATGTCCTCTGCAGCCCGTTCTGCCGGCTGCTTCTGAGCCGGCTCAATACTGTCGCGCCTATTCATGATGCACGACACAGCCGACCCGGAAGCAGCTGCTGCGGGGGTCAGCGCCGGCCGGTTGCTGCATCGCGGGAGCGATCAGCACCATGGAGAGCGGGAGCGGGCGCAGGTGAGTTGATTTCTAAGTGCAATCACGGGCCACGGAGAACGGAGCCCGGATTGCACTTAGACAACCCACGTGTGCCGTGATTCACGGCACACGCAGGGACATGTGCGTGTTTTACACGCCAGTGAAAAACGTCAGTTTTTTTCACTGACGTGTGAAACGGGCCTTATACAGAACATTTACAGGACTGTTACCTTTGTTTTAGAATGTCAAATTTCTTTTCCCAGGTCTTATTGAGTCTCTCAAGTTCCTTCTGTAATCTAAAAATAAGAAAACGTTAAACGGAGATTTGGAGATCTCTCCTTCTAATTACAGACTATGGCAAATAATATATGAAAATAGGCAAAGGTGAGAGTAATGTGCTGAATGTCTCGGATGGTTGTACCCATATACATTATACACCTATAATTTATTGTAGCCCTTGGGAGTGATTGTACATGACAATATAGCCCTCGAAACAGAATTGGTTGTGCACCCCTGCATCACACAGTCCTGGTTATAACTATTGTGGCAAAATAAAACCTAACTATTCCCAATCCATTGTATCCACTATGATCAGGATGAAATGGCTCAGAAACACTTTATTCAGAATAATAATATACAGTGGAACCTTGGATTAAGAGTAACTTGGTTTGAGAGCGTTTTGCAAGACAAGCAAAGCTTTTTACACATTTGTAACTTGGTTTAAGAGCAATGATTTGAAATAAGAGCAAATTCCTACTGCGCACACTTCCGGTTCTGTCCTTTCACCGCACTCTGATGCGCTCTGGAGGTAAATTTCTATACATATATACTGAAAACAGTATACCAGTACAGTATATACTATAGTGTATAGGCCGCTTTACACGCAACGACATCGCTAAAGAGATGTCGTTGGGGGTCACAAAATTCGTGACACACATCCGTTCTCGTTAGCGACGTCGTTGCGTGTGACACGTACGAGCGACCACTAACGATCAAAAATACTAACCTTAACGTTGATCGTTGACACGCTGTCCATTTCCCAAATATCGTTGCTGTTGCAGGACGCAGGTTGTTCGTCGTTCCTGCGGCAGCACACATCGCTACGTCTGACACCACAGGTACGAGGAACTTCACCTTACATGCGGCCGCCCGCAATGAGGAAGGAAGGAGGTGGCGGGATGTTCGTCCCGCTCATCTCCGCCCCTCCGCTTCTATTGGGCGGCAGGCTTAGTGACGTCGCTGTGACACCGAACGAACCGCCCCCCTAGAAAGGAGGCGGATCGCCGGTCAGAGCGACGTCGCTGGGCAGGTAAGTAGTGTGACGGGTCCGAGCGATGTTGTGTGCCACGGGCAGCGATTTGCCTGTGTCGCATAACTGACAGGGGCGGGTACGCACACTAGCGATATTGCAGTGTGTAAAGTGGCCTTTAGTCTATTAATTTGCGTTTGTGGATACGGTATTGTACTTTCTGCTATCCAGTAAAGCATATTCCTTGCACTGTAATCTAATTGCCAAAGTTCAGCTCACCCCTTTAGAAGGTATACTGAGTCCTCCTGCTGCTCAGGAAGGCAGGTACCGTCACCTGTAGCAATCATAAGAAGAGAAGGAAAATCCGGCGCTTCGGAGTGTATCAACCACCACTCAGGATAAATTTCCAACTTTTTTATTGCTGTTCATTAAAAAGTGAAGCATGTACAATATCTCCATACAAAAACTTCCAGCATGTAGAAAAAAATATTGACAGTGCTACGCGTTTTGGCTACATATTGTAGCCTTTGTCAAGTCAATCTAATTGCCTGGGCAGTCTTCCTACCCCACATTTGGCTTAGTTCTGCCCTTATTTTGGGGAGAATAGATTAGGGGTGTGTTTTTTTGTGTATTATACTAGAACAGAGATTGTTGTATTTATACATAATTTTTCTCTATATAGTACCTCCCGCACACCAACAACTCTACTGTAAGCTAATGTGCAGTTTAATTTTCTTTATATTTTTATTACTGTACAGTATTTTGTATTAGTGTAATGTAATAATTTTATATGAATACAGGACATTATATTGTGTTACTGTAATAAGTTTGTATAAATACAGTAAATATTTTTGGGTTGTGGAACGAATTGTCTGTGTTTCAATTATTTCCTATGGGAAAATTCGCTTTGATATAAGAGTAACTTGGTTTAAGAGCGCACTCCCGGAACCAAATATGCTCGTAATCCAAGGTTCCACCGTATTTTTATCTGGACCCAAAACTAACACAAATATAACAATTTATTTCCGTAGGATGAAAGGCACCCTAATGTTTTTGGAAATCAGAAAGAAATAATAAGCACCTTTGAAAAAAAAACCCAAACAAAGAAAAACACCATTATCCATTCAGGGCCATATTATTATTATTGTGGGCTGCACTGGACCTGGGAGAAAATGTGTGGCTCATGCTAAGAGATGGACTTGTCACGTCCTGCTGGTCACTTTTCCGTATGCTATCTTTAGCTGTGCACCCTGGTTTTACGCCAATTTGGTGTACTGAAGTAAATGGGAGCTCTGATGTATTACAGGAGAATGGCCACTACATAAAGTAAGGAGCCGCGGTGTCCCGGCCTCATACATTCTCCAATTCCAGATACTAAAAGATCCAAAACCAGCTTATTGGTGGGAAGGGCCAGATGTTGGACCCCACCGACCTTAAGATAGATCATTAACATCTAAAGCGGGCTTTACACGCTACAATTTATCTAACGATGTGTCGGCGGGGTCATATCGTAAGTGACGCACATCCGGCATCGTTAGTGTTGTTGTAGCGTGTGACAGCTACGTGCGATTGCGATTGAACATAAAACCGTTCATCGCATACACGTCGTTCATTTGCTAAAAATTGCACGTCGGGTTGTTCAATGTTCCTGAGGCAACACACATCGCAGTGTGTGACACCCCGGGAACGATGAACAGATCTTACCTGCGTCCCGCCTGCAATGCGGAAGGAAGGGGGTGGGCGGGATCATCTCCGCCCCTCCGCTTCTATTGACCGGCTGCCGCGTGACGTCGCTGTGACGCCGAACGTCCCTCCCACTCCAGGAAGTGGATGTTCGCCGCCCACATCGAGGTCGTATGGAAGGGTAAGTACGTGTGACTGCAAATAATCGTTTGTGCGACACGGTCAACAAATTGAATGTGTCGCACATACGATGGAGGCATGTCACATCGCATACGATATCGTATGCGTAATTGTAAGGTGTAAAGCAGGCTTACGTCCTTTCCGACCCCTTTTTTGCCCTTCACTTTTTTATAAAAATGTCTACCAAGGCACAAAAAGTATCCAAAACAGATGACTTTGGCACAATTGCTGTACTGTACCTTTCTATGGTTTTTGCATCCTCTTCTTTCACACTTAAAAGCCGTGTGATCTGTGCCTGTAGCCGCTCTCGGTCTGTGGGCATGATCTGGTGACATAATGAAAACACTGCTTTTACGTTGGCTAAACTGGGACATGGGGACGACAAGTATGCATGATGTTATCCACGAAGGGCCCGACTCCCTATTTGGACAACCTCTGCACAATCACTGTTTTCCAATGTTACGGGAGCCCCAGGAGATAAAGTGCTGACACCGCAAGAATGGTACCGGCACCAAATATGATATAGATGTAATGATTTTACTTGGGGAAACTTTGGCCACTTCACTGTCCCCGCCATCGGACAAATCAGACATCAAGAGTAAAGCCCCCGTTACACATTGCGATGTCGTTAGCGAGATTGCTGAAACATCACAGGTTTTGTGATGCAACCGCGACCTCGGCTGCGATCTCGGTATGTGTGACACATAGCAGCGACCGGCCCCCCGCAGCGATATCGCGGATCGAACTTGAACATCCTGGTTCATTTTTTGATCATTGGTGTCCTGCTGGGCAGCATGTATCGTTGTGTTTGACGCCATAACAACAACGAGTGACCTCGTTTGCGACTCAGAACTCAGCGACGCGGGCATGTCTACACCTCTATCGAGATCCGAGTCGTCAGAATAGCTGCTGTGTGACAGGGTCCCAACGACCGCCGAGGTCATTATACGGATCGCCGTATCGTTGCTGCGTCGATAATTAGATCTGCCTGTTTGACAACTCACTAGCGACCATGTAGCGACGTACCAGCGATCCTGACCAGGTCGTATCTCTGTCGGGATCGCTGTAACATAGCTACGTGTAACGGGACCCTAAGTCAGGACTGAGGATGCCCTCTCACTTCATCTGGATGTATGCTTTGTCCAAAGGGGGGGAGAGTAAAGCTGCCGTTGATTAGGGAGAGCCATTGCTAACACGGCTAGAATAACACTGATGCTAGAGGGGAGTATAGCTGTTCTTTTACTTGGGGAAACATAGTGATTGAGAAGGGATTGTCCGAGTAGAGGACAACCCTTTTAAGTCACTCGTTTTTTTGTCACATTTTCTGTTAAAAGTAAAATTTGCGTAAACATTTCAGGTGTACATAAAATCATTCCAGGGTTGAAACTGGAGTCCATTTGCACAACTGCTTCAGTGATTCCAGTACGTATGTCGCCATTCTTAGGGTATGTGCGCACTTTGCGCTCTGCCGTGACAAATATTCCACAGCGTTTTGTCACTGCATGTGCGTTTTAAAGCGCATCCAAAACTCTGCCTTTTGGATGCATTTTGAATGCAGAATGGATGCATTTTTGACAGTGCATTCCCACTCGGCTCTGCTACATACCCATAGAGCCGAGTGAGAACGCACTGTCTGTCTACCTGGCTGCTAGACAGAGCCGTGTGATGAGAATGAACTCGGATGAACTTCACCCGACTTCATTGTCATCGCGCGGCTCTGTGTGTGTGCCGTGGCCCGATTTGCGGTCACCGGTGAAAGACTCACCGGTGACCGCAAATCCCCTGAGTGACTGAAGTGAGCCGTGCGATCAGCGGTGCCATCATTCAGGTTACCCGCGGCCACAGCTGTAGTCCTCCATCTTGCCGTGGGTAACCTGAGTGACATCATCGCTGACAGCGTGACTCAGTTCAGTTGTTGCATGGAGCTAACAGAGAGCGGTCGTGCTCTACGGCCGCTCCTGTCAGCTTCATGTAGCAGAGCTGGATACGTCGTGGGACCTCTGTGGATTACATCGGACCTGGAGGGCTGTTTGGGGATTTTAATAAAGTGGTGAAAGAGGGTGATTTTTTTTTTGTCTTTTATTCCAAATAAAGGTTTTTTTTCGGGTGTATGTGTTTATTTGCTTTCACTTACAGGTTAATCACGGGGGTGTCTCATAGTCGCCTGCCATTATTAACCTAGGACTTAGTGGCGGCTATGTGCTGCCATTAACTCCTTATTACCCACCGCACTAGGGCAATTCGGGATGAGCCGAGTAGTGTCCCGGGACTGTTGCATCTAATGGATGCGGCAATTCTGGGAGGCTGCTGGCTGATATTTTTAGGCTGGGGGGGGGCTCCCCATAACATGGTTCTCCCCATCCTGAGAATACCAGCCTTCAGCCATGTGGCTTTACGCTGGCTGGTATCAAAATTTGGGGGGACCACACATCATTTTTTTTTAATTATTTATTTATTTTACTGCACGATATAGACCCACACACCGGCGGCTCTGATTGGTTGCAGTGAGACAGCTGTCACTCAGTGTGGGGGCTCGTCTGAATGCAACCAATCAAAGGCGCCGGTGGGCGGGGGAAGCAGGGAATACGAGATGGAATAATGAGCGACCGGCATTTTCAAAAGCAGGAGAAGCCGCCAGAGCAGTGTGACAGCCGTGCAGCGCCGTGCCGGTGATTGGTCAGTATGAAAGAGAGAGAGAGAGACCGACCGACCAACTGACAGAGAGAGTGACCGTCTGACTGACAGAGAGAGAGAGAGAGAGAGATCGATATCGATTTCAATGGGTGGAAAATGCATCCAAAACGCACAAAAGAAGTGACATGTTGCTTTTTAGAACGCAGCGTTTTGGCAAAATATTTCAGCAGCCGAAACGCTGCGTTTTAAAACGCAACGTGTGGATGAAATTTGCACAATCTTCATAGATTGTGCTGGGGACGCAGGACACATGCGTTTACGCTGCAGTGCAAAACGCAGCATAAACGCATGATAAAATGCCACATGTGCAACAGTGTACTTACTGGAACTACGGACATACGCAGACCCATTAAAATCAATGGGTCTGAGCACACATCAGTGTTTTCTCAAGGACCGTGTGTCTGTATGGAGCACACGCCTGTCCGTGTGCTCCGCACGGAAACTAGTCCATTTTTCTCCGGCAGCACTGATTTCACACGGAGAAAACACGTATCTTTGAAATAAAATGATTTTCTATACTCATCTGCCTCCAGTGATGCTGTCTTCAGTGCTGCTGTCTCTTGCTTCAGGGCCCGCTTATTATCCTCATGAATATTAACGGCACTGCAGACCCGGAAGCAAGTGTGACCACAGCGCTGGAGACATCAGCACCATGGACAGCAGTGGCGGGGACAGGTGAGTAAAAAGTTCCTGCTTTCCGTGTGCTATTGGATAGCAAACGAGTGCCAAAATCATGGCACACGGAGGGACATATGCACCTTCAACACGGACCGTGAAAAACGTGTGCTTTTCACTGACGTGTGAAAGGGGCCTAAAACAGTTTAAAGAGGTGAACTGACCATTCTTTTGGCATTTTACGCTCTAAAGATGCTCTGTACTTTACAATACAAGTCAATAAGAAGGCTCAAAAAAAGAAAAAATATATTTGGATTGTTTTGGCAACATTTTATTTCGCAGTTTCTTCATTGTTGAATGGACAATGAATGAACCGCCCCCTTAAAAAAAGGTTGTTCGGCGGCCACAGCGACTTTGTAAGCAAGGTAAGTAGGTCTGACGCGCACCAGCGATATTGTTCGCCACGGGCAGTGATTTGCCCGTGACGCACAAACGACGGGGGCGGGTGCTTTCGCTAGCGATGTCGCTGTGTGTAAAGCAGCCTTTAGGCTTATGAATGTTATGCACAACTTTTCCCATTGTTGTTCCTAGGGAACTGATAACCATAAAGCAAATTCTACCTTTAGATCTTCTGCACATTTGTAGTAGGATTGAAAGAAGACTCACATTGACATCAACCTTTGGTGTCTTCAGTTTCTCCCTCAATTTCTTCAGCCGTTCTTCTTCATGGATCAGTTCCTCTTTTTGTCTTTGGATCTCAATTAACGCTTTTTCTTCTTTCTCCTTTCGTAGTTGTGCTTGCTGGAACAAAACAAATGAGTAAACTTGCTTATCAAAAACTGTTGACAAACAACGTTATGTCAGATCTGGACTTTTTTAGTCAAAATTTGTCAACAGCTTGCACCATATCAAGAGATGGCAGGTGCTCACAAGGCTCAGTGCTATTAAGAAACCTCACTTTTGGGGTAATGTCAGGAAGTTACATTTTAGTTTAACAATTCAACCTTTCTCTCAGTTGGCTATAAAATGAAATCCTAGGATTGTGGTGTGTAGATCCCCTTTGTGCTGCAGAAAGTTCTGACCTGTCTATGCATGGACTTCATAAAACTTGTGAAGTTGTTTTGTAGTATGGACACTCCATGAATCGGACGCATTTGTCCACATCCCACAGATACTCGAGCAGATTAAAGGGGATGTCCACTACTTTTACATTGATGGCCTATCCTTAGGCTAAAGGCCCCGTAACACGCAACAACGTATCTAACGATATATCGCCGGGGTCACGGATTCTGTGACGCACATCCGGCATCGTTAGCAACGTCGTTGTGTGTAACAGCTACGAGCGAGTGTTAAAGATCAAAAATACTCACCTAATCGTTGATACGTCGTTCATTTTCATAAAAGCGTTGCTGTTGCAGGACGCAGGTTGTTCATAGTTCCTGCGGCAGCAGACATCGCTACGTGTGACACCGCAGGAACGAGGAACATCACTGTACCTGCGTCCGCCCACAATGAGGAAGGAAGGAGGTGGGCGTGATGTTCAGTCCGCTCATCTCCGCTTCTATTGGGCGGCTGCTTACTGACGCCGCACAAACCGCCCCCCTTAGAAAGGAGGCGGTTCGCCGGCAACAGCGACGTCGCTAGGCAGGTAAGTCCCGTGTGACGGGTCCTAACGATGTTGTGCACCATGGGCAGCGATTTGCCAGTGCCGCACAACCGACGGGGGCGGGTGCTTTCACCAGCGACATCGCTAGCAATGTCGCTGCGTGTAAAGCCCCCTTAAGTCATCAATGTCTGATTGGCCGGGGTCCGACATCACGCACCTCCGCCGATCAGCTGTTCTCAGTAGCAGCAGTAGGCAGCTGGAAATGCTCAGCCTGCTGCCTGGTACTGCACATCTGCCTCCCATCCTTATCACCAGGAGGCTGATGTGCAGTACCCGGCCTTGGCCACTATCAGAAGACAGACCTGTGCAGGAGCTGAGCATTTACGGCTGCCTGCTGCCACCGCCGGGATCAGCAACAGCTGATCAGCAGGGGTGTCGGACCCCGGCAGATCAGACATTGATGACCTATACTACAGATAGACCATCAATATAAAAGTAGTGGACAACCACTTTAAGAACAGGGGAGTTTGGAGGCAAAGTCATCATCTGTAAATCTTTTCCAGGTTTCTCAGACCATTTCCTGACCAGTTATTGCAATATGGAAGGGCCTTTAACTTGCTGAAAAAGATCACTGATGTTAAGAAATGCTGCTGCCCTGAAAGGGGGTACATGACCTGTGCAATGTATAGGTGGTTGGTATGTGTCACATGTTGATGATGCCAGGACCCCAGGTTTCCCGGCAGAACATCACACCGCCCATGCCGGATTGTCTTCTTGTTATAGTGTATCCTGGTGCCATCTCTTCCTCAGGTAAGTGATGTACATATACCCAGTCATCCACATGAACTAAAAGACAATGTGCCTTTCTCCATGGTTTGATGCACACAGAAATGTTGTAGGCATTTTTGCCAATAAACTGGAGACAGCGTGGGCAGTCAGACAGGTATGGAGCTATACAGATCCTGGGCAGTCAGACAGGTATGGAGCTATACAGATCCACACTAAGTAGGCTGCAATGCTCTGTGTGACCGAACATGTTACTATCATGGCCACCTAACGTTTCAACAATTAGGTCCTCCATGGGATCAATATAGACAGACTAGACACACTCATTGTGTACACTGAGGCTTACCCACCTGTGACCCCTAAACTTGTACCCTGATTGTCCCTTTATCGACCCCTTTTGTAGGTACTTATCAATACAGGGAACACGCCACAAAAGCAAACGAAAAAAATTAAATAAGGCTACTTAGAAAAATTATTACTTATTAGTACTTCTTTGTACTAAGATTGGTAAACATCCCTGATTATTGAAATGACAGTACAGAGTATCTATCTATCTATCTGGTTCTTGGTCCCTCTCAACATATTACCGCTGACATTTTCTACATAGGGTTACAGAAACGTTTCTCAGTTACTGATGATGATGACTACATGACTTCTGTTACACATTTATAATATGGAAGATAAAACAATCACTGATCTCGGAGAGACCAGCCAGAGAAAACCCTGCCAGCAAGGGCGCTCAACACAGTGAAATCCTACCGTAGGTGCATTGCCCCCTGGGAAGTATGCAAATCAAAAAGGTCCGTGGAGCCTCTGTTAGGAGTCTCGAGACAGAAAATAGCCAGATATTCCTCCGGGAAGGACCTAGCCAAGGAGTGGCTCTTTTTAGGAGACCACCATAACCACCATATTAAGTGGCTTTTTTAGTCAATATCCAGCTCTTGACGAGCTTAAAGATATGACAAGGGAAATACCAAGGCCATGTATCCATCCACAGACAGCTGTTTCGGGGTATTGCCCCTCATCAGTGTGGAGTAGGATTCTGGCCAGGTGGGAGCAATGCCTAGTAGACCAGCAAGACATGGTGGTTATGGTGGTCTCTTAAAAAAGAGCCGCTCCTTAGCTAGGTCCTTCCCGGAGGGATATCTGGCTATTTTCTGTATCGAGACTCCTAACAGAGGCGCCACGGACCTTTTTGATTTCCATACTGCCCAGAAGGCAATGCACCTAGGATTTCACTGTGTTGAGCGCCCTCGCTGACTGCCGGCAGTATTGTCTCTGGCTGGTCTCCCCGAGATCAGTGATGGTTTTATCTTCCATCTTATAAATGTGTAACAGAAGTCATGTAGTCATCATCATCAGTAACTGTGGGAGACGTTTCTGACAAGACTCCTAACACAGGCTCCACGGACCTTTTTGATTTGCATAATATGGAAGATGACAGTTCAGGCTGCCTGATAGAATACTTATATTATACTAAGCTATTTAGGAGAATATATAGAGAAGGTGAACCACAGTTTCCTGCCAGCAGAAATGGTACTGGCTCTAGCTACCCCTATAATAATATACTGACTCGTCTTGGGATTGATAGCAGAGCAAAGATAAATAGGATGCAAAGTGGAATCAGGGAATTTAGATGGGGGCTGAAGAGAAGCAAAAAGGAGACCTAAAAACGCTGGAGTGGTTGGTGCTTTAATTTATTTCAGCGCTAAAGTGGCACTTTACATGAAAGTACCCTTACCTCGGTCTTATACTCACTTGCCGTCGTCTTCATCCTTTTTCAGCGCCGCTCCGGTCCGGCAATGCCATCTTGTGCCCGTAGCTTCTGATTGGCTGGAAGTCAGACGTTACATTAAAAGCGCTCAATACAATTCTATGAAGGCCAGGACGACGCTATCATAGACTTGTATTGATATGTGACTTCTACCGTGCTCCATGAAACACTGGAGCTGCTGGCAGGTCACAAATCAAAAGAGACCGATAGGAGCGACGTTGGAAAAAGATGAAGACAGTGGCAGGTGAGTATAATACAGGTGGGCCAGGGGACTTAAGCAGGTTTTACACGCTGCGACAGCGCTAGCCGATGCTAGCGATGCCGAGCGCGATAGCACCCGCCCCCGTCGTACGACCGATATGTGTTGATCGCTGCCGTAGCGAACATTATCGCTACGGCAGCGTCACACGCACTTACCTGCCCTGCGACGTCGCTGTGACCGGTGATCCGCCTCCTTTCTAAGGGGGCGGTTCGTTCAGCGTCACAGCGACGTCACAGCAGCGTCACTGAACCGCCGCCCAATAGAAAAGGAGCGGAGGAGATGAGCGGCCGGAACCTCCCGCCCACCTCCTTCCTTCCTCCTTTTCCGGTGGAGGCAGGTAAGGAGGAGCGACAAACAACATCGTACCGTCGCTGCAGCGACATTATGGAAATGAGCGACGTGACAACGAGCTACGATATCGCACCTATTTCCGCTCGTTGATCGTCGCTCATTTGCGTCACATGCTGCGATGTCGTTACCGGCGCCGGATGTGCGTCACTACCGGCGTGACCCTGACGATATATCGGCAGCGTTGTCGCAGCGTGTAAAGCCCGCTTTAGATTAACAGCACAACTCCAGTGCTGAAATAAAAAAAAAACACGCTGGAGTGGTGCCTTAAAGTAAAAAAAAAAAAATCTAAAATGCTTCTTTAAAGTAGATTTTTTTTTTTATATCCAATTTATTAAACTTTTTGTTTTTAGAAATCTATGAAGACATCTATTGCAAATATATACTGTATATATATATATATATATATATATATATATATATATATATATATAAAAAAATAAAGCTGGTTCCCTAGAAGTCTAAATGAAAATGACATTGCTTTTATTGTATTACTTTAGAATATAATGATATGAGTATCAAGGTATTGTGTAAACCAAAATAAGACATCAAAGAGTCAGAACAAAGGAGGGCGTTCTCTTACTTTGCATCGAGTGTAGGATCTAATCTGCCAGAACTGATCTTTCAACTCTTTTGGAGCCGTTCATAGTGACCCTGTCTTCTCTACACTGAGCTGTCACTTCTCCTGTCAGCTGCTTTTTTGCCGTTACTTTTCTTATTCAGACACTTGTCTATATGGCCGTCTACTTGACAAGCACAAAAATGGCGCAATTAAATCCTCAAGACTTCAATCATTCTTGCATTCGCCACTGCTGATTCTTAAGTTGTAAGTACCTACAGTACTGTGCAAAAGTTTTAGGCAGGTGTGGAAAAAATGCAGAACAGTAAGAATGATTTTAAAAAATAGAAATGGTTACTAGTTTATTTTTATCAGTTAATAAAATGTAAAGTAAGTAGACAAAAGAGAAAACAAAATCAAATATTTGGTGTGACCACTCTTTTAGCCTCCAGAACAGCATCAAAAGCTTTTAGTTACACTTGCACAATTTTTTAAATAACTCGGAAGGGAATTTGTTCCAAACATCTTGGAGAAGTAACCACAGATCATCTGTGAATGTAAATTTGTGCAAATCCTTCTACCTCTTCATGCAATCCCAGACAGATTTGATGATGATAAGATCAAGGCTTTGTGGAGGACGGATCATCACATCCAGGACTCTTTACAATAAAAATAATTGATAATAAAATTGGATGTATGTTTGGGGACTTTGTCCTGCTGCAGAATAAATTTGGAGCCAATAAGACGCCTTTCTGATCTTATTCCATCTGTTTGTATTTATCAACATAGAGGACTCCAAGAAATGGACAACAGTGAGAACCGTAGACACAGTGGTTGGCCAAGGAAACTAAAGGGTGCTTTACACGCTGCGACATTGCTAGCGATCTCGTTAGTGATGTAACACGCTAGATCGCAGATGCGATCTGCCGAGATCGCACATAGGTCATTTTTATAGTGCCGGTCACATGTGCGATCTCGGCAGATCGCATCTGCGATCTAGCGTGTCACATCGCTAATGAGATCGCTAGCGATGTTGCAGCGTGTAAAGCACCCTTTAGTGCAGCAGATGAAGAACACATCATCAGAAGGTGTCCAGCAGTGCCATCAGTTCAGAACGGACAGCTACCAGTGGGACCCAGCTACACGCATCTACTGTTTGAAAATGTCTGGCCAGAAATGTTCTTCATGGAAGAATTTCGGCCAAAAAGCCATACCTTGACAAGGAAGCAAGGCTAAGTGACTCAATTATGCACAAAAACACAGATACTAGGGTGCCAGGAAATGGCAGCAGATTCTCTGGACTGATGAGTCAAAATGTAAAATATTTGGCAGCAATTCAACAAATAAAGTTTGGAATTTGGTCACGATTAAGTGTCCTCAATACTGAGGAATACAGGGAGATACCTATCTTCAACAGGACAATGACCTCAAACATACAACCAATGTCCTTAACGAGTATCCAGCATAAAGAAGAAGAAGGATTTCTGGAAGTGATGATATAGCCCTGTAGATTCCTGATCTCAGCATCATCGAGTCTGTCTGGCATTACATGAAGACACAGAAGGATTTGCCCCAGCCGACATTCACAGAAGATCTGTGGTTAGTTCTTCAAGATGTTAGGAGACAATCGCCTTTTCAAGTTCCTTCAAAAACAGTGTGCATGTGTACCTAAAAGAATTGATGTCATTCTGAAGGCAAAAGGCGGTTGCACCAAATATTGATTTCATTAATAGATTCTAACAAGACAATCCTGAAGAAAGTCCAGAGGCTGGAAAGCCAAACTTGGAAACAGGTCCCATAACAACCACCTACTAATTGTACAGCCGATGGCGTACCTTGAAGGATATGGTTCCAAATGCATATTTTCCAAGAGGGTTGACCAATTACTTTATTCTATATTCGTAATGGAAATCTCATAAGTGCAAAAGGGACCTTTTGGGACTTCTAGGCTACAGGGTTTGCATGCAATAGCAACTCTTGCACCTGTTGGGGTGAACACTTTGAAATGTTCACTAGTTGCCTGCTCCTGACCTAATTGGTGTAGATCAAGTGCATGCACGGAAGAATAACATCAGACAGAGTCAGATGTAAGCCTCTCCTTGATCAGAGTATGGCGCAGCTCCAAGAGACTTTAATTCAACAGAGCATAGACATAAAAAGGGAAAAGGGTCCATGAGGTCATCAATGGGTAGGTCCATGAGGTCATCAGGGGGTTGGTCCATGAGGTCATCAGTGGGTGGGTTCATGAGGTCATCAGTGGGTGGGTCCATGAGGTCATCAGTGGATATGTCCATGAGGTCATCAGTGGGTTGGTCCTTGAGGTCATCAGTGGGTTGTTCCATGAGATCATCAGTGGGTGGGTCCATGAGGTCATCAGTGGATATGTCCATGAGGTCATAAGGGGGTTGGTCCATGAGGTCATTAGTGGGTTGGTCCATGAGGTCATCCATGGATTGGTCCATGAGGTCATCAGTGGGTTGGTCCTTGAGGTCATCAGTGGGTTGTTCCATGAGATCATCAGTGGGTTGGTCCATGAGGTCATCAGTGGGTAGGTCCATGAGGTCATCAGGGGGTTGGTCCATGAGGTCATCAGTGGTTTGGTCCATGAGATCATCCATGGGTTGGTCCATGAGGTCATCTATCTGGACATTCATTGTATACCAGGGCAGGGTGTAGAGGACAGGAAGCAGCATCCATCTTTAGATCTGTATCACATGTAGTGATCTGAACAGGCTTATGTAAGGTGAAATAATACATTTTATCAGTTATCTACCACAATTACCTATGTCTCAAGGTTAATTAAGAATTTGATCAGGACTATCTATAGATAGTCCTCCTTAACACACCCACTATAGCACTGTCCTCTGCACAAAGGCTCTGTCATAATATCCTATCCATATGGGCTGACACAACTTTATAGGGACAGAAGGATGGTTAGAATAGTGTTTATGTTCTAATGTTCTACCAACAACGATGATTTAATGGCCTTTATGAATGATTCAATCAGCCACCAAGCCCATCTATAGGAGAGACTGTGATTGACGGACGGGAAAAAGTTTTGTATGTATCGAACTATCTTCCCCCAAGAAGTACAACTTTATCAGAGGTTTTATCAATATGTAAGGTTTCTTGCTTCTTAGATATTTTTTAATCTGATGGAAAAGACAAAATTACAAACTTTTCCTTAGTTTCACGGACTTTCTAATCCTCTATTTTATTCTACAAAACTGATGCACATATCTATATATATAATTGCCTTATTCTGTCTGTCTGTCTGTCTTGCTCCAAAATTGTGTCCTTACGGTGACACAAAGCTGATTGGCCGCTGGGCTCGCCATGGCCCCGCCGCCCCCGCACGGATTGGCCGCTCGCCTCGCCTTGGCTCCTCCCCCCCACTGATTGGTCGCTCGCCTCGGCCTGGCCCCGCCCTCCGCATGGATTGGCCGCTCGCCCCGGCCCTCCGCACGCATCGCCAGACATAACCTTGCGCTGCTGGGATCGTGACGGAGCCGGTGTACGCTGGTAACCATTATACACATCGGGTAACTAAGGACCCTTAGTTACCCGATGTGTATCATAGTTACCAGTGTACACCGGCTCCGTCACGATCCCAGCAGCGCCAGACATAACCTTGCGATGCTGGGATCTTGACGGAGCCGGTGAACGCTGGTAACCATTATACACATCGGGTAACTAAGGTCCCTTAGTTACCCGATGTGTATCATAGTTACCAGTGTACACCGGCTCCGTCAGGATCCCAGCAGCGCCAGACATAACCTTGCGATGCTGGGATCTTGACGGAGCCGGTGAACGCTGGTAACCATTATACACATCGGGTAACTAAGGTCCCTTAGTTACCCGATGTGTATCATAGTTACCAGCGTACACCGGCTCCCGGTACACATGTGCAGGGAGCCGGCATTATACTCCTCTCCCCCCAGGACTACTCCTCCTATTATAGTCCTCCTATTATACTCCTCTCTGAGTATAATAGGAGAACTATTATAGCATGGGGGATGGAGCACGATGGGGTGCGCAGCATGGGGGATGTAGCACGATGGGGGGTGCGCAGCATGGGGGATGTAGCACGATGGGGGGTGCGCAGCATGGGGGATGTAGCACGATGGGGAGTGCGCAGCATGGGGGATGGAGCACGATAGGGAGTGCGCAGCATGGAGGATGGAGCACGATGGGGAGTGCGCAGCATGGGGGATGGAGCACGATAGGGAGTGCGCAGCCTGGGGGATGGAGCACGATGGGGGGTGCGCAGCATCGGGGATGGAGCACGATGGGGAATGCGCAGCATAGGGGATGGAGCACGATGGGGGTGGGCAGCATGGGGGATGGAGCACGATGGGGGGTGCGCAGCATGGGGGATGGGGCACGATGGGGGGTGCGCAGCATGGGGGATGGAGCACGATGGGAGGTGCACACCTCCCCCCAACACACACACACACAACACACCACACACACACTGGGAACCACAAACACCGCCATACACAGACACCCACACACACAGACAACGCCGCACACACACAACACCCAACACACAAACACCGCGGCATACATAAATATACGCACATACCGCACAACACACACATTGCACAAAACATACCTCCCCCCAAAACACACCACACCCACACAAACTGCGCAACACACACACACAACGCTACAGACACACAGCGCTCCACAAACAACGCAACACACGCAACACACATACAACACCGCTCTCACCTCCCCGCCACACCCAGACAACACCCAGAACATGTACAGCGCCCTACACAAACACTTGGTAACTACAGACAACAACATCTATATATATATATATAACAAAAATCATACATGAAGTACACAATACGTAAATTCTAGAATACCCGATGCGTAGAATCGGGCCACCTTCTAGTTAAGATATATATTCATATGGGAAAAAACGATACAGGATGGACACAATGCCTAACCGCCCAAGGTCTCTCAGATCTTCATTGTAGCATCCTCCACTTTCACACTTCGCCATTGTCTGTGACTTTATTTGTACTCTCGGTGACTTTTTCTCTGTCCATCTGCTGGCAATGAGGTGGTGGGGATAGAAGAGCACTTCACTCTGCCTTCAAGTGTCCTGATTAGAGACCCTTTCACTTTCACACTGCTTAGCTTAGATGAATGACCGAGCTGCAGATGTAGTCAAGTTATTTGTATAACGTAAAGACAATGGTATTTTACAAGGCCCATGGGGGTGTAGAGCTGACCAGGGACACAGGAAGAATAATGAGGTGAGAGAACGGGACTCATTGCATCTATTGAGTCACGTCGGACCAAGTATCAAACCTTTCAGTTAGGAGGATTTATCAGACATTGATCATAATTGTATAATGGATATAAAAAGTCTACACACCGCTATTAAAATGCCCGGTTTTAGGTATGTAAAATAATCATATCAAGGAAAGTAATTTCAGAAATGTTTCCACCATTAATGTCACCCATAATCTGAACAAGTCCAATAAGAAACAAACTGAAATAGTATTGCGTTGGAAAACAAACAAAACTAAAATAATGGTGTTGCATAAGTGTGAACACCCTCTTATAATTGGGGATATGGTTGTGTTTAGAATTAGCCTTTTAAACCATATTACATAGTAGTTAGTGCCCAGCTGCCATTATTTGCAATGATTCTGATTAAGCCCTTATAAAGGTTAGCTGTTTCAGGAGGATTTTCCTGCCAATTTTTTTTATTTGTATTTTACAGCAAAATCCATAGGCACAAACAGCTTACAATACAGCAAAGGGATCTTATTGTTGAAAGATGGGTAAAAAATTTTTTCCATTGTTTTAGATATACCATGGAACACTGTTAAAATGGTTATCAAGAAGTGGCTCTAATGTGGCAGAACATCGATATTATCTAAAACTGGACAACTATCATGGGGTGACAGGGGATAACAGAGGACCAGGGCTCCTAGACCGGCCCTCAGGCTAGGGGGCCCTAGGTGTCCCTACTCCCAGAGATATGTCTAATGGTGATGATGTCTGGGCCGCTCCTGGCCAGCCCTAATCTAATACGCCCTTTCCCTCACCCCAGGGGAGGACTGGGACCAATAGGACACCATATCCACAGTGAAGCATGATGGAGGCAACCTTAAGTTTTGGAGACATGTTCTGTGGTCTGATGAAGCTAAAATGTAACTGTCTGACCATAATGACCCTCGTTACGTTTAGAGGAAAAAGGGAGAAGTTTTGAAGCCTAAGATCACCATCCCAACTGTAAAACACGGGGGTGCAGCATCATATTGTTGGGTTGTTTTGCTGCAGGAGGGACTGGTGCACTTACCAAAATAGATGGTATCATGAGGAAAGAAGATTATGCGGCAATACTGAAGCAACAACTTAAGACATCAGCCAGGAACTAAAAGCTTGGGTGGAAATGTGTCTTCCAAGTGGACAATGACCTGAAGCATACTGCCAAACTGGTTACAAAGTGGCTTAAGGATAAGAAAGTCAGTGTTTTGGAGTGGCCATCACAAAGCCCTGATCTCAATCCTGTTGAAAATTTATGGGCAAACCTGAAAAGGCTGGTGTGAGCAAGGCGACCTACAGACATGGCTCAGTTATACCAGTTCTGTCAGGTGGAATGGGCCCAAATTCCTACCAACTATTGTGAGACGTTTGTGAAGTATATGCAAAACGTTTGACCCAAGTCATACAGTTTAAGGGCAATGGTGCCAAATACTAATAAAATGGAGGGAAACTTTTGACGTTCTAGAAAGTAATAAAAATGCATTAAAAAATTGTCTCTCATTAATCTGGCATTTGGCAAATATAAATAATTTTGGTTCCTAATTGACCTAAAACGGGAAAGGTTTATTCTAATTTCATGTTAGATAGTGAGAAAAACATGAAGATGTGTCTTTTTAGATAGTGTATGGAAACTTCTGGTTTCAACTGTGTATACATGATGTGCATGGGTTGATCTTGCCAGTGGGGTAAACCAGTTCTAAATTTCTCATAAATATTGCAATACTGTGGTATTACATTACATACAATAAGAGCTCAAACAATCTCCAGTTCAAGACTTCTAAAAATCTACGGTATTATATAATGCTGAGCGTATGTGTATGTATGTGTGAGTGTGTGTGTGTTTATGTATGTGTGTGTATGTCCGCTAAAGGAATACGCACCATCGCATTTACAATCACGAAATTTTGCACAGACACCTCGTGACTCAGGGAACGACATAGACGGGAAATTTTAACCCCGCACTTTAAAGTTACTCTCCAAAAAACCTGCCTCCATTAAAGTCAAGGGAGCTGCGAGCTACAGGCTATTAATAGCAGCTGTAATTGGTTGCTATAGGAACAAAGGACATTGTTAGTATAAGAAGCTTATGTGTGATGTAATATGATGTCAGTGGGGAGACGGATAGAGAGAGACAGACAGACAGACATAGGCACAGAGAGAGTAAGGGAAAGAAACAGATTCAAACATGGAAAGAGACAGAGAGAGACAGACAATCAAAGAGACAGAGGCAGACAGACACAGACAGGGAAAGAGATGGATAGAGAGAGACAGACAGACATAGACACAGACAGAGTATGAGGGGAAGAGACAGGGAAAGAGACAGACAGAGACAGACAGTCAAAGAGACAGACAGACACAGGCAGACAGGGAAAGAGACAGGGAAAGAGACAGACAGACTGAGACAGACAGAAAGAGAAAGTGACAGAGAGAGAGAGCAGACACTCAAAGAGACAGAGGCAGACAGAGACAGAAAGACAGGGAAAGAGAAAGACAGTCAGAGACAGACAGACAGACAAACTGGGAAAGAGACAGATGGGGAAAGATGGGGACAGGCAGGGAAAGAGACAGACAGACAGACACAGAGATTGAGACAGACACAGAGCTAGAGAGAGACAGACAGAGCTAGAGAGAGACAGACACAGAGCTAGAGAGAGACAGACACAGAGCTAGAGAGAGACAGACAGAGATAGAGAGAGACAGAGAGACTGATACAGAGACAGACAGAGATAGACACAGACAGACAGACATGGATAGAGACAGAGACACACAAGGGAATAGAGACAGACAGAGACAGACAGAGAAAGAGACAGGCATGGAAAGAGACAGACAGAGAGACAGACACACAGAGACAGACAGGTAAAGAGACAGAAAGAAAGACAGACACACAAAGACAGACACAGACAGACAGAGACAGACACACAGAGAGACAGAGACAAACAGACAGAGACTGGGAGAGAGACAAAGAGACAGTTACTATCCCGGGCGATGCCTCGGGTTCTACAGCTAGTACTAAATAAGATAAAAAAGTAATCCCTTCGCTCATTTTAAAATGAAAATTATTGAACCTATTTTTGAAAGAGGATCAAGAAGGATAAAAAAAAATAAAAAAAATAAATAAAAAAATTCCAGAAGTGCATTTTTTTAGTCATTACTTCTCCCCCAATCATGCAACAAAAAGAGATCAAACTATTGTATGCACTCAACAATAGTACCATTCAAAATGTCAGCTGACATTGAAAAAATGAGGCCCTAGTACAGTTCTATCAACAGAAAAATGAAAAAAGTTATGGATCTCAGAAAACAGCGTCACAAACCAAATTTTTTTTTTTTACAAATTACAAATTTCAAAATTTTTCCCCATCACTTCAATTTTAAAAAAAAATTCCATGTTTGTTATCGCCGCAACTGTTCAGGCCTGAAGAAACAAATTTTTACTGTGCAATGAACAATGTAATAACAAAAGACAAAAAATAATGTGGTTTTTTTTCCCATTTCACCTTCTTTGGATTCTTTGCCTCACTCACTCCAAACTACAACTTGTCCTGTAAAAATAAGCTGTCGTATGTCTATACTGATGAAAAAAATAAAAAAGTCATAGGTCTTGGAAGAGTGGGAGGAAAAGACGTACACGCTAACATGTAGTTCACCCTATCTTAAAAAATAAAAAATATATAAATATATATGTATGTGGATATAGATATATATATATATATATATATATATATATATATATATATATATATATATATATATATATATACAGCTCTGGCAAAAATTTAGAGACGACTTCTACTGCATATTTTTGTTATTTTGACCATCTCTAATATTCTGAAAATAAATACAAAATTTATTGCTTGGAAATTCGAAGACGTTGTCAGTAGTTTATAGAATAAAAGAACAATTTACATTTTACTCAAAAATATACCAACAAAGAGAAAAATCAGAAAAACTGAAAATTTGGAAGTGGTCTCTTAATCTTTGCCAAAGCTGTATATACAGTACAGACCAAATGTTTGGACACACCTTCTCATTCAATGAGTTTTCTTTATTTTCAGGGCTCTGAAAATTGTAGATTCACATTGAAGGCATCAAAACTATGAATTAAACATGTGGAATGAAATACTTAAAAAAGTGTGAAACAACTGAAAATATGTCTTATATTCTAGGTTCTTCAAAGTAGCCATCTTTTGCTTTGATTACTACTTTCCACACTCTTGGCATTCTCTTGATGAACTTCAAGTGGTAGTCACCGGAAATGGTTTTCTAACAGTCTTGTAGGAGTTCCCAGAGATGCTTAGCACTTGTTGGCCCTTTTGCCTTAACTCAGCGGTCCAGCTCACCCCAAACCATCTCGACTTGGTTCAGGTCTGGTGACTGTGAAGCCAGGTCATCTGGCATAGCACCCCATCACTCTCCTTCTTAGTCAAATAGCCCTTACACAGCCTGGAGGTGTGTTTGGGGTCAATGTCCTGTTGAAAAATAAATGATCATCTAACTAAACACAAACCGGATGGAATAGCACGCCGCTGGAAGATGCTGTGGTAGGCATGCTGGTTCTGTATGTCTTCAATTTTGAATAAATCCCCAACAGTGTCACCAGCAAAGCACCCCCACACCATCACACCGCCTCCTCCATGCTTCACGGTGGGAACCAGGCATGTAGAGTCCATCCGTTCACCTTTTCTACAAAGACACGGTGGTTGGATCCAAAGATCTCAAATTTGGACTCATCAGACCAAAGCACAGATTTCCACTGGTCTAATGTCCATTCCTTGTGTTCTTTAGCCCAATCAAGTCTCTTCTGCTTGTTGCCTGTCCTTAGCAATGGTTTCCTAGCAGCTATTTTACGATGAAGGCCTGCTTCACAAAGTCTCCTCTTAACAGTAGTTCTAGAGATGAGAAGGTGTGTCCAAACTTTTGGTCTGTGTATATATATATATATATATATATATATATATATTGATTTATTGCATGAACAGCGCCCTATACAAGCCATTTGTGTGCAATTTTAATGCTTACCAATCGCCCCCTCCATACAGTGGCTATGTGTGTGGTTGCTCCCTCAGTGTTTTGCACCTGTTGCCTCCATCTTTATTAAGGGGTTTTGCTGCATACTGTTAGTGCATTTCATTCTGTAGCTTGGGCAGGTAAACACTGTTACCCTTTATTTTTGTGACTTTTTTTTTTTACTGCATGGTTTATAAGGACTGAATAAACCAGCAGGACATTTAAAAGGTATATTACGACACCTGACTTAAAGAAAGAGTATTGGCAGATGCCCATGTCCAATGATGCTTGGGAGAATACGGCCTTCTCAATGCCAGACAGATCCATTAACTACACAAGGATGCCATTTGGGTTGCAAGGAGCTCGGACCACCTTCCAGAGGGCCACGGACCAGATCCTAGCCCCCCAAAAGAAGTATATGGTGGCCTACCGAGATGACATCATGACCTTTAGACGAGATTGGGGAAGCTATATGAGTAAGGTTCAGGCGGTACTTAGAATTCCTGCGTACTTGCCTCCAATACACTATTCCTTCTCCAGCATCTTGTCTACACTAAATGCACCTAGGAGCAGTATTATAGAATAGAATTGATTTTTTTTTTATATAGCAGCAGCACGGTTTGTAAGGCTTGAAGCCTTGCCTACATGTCTCTAACACATTATACCTTCTCCAGCAGCTTGCCCTCTACTAAATGCAGTAAAGAGCGGCATTATTATAGAATATGTTTTTTTGGTAGGAGCAGCAAGGTCTGTAAAGCTAGAATCCCTACCTACATGCCTCAAATATACACTATTTCTTCTCCATCAGCTTGCCCTACACTAAATGCAACTAAGAGCAGTATTATTTTAGAATAGCATAGATTTTTTTTAGGTAGCAGCAGCAATATCTGTAAGGCTAGAATCCCTGCCTACATGCTGCAATGCCATTGGCATCTGCACTCTGTCCTGCTTCCTCCTCCCAGCAGGGATGCCGGCGACCTCACCCTCCCGACAGCTCAGTGGAAGCGTCTGTGCTGGCTCCTAGGGCCTGGACACTCCCTGTAGGTCTCCTGGGAGTGTGCTTAGGGTGAGTCTCTTCTTTGAAAGGGCCAGCGCGCCCTAACCAGGAAGTGTATCTCAGCCTATGGCTGATAGGCACTAATTATTTAAGGCAGCCTCTCCTTATGGGAGGTGCCTGAGCAACATGGTCTATTCCTAGAGACGCATTGCTAGTTGTAGGGTCCCGTTCCCATACGCTGTATCTTATGCTGTGTTTGCTAACACATATCGGTGTACTAGAACCTGCTGTGTCTGCTGCACCTATTGGTACCAGCTGTGCCTGCTGTATCTGCCACACCTATTGTACTATCTGTACCTGCGGCATCCATCTGTAACAGCCATACCTTCCATACCTGCCTGAACCTGCCATCCAGTCTGCATCAGCCATTTACAGCTCCACCGGTCTGCACCAGAGACTGTACCTGCCTGCATCTGTGCCTGTGCCTGCATTCCCTACGCATGGGGTCAGCTGTCCGTGTCTTCCTAGTAGCACCTCGAAGCTACCTTCAAGTACAAACCTAACCTCACCATCAGACACTATAGTGAAGATGAGGTAATTGCTTAGTTACACCTCTCGCTTCGAGCAGGTACTGTGGCCCAGTGATTTTTTTTTAGATCACAGCAGAAAGGTCTCGAAGCCTACATATATGCTTCAAATACACTATTCATTCTTCAGCAGCTTGCCCTACACTAAATGCAGCTAAGAGCGGTATTATTATAGAATTTTCCTTGAAAAGGACTGTTGGTTTAATCTTGCACCAGCAGGTACTGTGATGCCATAACACACTGTCCCTTCTCTTGCAGAAACTCTCACTACACTATTTCCGGGTACAGTGCGCCGAGCATGGTGTCACCGGGTCTTATATAGACCCGATGTGGCCAACAATCACAGTAATGGCAGTAACGAACATGGCTACGGTATTTCCATGATTGGCAGGCAATCCATGCATCTTTAGTGGCTGAAAAAAGCTGCAGAACGTGGTGCGGGGACTCGATCATGGCACCCGAGTACAAGGATACTCCATCGAGTATCGAGTGTCTCGAACACGCTCGTCCATCACTAGTGATCACCCTACCTCTTAGTGGAGATGGCATTAAACCAACCGCCATGCTCACTACTCTGATAGATATGTCAATGGAGGTCCTGAGTATAAGAGGATGCAGAAGTGGTGTGTTTCCTCTATTACAGATACTCTGGCCACACTGAGCTTGCCTGGGTTTAATAGTGGGTAGACAAGGAAGTGGACGACTTCCAGACACAATGGAAAAGTCGGAGGGTAAACAGTCTGATGCCAGTGTTGGCGGTAGATATACTTAGGCACATGACATAGCGTTTCCGATCATCATGTAAACAAGCCTTTTTTTTTTCTATCTCCTTCTATAAAAGTCGTGTGGTAATCGACACCACACCATCGCTTCTTCTATTGGCGCTGAACAAAGGAAAGGTGCACAGCGCTGTAACACAAAAATGCTATTATTGCCCTCACATCGGCTGCAGAGCTGTGTGCAAATAGGCTCTGGTAAAAATAAATAAGAAGCTTTACATAGGCCGTGAATTAGATGCAGGTGTCCGGGGCTTTCTATGTGATTATAGGAAACTCAATCAGTGCGACAATGCAAACAGAGAACAATGGATGTTTAATGGTTAATGTAGTGGATCCTTTATCATTACTGTTTATTTTATGTATCTCCGCAGGAACGGGAATATTGTAAAACCAATCCTATTTCAAGTGCTGTGTGTAAATACATAGAAGAAAAGATTGTCTGCTGAGATGGAGGCCACGGCTAGCTATGTAGTGCTTTTCTGGCTCTTAATAAGGAGTGATATAAGAGTAGAGAGCTCGCTCTTACCTGGAGGAGATGGTTTTACAATTCGAGACACAAGGTAAACATCTGGTGGGCAACCAGTAAAACGTACTCTAATGGGAAAAAACCCTTCTATAAAATTACTATTAGGACTCCCTTGACAAGCACTAAGGAAGATTTAGGGTATGTGCACACGATCAGGACCCACTGTGTCCTGGAAGTGGCAGGTCCTGACCTGTGGGGTCACAAGTCTCCTCTGCAGAAGACCACAGCTGCTTGTGTCCACGACCCGGGCTCGGGCAGTTGTGGTCTCTCTCTGTTCTCCCTGCAGAGAACACTTGCGTTCTTGGGTTGATATGCATATGTCTGACCAAAGCACGTTCAACTATGGCACACAGAACCTGTCTCCTTCCTGAGCGGTATGATGGCTGGACATTCCCATCTTGTTTGTACTTGCGTATAATTGTTTGTACAGATGAAAGAGGCACCTTCAGGTATCTGGAAATTGCACCCAAGGATGAACCAGACTTATACAAGTCCACCATTCTGTTCCTGAGATCTTGACTGTTTTCTTTTGACTTTCCAATGATGCTACACAAGGAAGCAGAGCATTTTAGGTGTGCATTAACCCTAGAACGCATACCTGGGGCCTCGTAGGCTTGCTTGGTTACTTGTTTTCTATTGTAGATTTCTATGGTTGCGCGTTCTAGGGTTAAAATAAATCCACAAGTGTGTCTCTGATTAACTCAGATGTTACCAATAAACCTATCAGAAACTTTCAAAGACATGACATCATCATATGGGCTGTCCCTTATTGTTTAGAAGCACAGCACTCTTAGTGTATCTAAACTTTTGACTTTGCAGAAAGTAATAAAAATGCCTTAAAACATTATCTCTCATTATTCTGGCATTTGGTAAATATAAATAATTTTGGTTCCTAATTGACCTAAAATGGTAACGGGTTATTCTAATTTCATGTCAGATAGTGAGGAAAAACCTGCAGATGTGTCTTTTTAGATAGTGTATGGAAACTTTTTATTTCAGCTGTATATTAATGTCCCAGATTTGCCTCTGAACCTCCCATGCAAATCAGCAATTCTACTTCAGTTCCTCAAAGTTAGGGATCAGTCACATCGCCGTATAAAATTTGCAATGCGAGAAAAAAATCGCATTGCACTCGTCGCAATGTTAAACCATAGGGCAGAGCACACCTGCTAGTTTTTCCTCTGCAAACGAGTGTAGGGCATATTGCAGCATGGTGCGAGTGCCTGTGTATATCGCCAATACAAGTCAATGGGTGAGAGAAAAATGTGTGGCACACGGACAGCACATGGACAGTATACACAATAATGTGTAATATAAACTTTTAAATACTGTCGAAAGGTAGATAGATGAATAGATAGGAATTCATCCAGAAGTCCTCCTCAGCAGCCGGAGCCGGGTTCTTCTTTGTAAAGAAAAAGGATGGTTCCCTGCAGCCCTGTATAGATTATAGAGGTTTCAACCAAATCACAGTCAAGAATAAGTATCCGCTGCCGCTTATACCGGAAATGATTGACTGTCTCCGAGGTTCCAGGATCTTCTCTAAGCTCGACTTCTGCGGTGAATACAATCTTGTCAGTATACGGTCGGTTGACAAATGGAAGACTGCCTTCTGAGATCTGCTCTACTTGTGCATGATGGTGTACCTGGACGATATTATTGTGTTCTCTTTCAATTTGCAAACACACAGGAGGAATATATGCAAGATTTTTCAGAGGCTGAGGGAGAATCGTTTATACACCAAATTCAAGAAGTGCCTCTTTGAACGGACTTCCCTTCCTTTCCTCGGCTTCATAATCTCTGACACTGGCTTGAAGATGGATCTGGAGAAGTTGTCAATGGTTCTGAAGTGACCTCGTCCTGATGGAGTGAAGACGATTCAGTGGTTCCTGGGGTTCGCCAATTACTACCGCCAATTCATCCCGAAATTCTCCTCCCTGATTCTCCCTATTACGGCCCTGACCCGAAAGGCGGGCGAATCCTGAGATGTGGACTTCTGAAGCAGAGAGTGCATTTATCGCCCTCAAGCAGACCTTCTCCTGGGCTTCGGCGCTGCATAGACTGGAGATTAACAGACAGTTCTTGGAAGTGGATGGTTCATCTTCCGGGGCCTATGCGGTCCTCACGCAGAAGTCCGGTAAGACGGCTAACCTGTGGCTTCTTTTTCAAGGCCTTGTCTGCTCCTGAGTGCAACTACTTAATTGGCAATCGAGAATTGCTTGCTCTGGAGGAGAGGCGATACCTACTGGAAGAAGATGAAGTGTCACTTCAGTTGCAGCTGAGAAGTTCCTGCCAGATTTTTATTTGTTGTGTCTTTCTTCCATTTGTCTTTCCTACCTTGTGTTGTCTTATGTCAGTAGCAAGACTAGCATCTCGCTGGCCTGCACTTTCAGGGTGAGTTCAGGGCCAGTGATGGCCTAGGCACGTGATCAGCGTACGGGATGGAAGGACCCGTCTAGGGATTTTAGGGAGTTTAGGGATCAGCCTCAAGTGAGTGCTAGGTGGTGACCTCACTCACACCCTAGCACCAAGGCCCAACGTTGTATTGTGTACCATGTGTGTTGCGGTGCTCATTGGAAGCCCCCTTATACTTAATGGGACTCTAATATTAAACTGCATAATGCCAACATTGGCAGAACAGCTGATAATCTAATGTGTTTAAAGGGGGTGTTACACGCAGTGATATCGCTAGCGATATCACTGGTGAAAGCACCCGCCCCCGTCGTTTGTCCGTTACGGGCAAATCGCTGCCCGTGGCGCACAAAATCGTTTGCATCCATCACAGGACTTACCTGCCTAGCGACGTCGCTGTTGTCGGTGAACCGCCTCCTTTCTAAGGGGGCGGTTCGTGCGGCGTCACAGCGGCGTCACTAAGCGGCCGCCCAATAGAAGTGGAGGGGCAGAGATGAGCGGGACGTAACATCCCGCCCATCTCCTTCCTTCCACATTGCCGGCGGCCGCAGGTAAGCTGCAGTTCGTCGTTCCCAAGGTGTCACACGTAGCGATATGTGTTGTCTCAGGAACCACGCACAACCTGCGTGCTCAACAATCAACGATTTTTTGAAAAGGAACGACGTGTCAACGATGGACGATAAGGTATTTTCCATTGTTAACAGACGCTCTTTGCTGTCACACGCAACGACGTTGCTAACGATGCTGGATGTGCGTCACGGAATCCGTGACTCCGGCGATATATCATTAGATACGTCGTTGCATGTAACGGGGCCTTCAGGGTTTCCTGACCAAATATCAGGAAAAAGAAAAATTGGGTATGTCACAATTCAATAACTGCCACCAGAGGTGTCCGGCTGGGGCTTTTTCACCTTTTCCCTTTGGAGCCATGTGCCATTTGGTCAAGTGTTCATGTGTTTTGTAAAGGTGGAAGGTTGGTTACAATTGGGTGTTTGTCTAGGCTCATATAAGTGGGGTGGAGGGCTATTTAATTGCATGGTAATATAAAAAAAGGAAGGAGAAATTCCTTTAATACTAGAGATTTACAGAACAGCGAATGTTTCAATGTTCCTTATAAGTCGGGGCACCTGCATTTGTGTGAAAGCGGCCGTGCACGGAAAAAGGAAACAAATGCTTTTCTGAGCAAATAAAAAAGACGAAAAATAATCCACGTGGGAGTTTACAATAGAGAACTAATACACTGCTTAGGTGGCACTTAGCGACTATGAAAATGAAATATAGGACCCTCGAGTTTTATTGAGTAGCAGCAGCCAGCACTTGTTCCTAATCACAGACATGGAGAAGTGGTTTGGTCTCAGCACTGATAACTGATATTAACATATTCATTAGGCTGGTAGTCTCTGGAAGACAGAGGGTGTCAATGACGGCTTCATTATTATGAAGGGTGTTTGATCCTGTCACCAATTTATGCACAATAAAAAGTATTGACAAGCAGATTAAACGTGGGCAAGGGCGACTTTTCAAAGCCAAGTCTGGATGCCTGAAGAAGGAAATGAATGGGAGGAGAACGCAAAGAAAATTCACAAACACAACAACATTGAAAAAGAGAGGATTAGTCGGAATAAATTGGGGGTGATAAAAGGGGTATTTTGCCACCTGTGTGTTTGTGAGCTGCCCATCTTTGACCCAAATCGCATGGTATTGAAATACTAATTGTTTACGTGATTAAAAGCGAACACGATTAGAGGCGATATTCACCGCTCAGCACATGCGAAAATGTCAATATAGAACTTGATCCATAGAATTCATTACTTCGAAAATACATTGGTTTTGTAAGTGGTTGAACATCGTGATCTCACGAGATCTCCCTGTTCTGAATGTGACTTGCCTGTGACGTGTGCTCAGGATAAGCGTCTTAGAGCTAAAACAAGCAGGTTGTCACGGGGTAAATGGAGACAGGACAGGGGCCCCTTGGCTGGCCCTAAGACTTGTGACCCTGCACTATCCCTTATCTCGAAGGTAGGTTTAATGGTAACCAGGTTTGAGCCCCCAGCGTGACCCTAACTGCTGTCCGGACACTGATCTTACTCCCCCTCTCCCACACCCTATGAGCAGGTTGTGAAACACAAAGACAAAACCCCCCAAAATAACACGGACAAGGGAGAACAGAAACTTGTACACACAGCATTCAAAACACACAAGATAGACAATAGGGGGCAACGCAAAAGGGGAGGAAGTAACGTACAACAGGGGAATGCTCATGCCACTCAGAAGCGCAGCAAGAATCACCATACACAGGAAAAGCACCAAGACCAGGATCGATGGAGTAAAAACTGAAGCTATCATCAGCACCTCCTGGTAGGAGGCAGTGCATTAAATAGGGAAGAGACAGCTGCACTTGGCAATCAGCAACCTGAGCACTTAGGTCCTGCTCTTCAGTCTGTAGAAATTAACTCCTGCAGAGCTGAAGACCAGTGAACCTGAACCAGCCGACACCCGGCTCTGGTTAAACAACACAGAAGCCTCAGGTTGCTTGTCAGACTCTGCAGTGTGAATAGAGTCTGATGCCTCAATGCCAGGAAGTGTGTGCAGAGCTGAACATCGCATGACACAGATCTTGAAAAGAAAGGATGACAGAAAACAGGGAAAGCAGAAAGCACAAAAGGTAATAAACTCTTTTTTTTTTTTTTTTTTTTACAATACATAACAGGTCCTCTTGAAAAAGGGTTTTGACATTATGCCCCAAACAAAGGATAGGGATTAGCTTCCTAATCACTAGGGGGTTCTACCACTGGGACACCCATTGATCCCATGACCAGAGCTCTGAAGAGCCCATTCTGAATGACGCAGAGGTTGAGCATGAAAACCTCCGCTCCATGTGATTGCTGGACCGACCATGGGGGCTCACAATCTAAATTCCCTATCAGCATGTTTTTGGAGTGTGGGAGGAAACCAAACTATGCAGAGGAAACCCACACCAATAAGAAAGAACATGCAAACTCTTTGCGGAACTTGTCCTTGGTTGGATTTGAGCCCAGGAACCCAGTACTGCAAAGCAAGAGTGCTAACCACTGAGCCACCATCTCTGAGAGACGATTTCCGTTCAGGGCAAGTGTTACCCAATAGAGCTGACCCCTTTAAGGGTTAAAACTAGGGCGATGTAGAGTCCATTAGGGTCTGCCCAAGAACTCTGCATTTCTACATAATGAAAACCATAGTATGATCTAACCAGACGTAGATATTATAGCTTTTCCTTGAGTCCGTCTATGCTACAAAAATCTTCATGACCCCATGTTTCTTGTAAACTTCCACTTCCTCACGCTGTTTCCACTCATCCCTGTTTTTCTCTGAATGACTTGTTTACAACAGATTGACCCCTTTTCTCCTTTGTATTTGTCTCCCTAACCCCTTACAATCTGTTTTACGCCCACTACATTCTATTGTAATCGCATTTACAAAAGTGGCCAGTGACTTGCTAACTGCAAAGATCAATGGCCACTTCTTTCAGCACGCATTTATGGACTGTTCCAGGCAATCTACGAAACAGATGTCCACCTGTTTCTTCACCATAATGATCCCCGAGTCCTCTCCTGGTTGTCACTGTGACCAGTAATGGTTAATGCCCCTTCTTCACTGATTTTTGTGTAATGGTGCATTAAAGGGGTTGTCCAGCAATAGAGAAAATGCTCCAATAAAGTCAATGAGACTAAGCTGCAATACTAAACACATCCCTGGGACAAAAGGGGCGCTATTTCTACTAGACTATGGGCCTGATTCCTCATTTGCTATTTACAGTGCCTTGCGAAAGTATTCGGCCCCCCCTGAATTTTTCAACCTTTTCCCACATTTCAGGCTTCAAACATAAAGCTAAAAAATATAATGTTCTGGTGAAGAATCAACAACAAGTGGGACACAATTGTGAAGTTGAATGACATTTATTGCTTATTTTAAACTTTTTTTTAAAAAATAATAACTGAAAATTGGGGCGTGCAATATTATTCTTCCATTTTACTTTTAGTGCAGCAAACTCACTCCAGGAGTTCATTGAGGATCTCTGAATGATCCAATGTTGTCCTAAATGACTGATGATAAATATAAGCCCCTGTGTGTAATCAAGTCTCCGTATAAATGCACCTGCTCCGTGATAGTCTCAGTGTTCTGTTTAAAGCGCAGAGAGAGCATCATGAAGACCAAGGAACACAACAGGCAGGTCCGTGATACTGTTGTGGAGAAGTATAAAGTCGGATATGGTTATAAAAAGATTTCCAAAACTTTAAACATCCCAAGAAGCACTGTGCAAGCGATCATATTGAAATGGAAGGAATATCATACCACTGCAAATCTACCAAAATCAGGCGGGAGAGTCTGTCCATAGGACAACAATCAGTTGTACACTGCACAAATCTGGCCTTTATGGAAGAGTGGCAAGGAGAAAGCCATTTCTCAAAGATATCCATAAAAAGTGTCGTTTAAAGTTTGCCACAAGCCACCTGGAGACACCAAACATGTGGAAGAAGGTGCTCTGGTCAGATGAAACCAAAATTGAACTATTTGGGCACAATGACAAACGATATGTTTGGAATAAAAGCAACACAGCTCATCACCCTGGACACACCATCCCCACTGTCAAACATGGTGGTGGCAGCATCATGGTTTGGGCCTTCTTTTCTTCAGCAGGGACAGGAAAGATGGTTAAAATTGATGGGAAGATGGATGGAGCCAAATACAGGACCATTTTTGAAGAAAACCTGTTGGAGTCTGCAAAAGACCTGAGACTGGGACGGAGATTTGTCTTCCAACAAAGACAATGATCCAAAACATAAAGCAAAATCTACAATGGAATGGTTCACAAATAAACGTATCCAGGTGTTAGAATGTCCAAGTCACAGTCCAGACCTGAATCTAATCGAGAATCTGTGGAAATAGCTGAAAACTGCTGTTCACAAACGCCTCCATCCAACCTCACTCAGCTCGAGCTGTTTACAAAGGAAGAATGGGCAAGAATTTCAGTCTCTCGATGTGCAAAACTGATAGAGACATACCCCAAGCGACTGCAGCTGTAATCTCAGCAAAAGGTGGCGCTACAAAGTATTAACTTAAAGGGGACGAATAATATTGTAATCCCCAATTTCCAGTTTATTATTTTTTACAAAAGTGTAAAATACGCAATAAATATCGTTCACCTTCACAATTGTGCCCCACTTGTTATTGATTCTTCACCAGAACATTAAAATTTTTATCTTTATGTTTGAAGCCTGAAATGTGGGAAAAGGTTCAAAAATTCAAGGGCCCGAATGCTTTCTCAATACACTGTATCTAAGTAATTTTTCTTTTTTTTGTCTTCTGGTATTTGCTGATGTTTGCAACAAATTATTCAAAATGGCACATGCGGTTCATGAATTTGGAGCAAAATCAAATCTGCTATTTTTTTTACTATCACCAGTTTTTTTCTCGTTTTTAGCAACAAAAGTTGCACATTTTCTAAACCCCCCCCCAAAAAATGCCCCAATTTGAAAACTAGGGACTGGACTGAGATGAGCCCAAAACTGTGACAGTTGCAAAAGTTGCATTTCATGTGTCTCTCTACAAAAACATCTGGAAAAGCAAAGTTGTTGAGGAAAAATTAGAAAAAAAGACTTAAAAAGAAAGGAGGTGGTGTAAATGTATACAGAATAAGGCACAAATACTAAAGCCACTAAAAAGGAGCACCAATGTGTGGTTTTGACGCGTTTTCGGTGTGTTTTTCAGGTAGGAGATGCCGATTTGGGGCAGAAATGTCTGCAACCAAATACACAATGTGCGCACATAGCCTAATCTGGTATTGACTTCACCTGAGGTAAGGTCACTGAGGTTTAATGAGTTCATCAGAGGTCAGTTCACCTGAGGTCACAGCTGGGGTACCCTGGGAACCCCAGCTGTGACCTCATGTGCACACTGAACTCAAAGCTGGATTACCGGATTAGGCAATTTGCGCACATTGAGTATTTGGGTGCAGACATTTCTGCATCAATTCTGCATCTCCTGGCAAAAAAGTACTGAAACCGTATGTGTTTTTATGTGGTTTCGTGCTTTTTTCTACCAGGATATGCAGATTTGGTGCAGAAATGTCACCAAACAATTCTCTGAGGATCTGAAAAAAAAAATTGTTGCTCTATATAAAGATGGCCTAGGCTATAAGAAGATTGCCAACACCCTGAAACTGAGCTGCAGAATAGTGGCCAAGACCATACAGTGGCTTAAAAAGACAGTTTCCATTAAGAACAGGCCTTGCTATAGTTGATCAAAGAAGATGAGTGCACGTGATCAGCGTCATATCCAGAAGTTGTCTTTATAAAATGGACATATGAGTGCTGCCAGAATTGATGCAGAGGCTACAGGGGTGGGGGGTGGGGGGGTTGACGCACATCCAGCGCCGCTAGCGACATCGCAGCGTGTGACACCTAGGAGCCACGATCAACGAGCGCAAAAATGTGAAAAATCGTTGCTCGTTGACACGTTGCTCCTTTTCCAAATATCGTTGCTGCTGCAGGTACGATGTTGTTCGTCGTCCCTGCGGCAGCACACATCGCTATGTGTGACACCGCAGGAACGACGAACATCTCCTTACTTGCGTCCACCGGCAAAGAGGAAGGAAGGAGGTGGGCGGCATGTTCCGGCCGCTCATCTCCGCCCCTCCTCTGCTATTGGACGGCTGCCGTGTGATGTCGCTGTGACCCCGCACGAACCCGCCCCCTTAGAAAGGAGGCGGATCGCCGGCCAGAGCAACGTCGAAGGGAAGGTAAGTCCGTGTGATGGGTGTTAGCGATGTTGTGTGCCACGGACAGCGATTTGCCCGTGACGCACAACCAACGGGGGCAGGTACGCTCGCTAGCGATATCGGTACCGATATCGCAGCGTGTAAAGCACCCTTAAGAGTAACTTGGTTTGAGAGTGTTTTGCAAGACAAGCAAAGCTTTTTGAAAAATTGTAACTTGGTTTAAGAGCAATGTTTTGTAATAGGAGCAAATTCTCATCGTGCACACTTCCGGTTCTGTCCTTTCACCACGCTCTGACCCGCATATGTACTGTATACAGTATACTATTGTACAGTACAGTAAATACTATACAGCATGTCTATTAATTTGCATTTGTGGATACAGTATTGTACATTCTGCTAACCAGTACAGCACATTCCTTGCACTGTAATCTAATTGCCTGTGCAGTATTCCTACCCCATATTTGGCTTAGTTCTGCCCTTATTTTGGGAAGAATAGATTTGTTGTTTTTTTTGTGTATTGTATTAGAATAAAGGTTGTCATATTTATACGTCATTTTTTTCTCTCTATAGTACCTCCTGCACACCAACAGTTCTATTGTAAGCTAAAGTACAGTTTATTTCTTTTCTGTTATTTACTGTACAGTATTTTGTATTAGTGTACAGTAATAATTTTATATGAATACAGTACATTATTTTGTATTACTGTAATAAGTTTATATAAATACAGTTAATATTTTTGGGTTGTGGAACAAATTGTCTGTATTTCAATTATTTCCTATGGGAAAATTCGCTTTGATATAAGAGTAACTTGGTTTAAGAGCGCACTCCTGGAACCAATTATGCCCATAATCCAAGGTTCCACTGTATGTATATATATATATATATATATATATATATATATATATATATATATACATACAGTATATACATACAGTGCCTACAAGTAGTATTCAACCCCCTGCAGATTTAGCAGGTTTACACATTCGGAATTAACTTGGCATTGTGACATTTGGACTGTAGATCAGCCTGGAAGTGTGAAATGCACTGCAGCAAAAAAGAATGTTATTTCTTTCTTTTTTTTTTTTTTTTAAATTGTGAAAAGTTTATTCAGAGGGTCATTTATTATTCAACCCCTCAAACCACCAGAATTCTGTTTGGTTCCCCTAAAGTATTAAAAAGTATTTCAGGCACAAAGAACAATGAGCTTCACATGCTTGGATTAATTATCTCTTTTTCCAGCCTTTTCTGACTAATTAAGACCCTCCCCAAACTTGTGAACAGCACTCATACTTGGTCAACATGGGAAAGAGAAAGGAGCATTCCAAGGCCATCAGAGACAAGATCGTGGAGGGTCACAAGGCTGGCAAGGGGTACAAAACCCTTTCCAAGGAGTTGGGCCTACCTGTCTCCACTGTTGGGAGCATCATCCGGAAGTGGAAGGCTTATGGAACTACTGTTAGCCTTCCACGGCCTGGACAGCCTTTGAAGGTTTCCACCCGTGCCGAGGCCAGGCTTGTCCGAAGAGTCAAGGCTAACCCAAGGACAACAAGGAAGGAGCTCCGGGAAGATCTCATGGCAGTGGGGACATTGGTTTCAGTCAATACCATAAGTAACGTACTCCACCGCAATGGGCTCCGTTCCAGACGAGCCCGTAAGGTACCTTTACTTTCAAAGCGTCATGTCAAGGCTCGTCTACTGTTTGCTCATGATCACTTGGAGGACTCTGAGACAGACTGGTTCAAGGTTCTCTGGTCTGATGAGACCAAGATCGAGATCTTTGGTGCCAACCACACACGTGACGTTTGGAGACTGGATGGCACTGCATACGACCCCAAGAATACCATCCCTACAGTCAAGCATAGTGGTGGCAGTATCATGCTGTGGGGCTGTTTCTCAGCCAAGGGGCCTGGCCATCTGGTCCGCATCCATGGGAAGATGGATAGCACGGCCTACCTGGAGATTTTGGCCAATAACCTCCGCTCCTCCATCAAGGATCTTAAGATGGGTCGTCATTTCATCTTCCAACAAGACAACGACCCAAAGCACACAGCCAAGAAAACCAAGGCCTAGTTCAAGAGGGAAAAAATCAAGGTGTTGCAGTGGCCTAGTCGGTCTCCTGACCTTAACCCAATTGAAAACTTGTGGAAGAAGCTCAAGATTAAAGTCCACATGAGACACCCAAAGAACCTAGATAACTTGGAGAAGATCTGCATGGAGGAGTGGGCCAAGATAACTCCAGAGACCTGTGGCGGCCTGATCAGGTCTTATAAAAGACGATTATTAGCTGTAATTGCAAACAAGGGTTATTCCACAAAATATTAAACCTAGGGGTTGAATAATAATTGACCCACACTTTTATGTTGAAAATTTATTAAAATTTAACTGAGCAACATAACTTGTTGGTTTGTAAGGCTAGGTTCACACACTGCGTTTTTTTGATGCTGCGTTTTTGTGCGTTTTTTGCGGCAAAAAACGCACAAAAACGCACCCGCGTCAAAAAAATGCGGCAAAAAACGCACGCGTTTTGCCACGATTTGGTGCGTTTTTTTGCTGCGTTTTGCTGCGTTTTTGCTCACTGCGTCTTTATGCGTTTTTTATCAGTGAACAAAAAAAAAAGGTCTGATGTCATTTCCTTCTTCAATGTGTTCTTCATTCTCCACTAGTGTATGCAGAAGAGCAGACAGCTGCAGAACTACAAGGCTCAGCATCCTCCATCCAATAGTGTATGCAGGAGAGCAGACAGCAGCTGTCGAACTACAAGGCTCAGCATCCTCCTTCCAGGACTGTATGCAGGATTTCTTTGCCCCCCCCAAACAAAAAAAATGACGTGGGCTTCGCCATATTTTTGTATGCTAGCCGGGTACAGCAGGCAGGTACGGGCTGCCCCCAACCCCCAGCTGCCTATTTGTACCCGGCTGGGAACCAAAAATATAGGGAAGCCCTTTTTTTTTAATTATTTCATGAATTTCATGAAATAATTAAAAAAAAAAATGACGTGGGCTTCGCCCAATTTTTGAGTCCAGCCGGGTACAACTAGGCAGCTGGGGATTGGAATCCACAGTGCAGGGTGCCCATGCTTTCTGGGCACCCCCGCTGTGAATTGCAGTCCCGCAGCCACCCCAGAAAATGGTGCTTTCATAGAAGCGCCATCTTCTAGCGCTGTATCCAACTCTTCCAGCTGCCCTGATACCGGGTGGCTCGCTGGGTAATAATGGGGTTAGGGCTAGCTGTATAGCTGGCCCTAAGCCCGAAATTCATGGTGTCACGCCAATATTAGACATGGCCACCATGAATTTCTAGTAAGATAAAAAAAAACACAACACACAGAAAAATATTTTTATTAGAAATAAAACACAACACAATTGGTGACTCCATCTTTATTTAAATAAAGAACCCCCCTCCGCAGTAATCCTGGGTCAAGGGTCCCGCGCCGTCCAATCCGGATCCAATATCATCTGATCAGTTTGCTGGAAGGCAAAGCGATCAGATGATGTGTCAGGTTCTAGGGGCTGAAGCACATCACACATCAGCTGATTGTATAGAAGCCGGTTTATACAATCAGCAGATGCATCGGTACAAAAAAAAAAAAAATACTCACTTATGTGCTGATTACCGGCAGCTCCTGGAGCGATGGGGCGGGAGTCTGATCCCGTCTGATCGCTGCAGCAGCTGCCGGTAATCAGGGATGAAGTCTCCTGACGCATCCGCTGATAGCTTAAACCGGCCGGGCGCCCGCGTCACCGCGATACTTACGATCACCTGATGCGTCAGGTTACTGCATCAGGTGATCCATCGCCAGGTCCTGCATCTATCGGAGCTTTCCCGGCCGTCTGCACACAGCCGGAGCGACGATACCGTGACAGGATCTGGGAGCGGGCATGGCACCGGGACCCTGCAGACAGGTGAGTATAACTTTTTTTTTTTTCTTCTACTGTTAACTTTTGTTTTCGCAGCCGCTTCCACCTCCTGCCCGTACATGACGCCGCATGGCAGCATACATGCACAGGACCGGAGGTGGAAGCGACGGTGACGGTACCGAGAGGATTCACGCTTCTGTGTTTACTGACAGAAAGAATCCTCTTCCTGTACACGTCACTTTACTACCCACCTCCTGCGTTTATAGCTGCGTTTTTGGTCTTAGAAACGCACCAAAACGCAGCTATTTGCGTTTCTCATTGCGTCTTTCAACATCCCATTGCACTCAATGGATGAAAAGCGCAGTGAAAAACGCGGGAATAATTGACATGCTGCGTTTTTGTGGCACCACAAAAACGCAGCTGAAAAAAAACGCTGTGTGCAGACAGCAAAAATGAAAACTCATAGACTTTGCTGGGGAAGCAAAGTCATGCAGTTTTCTGAGCAAAAACGCACCCGAAAACTGCGCAAAAACGCCGCGAAAAACACACTGTGTGAACTTACCCTAAGATTTATGCATCTGTTAATAAATCCTGCTCTTGTTTGAAGTTTGCAGGCTCTAACTTATTTGCATCTTATCAAACCTGCTAAATCTGCAGGGGGCTGAAGACTACTTGTAGGCACTGTATACACATATATATATATATATATATATATATATATATATATATATATATATATATATATATATATATAAAACTATATATATATATATATATATATATAAAACTATATATATATATATATATATATATATATATATAAAACTATATATATATATATATAAATATATATATATATATATATATATATATATATACTTACAGGGTGGTCCAAAAGTACGTGGACAGTATGTGTATGTGTCGTGAGGTTATCAAGCATGGTGTAAAGTGAAACTGACTCAGTTGCCCTTAGCTACCAATCAGATTCCACTTTTCATTCTTTACAGACTCTTTGGAAAATGAAAGGTGGAATCTGATTGGTTGCTAAGGGCAACTGAGTCGGTTTCACTTTACATAATGTTTGATAACCCTATTACACATATTGTCAACCTACTTTTTGGACCTCTGTATAATATATATACATATATATATAAATGTTGGCTCTGGACCCATATATATATATATATATATATATATGTATATGTATATATACACACAGTAATTATGGATTTTAGGCAAACTGTCATTATGATATTTCTAAAAGCTGCAAAACCCATTATTTTTAGCGTGCCCAGCCAAATAAACCGCCAGACTGCCATGTTGGTCCAGTGCCAATAAGCCCAAAAGGTAATGGGGCTAAGAGTGTACTCCAGCAAATCCTTCAGATCATGAAAGGGCCTAGGCAGCTGCTGCCTTCTTCTTCTGCATTATTTCCTTTACTTTATAGAAGGTCATACACACATATATGTAGTGTATAAGTCAGGAATACGCAGTGTTACACTTGCTGGGTGAACTATAATGTAATCCAATTTACTTACATCTATTTTTCTAGTAAAGGCAAAGCGGCCTCCATAATGCCGAGGGGAAATTAGGAACTAAGCAGGCGAAATTCTGGAGTTTATGGTTAGACATCGTTTTACTCATGTGACTCCTATTTGGGGAGACGGCACAGGTTCCCCAACCTATTGCACTTGCTTTGTATAAAGGGTTTTATATCCGGCACACAAAGCAAAATGAATGGGGTGTGTATGTGGCGCCCTGGACAAGCCAGGGGCCACAGAGAACAACACCACAACACCCCACACTCCCAGCAGGCACATCAGAGTCAGACACAAAACCCTTGTTGCCATCCTCCAGGGGCTGATGATCACACCAGGGGGGTGGGCCAGGCGGTTGGTCCCGCCCACCGAATAGTTCACAGTCCTGGAGGCGGGAAAACCAGGCAGATAGAGTTTGGAGAGGAGTGAAGAGAGTTGGGAAGTGAGAGAGAGAGAGGAAAAAGTGACAGCAAAAGAGCCTGAAGTTGGTCCGGGTGTGTGGCCTGGACAGATCAGCAAGGTTGGCAGACGGTGGTGACCGTCTGCAGGAGTGGCCGATTGGAGTCTACCGTAAGGACTGTGGACGGGTGGTGGCCCGGCGGTGCCGGACCGGTACGCAAAGAGAAGCCAGCACCAGTGGCAGGGGCTTTTCGGACCCCAGCAAGGCTAGGAGTCGCCGTGAATTTGCCGAATCCGTTAGTGAAGGGGACCTCCTGGGTTTCCAAACAGTCAAGTCCCGACAGAAGGCAACAGTCCAACCTAGTGAGGGAGACACCGCCACCGCCAAGGCAACCGTTTCTCAGGGCCAGCGCCTGCGGGCAAAAGGGGCTCCTCCGGCCCATATCCAAGCCGGGGAGCGGGTTACCGTTGGGAACCCATTGGAACCGTACAGAAAGCGTAGGTGCAGGGAAAAGACAGTCACCGCTAACCTGCCGGGAGCAACAACACCGCAGCCGTCCGAGGGACCCGTCCATCCAGCCGCTTGTTTTACCGTGAACTGTGTCCTCATCATTGGGCTGAGTGAGTACCACCGTGACGTGCGGCACAGCGCTGCCCCCGCGACCCTGCACCTCATCAGGCCCCGCAACCCGCCTGTCATCCATCCCTACCCCATCACCGGGTCCCGGGACAACCAACCCCCTACCCACGGAGGGGAGAATTAACAAGAGCAGCGGTGGTGTCCACAAAAATCACCACAACCGTGGGTGGCGTCACGGACAATATCCCTAAAACCAACACCAGCCCCCTTTCACTCACAGGCGAGGAGCGCCGCTCGAGTCCCCGGGATCCGGCCCACCGCTCGAGCCACCACCGAGCAGCAGCAGCAGACGCAGCGGCAGCCGGACCCGAGCAGTGGGAGAGCGCAGCGTCCCCTCCTCCGCCCTCGACAACTTGGCATCACGAACAGGATCCTACCGTTCTACCGACTGGTGGAAGTGCGCCTTGTGTGACCGCCGGAGGTGTCCGGCCGGAAAATTTGAAAAGCTGCCATCTTGGGCGCGAAGAATTCCCGCTCGAGCGTCTCCTCGAGTAGTAGAGGCGCGAAGGCCAAAACCCCGCCCCTGAAAAGGAGGGGCCGGAAAGAGACTAGGGGGGACGAAATGGCGGCTGGTCGCATGTGAGCGCGGCTATAAAAGCAGGGACGCCAGGACCCTGCGGCCATCTTGTTCCTGGGAGAGGTCGCCAGCAAGATGTACATGCCGTCCCGAAGCACCGTAGCCCCCGTGCCTGGAACCGCGGCGTGGGTGGAGATCCGGACCGTGCAGCTCCAACAACGGCTGCAGGCCAAGATGCAGCTCCTCCTGGAGGAGTGGGAGACCGACATGGCAGAGGTCATAGCGACCGTGCGGAGACGCGAGGAGGAAGTTGGGGAAGGGAGGGTGAGTGACCCACGCCCCGGTACCCCTAGCGGGTCGGTCATCGCGGCTGCGGGACCCAGTCTGAACCCCCTTGCCCTACTGCCTCCCTCGCCACCCGTCTTGGCTGCCGTGACCCCGCCACTAGGCCTGCTACCCCCGCAACCGGTAGCGATACCCAGCATGTCCGCCCAGGCGGACCGACCTGTAGCCGGAGCCCGTAGCCGACCGGAGGTGCTCCCATGGAAAGCCCCGAAGCCGGAACCGGAGGCACCCCCCGAGAGATTCCCCGAACCGGAGCCGACAGCCCGCTCCGTGCCAAAGGCCCAGCAGAGGAAAGCTCCTGTGCCCATCCCCCACACCTCGGCTGAGGTTGCGCCGGGTTGCCGCTGCAAGGCGGCGTCGAAGGCCAAGTCACCGCGGGACCTTCCGCCCAGGTCACCAGCAGTGGGCAGTGTCCAAAAGGTCTCGCGGGGCCCGACCCGTGCGCCGGAGCTCGCAGCAGCACCATATTGGGATAGGGAGCCGGTACCGTTGGGCCCACAAATCGAGGAGAGGGAAAGGAAGATGGCGGAGTTGGTGGCCCGTGCAATCCGGGAGAAAGAGAACCTCCTCAGGCAACTTTCCGTGTCCGGGGCCCGCTGTATGAGGGGCAGGTGAGGCGGTTTGATGTCCGCCGGGGCTATGGTTTCATTTATGAACCGGGCCTGGAGGCCGAAGTCTTTATAGCCCGGCGGGATGTTAATGCTCACCTGCCAGAAGAGCACCCAGGCCGTAACCTGATGCCGGGAGATCTGGTGCAGTACACCCGGCACTGCGGGGAGAGGGGGTGGTTTGCGTTGGACGCCAAGCTGAGGGGCAGCAATGAAGCCCGGGTGTCCGCCGCACCCTCTCCCCCAGCAGACACCGAAGAGTCAGAGTAAGGGCAGCGGGATGCCGTTGTCACCGTCCCCGTTGGGACCACCTGTGTTAAAAGTTTGAAAGTTTTTGAAAATGAATGATAAGCAAATGATTACCGAAGATTCATCTGATTTACTACTGTGATTTGGAACCGGTCGTAGCCGGCAACTGGTCCCCGTTGGGACCCCCTTCACCACTTTGCATAGAAACTACTATGAACATGCCTGAGAACTTGCAAGGCAACCACAAACTTGTGGCCTGTAAATAATGTTTGTTACAGCTTTCACCGTAACCGCCTCCAGAGAGGCAGATTGGAGGAAGGGCCCGCAGTGGAGCAGGCTGGGGCCCAGCCACCACCGGAACCGGTGGCAATCCTCTGGGGGTTTCAGGGGTTCCCCATGGACGTGGGTCCCCTGAAAAGGACAGAACCCGCTCGGGCAACTTGTGCAGGACTGGGGTCAAGGGGTGCTGCCCATTTGCTTAGGGGCAGCATCAGGGCCAGGTTGCTTGGGTGGGAGAGAGCGGAAGCCGTAACCGTTTACACAACATTTTAAGTAAGAGTGCCTCCCGTTGTGGGAAGATGTTATTATAATTGTATGTCTGTTACCGTTTTACATTTTTCTATTTTTCAGTTGGTGAAAATAAAGCCGGTGATGGACGGGCAGCCCGAGGACGGTCTGCATTTAACTAAGGGGGAATGTGGCGCCCTGGAAAAGCCAGGGGCCACAGAGAACAACACCACAACACCCCACACTCCCAGCAGGCACATCAGAGTCAGACACAAAACCCTTGTTGACTTCCTCCAGGGGCTGATGATCACACCAGGGGGGTGGGCCAGGCGGTTGGTCCCGCCCACCGAGGAGTTCACAGTCCTGGAGGCGGGAAAACCAGGCAGATAGAGTTTGGAGAGGAGTGAAGAGAGTTGGGAAGTGAGAGAGAGAGGAAAAAGTGACAGCAAAAGAGCCTGAAGTTGGTCCGGGTGTGTGGCCCGGACAGATCAGCAAGGTTGGCAGACGATGGTGACCGTCTGCAGGAGTGGCCGATTGGAGTCTACCGTAAGGACCGTGGACGGGTGGTGGCCTGGCGGTGCCGGACCAGTATGTAAAGAGAAGCCAGCACCAGTGGCAGGGGCTTTTCGGACCCCAGCAAGGCTAGGAGTCGCCGTGAATTTGCCGAATCCGTTAGTGAAGGGGACCTCCTGGGTTTCCAAACAGTCAAGTCCCGACAGAAGGCAACAGTCCAACCTAGTGAGGGAGACACCGCCACCGCCAAGGCAACCGTTTCTCAGGGCCAGCGCCTGCGGGCAAAAGGGGCTCCTCCGGCCCATATCCAAGCCGGGGAGCGGGTTACCGGTGGGAACCCATTGGAACCGTACAGACAGCGTAGGTGCAGGGAAAAGACAGTCACCGCTAGCCTGCCGGGAGCAACAACACCGCAGCCGTCCGAGGGACCCGTCCATCCAGCCACTTGTTTTACCGTGAACTGTGTCCTCATCATTGGGCTGAGTGAGTACCCCCGTGCCGTGCGGCACAGCGCTGCCCCCGCGACCCTGCACCTCATCAGGCCCCGCAACCTGCCTGTCATCCATCCCTACCCCATCACCGGGCCCCGGGACAACCAACCCCCTACCCATGGAGTGGAGAATTAACAACAAAGCTGCTCCCTGTCACCGCTCCCGGGATCCCCGTCCAGAGCAGCGGTGGTGTCCACAAAAATCACCACAACCGTGGGTGGCGTCACGGACAATATCCCTAAAACCAAAACCAGCCCCCTTTCACTCACGGGCGAGGAGCGCCGCTCGAGTCTCCGGGATCCGGCCCACCGCTCGAGCCACCACCGAGCAGCAGCCGCAGCCGGACCCGAGCAGTGGGAGAGCGCAGCGTCCCCTCCTCCGCCCGCGACATGTATGGAGCCTTTCCCTCTGTAGATGGCAATGTAGGCAGATCAAAGTGTTCTCTTTCAGGAAGGACACTGTTTCCACCGCAGAGACACCCAGGAGATCAGCCGCTGGGGTTCGACAAACTAATGTCCAATACATCATATTGAAAAGTACTGTGTTCTGCATGATGCCCATCCTGTTCTCATAAACTGCCAGTGTATAAAAGTGGGACAAGAAAAAAAATCACAATTATTGGCATGTTGTATTCCGTTTTAAAGAATTATTCTATCACCCCACCAAAATGTGTCGGTATGGTGAAACATTCAAATTTCCTTTCAATGGAAGTCACAACCACTGAGCAGACTAGAGCGACGACACGCGCTGTTGATGTGACTTCCCCGCTGCAGTCAAATATCAAGATGGAAATAGTGGCGGGGAGCCGACGATGGACCCATGGAAGGGGTGTATCCGCTGAGTTTGTTATTTTACACAGTTCTTTGACATCTCCTTAATACTCCTCACTGCCTTGAAAATTACCTTATTACAAAGTGTCTCTATGGTTGGACCTTGAGCAATGAGGCCCATTTGTGGTATTTTTTAAATTCACCCCTCCAAAAAACACCTCCAACAAGTTATCCCCCATCTATAGAAAGGGGATACGTAACTTGCTGATTGCTGGGGTTCCAAAAAGCTGACCCCATGAAATTTCTAGATTCCGGCTCTACAGCCCTGTCCCAATCTCCGCTGCAATTTTTGACAATGAGATTGCCAGAAATAGTGGAGCGCAGTACTTGGCAGTCCCATTGTCACGATCATCTCCCTGCATGTAGAGACCAGTGACAGCCTTTGGACTGGAGCCTCTCATCTGGCTCTCTACATTTAAATGGGTTTCATTTCACTTGGCACTGAAGTGGTTAAAATTCCAGTTTTTGCTATTGCAGCTTTTCCTAAGCAGTTCCTTGCTGAGTGATCAGCTGCACTTACTCATAAGTCCCGCCCTTCAGCTTCAGAAAGTGGTGTATCCCAGCAATCCCTGCTGAAGATACAAAGTCATTTGTGTCCTGGCCGCCTTTGATGAAGGTTCTGCAAGGCGAGTTCCTATGCTCAGGCTATATCATTTTGGTTGTTATTTTTTTTCCTGTTTGTCTTTATTACCCTGGTGTGTTGTTAGTGCAGTGGTGAGGTCTAGTGCAACCTGCCCCTCACTAGTCAGGGTTACTATAGGGCCTTTATAGGGTCCCAGGTTCCAGTTCGGCGCCAGTTGTAGAGACTGTATAAGGACTGGTGATCAGAGAAGGGACAGTTGCAGATGAGGTTAGGAGGTACCCACCTACTGCTCTCACTAGTTCCAGGGCCTCCTGTTGTTTGTGTGTCCTCGGTGCCCCAACTTTCCTGGTGTTTTTTGTTGTGCTTCAGAATCACGTACCTCTGAACGCAACCCGGCATGCTTGCTACACCTGGCAAGTGTGACACCCAAAGACAATGAATGGAGAATGTACACCTTAGCTCCATTCAGGATCTTGGGTTCCAGGTCCCCATGTCAGGAGTCTTGAGGGTCCTAACAATCAGCAAGGTAGATTTATAGGTTTTATGTTTTGGGGGGGAATAACCCTTCCATGGTCTGTCTGTCTATCTATGTACCTATCTATATCTCTCAATCTATCCTACTGTATATCTGTGTATTATTGACAGTCCATATACCCTGTGATAATGTACATCATATGGAGAACACTATTGGGACAAGTACACGTTATACCTACAGGCGTTTTTATGAAATTCCATTTTAAATCCACAGACATTAATATGGAGCTGCTTATTTTGCAGGTAGAACAGCTTCACTCAACGGGAAAGGATTTCTACAGGATTTTGGAAGTGTGTCTAAATTTTTTGCCCTTTTATTTGGAGGATTATTTGTTAAATCAGACACTGATCTTGGAAGAGTGGGTCGATCTCACAATCTCCTTTCTATTTCATCCCAAAGGTGTTAGATGGGGTTGAGTTCTGGGCTTGGTGCGGGCAGTCATGTTCTTCCTCACTAAACTCACCCAGCCATGTCTTTAAGGAACTTCTTTTTGCACTGGACACATTCAGGCGGAAACATAAAGGGTCTTCTCTAAATCGATCTCACATTTGGTAGCAAACACAGAAGGATTAAAATTTTCCTTCACTGGAAGTCACAACCGCTGAGCTCAATGACCGGCTAGAGCGACGACACACGCTGTTGACGTGACGTTACCGCTGCAGTCAGACATCGAGACAAAAGCAGTGGCGGGGAGCTGACGCTGGACCGAGGGAAGAGGTGAACCTGCTGAGTTTGTTAGTTTGCACAGTTCTTTGACATCTCCTCATTGCTGAGGGGTTCACTACCTTGAAATTTTCCTTGTTACAAAGTTTCCCTATAGTCAGACCTTGAGCAATGAGGCCCATTTGTGTTTTTTTTTTTTGTTTTTTTTTAAAGTTAATCTCCTTTTGTCTTGTAGCATTTGACGTTCATTGCTCCAAATGCATCAAAATTGCAAACAGTGTAAAAAAATTGTCCTTTTTCCCGTCAACTCTGAACAAACGTGACATCTTTTTCAAAATGTTGCAATAATGCAGCCATTTGATTGGTGTGCAAAAAAAAATCTCTCTAGGAAGGAACTGGAATAGAGTTACGCCAATTTTTTAACATTTTTAAAAGTTGCAATTGATGAATTAGGCAAAAATATCTGGAACTCCCAAACTTTGACCACAAAAGGGTGAACACATGTAAAATAAACTACAAAAAAAAAAAAGATTAGGCATAAATAAAAAATACAAATAAGGAACTTAGTTCAGCTCACCACTCCAAAGCAGGTATCTCCAACTTCTAGTCCGGTGCACGGAATAAGTGGTTTGGTTTCCACAGCTGAATAATCAGTCACATCAAGAGGAGGAGGTGAGGAGAGAAGATCCAGCACCGACGTAATAAAAATAAAAAAAATAAATAAAATAAAATAAAAAAAAAAAAAAATATAAAAAAAAAAAATAAAAAGATTCTTTATTCAAAATTCATAAAAAAGGTAATTCCAACCAAGTGCAGAATATATTTACGCTTGATGCGTTTCGGAGAAAGTAGACTCCTTATTCATAAGCTGCTTATGAATAAGGAGTCTACTTTCTCCGAAACGCGTCAAGCGTAAATATATTCTGCACTTGGTTGGAATAAATTTTGAATAAAGAATCTTTTTATTACGTCGGTGCTGGATCTTCTCTCCTCACCTCCTCCTCTTGATGTGACTGATAAATGAAAAATAGGTGAAAAAAAACCAACAAAAGAGACAGAAAACAGGCGCAAATATAACAATTGCATAATTTGTCCTTATCTTTACACCTGAATTGCGAAGGAGCCACACCTGATACATATATATACCACAAAAAATGACTTGGGATGGTGCATTTCCTCAATATCAATATTTTATTAATTTCAAAATTTTAAAATTATTTTCCATAGACATACATATGTGCAAAACAAGGTCACAAGATTTTTTTCACACTAGACTTGCTCCAATACCAATGTTATAGGTTCTATTGCTGCACTAACTTATTATTGGCATATACAGTTAGGTCCAGAAATATTTGGACAGTGACACAATTTTCGCGAGTTGGGCTCTGCATGCCACCACATTGGATTTGAAATGAAACCTCTACAACAGAATTCAAGTGCAGATTGTAACGTTTAATTTGAAGGTTTGAACAAAAATATCTGATAGAAATTGTAGGAATTGTACACATTTCTTTACAAACACTCCACATTTTAGGAGGTCAAAAGTAATTGGACAAATAAACCAAACCCAAACAAAATATTTTTATTTTCAATATTTTGTTGCGAATCCTTTGGAGGCAATCACTGCCTTAAGTCTGGAACCCATGGACATCACCAAACGCTGGGTTTCCTCCTTCTTAATGCTTTGCCAGGCCTTTACAGCCGCAGCCTTCAGGTCTTGCTTGTTTGTGGGTCTTTCCGTCTTAAGTCTGGATTTGAGCAAGTGAAATGCATGCTCAATTGGGTTAAGATCTGGTGATTGACTTGGCCATTGCAGAATGTTCCACTTTTTTGCACTCATGAACTCCTGGGTAGCTTTGGCTGTATGCTTGGGGTCATTGTCCATCTGTACTATGAAGCGCCGTCCGATCAACTTTGCGGCATTTGGCTGAATCTGGGCTGAAAGTATATCCCGGTACACTTCAGAATTCATCCGGCTACTCTTGTCTGCTGTTATGTCATCAATAAACACAAGTGACCCAGTGCCATTGAAAGCCATGCATGCCCATGCCATCACGTTGCCTCCACTATGTTTTACAGAGGATGTGGTGTGCCTTGGATCATGTGCCGTTCCCTTTCTTCTCCAAACTTTTTTCTTCCCATCATTCTGGTACAGGTTGATCTTTGTCTCATCTGTCCATAGAATACTTTTCCAGAACTGAGCTGGCTTCATGAGGTGTTTTTCAGCAAATTTAACTCTGGCCTGTCTATTTTTGGAATTGATGAATGGTTTGCATCTAGATGTGAACCCTTTGTATTTACTTTCATGGAGTCTTCTCTTTACTGTTGACTTAGAGACAGATACACTTACTTCACTGAGAGTGTTCTGGACTTCAGTTGATGTTGTGAACGGGTTCTTCTTCACCAAAGAAAGTATGCGGCGATCATCCACCACTGTTGTCATCCGTGGATGCCCAGGCCTTTTTGAGTTCCCAAGCTCACCAGTCAATTCCTTTTTTCTCAGAATGTACCCGACTGTTGATTTTGCTACTCCAAGCATGTCTGCTATCTCTCTGATGGATTTTTTCTTTTTTTTCAGCCTCAGGATGTTCTGCTTCACCTCAATTGAGAGTTCCTTAGACCGCATGTTGTCTGGTCACAGTAACAGCTTCCAAATGAAAAACCACACACCTGTAATCAACCCCAGACCTTTTAACTACTTCATTGATTACAGGTTAACGAGGGAGACGCCTTCAGAATTAATTGCAGCCCTTAGAGTCCCTTGTCCAATTACTTTTGGTCCCTTGAAAAAGAGGAGGCTATGCATTACAGAGCTATGATTCCTAAACCCTTTCTCCGATTTGGATGTGAAAACTCTCATATTGCAGCTGGGAGTGTGCACTTTCAGCCCATATTATATATATAATTGTATTTCTGAACATGTTTTTGTAAACAGCTAAAATAACAAAACTTGTGTCACTGTCCAAATATTTCTGGACCTAACTGTATCATACCCATTTTGCACTAATTAGTAATTTTCATCCCCTTCTGGATGCATGAGTGTGCTTTGTACTGCTCCCAATACCTCCCCAATGCTATCAATTAGCGCTGTGGTTTAGTAATGCGTGGCGAGGTTAGTTAGCCTGAGCAATGATGCAGTGAAGCGCAGCTTTTACTGACCTGTGCAGAGTTCAATGTGGTTGTGCCGTCCTTTGTCCCGACGCGCGTTTCCCACTTCTTCAGGTTTTTATGTGGTATATATATGCAAATATAACAATGTATCGAGGCCTAAGTGTGCAATTTACTTGCAGGGCCACTACAGAAGAAATGAAGCATTACACTATACTATACTATATATTTAGATCAATATGTTACCTGCTTAATGGAGGACAGGACAGATACTCCAAAACAAAAAATGAGGATAATAAACACTGGATTCCCCTCTAATAACTCCAAGTTACTTAAAATTACTGATACATGAAATTGTATTTTCTAATCGGAGAATCCCTTTAAAGGGGTTGTCTAGACAGAAAAAAATAAGATGTGTAAAAAATAATAAGCTAAGTGATACCTTCCGGCACCTCCGGGGAAACTTTTCATTTTGCCCAGACAACCCCTTTAAAGTAGAATAGATACACACGGCACTTCTGGTAAGATGGTGCACTAGTAGGTTCCAAAACTGTTTTCAAATCAATTACAGAAAACTTGGCACTCATATGGTGATTGAAAATTTTTAATGGGCAAATTTTTCAAACCAGCAAAATGCAGACGTTTTGGTCTGTCAAGACCTTTATCAATGTGCGAGGCTCAATACTGCTGATGTGCAGGTGCCTTAGCTGGTGTGTAGAGAATCAGCAAACAATACTGAGAGGAGTCCTGCGGTGTCCACCGCTGTGGAGGACATGCCAAGGCACCTACACTTTAGCAGTATTGAGCCTCGCACATTGACGAGGGCCCTTTAAAGGGCCCTTTAAAGGGCCCTTTGGGGCCCTTTAAAGTGGCCCCAAAATTTGCAGTGCAAACATCTATTGGTTCGATATAAGAAATACGAGTCTCAGTTGTGAATTCTCCAAGACACAGTGAAGTTTCCACATGTCATTGTGTCACAATCACACAGGGCCTGATTCAGAAAACAGCTTCGACAAATTTTTGAAAAACGGGTGAATCTTGGCACGATGGGTGCGCCCAAGTTCATTTTAACTTACGTTGGGAAAGTATGCTCCGATCCATAACTATGGCGCACGGCAAAAGAAAACTAATGAGCAGAAGTGCGTACCTTAATAAATTTGGAATAAGACGGTAGTCTACATGAATCGGCTTCAAAGTATTCTGGCAAGAAAAGAGTTGTGTGGGTGCAGATTACCGTACAGATTCCGTCATAGTCCTGTTACACATATAAAAGTAATGGAGTGAAGTAAAGCTGTAACCGGACCTGACACCTAGGGAATGACACAGTAAAGGATCCACATACGGTCTGTATAGTCAGAGACTGTCCGACACAAGGAGCACACTCCTAAATCCCCCACTTATGGAGCTGCTGTTATCTTACGTGGCTTCAGGCCTGGGCAGGGGTTCCACAAAAGACCCCAACTAGACAGCTCTCACGTGTGCCAATGCATTGTTTGCATGGCAATATGACTTTATTCATCGACATAGCCAGGACGTATATGACAACAGTGTTCTGCTGGTTAAAGTCCTTACATAAAACACTCCAGGGATAATGTCCCCTATCCGCCCCCATCTTCACGTTGCTTCCCTGCAGGGCTTACAGGGAGGATAATAACTGTCAATCCACAGTAAACAGGTCTCTTCCATTTCCCTTCAGTCACTGACACAGTTTGGTTTTAGTGACCCCTAGTTTTGCTATGAGGAGCTGCGTCCAGGTCCAGTGATACCTCCACTCACTAGGATTGACTATATACAGTATATATAGAGTTGAAATAAGAAGTTTACATACACTATATAACAGACACATCTTCATGTTTTTCTCACTATCTGACATGAAATCAGAATAAACATTTCCCGTTTTAGGTCAATTAGGAACCAAAATTATTTATATTTACCAAATGCCAGAATAATGAGAGAGAGAATGTTTTAAAGCATTTTTATTACTTTCTGCAAAGTCAAAAGTTTACATTCACTAAGAGTACAATGCCTTTAATCAATATGGGACAACCCATATGGTGATGTCATGTCTTTGGAAGCTTCTGATAGGTTTATTGGCAACATCAGAGTTAATCAGAGACACAACCTGTGGATGTATTTTATGCACACCTGAAACACACTGCTTCTTTGTGTAGCATCATGGAAAAGTCAAAAGAAATCAGCCAAGATTTCAGGAAGAGAACTGTGGACTTGCACAAGTTACTCTCCAAAAAACCTGCCTCCATTAAACTGAATGGAGGTGGGGAGCTACAAGCTATTAATAGCAAATGTCAGTGGTTGCTATAGGAACAAAATAAACTGTTAGTATAAGAAGCTTATGTGTGAGGTAATAAGATGTCAGTGGTGAGACGGATAGAGACAGACAGAAGGAGACAGAGAGAGAGGGAAAGAGAGGACAGACAGGGAAAGAGACAGAGAGAGAGACAGACAGTCAAAGGGACAGACAGAGGCAAAGAGACAGGCAGACAGGGAAAGAAACAGAGAGACAGACAGGGAAAGAGACAGAGAAAAGGAAAGATACAAAGAAAGAGACAAGGAAAGAGACAAAAACAGGGAAAGAGACAGACACAAGGAAAAAGACAGGGAAAGAGACAGACAAGGAAAGAGACAGAGACAGTGAAAGAGGCAGAGACAGACAGGGAAAAAGACAGATGGGGAAAGACACAGACAAGGAAAGAGACAGGGAAAGAGACAGAAAGAGACACAGAAAGAGACAAAAACAGGGAAAGAGACAGAGACAAGGAAAAAGATAAGGAAAGAGACAGATGGGAAAAGAGACAGACTGGGAAAGAGACTGACAGACAGACACAGAGATAAAGAGAGACAGACAGAAACAGAGACAGACAGAGAGATAGACACAGACAGACAGACATGGATAGACACACACGTAGATAGAGACAGACACACAGACAGAGACAGACAGAGAAAGGGACAGACAGACACACAGAGCTAGACAAACAGAGACAGACACACAGAAAGAGACAGAAACAGACACAGTGACAGACACACAGAGACAGACAGAAACAGATGGACAGAGACAGACAAAAAGACAGAGACAGACGGACAGACACAGACAGACACAGACAGTAAGAGACAGACAGAAACAGACACACAGAGACAGACACACACAGACCGACACCGAGATAGACAGATAGACAGACAGAGACAGACAAACAGACAGAGACACATGGACAGAGACAGACGGACAGAGACAGACAGACAGACACAAATAGACGAAGATGGGAGTCAGACAGAGAGACAGTTACTATCTCGGGCAACGCCCGGGTACTACAGCTAGTATAATATATATATATATATATATATATATATATATATATATATATATAAACACACAGTACAGACCAAAAGTATGGGCACACCTTCTCATCTCTAGAACAACTGTTAAGAGGAGACTTTGTGCAGCAGGCCTTCATAGCTGCTAGGAAACCACTGATAAGGACAGGCAACAAGCAGAAGAGACTTGTTTGGGCTAAAGAACACAAGGAATGGGCATTAGACCAGTGGAAATCTGTGCTTTGGTCTGATGAGTCTAAATTTGAGATCTTTGGATCCAACCACCGTGTCTTTGTAGAAAAGGTGAATGGATGGACTCTACATGGCTGGTTCCCACCGTGAAGCATGGAGGAGGATGTGTGATGGTGTGGGGGTGCTTTGCTGGTGACACTGTTGAGGATTTATTCAAATTTGAAGGCATACTGAACCAGCATGGCTACCACAGCGTCTTGCAGCGGCATGCTATTCCATCCAGTTTGCGTTTAGTTGGACCATCATTTATTTTTCAACAGGACAATGATCCCAAACACCCCCAGGCTGTGTAAGGGCTATCTGACTAAGAAGGAGAGTGATGGGGTGCTACGCCAGATGACCTGGCCTCCACAGTCACCAGACCTGAACCCAATCGAGATGGTTTGGGGTGAGCTGGACCGCAGAGTGAAGGCAAAAGGGCCAACAAGTGCTAAGCATTTCTGGGAATTCCTTCAAGACGCTCATCAAGAGAATGCCAAGAGTGTGCAAAGTAGTAATGAAAGCAAAAGATGGCTACTTTGAAGAACCTAGAATATAAGACATATTGTCAGTTGACTCACACTTTATAAGTATTTCATTCCACATGTTTTAATTCATAGTTTTGATACCTTCAATGTGAATCTACAATTTTCAGAGTCCTGAAAATAAAGAAAACTCTTTGAATGAGAACCTTTGGTCTGTACTATATATATATATATATATATATATATATATATATATATATATATATATATATATATACCATATATCTATCTATCTATCTATCTTAGGGGTTAGGCATGCACCTGCTGCCGAGGCCTGGGAGGTTGGGGAGCCTGAAGCTAACTCTGGAATTGGTACTGGTGACTGGTATCAGCGCTTCCAGATGTGCAGAACTGCTGATTTTGGCAGTACCGAATTTTCTATATCTGGAAAGGAAGTTTAGTAGAAGTAAAAAAAAAAAAAAGCTGTGATATTAACCAAATACATCTAAAATTGTCCTTAATTATAAAGACATTGGAAAGAATAAAAGTGTAGTCATGTGTCATACATTGTGATATCAGGTCATAGGACAAGATATTCCGTACGCTCTAGTGCTGTGTGTCTATCCACATCCAAGAATCAGGAGCAAAATAAATTCTGAAGGCTAGGAACAAATTTTGGTTAACAATAATAAGATATTTCCCCAAAATCCCCTTGGACCATAAATGCAATCACTCACCTACACACAGAGTAGGAGATAACTTGTTGATTGCACGAGGTACCGCGGAGGTGCCCTAACTGAACGAAGCGATGATCCCACTAATATCTAAGGGGCTGCCAGAGACAGCTGAGTGCAGCCCTGACTATATCTGGCAGTCCCATGTAGAACAAATGGAGCAGTGCACACGTGGGACCATCACCCCATTCCATGACGGGCAAAGAGAAAGAGAGTAGGGTCTCGTGCCATCAAATGGAGGAATAAATCAGAGAAGTCACTATTGACCCCTTATAGGACCTTCCCTCATAACTTAGGATAAAAAGCCAAATCAAAATCTTCTACAAATGAAGAAGTCCTCCATGTGTTGGCAGCTGTTTCAGGGTTGTCAGTGCAAAGTAGGAGATCGGTTGGGTGGATAAGAAGCCTTTAAGGGGGGTTTTCAATGTGCACTTTCTCCTTAAAGGAAATCTGTCACTAGGTTTTTGCTCCCCCATCTGAGAGCAGTATAAAGTAGAGGCAGAGACTTTGATTCCAGCAATGTGTCACTTACTGGGCTGTTTGCTGTCATTTTGATAAAATTAAGCTCTAGCAGTTCTCTGAATGCTGAGCTCTGTATAACCCCAATAACACCACTGATTGGCAGCTTCCTGTGTACACTGTGCATAGGCAGAAAGCTGTCAATCAGTGGCTTGGGTGCACTATATGACAGCAGATTTACTAGTCCACCAGTAATAATCTCCTGCTGATTACAGTTTAATCAAAACTACATGAAGCAGTACAGTACACGACACATCGCTGGAATCTCAGGTGGTAAGAAACCTAGTGACAGAGTCTCTTTAACAACATCAACAAGAGGTGTAAGGAGACTTTTAGGCTATGAAATCCTCCAAGAAGAAAGCCTCTTCATAGAGAAAGACAACAAGTCCTTTACGGCCCAATATTGACTTCTAGGATTAGCTACCTTTACTAGGTGGCACTAGAGACCCCATTCACTCTTCTGTCGGCAATTGTTACACCCTTTTCTCTGAAAGCATTGCATGGCCTATAAGTCTCCTTACACCAGCTTGGCAGTCTTCATGCTTACAAACTGTTCCCCTTAAACCCTCCATTCAAATGAAACAGTCCGAAACACTATTCTTAGGATTGGTGGGAGACTAAGTGATCAGCAAGTTATCGTCTATCCTGTGGAAAAGTTCTGTACATGGTACAACTCCTTGAAGTCTTAAAATTAACCTGTCAGGGGCAATATGCACCCAGAACCACGAGCGGTTCTGGATGCATATTGCTAATCCCTGCCTAACGGTCCGTGTATACACTAGTATAGAGAAAGATGTTTAAAAAGCATTTCTAAACATCTTTTACCGTATGCTAAAGAACGAGGGCACAAGTCCCCTGGGCATTAGTTCCCTTGCCAGTCACCCCCATTAGCATGTTAGTACACCCCTGTGGGTGTGCTATCATGCTAATGAATACGCAGTGTCACAGGATCATCTCACTCACCTCTCTGCTGCCGTTGCGTCTGACGGGGGATTTCAGCTCAATGTGCATGACCCCGGAGTTTGGGTCATGCGCACTATGAAGCTGGGTGTATGCGTCCTGGCTTCAAACTGAAGTAGTGCGCATGACCCAAACTCCGGGGTCATGAGCACTGTGCCGAAATCCCCCGTCGGACGTGATGGCGGTGGAGAGGTGAGTGAGATCATCCTGTGACGCTGCGTATTCATGATAGCATGCCCACAGGGGAGTACTAACATTCTAATGGGGACGACTGGCCGGGGAACTAAAGCCCAGGGGACTAGTCCCCTTGCTCATTAGCATACGGTAAAAGATCTAGAAATACTTTTTCTAAAGATCTCTTTATCTATGTGAGTGTATACAGGGACGGTTAGGCAGGGATTAGCAATATGTACAAAGAACTGCTCGTAGTACTGGGTGCATATTGGTCTTGACAGGTTCCCTTTAATAAAAAGAATAATCCAATACAAACCACCAAATGTGAAATAAATTAAAGGGGTTTCTTGGTCTGAAGAGAAAACTCTGCATCACTGTACGTAGCTGCAGACAGTCGGATCGTCAGTGTGATGCATGGCACACGGTCACGATTTGGCAGTCACATAGAGGGTCTGCAGACATTGCTTACGCTGAGAATCCCCTTTAAGTAATTAATCCCATTACTGTCCCCCACAAATCAGAAAGCTTGTGCACCTTCCCCAGCAGTAGGTACACCATGTGTATATGTCTATGTATACAACCCCCTTATCATTAATGAATCGAGTCTCCTCGTTACGTGGGACATGAAGTGTTGTCCACAATCCCCGTTTGCTGGTGACATATTTACCTGGTTATAAATCTATTATTTGTTAGGGAAACAGTTACGCGTTGGTCTTATCGCAACATGTGCCTGGTTCCCACCAAGTGTCATGATTTCTGGAAATAAGTGTGATTGATACAGTGAGTAAACAGCTCGGCCATAAGTACAAATCCTCAACTATGAGGCTCGTTATTAGATATGGAGAAATTTGACTCTAAAGGTGTCAAAAGTTAAAGTTGCTGCATGACAATGCACACAGCCAACGTGCTGGCACATCATGGCGTCCCGCTGGGTAAAGGGAGATATTATTATATCTTGAAAAGACAACGTTCAACATTTTATACAAAAAAATACTATTTATCATCGGAAAGTGAAAAAGCCCAATTTGGAAAAAGTGAGAAAAATCCTTCCTGAATCATACTGTCATACTGAGACTCAGTAACCCTATACAGTGTGTCCACCCATATCCTGTCCACCGCCATTAACTTGAGAACGGCGGCAGCTATAGGCATAGAAGTGGTGTCTAGGTATAGTAAAATAGCCATGCTCTACGCAATGAAACCACCTATAGCGCCACCTGGTGGAAAACAACAGAGTTAGCATTTTTATCACGAAAACAGAACGAGATAGAGAAAAAAAGTGAATTAAAAAAAAATTGTAGGGCATCATCAATTCAATACAAATCGACACCTTGCATACAGAAATGCTATAATATGAAACCCATGACTCCCCCTAAAAGTTTGAATGCTGGTTACGCATATGGCACTCATTTAACTTTGATGCTCAAAGTGGCCACCGTCAGCTGCAATGGACTCTGGACAGCATACTGTATCTGGCCGCACGTTGTGCAATATGGTAGGTGACACGTTTGCACATGCATCTGTGATACGTTGTCGTAGGTCCTGCAATGTTGGTGGAGGGGTCGCATACACCTGCTGTTTGATGTGACCTCACAGAAAGAAGTCCAGTGGGGTCAGGTCAGGTGAGCCTGGATGCCACTCCACGTAGCTACCATACCCAATGACTTGTAGGAAGGTCTCCATGAGGTATCGCTTCACGTCCGCAAGCTTGTGAGTTTTACACGTTCTAATCATAGCATTTCTGTATGCAAGGTGTCGATTCGTATTGAATTGATGATGCCCTACAACTTTTTAATTCACTTTTTTCTCTATCTCGTTCCGTTTTCGAGATACAAATGCTAACTCTGTTGTTTTCCACCAGGTGGCGCTATATGTGGTTTCATTGCACAGCGCATGTCAGCTTTACTATACCTAGACACCACTTCTATGCCTATAACTGCCGCCATTCTCAAATTAATGGCAGTGGACAGGATATGGGTGGACACACTGTATATTATGTTACTGAAGAATTTAAAGCCAACGCCCAGGATGGATGTATGATCACAATGGGGTCACCGGCTGAGACCCCAACTGATCCTGAGAACAAGGGGCCGAAAGTATAAGTGTAAATGTGCATTCATCACTCCTACAGACAGTGAATGGAGGACATGCTCACTACCATGGGTACGGTGGAGAGGTAATGTTATGTTGTTTATGGAAATCCCCTTTAATTTTTGTACTTTGCCATTAAATGATTCTAAGGCAATGTGTTCAATTGCTTTATAATTTAGGTATGGGCCACATACGGCACTCTGGCTGTTCCAGTCCGCAGACCGAGACAGCTGAAAACAGTGGACCGCAGGCAGCACCATGCCCTCATGTCTGCCGCCCCCCCCTCCCCTATGTCACTGCTATTTGCATCCACAGGTGAACACACTGGTGGAGGACGGTGCCACTGGCTCCATCTATCCACCAATCAGCACCAGGCACAGCAGACACAATGACATCACATCATCGCATGTGATGTGGAGCGTCAGTGCCCCGAAGTCCGTAGCAGAGCGCCGGGGAACAGGACACATTTTTATCAATGAAGCTAACATTAAATTAAACAGAAAAACACTCTATACATTGTAATGTGGTAAATGACTATTCTAGCTTCGAACATCTGGCTTTGAATGCAATATCTACATAGGTGTATAGAGGCCCATTTCCAACAACCAACACTCCAGTGTTCTAATGGTACATTGTGTTTGATAACTGTGTTAGAAGGCTAAAGAATGTTTAGAAATCCCTTGAAAACCTTTGTGTAAGTATGTTAGCACAGCTAAAAATAGTTTTTCTGATTAGAGAAGCTATAAAACTGACCTTCCTTTGAGCTAGTTGAGAATCTGGAGCATTACATTTGTTGGTTCCTTTAAACTCTCAAAATGGCCAGAAAAAGAGAACTCGTGAAACTCGACAGTCTATTCTTGTTCTTAGAAATGAAGGATATTCTATGTGAGAAATTACCAAGAAACTGAACATTTCCTACAACGGTGTGTTCTACTCCCTTCAGAGGAGAGCACAAAAAGGCTCTAACCAGAGTAGAAAGAGAAGTGTGAGGCCGCGCTGCACAACTGAGCAACAAGACAAGTACATTAGAGTCTCTAGTTTGAGAAATCGACACCTCATTAGGTCCTCAACTGGCAGCTTAAATAGTACCCGCAAAACGCCAGTGTCAACGTCTACAGTGAAGAGGCAACTCCAGGATGCTGGCCTTCAGGGCAGAGTAGCAAAGAAAAAGCCATATCTGAGACTGGCTAATAAAAGGAAAAGATTAATATGGGTAAGAGAACACAGACAATGGACAGAGGAAGATTGGAAAAAAGTTTTATGGACAGACGAATCGACGTTTGAGGTGTTTGGATCACACAGAGGAACATTTGTGAGACGCAGAACAACTGAAAAGATGCTGGAAGAGTGCCTGACGCCATCTATCAAGTATGGTGGAGGTAAAGTGATGGTCTGGGGTTGCTTTGGTGCTGGTAAAGTGGGAGATTTGTACAAGGTTAAAGGGATTTTGAATAAGGAAGGCTATCACTCCTTTTTGCAACGTCATACCCTTTGGACAGCGCTTGATTGGAGCCAAATTTGATCCAAAACATACCTCCAAATTATGCATGAACTATTTAGGTAAGAAGCAGGCAGCTGGTATTCTATCTGTAAAGGAGTGGCCAGCCCAGTCACCAGATCTCAACCCTATAGAGCAGTTGCGGGAGCAGCTTGACCGTATGGTGCAGAAAGTGCCCATCAAGCCAATCCAACTTGTGGGAGGGGGGGAAGCATGGGGTGAAATATCTCCAGATTACCTCCGCAAATTAACAGCTAGAATGCCCAAGGTCTGCAAAGCTGGAATTGCTGCAAAGAAGCATTCTGTGCCGAAAGCAAAGTGAGAAGAGAAAATTATTATTTCAAGTAAAAATCATTATTTCTAACCTCGTCTATGTCTGGACCATATTGTCTATTCATTATGCAACTCACTTGATAAATAAAAGTATGATTTTTCATGGCAAAGACTAAATTGTCTGGGTGACCCCAAACTTTGGAATTGTAGTGTATGTAGGAGCCTGTGTGGGTGCTCAGTAAAGGACACTGACGAGCAACATTGTGGGGCTGGGTTCATATGACCTATAGTTATTCGCTATCACGGATCCACTGGAGATCCGTTTGCAAAAAAGTTGTGCAAACACAACTTTTTTGTCCATTGTTAAATAATGGATGTCGTCCAGATCCGTTTTTAACATGTGGAGTCTTCTGGACAATGGATCAATTAACGGATTGTTATTTATCATCTATTTGTAACGGATCCGTTAAGAAAACAAAGTCTCCGTTACAAATGCGAGTACAACGGATGGCTAAATAGCAATAGGATCTATTAACGGATCCGTTGACCATAGACTCCCATGTTAAAAAAAAGGATCTGTTCTAATGGATGACTATAGGCAATGTGAACTTAGCCTAACAATGTTTTGAACTTTTGGCTTCATATCTGACCATCCACTTCAGCTTTGAACTTGAGATGACCTTCATTTCATAGACAATCTTCTCGTTTATCTCATACATAAAGTTGGCTTGCAGCTATTTAGCATATGATTAATTATGCAGATTTTCGTCATGTCGCTGCATTGTTACTGTTTTGCTCCTGGTGTTTGAAAAATCTTTTTCTTCCTGTATACTACAAATTGCAACCTGTTCTCACATTCCCTAATAGCTCAGTGTGTTATTAGGTTGATTCCCAAGCGAAAGGTCACGGGTTTGAGTCAAGGAGCAGCCATGAAGAAGATTTTCCACGAAAAGAGAAACAGCATCATCCAGCTCATCGATAGCGGTCTCTCAGCCAAGAAAATTGCCAAATTGCATCATGTGAGGCCATGACCGTGGGAAGAATATGAAATAAAGCCCGTTCATTCATTCAAAAGCCAAGAAGTGGACGTCCAGGAAAATATCGGAGTCAATAAGTCGGCTCATCACAAGCTCTTTCAGTTCTGGTGTGACAAACACGTCATGAGAGGCGGCTCGTATTCTTCATAATAGTGAGATCACAGACGTCCATACAAGCACCATGTGATGCATGTTAAACAACTCTGGATTGCTGGCCCGAAAAAAGGTGAAGAAGCCTCAACTTCAATATCATCATAAAAAGCTTTGGCTCCAGTTTGCAAAAAAATTATGAGACGTGGAGAGAAGAAGATTGGAAATAGGTGATTTGGACCGATGAGATAAACGTTAACAGACTAGGCTCTGATGGGTGCAAATGGGTCTGGAAAAAACAAGGGAAAAGGGGGCTAACAGATTGAGAAGTTGAAGGAACTGTCAAGTTTGGTGGAGGAAGCCTGGTGATATGGGTTGTGTCACAGCCAAAGGTGTTAGATACTTGACCAGGATTGATGGTGGTCTCAATCCTGAGTATCCTACAAGATGAGTTACTTTGTACACTCCAGTACTATGGGTATGAAAAGGATGACATAGTGTTCCAGCAGGACAACAACCCGAAGCATACAGCGAGATTGGGGAGGAAATGGTGCAATGACAATGAAGTAGAGGAGCTGGATTGTCCCCACACTCCCCAGACCTCAACCCAATTGAACACTTGTGGGTAGAGTTGGAGAAAAAGTTGTATACATCCCCAAGTGAGCCGACCAGTATGCAACAATATTGGGAGCATGCAGAAGAGACCTGGAATCAGATTTTGGTTGAGAAATGTATGAATCTGATAGAGAGAATTCCCACAAGGAATCAATATGCAAATTGCCTCATCAGAGAGGAAGAGGACTTGAACTCTATAGCCACTTATTGGAAGTAGCAATCCTAAAGGTCAATATCGACCCTTTAATCGAGTCTTGCTATATGACTTCTAAGCCAAACAAGAATCTCAATTTGCAGACACCATGTTTCGGGGAATTGCCCCTCATCACTTCCCTCTTAGATCCCAGTCTTAAGGGGGCTTTACACGCTAGCGATATCAGTACCGATATTGCTAGCGTGCGTACCCACCCCCATCGTTTGTGCAACACGGGCATATCGCTACCCGTCATGCACAAAATAGCTCTCCCCCGTCACACGACTTACCTTCCCTGCGACGTCGCTCTGGCCGGTGGCCCGCCTCCTTTCTAAGGGGCCGGGTCGTTCAGCGTCACAGCGACGTCACATGGCAGGCGTCCAATAGAAGCGGGGGGGCGGAGATGAGCGGGACGTAACATCCCGCCCACCTCCTTCCTTCCGCAATGCCGGTGGAGGCAGGTAAGGAGATGTTCCTCGCTCCTGCGGTGTCACACACAGCGATGTGTGCTGCCTCAGGAACGAGGAACAACATCACTAATGAGAGGTAAACGATTTTTTGTTTTAGGACGACCTCTCCGTGGCAAACGATTTTGGCCGCTTTTGCGATCGTTTTAGGTTGCACGTAAGTGTCACACGCTGCGATATCGTTAATGACGCTGGATGTGCGTCACTAAAGCCCCCTTTAGCCTTTTATCTAACCAAACCAGATCTCATACTTTGCACTAACAAGTGGCAATACCCCGAAACACAGTGTCTGCAAATCGACATTCTGGTTTGGCTTATATATTGTAAGTCATATAGCAAGGCTCGTTTAAAGGGTCGATATTGACTTTTAGGATTGCTACTTCCAATAGGTGGCTCTAGAGTTGAAGTCCTCGTCCTCTCTGATGAGGCAATTTGCATATTAAATTACCTAGAGGAACATGCAAGCCGTTTAAGTCTCCTCATATTGGCATGCCAGACCTGGTGTGTCACCCTCCATAAGGAGAAAACCTCCCCCTTAGGTCCTAGAAGGATTCAGGCAGTGTTGAAAGCCAAAGGTGGATTTAGAAAATTCTAACAAATTAATGAAAATTAAAATTAAGTTTTTTTTTAGAATCAAAACAGTAACAATGCAGTGACACGACAAGAATCGGCATAACTAATCAAATGCTAAATAGTCTTTTCTACACCTCAGTACACAGACGCTGACACAATATTTCGTTTTGCAAAAATGAATTGCTGTACAGGCATTTAAAGGACCGAAGCATGGACTTATGATTTCATGACTATGAGTTATGGTGTCAGTGTTTCCCAGGTCTTCCCTTATCTGGGTCATGGCAATATGCAGTTGTTTTCATTTCTACACATAAGGTAGTCCACATCTGTGACACTGTCCACTCACACTTACCTCCTCATCTTTTTCGGCTAGCTTCGCTTTCAAGGTACTTTCCATATCTTCTTTTTGTTGCTGAAACTATTAATACAAATATAATTGTTTTACAAGATAACAAAATGAATCAACAATCCATATAGTATGCATGGTGGAAGCTATCCTCTATAATGACCGTCTATGCCACATGCATGGTGGAAGCTATCCTCTATAATGACCGTCTATGCCACATGCATGGTGGAAGCTATCCTCTATAAGGACCGTCTATGCCACATGCATGGTGGAAGCTATCCTCTGTAATGCCCGTCTATGCCACATGCATGGTGGAAACTATCCTCTGTAATGACCGTCTATGCCACATGCATGGTGGAAACTATCCTCTGTAATGCCCGTCTATGCCACATGCATGGTGGAAGCTATCCTCTATAATTCCCATCTATGCCACATGCATGGTGGAAGCTATCCTCTGTAATGACAGTATATTACAAGTGCATGGTAGAAGCTATCCTCTGTAATGACTATCTATTAAATGTGCATAGTGGAACGTATCCTCTGTAATGACAATCAATACCACATGCATGGTGGAAGCTATCTTCACTATTGACCATCTATACCACATACTTGGTGGAAGCTATCCTCTGCAATGACCGTCTATTACACGTGCTTGGTGGAAACTATCCTCTAATGACCATCTACACTGTGTGGATCTTGGAAGCTATCCTCTATAATGTCCACGTACACCGTGTGCATGGTGAAAGTTGTTCTGTATAAGGTCCATGTACACCGTGTGCATGGTGAAAGCTATCCTCTGTAATGACCTTCTAATAAGTGTGCATGGTGGAACCTATCCTCTATAATATCCTTGTACACTGTGTGCATGGTTGAAGATGTCCATTATAATGTCCACATACACCATGTGCATGATGGAAGCTATCCTCCATGATGTCCACGTACACCGTGTGCATGGTGGAAGCTATCCTCCATAATGTCTATGTCCAAAGCATGCATGGTGGAAGCTATCCTCTGTAATAACAATCTATACCATATGCATGGTGAAAGCTATCCTTTGTTATGACCATTCACATAGCGGGCATAATGAATGCTATCCTCTGTAATGTCGATGTACACTGTGTGTGCATGGTCAAAGCTGACCTTTCTGTTTGGATCTACAAATGTAGTTTTAGATCCAGTGTTTTCAGCCTAAAGGATCCTACAAAAAGTTGTTTGAGCACATTAGATTTGTAGGACCAGACTGCTTTTGCTTGTGTATACACATAGGAAAATACCTACAGTATATACATTTTCACAAAATATGTAAAAATAAGTCCTGATTGCTACAAGAAGCCGGTATGAGCAGAATACAATAGACTTGTAGCTGCAGCCACATCTCAACATGCCAACAGACTCCTCATTATGAAGCTCAATATGATGCCAAAAATAATTTATGCCTAAAACTATGCCCTCACCAGTTGGATTCATAGAAAGCCCCTATTGTAATGCTGAAGTATCGTTTTTCATGAATTTCTAAGACACTGAGCCCGACAATACCAGCGCTTAGCCTACAAAACGGGACACATAAAGTTGCCATGACTTGGCACTGAGCTTGACAAGCCGGGAGAGCGGCTCTTTACATATCTAAAGGTTTGGTGTCAGCGCGCGTCTCCTCTGAACAGTGTCATATTCTTCTGCAGAACGTGCTGAATGTTGGGCACAAGCTGTGTCTGACTTCTTATTGCAGACATCGGAGGCTGCTCCAGTAACAAAGGCATTGCTACTACTACTGTGAGAAACGCAGATCGGGCAAATTATGGATAACAGGCCGGTGAGATGGGCACCGGTTTTTCCCATAAGTATGGAATACCACATTTAATTTTTTTTGTACACCACTGGTGTTTCCCGACCTTCTCTACAGCCCCTGGTTCTGACAAGACTTACCTGACGGCACTTACAACACTTAGGGGTACTTTGCACACTACGACATCGCAGCTGCGATGTCGGTGGGGTCAAATTGAAAGTGACGCACATCCGGTATCGCTGTCGACATCGGAGTATGTGAATCCTTTTTACTACGATTAACAAGTGCAAAAGTGTCGAAATTGTATGATCGGTGTAGGGTCCGACATTTCCATAATGTCGCTGCAGCGACGGTACGATGTTGTTCCTCGTTCCTGCGGCAGCACACATCGCTGTGTGTGAAGCCGCAGGAGCAAGGAACATTACCTTACCTGCGTCACAGCTGCAATGAGGAAGGAAGAAGGTGGGCGGGATGTTTACGTCCCGCTCATCTCCGCCCCTCTGCTTCTATTGGCCGCCTGCCGTGTGACGTCGCTGTGACGCCGAACAACCCGCCCCCTTAGGAATGAGGCGGTTCGCTGGCCAGAGCGACGTCGCAGGACAGGTGAGTGCGTGTGAAGCTGCCGTAGTGATAATGTTCGCTACAGCAGCTATCACAAGATATCGCATGTGCGACGGGGGCGGGGACTATCGCGCTCTGCATCGCTACCATCGGCTAGCGATGTCGCAGCATGCAAAGTACCCCTTAGAGACAAAATAAATAGTTTTATACTACTAAATACATGAAAAACTTTGCCCAGATGCTCATTTCCCCAAACGCTATCTTGACCAAATCTTTAATGGATATTCACAAGATAAGAAGATGCATGCCGCAACTACTGCCGCTTATCTATCAGGAGTAGAGAATCAGGAAGGGTAAAGTTGGGCAAAAATATTTGCAGGACCCTGGTCCAGCATCCACAGTCGGACCAGAGCCCTGTGAGCCTCCTCTTATACAACGGCATCCCCAGTGCCTCTTCTAACTAGTATCCCCATGCGTTGTGCAGCAACGTAATGACGTCACAGGGCCTCCTAATCAGAAGAGGCGTCGGAGATGCTGCAGCTAGTAGGAGATGCTGCTGGTAGTAGAAGATACCGCAGGTAGTAGGAGATGCCGCAGGTAGTAGGAGATGCTGCAGGTAGTAGCAAATGCCGCAGGTAGTAGGAGATGCTGCAGGTTGTAGGAGATGCTGCAGGTAGTAGAAAATGATGCAGGTAGTAGGAGATTCTGCAGGGAGTAGGAGATGCTGCAGGTAGTAGGAAATGATGCAGGTAGTAGGAGATGCCGCAGATAGTAGGCGATGCCGCAGGTAGTAAGAGATGCCGCAGGTAGTAGGAGATACCGCAGGTGATAGGAGATGCTGCAGGTAGTTGGAGATGCTGCAGGTAGTAGAAGATGCTGCAGGTAGTAGAAGATGCTGCAGGTAGTTGGAGATGCCGCAGGTAGTTGGAGATGCCGCAGGTAGTAGGAGATACCGCAGGTGGTAGGAGATGCTGCAGGTAGTTGGAGATGCTTCAGGTAGTAGGAGATGCTGCAGGTAGTTGGAGATGCCGCAGGTAGTAGAAGATGCCGCAGCTAGTAAGAGATGCTGCAGGTTGTAGGAGATGCTGCAGGTTGTAGGAGATGCTGTAGGTAATAGGACATTCACAAGGCTTTGGTCTAGCGGCCATGGATTACCCACATGGCCGCTTAACCAGGGTCCTAGAAATCTTTTTATTCAACTCCATTAAAATGTTTTCCCATCTCAGCCTTTCATGGCCGAGATGGGACTACCTGCTTCTAGGAGCCAGCCACTAAAGGAGGGTTTGCGAAAACTGCCGAACCCAGCTGCAGTATATGTCGGTTACATAACTCCCATAGAAATGAACCAGAATTACAGAAACAGCTTAGCACAGTAAGGTATGCTGCTTCCACAATCTGTGAGTTATGTCAACATATGGGAGTAAATAGCACTCATCTATTTCCGCAGCCCTATAATTTTTGTCTGGGACCTAGAAGAAGCTATTTCCTATTTCAGACATGAAATACTATACTGCAAATCACCACTTGGTAGAGGCAATTTATCTACCAAAACACCATTCTTTTTGGAATAAAAGGGTTCCGTCAGAAATGAAACAGTAAACATTTTTCAAAATACCTTTATTTAGCAAAAACATACGCTTTATCTAGTGCACTCTGTCAGAATTTTAAAGATGGCAACTGCAATCTATATCAGTGAGCAGCTGGCCCTAGATTTCAGAGGACACACAGTAGGACTGGCTGCGTGAAGAACATCTGCAAGACAGCTTTCTCTTTGCACTGCACTAAACCTGTCAGGCTGATTAGGATGGCTCTTCATTCTCAGAAAGGTGTTTATCTTCTCCTTTCATCCACTCTGCTCGGTGTTTAGTCAGGTTGGCTGAACAGAGGAATCCGAGTTCACGATGCTCGACAGGACGTTCCTCTGACCTGACGTCTGTCTCAAGCAGATGTTCTTCATACAGTCCATCCTACTGTGTGTCTTCTGAAATCTAGGATGGGTGCACACTGATAGATGGCAGTTGCCATCTTTAAAATGCTTACAGAGTGCACTAGATAAAGCATATTTTTTGGCTAAATAAAAGTATATATATATATATATAAAAAAAAAAATCTATATTTAAATGTGTAGTATTTATTTTATAACAATTTTAATAGACCCCTTTCATTTCCAACAAGTTATAAGCCTTGTGTAGAATTTATTCCCTCTGTTTATCAGTGGTACAGTGGGATTCTGAGTTGAGGACATGCTCTCCAAATGGAAATGTTACAAAAACCTAAAGAGGTTTGCGGCTGGCCTGTTTGGAGCCTCCTTGCCCTTTCTGGCAGCGTTGGGACTGGCAGCTATGAACCCGCTGCCTAACAATGTCCAAGGGCCGTAGATGGTCACTAACATCCAGTTGTGAAGTAGTCATCTTAGACACATTGGATGCAATGGAAATTTCCCTTTTACGTGAGGTTGGTAGAATGTTTTCTTTTCATCCTAGGAATACAAGGACGGTATAATGCTCAAATGCACCATTTTTCATCTCTTACATAGTTACTTAGGTTGAAAAAAGACCTAGGTCCATCTAGTTCAACCTTCCTCCACCACTTAATGCCATCTTATTTCATGTTGGCATTACCTAAGTTATAGAGCACACAAAGTATTTTGTACATAAGCCTGAGATCTAGCTACCTTCACCTCGGGCAAAAATTCAGTTCCCTGCCCTCATCTAAATATGGCCCAGGCAAAATGGCTACTTGGCGGCACTGTCACTCAAAACCCGATTCCTTTCCTGTATCTAGAAGGATATGATTACAGCGTCTTACCAGGATAGCTGCGGCAGATTTTTCATTTTCAAGCTCAGCTTTTAATTGTTCTTGAACTGATGATAACTGAAATAAAAGCAACAATTCAATTCTGGGACATTACAGGACGGACCTAGAGAAGCGTCCAACTTAGGGTACCTTCACACTTAGCGATGCAGCAGCGATCCGACCAGCGATCTGACCTGGTCAGGATCGCTGCTGCATCGCTACATGGTCGCTGGTGAGCTGTCAAACAGGCAGATCTCACCAGCGACCAGTGAACAGCCCCCAGCCAGCAGCGACGTGCAAGCGACGCTGCGCTTGCACGGGGCCGCCATCTGGAAGCTGCGGAGACTGGTAACTAAGGTAAACATCGGGTATGGTTACCCGATGTTTACATTAGTTACCAGCGCACACCGCTTAGCTGTGTGTGCAGGGAGCAGGAACCGCGCACACTGAGCGCTGGCTCCTTGCTCTCCTAGCTGCTGTACACATCGGGTTAATTAACCCGATGTGTAATGCAGCTACATGTGCAGAGAGCAGGGAGCCGCACACACTGCTTAGCGCTGGCTCCTTGCTCTCCTAGCTGCTGTACACATCGGGTTAATTAACCCGATGTGTACAGCAGCTACATGTGCAGAGAGCCGGAGCCGGCAGCACAGGCAGCGTGAGAGCTGCAGAGGCTGGTAACTAAGGTAAATATCGGGTAACCACCTTGGTTACCCGATGTTTATCTTGGATACAGCTTACCGCAGCTGCCAGACGCTGGCTCCTGCTCCCTTCATTTGTCGCTCTCTCGCTGTCACACACAGCGATCTGTGTGTCACAGTGGGAGAGCGCCTTTGAAGAAAACGAACCAGGGCTGTGTGTAACGAGCAGCGATCTCGCAGCAGGGGCCAGATCGCTGCTCATTGTCACACACAGCGAGATCGCTAATGAGGTCACTGCTGCGTCACAAAAAGCGTGACTCAGCAGCGATCTCGGCAGCGAGCTCGCTGTGTGTGAAGCACCCCTTAGTGTAATTATCAACAGTATCCACATCAGATAATTGAGGAGTTGTCCCGGGAAAACACAAGATCACATTTCCCTAGGATAGGTGATAACTTGGTGATCGGTGGAGGTCCGACCGGAGGGATCCTCACTGATCGGAAGAACAAAAATGTTTTATCTCCGATGAGAAACTTTTATCCCTGTTATAAAATGGATCGGCAAATCGGACACTTGACGGCTGCTCCATTCATTCTCTATGAGGCTGTATTGGCATATAATCGGTGGGGGGCCGACACCCGGTACCACTACAGATCAGCTGTTATCAGCTCCGGCAGCAGATCTGCAGATCAGATGGCTATCTCTCCTGACTCCCTTACGCACATGCATTCTCAGCTCAATAAGGAGGGGGTATAAGTCACCACCATACACCACTCATACACCATACACCGCTAGTGGAGGCTTATTCTCTGGGATAAACAACGGATCAACATGTCCGATCCTTCTCTCCCCAAATGGTTGGCCGGTTCAGTTGAAAATTGGTTTGTGTGACCGATTTAAATCTAATTATTATGGCTGCGTTTGGTATTGCAATGTTAAAAAGTTATTTCCAGCTTGACAAGGTATCTGCTATCAACAGGATAAGTAATAACGTGCTGATCCCTTGGGGATTAACCAATGGGATCCCCCACTGGTTTAAAGTAACGAGATTGCAAATGGCCCTTAGAAACTAATGGTGGCCCTGCATGCACGCCTCAGTGCCATTCATTGTCTATGAGACTGTACAGTGCTTGATCTCTGTCAGTCCAATAGATTAAAAAGCTCCATACTAAAAGGCATTTCAAAACTACTATTCTTATGCGGGCGTCACACGAGACGATCTATCGTGCGATGCATCGTCGGGGTCACGGTTTTCGTGACGTACATCCGGCATCGTTCACGACGTCGTCTCGTGTGACACCTCCGAGCGACGCAGAATCGGTCACAAATTGTGAGTCGTCTACGCGTTGCTTATTTTTAAAAAATTGTTTATATTTCATGGTGCCGCGGTTCTTCATCGTACCCGGGGCAGCACACATCGCTCCGTGTGACACCCTTGGAACGATGAACACAGCTTACCTGCATCCCGTGGCACCCGCCGGCTATGCGTAAGGAAGGAGGTGGGTGGGATGTTTACTTCCCGCTCATCTCCGCCCCTCCGCTTCTATTGGCCGGCGGCTGTGTAACGTCGCTGTGACGCCGAACGTCCCTCCCCCTTCAGGAAGAGGATGTTGGCCGCCCACAGCGAGGTCGCTCTGCGTGTGACGGCGGTTTAACGACTTTGTGCGACACGGGCAGCGATTTGCCCGTGATGCACAAACAACGGGGGCGGGTACGATCGCTCGTGCAATCGCACGATAGATTGTACCGTGTGACGCCCGCATTAGGATCGGCGGGGGTCCCAGCAGTCAGTCCCTCTAACTTTAATGGGAAGGATCTGCAATAGCAGATACAACCCATGTCCTAGAGTGGTACTCCTTCTGGGAATAAAAAGAAATCTCAGTTTTGCTAATCTTGCTTCAGAAACTTCTAGTCCTCAGATGCAGCTTGTTTTAAAACAATCAAATCGTGGTTTACTCCCCGAGTCTGTGCCTTTACTACAGGCGTCTGGTATTGTCTACAGCGCTGATGTCAATCTGCAGGCAATCGCTGAGATCAACGGCTCCGTTTGTGTTGAGGAAATAACCCGCTTAGAGCTGTTGAGCTCGCTGATTGGCTGCCAGATAGTTGACGTGTCGCCAGCGCTGCAGACAATAGCAGACGTCGGGAACAGTGGTGGAGTCTCAGCGCTGGACCTGGGGATGATGAGTAAACTGTTGTTTTTTTTTACTCTTATAACAAACCATGCAGGGTGGATAAAGAGTTTCTGTAAGGGGAATGACTATTTATTTAATGATTATACAAAAAAAATTGAAATATACCGTGTTTTTCCAAAAATAAGACACTGTCTTATATTTGTTTTTGCCCCCCAAAAAGCACTAGGGCTTATTTTTGGAGGAGGTCTTATTCTTGACAAAACACGGTTGGGGGGGTAAGTTTACCCCTCAAAAAAGCAGACTCCCCCACTTCCCAGTACACTCATACTTACCAGACATGGACATCTGCATGGCTCCCAGGGGCTCCCTGTGATCTTCGGTAGATGATGCACGCTGTCCTCCCCTGCTGCTGGCTGACACACTCACACACACAGCAGATCGCAGGCACACATACACACACACATCCAGCGTTACAAAATGCTTCCGGCCGCAGGGAATGATGGGAGGAAGTAACGTGTGTCCGCAGGTCCTGTTGCGGCAGGTCCTTGCGCTCCACTGCACAGCCTCTCAGGATTCTGCCAGCGAGAAGTAATCGGTGTCGCTGGATGTGGTGAGTATGTGTGTGATCCGATGTTTGTGTGTGTGATCTGATTGTGTGTGCGATCCGATGTTTGTATGTGTGATCCAATGTTTGTGTGTGAGATCTGATTGTGTGTGTGAGATCAGATGTGTGCAAAGGTGCGATCACTGCAGGTCCTCCCGCTAGGCATCTGGTGAGTGTGATTGCGGGGTGTGTGCTCTCTATAATGAAGTGTCCTGCAGTATCTTTAACTTTTTTAGCTGCACGTACACTTCATTATTTATCCGCGACTAGGGCTTATGTTCGGGGGATGGCTTATATTTAAGCCTTGCTTTGAAAATGCTGAAAATCCCTGCTAGGGCTTATTTTTGGGGGAGGTCTTATTTTTTGAAAAACACGGTGTATATATGTATGTATATATATATATATATATATATATTTTAAATTTCCTATGGACACACATATCTGTAACACCTACAGAAAAAAAATTCTGACTATAAACGTTGGTAGTATACAATTAGTATATAAGATTTTCTGATCTTACAGTAATAACTCCTGCATAAAATGCCATATATCTATACTCCAAGTCGTCGACCACGTCCGCTTTCCTTATGAGATTTATGAGATTAGCAATGACATAAAGATATTGGCTTTCCCCAGTTACATCTCTATTGAGGGAGTCGCACTAACTTATGCTGCTGCGTGGATAATAATGTGGTTCAATGAACTGTGTCCTTGTGTTAGTCTGTGACATAATGCCGCCATATCTGCCCTGTGATAAGCCCGTCCTCAGTGCACGGCACATCTCACTTCCATGCACTGTCATCTTTTCATCTCCTTCAAATAAGCCATCAGTCTGGATTTACAAAACCCGTTTTGTTCGCTGGTCTTTTTGACCGGTTTTCTAGCGCATTGAGATAATGCTACAGGCCGGACATTAACATACTTAAAAAAGCCATCACTTAAATGTCAAAAGTCACACCTTCTCAATGGTCCTTTGGTCTTCTTCCATTCTGACTTTCATGGCGCCCATATCCAAATCTGGAACAATAGAAGAAAAGAAAAAAAAAATCAGAGCGTGAAATCTCCTTCCCGGGACGGTGCATTCAGAGCACGCTGCGGAGGTCAGCGATGGAAGCCCTGGTCATTACGTGCCGGCCGAGGGGGCTGCCATTACTGTGACCCTCACAACTGCCCTTGACATTCAGGGTCCTTTTCCTGCTGTTTGGCCGGCTGCTTAGAGAGAAATTAAGAAGTAAGTTCATGAGCCAAGTGTGGCATGGAAGACCCGCAGATTTTCATCAATGCCCGGACTGGACATCTCCGCTGTTAGTCACAGCAAATACGACGAGGTTTAGCAGGTGGTTCTCCGGGGCTCAAAGGGTGGGATGAAAGGAGAAAAAGACTCATTATATCATATGACAAACATGTGTGGGAAATATGGTCAGTGTCCACCATAAAAGATTAATGTCCATAATCGCCTCTAATGGAAAAATAAACTGTCTTCTATCGGTGGGGCTCTGCTATAGCTCCGGCTTTTATCCATAGGTGAAGATTAGTATCCTTTTTACTACGATTAACGAGCGCAAAAGCGTCAAAAACGTATGATCGGTGTAGGGTCGGTCATTTCCATAATGTTACGATGTTGTTCCTCGTTCCTGCGGCAGCACACATTGCTGTGTGTGAAGCCGCAGGAGCGAGGAACATCGCCTTACCTGCGTCCCGGCTGCAATGCGGAAGGAAGGAGGTGGGTGGGATGTTTACGTCCCACTCATCTCCGCCCCCCTGCTTCTATTGGCCGCCTGCCGTGTGACGTCGCTGTGATGCCGCACGACCCGCCCCCTTAGGAAGGAGGCGGTTCGCTGGCCAGAGCGACGTCGCAGGGCAGGTGAGTGCATGTGAAGCTGCCGTAGCGATAATTTTCGGTACGGCAGCTATCACAAGATATCGCAGCTGCGACGGGGGCGGGACTATCGTGCTCGGCATCGCTACCATCGGCTTGCGATGTCGTAGTGTGCAAAGTACCCCTAAGAGACAGACGAGCTCGGCCAAGAGCGACTTTCCTCCATACTTATTATTGGGTCCTTCTTCAGTCTTGGAGGAGAGCAGCTCTTGGCGGAGTGTTTTTGACTCTTCGTTTTAGGGATCAGTAGCACCGAGACAGCCACCAATCAAAACTTCTAACATGAGACATCAAAAGTTTTCAAAAATCTGTAGTTATGCTGTAAATGATAAAACATTATTACTTATTTTGGAAATTCAGTCCTTGAGCGTTAACCTTATGGTCATGGGTGATTGATTTGCAGCATTTGATAATATATAGGTTGCGGCAAAGACAACTGTATAATCGAGATTTTATCACTTAAAAGGGTTGTCCGGTGAAAACAGGTTATCATTAATCCACAGGATAGGTGATAACTTGTTGATTGGTTGATCTACAGGATAGGTGATAACTTGAATGGTTGTGTCACGTCTTCACCAGAGTCTGAGGCTGTGATTTCTGCTCCGGCTGACAGACGCCGCTGTATTCCCACAGTGGGCAGAGGCGGTGATAGAGGCGGAGTCAGTACCAGTAGCTCTGGTGAGCACAGTCTCCACCCATGCACCAAGCCTGTGGTGGCGTGTGCCTTCTAGGTGAAGTTATCATCTCTCAGCTCCAGCCTATTGGAAGGCACCACACCCTTCTTATACCTTCAGTGGTCTCCTGCTCCCTGCCAGATATAGTCTCTAGGTATTACTGCTTGTCTCTGGTTCTCGCTCTGCTTTGTATTATTGATCTGTGTTTTGACCCCTGCCTGCTCTCTGACTACTCTCCTGCCTGCCGTTTTTATATTTCACTGCCCTCTCCGGTTTGACCTTAGCCTGATTTCTTGACTATGCTCTTGTCTGCTGATTTTCTCCCTTTTGGTACCTCCTGGTTTGACCCTGCCCGACGACTAATCTTCTAAGGATTGCAGCCTTCCATAGGCAGCGATCTCCTGGACCCTGAAGTAATTCTAGATTCCTGTACAGGGGTTAAAGGGTTTCGGGGTTCTCGGGAGCCTGCTGAGTGGGCGGCTAGCCTCTAGTCTGTGACATCCATCCTTAGACTGTGGTCCCGGACAGACGTTACAGGTTGATCCACAGGATAGGTGACAACTTGTTGATTGATTGTGGTGGGACCGCACCGATCGGCAGAACAGGACATTTTTATCTTTGTTATAACAGAGCGACAGTGCTCATGCTCATGGGGCAGCCGAGTGTTGCGCTCGCCTTATTTGCTGGCAGCCCTTTAGAGAATACAAGTAGTTGTCAGTATTTGACTTGCAGCTCCATTTTGGAATAAGGATAAAGTGCTCCTCCACACGCCTCCTGCCGGTATCTCTGGGACCCTGTCCCCATTCCTCGTGCGCCTCAGGCATCCTCTCTATTCCTCTACCTGTTTTCCATGTGTTCCTGACTCTGGCAAAGTACCCTTGAAAAGTAAACGCCCTACTCATGGTACAGTCCTCAGACGTCTAATTCGTCTTATCCACCATTCTATTATAACGCAAGACCTTGACAAAGGCCTAAAATAGGCGGAAACGTTGGCTTGGCTTTGCTCTATTTGGTAGTGGCATGTTTCTTTTCTTTTTGCAAATAATCTACTAATAAAAAACACATTTTGCATTACCTTTTGTGTCCAATTGAGTGCTTGGGATTTATCATATTGTTTATAGTCTTTTTCCCTTTAAGCACCTTCCTCTTACAAGCAGTAGAGCCCAGCTTTACCCTTGCATTTTGATAAAATTGATGGTCTATCCTAAGGGGTACTTTGCACACTACGACATCGCAAGCTGATTGCAGCGATGCCGAGCGCGATAGTCCCCGCCCCCGTCGCACATGCGATATCTTGTGATAGCTGCCGTAGCGAACACTATCGCTACAGGAGCTTCACACGCACTCACCTGCCCTGCGACGTCGCTCTGGCCGGCGACCCGCCTCCTTCCTAAGGGGGCGGGTCGTGCGGCGTCACAGCGACGTCACACGGCAGGTGGCCAATAGAAGCAGAGGGGCGGAGATGAGCGGGACGTAAACATCCCACCCACCTCCTTCCTTATTGCAGCCGGGACGCAGGTAAGGAGATGTTCCTCACTCCTGCGGCTTCATACACAGCGATGTGTGCTGCCGCAGGAACGAGGAACAACATCGTAGCTGTCGCTGCAGCGACATTATGGAAATGCCCGACACTACGCCGATCATACAATTTCGACACTTTTGCACTCGTTAATCGTAGTTAAACGATTCACATACTCCGATGTCGACAACGAAGCCGGATGTGCGTCACTTTCGATTTGACCCCACCGACATCGCAGCTGCGATGCCGTAGTGTGCAAAGTACCCCTTAGGATAGGTCATCAATGTCTGATTGCTGAGGGTCCGACACCCGGCATCCCCAGGTGGATTATAAGTTCGCACAGCCTATACATTGCACAGAATTAGTCAGTCCCTCCTTCTGTGTCTTCAAATTTGAGAAGTATAAGACGATGTGCCCAAGGGAGAAAGTAGCCGCAGATTTTGCCGTGGAAAACCCGTGGATTTTCTAGATTTTCCAGATAAATCAGTGGGTTTACGCATGTACAGACACTCCCATTGTTATCCTATGGGATTTGGGAAGTGCTGTATCAATGTTGCGGTATGTGCGGCTGCGGAAAATGCTGCGGATTTCCCGCAGCCACATGTAACTGCATGTCCATTAATCATGCAGAATTACCTGCGGAATTCCCGCCTTTCCACTATGGAGATACAGGGCGGGAATTCCGCACGAAATCCGCACTGTTTCCGCAGGTTTACCGCAACAATTCCGCAGATATACAGCAGCAATGGATAGCTGCGGATTCCGGGGAGTTGCTGCGTGAACCTGCAGAAATACCTGAAGAAAAGTCCACAGGTACAATCTCCCGTGGCACATGGCCTTAGGTTTGTACAAGATGACAAGATGTTATTATCTGGGTATAAACACAATAAATGCTACCATTCATCAGCCAGAAGAGATCTTAAAAATGGTGAGAAACTAAATAGAACATTTGTAAAACTTTGGCCTGATTCGTCATTTGCATTATTTTTTGTCACTTTTCTTTTTGTCATCTTTTGCACCCAATTCTTAAAACTTGTGCACGCTGTTCATGAATCTTGTGTAAAGTCAAAAACATTTTTTAATTTTGACTGGGACCTGTTTATAGTATAAAAAGTCACGTCTTTCGAGTAATTGCTCAAAATATGCACCAAAATATCTGGGTACGTAAAACTACTCTGGAGGGGAAATTCAATATTAACTTTGGACAAATGTTTCCACTTTCGAAAAAGTAGTAATTGATGAATCAGCTGAAAATCCCAAACTGGGGCAAATATGAAACAGATTTTAAAAAAGGCACAATTAAAAGAAAAATTATGAACAAATGAAAAAGACCAAAAACTAAACAAAAAACGGGCAGCAACGCAATAATGAGTGGGCCCCAAGTGTTCCGCTGGCCCAGTATTGACGCTAGTCGTTGCCCAGCCTTATTCGATGTCCCTCCTGGTGCGGCCGTGCTCCACCGAGAACTCTCCACATTTTACCTAATGACTCGATGTGTTTGTCTTTCTCCTTTACAGCCGTTTCCAGCTGGTGGACTCTGCCCTGCAGTGAATCCATTTTCTCCTTTAGTTCCTTGTTTTCTTCCTGCAGCTTCCCTTTCTCCGGGTCATCTTCTGATTGGTAAATGATCTGCAATATTAAAAGTCTTTTTTTATTTTAAGTGATGGAACAAAAGGGGGTCTCCAGCCCGCCGCTGAGCAGTGATAATTATCCAGCGTGCTCGTCATATCATTTCCTGCATTCTGCCGCATATTTACAATATGAATAGAAAAAGGGCAGGAAAAAAAAGAAGCCGTCAGTACATTACATACAAAGGGTATAAACACATGGGGACGGGTTTTATTGACAGGGATAATGCTTATCATACTGTTTTGTGTGCCCTCATCATTCAGGTCAATTTATTATGGAGGCTGTGTCCAGGAAGGCAGCTGGAGCCCATACACCCACACTACCCCTGTATGGCTTTAGGACAGTGTGGCTCGTAACTAGGCAAAAAGAGAGGAGTTTTGTGGCCGGGCAACTCTGGGGGGTTGCGGAGAGCTGCCATTGGGAGGGGGGCTTGTTGTCTTTGTGCCGTTCCTCTGTGACAGCGCTGCCGGTGTCACAAGGAGCACATCACATGTCAAAGCCGTGAAGTTTTCAGCCTGGAAGCCGCATGGAGTCCATCAGGCCCACAGATAGCAGCACAGTTTGCTTTCTACATGGTGGTGCTGCAGCCACCCGGAGGCCATTCATATTCTGAACAGTAACGTGGCTTTGCATGCTTGTCACACATAGCACCGTGCAGGCGTCTAAGGCTATTGAGCCCTTCACTTTAAATCTCTGGGCAAACAGTGATTACCTTGTAAGACGGCTTCAGGATATCGCCCGACAAAAGCCTTGAAAAGTTATCATCTTACTAAAGAACGGTCATTTGCATTTTTATTATGCGCCCTTTTTTGTTTAACTCTTGCCCCTTCCATTATGAAAAATGTTTTTTTTTTTTTTCTCTGATGCCCTCAAAGCTTATTGCCCCCGATATCCTCATTCACTTGTCTCGTTGGAAGCGTTTGACGTCTAGACTGACTGCCGCACTGTAAAGTGGCCATGTTATATATATTGTGCCCAGGAATCTGTACACTAAAAGAACACGTCTGTGTGCCATGTGGACCCTTGGGCTCTCCATCACTTTTCCATCGTCTTCCTCGCCCTCCATGAGCTGAAACTCTTATTTTTTCATCTTTAGTTATTCGAGCTGCATTATCAGGGCTTGTTTTTTTTTTTTGGGTACGATAAGTCGTCTTGTTTATCACTTTCTGATTTCTTATATTTTCTTTTTGGAGGAGGGTGCACCAAATAACCCTGGAGGTCCCTTTCAACTGTGACAGTCCATGTTTCTATAAAAATGAACAAAAAAACCTTTAGAAATTCTGCAATTTTTTAACTGTTTGTTCCAGCATTTGCTTTAATATTATAATAGTTCAGAGCGACACCAAATGTGTCATTTTTTTTCTTGTAGATTTTATTTACATTATGGGAAAGTGGGTGTGTGTGATATGGGCTATATATATATATATATATATATAATTTATAAAGCTGAGTGTATGAGTGTATGTATGTACAGTATGTATGTCCGCTAAAGGAATCCGCACCGTCGCATTTACAATCACAAAATTTTGCACAGACACCCCATGTGATTCAGGGAACATCATAGACTATGTTTTGACGGGAAAATTTAACCCCGCGCTTTACAGTAAAGGGGGCTTTACATGGTAGTGATATCGCTAGCAATTTTTAGCGATAGCGAGCGTGTAAGTCCCCGCCCCCGTCGCGCATGCGATTGTTTGTGATCGCTGCCATAGCAAACATTATCGCTACGGCAGCGTCACACATACTTACCTGGTCGGCGGCGTCTCTGTGACTGCCGAACAATTCCTCCTTCAAGGGGGAGGGACGTTCGGCATCACAGCGACGTCACCGCAACGTCACTAAGCGGCCGGCCAATCAAAGCGGAGGGACAGAGATGAGCAGGACGTAACATCCCACCCACCTCCTTCCTTCCGCATTGTGGCCGGCGGCAGGTAAGGAGACGTTCCTCGCTCCTGCGGTGTCACACATAGCGATGTGTGCTGCCGCATGAGCGATGAACCACCTGGATAAACAACCATTACCGATTTTTGAGTTTGGGACGACCTTTCCATGGTGAACGATTTTCACCATTTTTGAGGTCGCTTAAGGTCGCTGGTAAGTGTCACACGCTGCGATATCGTTAATGACGCTGGATGTGCGTCACTAACAACTTGACCCCGACGACAAAACATTAACGATATCGTAGCGTGTAAAGCCCCCTTCACTCTCCAAAAAACTGCCTCCATTAAAGTTAATGGAGCTCCGAGCTATAGGCTATTAATAGCAGCTGTGAGTGGTTGCTATAGGCACAAAATAAATTGTTAGTATAAGAAGCTTATGTGTGAGGTAATAAAATGTCGGTGGGGAGACAGAGAGAGACAGAAAGAGACGGAGACAGAAAAAGAGGCAGACAGGGAAAGAAAGAGAAAGAGAGACAGAGACAGACAGGGAAAGAGACAGACAGACGGAAAGAGACAGAGAGAGGGAAAATGACAAAAACAGGGAGACAGACATGAAAAGAGACAGAGACAAGGAAAGAGACAGGGAAAGAGACAGACCTGGAATGAGACAGACGGGGAAAGACACAGACGGGGAATGAGACAGACGAGCAATGAGACAGACGGGGAAAGAGACAGCACAGAGAGACAGAAAGACACAGAGAGAGAGACAGACATAGAGACAGAGAGAGACAGGGAGATAGACAGAGAAAGACATGGATAGAGACAGAGACACACATGGATAGAGACAGACAGAGACAGACACACAGAGCAAACAGACAGACAGAGACAAACTCACAGAAAGACACACAGAGGAAGACACACAGAGCAAACGTACAGACAGAGACAAACTCACAGACAGACACACAGAGGCAGACACACAGAGCAAACAGACAGACAGAGACAAACTCACAGAAAGACACACAGAGGCAGACACACAGAGCAAACAGACAGACAGAGACAAACTCACAGAAAGACACACAGAGGCAGACACACAGAGCAAACATACAGATAGAGACAGACAGACAGAGACTTGGAGAGAGACAGACACAGTTACTATCCCGGGCAACACCCCGGGTACTACAACTAGTGTATATATTATATACATATACACATACACATACTAGTAGTAGTACCCGGCGTTGCCCAGGATAGTAACTAAGTGTCTCTCTATCTGTCTATGTCTACCTATCTCTCTCTCGGTCTGTCTCTAAGTAAGTATGTCTCTCTCTGTCTGTCCCTGTGTTTCTCTCTCTCTCTATCCATCTCTCTACCGAAATCATATTAACTGATACATAAGCTTCTTATACTAAGAATGTCCTTTGTTGCCTATAGGAAGCAATCAGAGCTCCTGTTAATGACCTGTAGCAAAATAGAAGCAGAGCTGTGTGTGTGTGTGTGTCTCTTTTTCTGTGTGTCTCTTTATGTGTGTGTCTGTTTCTTTATCTGTCTCTTTGGGTTTGTCTCTTTCTTTGTGTGTGGGTCTCTCTGCGTCTCTTTCTCTGTCCATAATAGGAGTCTATAATAACAGATCTTTTCCCAGCTCCACTGACTTTAATGTAAGCAGGTTTTTTGGCGAATAACTCTAAAGCGCAGGTGTAAAATTTTCCCCTCAAAGCATAGTCTATGACGTTCCCTGTGTCACATGGGGCGTCTGTGCACAATTTCGTGACTGTAAATGGGACTGTGCAGATTCCTTTAGTGGACATACACACACACACACACACTCAGCTTTATATATTAGATTTTTTTTCTATATATATTTTTCCTTTCTTTTCTCTTCCTCGTTCCCATAAGGAACTTGACCCCGTGGTGACTTCTACAATACACCGTAATACTGTACTATTGCCGTCTTAGGAAAAACTACCTATTTCCTATGAAGCTCAGCCACAGTTAGAGCAAGTGAAATAAGTATTGAACACATCAACAATTTTCTAAGTAAATATATTTATAAAGGTTTTATTAACATGAATTTCCCACCAGATGTCAGTAACATCCAATCCAATCCATACAGGCAACGAAATGAAACCATAGATGTCCATAAATTTAAGTTATGTGTAATAATGAGAAGTACTTAACACACTTACTGAAATTTATTTAATACTTCGTACAAAAGCCTTTGATAGTGATGACAGCTTCCAGACGCCTCCTGTATGGATAAACTAGTTGCATGCATTGCTCAGGTATGATTTTAAACCATTCTTCTACACAAACACTCTTCAAATCCTGAAGCAACCGTGGGAGCCTTCTATAAACTCTGAGCTTTAGTTCCTTCCATAAATTTTCTATTGGATTCAGCTCTGGTGATCGGCTCTGTCATTCTAACAGAAATATTTTCTTTCTCTGAAATCAATTGAGTTTCCTTGACTGTGTGTTTATATGAGTCCACCCTCATTTCATCTTGATCATCCTGATAAATGGCAGCAGATTTTTTTATCAAGAATGTCTCGGTACATTTGTCCATTCATCCTTCCTTCAATCATATGAATGTTCTCCAGTGCCGTACGCTGAAAAACAGCCCCACACCATGATGTTCTCACATCCAAACTTCACTGTTGTATGGTGTCTTGGGGGGTCATTTGCCTTTTAGCTTTCAAACATTATGTGTATTATGGTATCTAAAGAGTTCAATTTTGGCCTCATATGACCAGACTATATTCTCCCAGTATTTCACAGGTTTGTCTAAATGTTGTTGAGAAAACTTTAAACACTCTTGAACAGGTTGCAACTTAAGGCCGCTTTACACGCTGCGATATCGGTATCGATATCGCTAGCGTGGGTACCCGCCCCCATCTGTTGTGCGACACGGGCAAATCGCTGCCCGTGCCGCACAACATCGCCCAGAGCCGTCACACGTACTTACCTGCCCGGTAACGTTGCTATGACAGGCGAAACGCCTCCTTTCTAAGGGGGCGGTTCGTTCAGCGTCACAGCGACGTCACAGCTGCGTCACTGAACCGCCGCCCAATAGAAGCGGAGGGGCGGAGATGAGCGGGACGTAACATCCCGCCCACCTCCTTCCTTCAGCATAGCGGCCGGGAGGCAGGTAAGGAGAGGTTCCTCGTTCCTGCGGTGTCACACGGAGCGATGTGTGCTGCCGCAGGAACGAGGAACAACTTCGTTACTGCTGCAGTAACGATTTTTGAGAATGGACCCCCATGTCACCGATGAGCGATTTTGCACGTTTTTGCAACGATGCAAAATCGCTCATAGGTGTCACACGCAACGGCATCGCTAATGCGGCCGGATGTGCGTCACCAATTCCGTGACCCCAACGAGTTCGCATTAGCGATGTCGTAGCGTGTAAAGCCCCCTTTAGGCAGATTGGGCCCCTGCATATGCCTGGGCTCGCTGAGTGTTCACTTGCTTAAAGGGAACCTGTCAGGTGCAATATGCACCGAGAACCAAAAGCAGTTCTGGGTGCATATTGCTAATTCCTACCTAACTGTCCATGTATATACTAGCATAGATAAAGAGATCTTTAGAAAAAGTATTTCTAAAGATCTTTTCTGATATTCTAATGAGTGTGGGGACTAGTCATGAGTTCCTGCGCTCATTCCCCCCTCTTTGCATGTTAGCACGCCCACAGGGGCGTGCCAACATGCTATTCAATGCAGCATCACCAGCGGTGACGCGCTTATCTGTGTCCTCTGTTAAGGTTGCTTTACACACAACTATCTCGTTAGCGATGTGACACGCCAGATTGCAGATACGATTTGCCGAAATCGCACATAGGTCGTTTTTTTTTGTAGCGCCGGTTACAAAATGATCTATGTGCGATCTTGGCAAATCGTATCTACGATCTGGCGTGTCACATCGCTAACGAGATCGCTAGCGATATCGTTGTGTGTAAAGCAGCCTTTACTGGTGATCTGAATGCCGGGCGTGCTTACATGCTAAGAGGGTGGAATGAGCACAGGAACTAACACCCTTGTGACTAGTCTCCTCGCTCATCTGCATATCATAAAGGATCTTTAGAAGTACTTTTTCTAAAGATCTCTTTATCTATGCTACCAGATACAGGGACAGTTAGGCAGGGATTAGCAATATGGACCCAGAACTGCTCGTGATTCTGGGTGCATATTGCACCTGACAGGTTCCCTTTAAAATAATTTTGTAAGCCCAGACTTAATTTAGACTAAAGGGTGCTTTACACGCTGCGACATCACTAGCGATTGCTAGCGATGTTGCGAGCGATAGCACCCGCCCCCGTCGTTGGTGCGATATGTGGTGATCGCTGCCGTAGCGAACATTATCTCTCACGGCAGTGTCACACGCACATACCTATTCTGCGACGTCGCTGGAGACACGAACAATCCCTCCTTCAAGGGGGAGGTGCGTTCGGCGTTACAGCGACGTCACAAAACGGCCGTCCAATAGAAGAGGAGGGGAGGGGATGAGCGGCCAGAATATCCCGCCCACCTCCTTCCTTCTTCATTGCCGGTGGACGCAGGTAAGGAGATGTTCGTTGTTCCTGCGGTGTCACACATAGCGATGTGTGCTGCCGCAGGAACGACGAACAACCAGCGGCATGCACCACCAACGATATTATGAAAAGGAGCGATGTGTCAACGATCAATGATTTTTGACGTTTTTGCGATCGTTGATCATCGCTCCTTGGTGTCACACGCTGCGATGTCGCTAACGACGCCGGATGTGCGTCACTAACGACGTGACCCTGACGTTATATCGTTAGCGATGTTGCAGAGTGTAAAGCACCCTATAGGCTATGTTCACACTAAGCCTTAGGCCCCCTTCACACGCACGTATCTCCGGTACGTGTTAGGTCCGTTCCTGCACGTACCGGAGACATGGGCACACGTAGACCCATTAAAATCAATGGGTCTGCGCACACGTGCGTGTTTTGCCATGGAACGTGTGTACGTGTGGACCATACGCGTGTCCGTGTATTCCACACGTAGACATGTCCACGTTTTCTCCGGCATCACAGATGTCACACGGCCCGCATACGGATCACACGGATATAGTGCGGATGCGGTCCCGTGTGACACGCGCTGGAGAAAACTCACGTGTCAGAGAAAAAAATAACAATTCTTTACTCACCTTCTCCTGCCCTCCTGTCTCTGCCGTTGCTGTCACTTGCTGCCGACCGCCGCTCATTATGCTCATTTAATATTCACTTCACTGCGGCTGGAAGCAGCAGCAGCGTGGAGTCGGCAGGGCTGGAGACCGAAGTTCAGCACCACGGACAGCGACGCCAGGGACAGGTGAGTTGAAAGTTCTCGTTCTCCGTGTGTTGTCACGGATAACACCGGAGAACACACGTAGTGCCATACACACGGCTCACGGAGGGGAAAACGCACCTTTGACACGTCCATGAAACACGTGCGCAATTTTCACGGACGTGTGAAGCGGGCCTAAAGGTGTGGATTCTGGAAAGGATTTGCTTCAAAATCAACATCAAAATCAACTTCAATAACTCTTTGAATTCTTTCCCTATACATTGCGAGTTCTTGTTCAGACAAAGTTTGGAAAACTTCACAAAGGAAAAACAAGAAGTGACATTTCCTCATACTGTCAAGTCAAGACTGCAAAAAGAATCAAATAAAGAAAAAGTCTATGACTCGCCCACCCCAGGGCTATGGGACACCCGGTGCCGGGCCGGACTAGTCCGGTGGTAGTCAGTGGTGGCTGGGCCCGGCTCCGTGGCCCTGGTGGGTGTCAGTAGAATATGTGGCTTGCTTGTTAATGGTTGTGTTCGTGACGCCACCTGTGGTATGCGGCTACTAAGCCGCCGCTGCTGTGTGAGGCCTCCGGGATGATGTTATGACAGCAATGGTAGTACTGCTCCCCACAGGTGGAGCAATGCCCGGGGCACAGTTGGTGCTTGTAAGTGTCTATGCAGATGGAATAACAGAGACGAGTCCAAAGGTGCAGTTCCAGTTCTTTTACTCACAGTTTCCGTCACAGTTGCAGGGACCCTCAGACTGCTGGGACCACTGTCAGGGACCTCCGTCAGTTCTGGATGATTCAGAGCGTGAAATCCGGTTCCCTCTCTTTAGTGTCTCTTTTTCTGCTGTCTTCACTAGCCTTGCCTTAGGTAGATGGACTTGGCTTGGCCTCCATTACAGCCTCCAGGCTGGGGGGTCACCTGTCGGCTGATTACCCCTTTTCTGAAGGTCTGCTCTGGGTTCTGGCCCTGGGAGCTTGCAATTCCCTGGGCCTCGGTTTTTACTGTCTGGAGACTGTCTTTTCACTCCTCCAGTTTCTAGGGACCGTCCCCTGTCGCAGCTAATCACTCCACCGATGTCACTGTGGAACGGGCCACCGCAGCCTGCAGCTACCCGTAGCGCCTCTGGGCCCTCGGCAGCGGTACCCAACAAGGACTGCTCGTGGTACCTTACAGGACTACCCGCGGCCCTGCGACCCTTTCTTCTCTTCTCGTCCTACATGCTCACTCCTCACTCTCCCACTCCCTGAGCGAACTGACTAAACTTGACCTTCCCTTCTCTATCTACTCTCAGATGGCTCCTCCCACCTCCCCAGTTGCTAGGCTACCACCCTATGGGAGCAGGGATGGGTCTTACAGCCCCTCTCAGCATGCAGCATGGGAGGGTTGCCTGCCACTTTCCCTGGTCCTGTGTGTCCCTAACAATGGGTGTAGTGTGAATTTACCAGGAGACCGGAGTTCACTCTCTTCCTCTCCCAGAATGGGGCATCACACCGCAGATGGGGTGCAATGACCTGTGGCGACGGAAGCCTCAGGGGCGCCACATCTACAAAATTCCATCAATACTGCATCAAAATCTCTTCTTTGCAGGATCCACACAGAACAAGTCATTTTATCTGCTTGTGACTTTAGTCAGAGGAGAAGGTGCTGGGCTTTTAAAGAGTAAGGGGCCCTTTGCACACTACGACATTGCAGGTGCGATATCGGTGGGGTCAAATCTAAAGTGACGCACATCCGGCGTTGCTCTCGACATCGTAGTGTGTAAATCCTTTATGATACAATTAACGAGCGCAAAAGCGTCGTAATCGTATCATCGGAGTAGCGTCGGTCATTTCCATTAATTGGGAAATACCGATGTTACGATGTTGTTCCTCGTTCCTGCGGCAGCACACATCGCTGTGTATGAAGCCGCAGGAGCGAGGAACATCTCCTACCTGCGGCTCACGCCGGCTATGCGGAAGGAAGGAGGTGGGCGGGATGTTTACGTCCCGCTCATCTCCACCCCTCCGCTTCTATTGGCCGCTTGCCGTGTGGCGTCGCTATGACGCCACACAACCCGCCCCCTTAATAAGGAGGCGGGTCGCCGGCCAGAGCGACGTCGCAGGGCAGGTGAGTGCATGTGAAGCTGCCGTAGCGATAATGTTCGCTACGGCAGCTATCACCATGATATCGCAGCTGCAACGGGGGCGGGGACTATCGCGCATGGCATCGCAGCATTGGCTTGCAATGTCGTAGTGTGCAAAGTGCCCCTTAGTTTATAATACGCTACTCACAAAAAGTTAGGGATATTTGGCTCTCAGGCTAAATTTAGGTAAAATATAAAAACTTCACCCTACAGTGATATTTTATCATGAAAGTAGGGCATTTATGTAGAAACAGCAATGGTGATTTCCTCTTCTCGAACAATTTATTGAAACAAAAGCCAACAACAGTGGTGGGTATAGCCTCAATAACTTGTCGTGTGGCCTTAAGCATCAATTACAGCTGACACCGACGTCTCCTGCTGGTCACAAGTGGAGGTATAGTATGGGCCCTCAGGTCTTTGAGGTTCTGGGGTACAGAGTTACAGCTTCTACACGACAACTCAGCAGATCCCATAGGTTTTCAATGGGATTCAGGTCTGGAGAAAGTCTACAGTCTCCAGCAGACGTTCCCTAACGATACATCCTTGATGAGCTGGAGCATTGTTGTCCATGAAGATGACAATAGGCCGATGTTGTTCATGCAGAGGCACAATGACTGGATTAATCATGCTATTCCAGTAATAAGGGCTGTCACTGTACCAGTCACACAGTGTTGCTCAGTTCTGTATTGGCTAGACACATCTGCCCTCACTAACACCACCACCACCCAAGGATCATGTGGTGACAGCAGCAGCTGATGCATAGTGCTCTCCTTGACATTTCAAATATTGTTGGTGACCATAATTTCTGCTAAGTGTGAATTCACTATAATCAGTGAAAAGCACTGGTCCCTTGTTCAGTAAAACAATAGCCCTTGTGCCTGGTGGTGTGGTCAGGTACCCTTGCAGGTCATCTAGACCATGCTGATGTAAATGGTTTCAAATGGTCTGACGTGACACTTGGGGGCCTCTCACCTTCCTTAAATGTGCCTGGAGTTTTGTGGCAATCATCATCCGGTTCTGAAGGGCATTGTTCACAATGAAACGGTCATCAGTGTGGGATGTGGTCAAATGATGTCCACTTCTATACCTTTCTGTGACTCTTCCAGTCTCTCAGTATCTCTGTTGCAACCTGCTGATGACACTCTGTGAAACTCTAAGCTCAGTGGTCACTACCATCTGAGAACATCCTGCTTGTAGCCTCGCAATGGCGTGGTACTGCTGATCAATTGTTAAGTATTGTCTTGGTCTCATGATGTCAAAATGTGAACAGCATGATGAGGAGGACTGAACCCCAAAATGTATTTGTCACGAACCACCGGGGGGTCACTCAGAAATCCCCCGCGCTGGCTACCAGTACGTCACAATCGGGGGGTAACAAGTGGGGGGTCACCCCTCCTTTATACCTCCCGACCGACAGAGCACGTGATGCGCTCTCTAGCGCCCCTCTTATAGTCAGGCCAATTATGGAATTGCCCGACAATAAGCAAGGAGGCCGCTATACTACTTATGCCGATTATTGAAGGGTCCCCAGTGAGAGTAGGGTATATATTCCCCCGACCTCCGCGGGCGGAATATATAAAATCTCCCCGAATCTCACTGGCCTCCCCACAATAATCCTTGGCACAACTCGCTGCCACCAACCGCTTCACGGTAACTATTAGCCGAACACACAGACGTGGGATTCAAGATCGAGATAACAGAACAGCCCAAGATTAATGATATAATTTAATCAGCCTAAAGCACACTAGAAACTACAATATATACAATAGGGAATCTACAGAATATACATATGTCAGAGTACAGTTACAGATAAAGCATGGTTTACAAACAGGTATGCAATTCAATCAGTTACCTTGTGCGTCTGGCCACAGGGGGGGCGCTGTAGACCAGGTTTCCAGGAATTCCCACAGATGTTTCCTACACGTGACCCCCAGCGAAAGAACACTGGAAAATGGCCGAAGTAGGGTTATCAACCTGGGCAAATCCAGGTCCCCTCCTACCTTCGTGACCTCAGAGGGAGCACTGCTCCACCCCTGGCTGGAGTTATGGACAAAATCCACAACATGGAATATGGCCATAACTTGGCCTGGGAGCGTCGTAGGCGGACGCCAATGCTCTCATTGTGACAGTTATGAATTTAGCTACAGAATGAGAGGTTTCATGACTTGTCTACTAGTTCCACATTGGCTGATATCACGCCTGGGGTATTTCCCAAGCTCCCGCTCCCATAAAAAAGGTGTGCCAGCATCGTCCGCATGCGAAAACACCATTTTTATGGTTGCCGTATTTATCGGAAATATGGCTTGCGAGATATGAACCATTTTTTACTGGAGTCGTTCTGTCTGGCTAGTTCCAGAGCCTTATAATGAGATACAACTCTTGTTACAGGGTGACGGCAGGGAGTCATCCTGTGTCCTTTGTTCCCACATCACCTAATTTCCATATCACAGGAGATGGCCATGGGATGGGTTGCTAAACAAGTTGTGTGAAGGAAAGGGGGGGTGACACCAGGAGAGGGCTTCCTGACATAACTTGAATATCATGATTTATCGTCATATCTCCGGATTTACCTCACACCTCCCCCCTTTTGAGGGCGCTAGGGGGCAGCACACTCCGGTGTTCCCCCGTGCGCCCGTCCGCGACCTCTCCTTGTCGGGACAGCCCGTCTGCGTTACCGTGGTCACGGCCCCTTTTGTGGCGAATGGTGAAGTTGTATTGCTGGAGCGCAAGGCTCCATCGCAACAATCGCCCATTCGTCCCAGAGACGGTGTGCAACCAGCTGAGGGGATTGTGGTCCGTCTCCACGATGAAGTGGCGCCCGTATAGATAGGGTTGCAGACGCTGCAGGGCCCACACTATGGCCAGGCACTCCTTCTCCATTGTGGAATAGGCCACTTCCCTCGGTAACAGCTTCCTGCTCAGGTACAAGACTGGGTGCTCTTGGCTCGCAGAGTCCACCTGGCTGAGTACCGCACCGAGGCCGAAGTCACTGGCGTCGGTCTGTACTACAAACGGCCGCGTGAAGTCGGCTGCCTGTAGCACGGGCGGGCTGGACAGGGCGTCCTTTAGAGCCCGGAAGGCTGTCTCGCAGTCCATTGTCCAATCGACTGCAGAGGGCAGCTTCTTCTTGGTGAGGTCCGTCAAGGGCTTTGCCAGGCTACTATAGCGTGGAACAAACCTCCTATAGTACCCGGCGGTCCCTAAGAAGGACATCACCTGCTTCTTGGTCCTGGGGGTGGGCCAGGATGCGATGGCCTCCACTTTCTCAGGCTCGGGCTTCAGTGTTCTCCCGCCTACCCGGTGACCGAGGTACTGGACCTCGCTCATGGCCAGCTGACACTTTCCCGGCTTGATGGTCAAACCTGCCCGGTGGATCCGCCTGAGCACCTGTGCTAGATGCTCTAGGTGGTCCTCCCAGGTGGGACTGAAGACGGCAATGTCATCCAGGTACGCGGCCGCGTACCCTTCAAGTCCCTTGAGCAGGGTGTTGACCATCCGCTGGAAAGTGGCAGGGGCATTCCTCATCCCGAATGGCATCACCGTGGACTCGTATAGTCCAAATGGGGTAATAAAGGCAGAGCGTTCCCTGGCCTTGCGAGTCAGGGGGATCTGCCAATATCCCCGGCTCAGGTCCATGATGGTCAGGTACTGAGCCCCGGCCAACTGATCGAGCAGGTCATCGATGCGTGGCATTGGGTACGCATCGGCGACCGTGACAGCATTGAGCCCCCTGTAGTCCACGCAGAACCGAGTGGTTCTGTCCTTCTTAGGGACGAGGACTACAGGCGAGGCCCAAGCGCTGTTGGATGCCTGGATCACCCCCAGCTTCAGCATCTCGTCAATCTCCTGGCGCATGTGTTGCTGCACCTCCAGGGAGACCCGATATGCTGAACGCCGGATCGGGGGATGATCCCCAGTGTCCACGTGATGGACAGCCAAGTTAGTCCTTCCGGGCTGGTTGGTAAACAACCCCCGGAAGGGGTGTAGGGTGGCCCACAGCTGGGACCGTTGGTCCTCCAAGAGCTGGTGGCCAACCTCCACATCCTCAATGGATCCGCCTGCCCTAACCTGGGCTAGCATATCCAAGAGGGTTTCCGCTTCTCCCTCCTCGGGCAGGTTGCACACAGGGAGTGCACATGCCTCCCGCTCATGATGTGCCTTCATCATGTTCACATGGAAGGGCTTCCGCCTTCCACGGGCAGGGTCCAGGGTGACCAGGTACGTTACAGGGTTGAGCTGCTGGTACACGAGGTATGGGCCTTCCCAGGCTGCCTGAAGCTTGTCCTGTGGTACGGGGACCAGTACCCACACCTTTTGACCCACTTGGTAGGTCCTCTCACAAGCGTTCTGGTCGTACCAACGCTTCTGATCGGCCTGGGCTTGAGCCATATTGTCGTGTACCAGTTGCGTCAAGGCCTGCATTTTGTCCCGGAAGCGCACGACATACTCGATAACCGACACTCCAGGGGTGGCCAAATCCCCTTCCCAAGCCTCTTTCACCAGAGCCAGGGGGCCCCGCACACGTCGCCCGTACAGGAGCTCAAACGGTGAGAATCCTGTTGAGGCCTGTGGAACCTCCCGGTAAGCAAATAACAGGTGTGGGAGATACCGCTCCCAGTCACGCCCATGGGAGTCGACCAACATCTTAAGCATCTGCTTTAAGGTGCCATTAAACCGCTCGCACAGGCCATTAGTCTGTGGATGGTACGGGCTGGCCACCAGATGTCGCACCTGGACTTGCTTACAGAGGGCCTCCATCAGCTGGGACATGAATTGGGTCCCCCGGTCAGTGAGCATTTCCTGGGGAAAACCCACTCGGGAGAAAATCTCCAGCAATGCGGTGGCCACCTTGTCAGCCCGAATGGACGACAAGGCCACTGCTTCTGGGTACCGGGTGGCATAGTCCACTACCGTCAGTATGAAGCGTTTCCCGGAGCTGCTGGGGATGGCCAGCGGGCCGACCAGATCCACAGCCACCCTCCTGAAAGGCTCATCGATGATGGGCAGAGATACTAGTGGGGCTTTGGGGTGTGGCCCCGCCTTCCCCACTCTCTGACAGGTTTCACACGAACGGCAGTAGGCAGCCACATCGGCCCCCATTTTTGGCCAGTAGAAATGCTGGTTTAACCTGGCCTTGGTCTTAGCGATCCCTAGGTGTCCGGCCATCGGAATCTCATGTGCGATCCGCAACAACTCCGTCCGGAACGGATAGGGTACCACCAACTGTCGGTCCCTGGGCCACGCCTCCGGTGAACCCTGCTGGACCGTGGCCCGGTACAGCCGTCCTTGGTCCCAGACCACTCGCTCCGGGTCCGAGTCCGAGGGAGGCTGTGCCGCCTGCTCCTTAAGAGCTTTCAGGCTGTCGTCAGCTTCTAACGCTGCCTGAAACCCCTGACTAGATGTGGCCAGAATCGACGAGACTGTCACATCTTCGGTCAGTACCCCGGGACCTGTGTCCTGGCCTCCGCCTGACTCGGCTGCCACTTGGTCAGAAGGGGAAGAGCTATCGGACCTCCGGGAGGCCCCTTGGCTTCCAGCACTCCCACTGCGGGTGACAGCGGCCACAGCCGCTGCGACCGTGGGTCGTGCCTGCTCCTCCTCCGTTCCTGACCAAGTCGCCGGTTCAGGCAGACCGACCTGGCTTCCTGACACCCCGGTTGTGGGGGAACCATGCACCGAGATCTTACCTGGGAGCACTTCCGCTCCTGGACCGGCCCCAATCTCACCTGCCTGTTCCCCTCCTGCAGCAACAGAACCCCGCTGTGAAATCTCTGGGGACCCCACATTGGCTGTGGTAGCCCCCACCCCACACACTGGTCCTCCCCCTGCAGCACCCTGCTCTCTGCTTATCCCTGCAGAGGGCAACAGATCCCAGCTCACTGGCTGGTTACTTGTAGAGGCATTGTCACACCTTTCTCTGACCCCCTCCCCTGTCACAGCTGCAGCTGAGTGTGTGTCTATGGTGTCTGTGCAAGCAGAAATATCAGAGTTCACTCCCTCCTCCCTTACATCATTCATAGATAACACATTAACATTGTCCAGAGGCACGTCAGTACTGGCTGAAGGTTCAGCCCTTGGTTGGGGCCCAAACTGGGAGGTTATCTGCCCCAAGTCTGTCCCAAGTAGCACGTTTGCGGGGATCCGATCAGTTACCCCCACCTCCCTCACCCCTCGCCCTGCGCCCCAGTCCACATAAATGTCAGCAACAGGCAGCGCCGGGTCAGTGCCTCCAATCCCGGAGACAGCGAGGGTTTTTCCAGGGATCAAGTCCTGGGGGGACACCATCTCAGGCCGCACCAGAGTCACCTCCGAGGCGCTGTCTCGCAGTCCTATGGTCACAGACCGGCCGACGGTGACAGGTTGGAAGCTGTCCAGGGACCTACCACCACCCCCACCCACACAATACACCTTGGGCGGCCCTTGGGACGGGGACGGAGCCGGGGCCTTGGGACGCTGAGGGCACATGGCCTTGAAGTGTCCAGGTAGGTTGCACTGGTGGCACCGTCTTGGTTCTGCCACGGGCCTGGAGAGGGGAGTTGAGGGGGACACCCCCTGCAGTCTAGGGGCAGGTGGGGCAGTCGCAGAGTTCATCTTACCCCCTCTCCAGGTGCTGCTGGTGGCTGCTCTCCTGGCTTCAGGAGCCCGATTGTTGGTGTAGTCATCGGCCAGGGCAGCTGTAGCCGTGGACCCCTTTGGCTTCTGGTCTCGGATGAACTGGCGGAGATCCTCAGGGCAGTTCCACAAGAGTTGCTCCGTGATGACCAAGTCCAGGATCTCTGGTCCGGTGGAAAGCTGCAGGCCTTGGGTCCAGTGGTCGGCAGCTCGGGCAAGTGCCCGCCGGTGGTCAGCCCAGGAGTCCTTTGGTCCCTTCTGCAGGGTCCGGAACTTCTTGCGGTAGGACTCCGGAGTGAGGTTGTACTGTTGGATCAGGGCCCGCTTGATGGTGTCGTAGCCCTGATCTGCCTCAGCAGGCAAGTCCCCAAGGATATCCAGGGCCTTACCCCTTAAACGGGGGGTCAGGTATTTGGCCCACTGGTCCTTGTCCAGATGGTGCTGCAGGCAAGTCCGTTCAAAAGCAGTCAAGAAAGAGTCCAAGTCTCCATCCTTCTCCAGCACTGGGAAGTCCTCAACACGGACCTTTGGAAGTTTGGTGTCTTGAAGGTCACGTGTGGCTGATGAGGGCTGGAGCTTGGCTAGATGCAGCTGGTAGTCACGGTCTGCCTGTCGCTCCGCAGCCTCACGCTCTGCCTGGCGCTCTTCACGCGCTGCTTGCCGCTCCGCAGCCTCAGCATCACGCGCTGCCTGCCGCTCTGCCCTGCGCTCTGCCAGGAGTTCCTTGTAGCCCTTCTGGTCTCCAGCCTGGAGAAGGGCCATAGCCATTTGAAGAAGGCTATCCGAGCCTCCCAGGCTCGGTGGAATGGAACGTGGTGATCTGCGGCCCGCTGCGGAGCCTGGTGCTTCACTGTCCATTGCAGAGCGGAGGGCTGGCATCTGGCTCGTTGAGGACCCTTGGGTGAGCTGCTCCTCATCTTGTCCATAATTGCTAGGTTGTGCAATGTCCTCTGCAGAGCTGTTTTCTGGCGTCGAGCTCCTGGAGGACTCGTGGGCAACCTCCTCATTACTGTCCACAGCACCGTCCTCCCTCTCTTCGGCTCCTGCCTTAGCATTGGCCAGTTGCATAGCTCTGCTCCTGGTGCCATCAGCCATTCTTGCAGACTTTTGGTCACTGACACAGAACTGACACCTGATGCCTCCACACACCTTACAGTATCTGCACTCTGACACTCTAGTGTTGAGCTGGTCTGAAGACCCCAGCAGCCACAGCTGCTGCAGGCAGTCTTTAGTGTCTGGGAGTATGGGTCTCACACTCACACACACTATTATCTCGATCCCACCGCTATGCCACCAATATGTCACGAACCACCGGGGGGTCACTCAGAAATCCCCCGCGCTGGCTACCAGTACGTCACAATCGGGGGGTAACAAGTGGGGGGTCACCCCTCCTTTATACCTCCCGACCGACAGGGCACGTGATGCGCTCTCTAGCGCCCCTCTTATAGTCAGGCCAATTATGGAATTGCCCGACAATAAGCAAGGAGGCCGCTATACTACTTATGCCGATTATTGAAGGGTCCCCAGTGAGAGTAGGGTATATATTCCCCCGACCTCCGCGGGCGGAATATATAAAATCTCCCCGAATCTCACTGGCCTCCCCACAATAATCCTTGGCACAACTCGCTGCCACCAACCGCTTCACGGTAACTATTAGCCGAACACACAGACGTGGGATTCAAGATCGAGATAACAGAACAGCCCAAGATTAATGATATAATTTAATCAGCCTAAAGCACACTAGAACCTACAATATATACAATAGGGAATCTACAGAATATACATATGTCAGAGTACAGTTACAGATAAAGCATGGTTTACAAACAGGTATGCAATTCAATCAGTTACCTTGTGCGTCTGGCCACAGGGGGGGCGCTGTAGACCAGGTTTCCAGGAACTCCCACAGATGTTTCCTACACGTGACCCCCAGCGAAAGAACACTGGAAAATGGCCGAAGTAGGGTTATCAACCTGGGCAAATCCAGGTCCCCTCCTACCTTCGTGACCTCAGAGGGAGCACTGCTCCACCCCTGGCTGGAGTTATGGACAAAATCCACAACATGGAATATGGCCATAACTTGGCCTGGGAGCGTCGTAGGCGGACGCCAATGCTCTCATTGTGACAGTTATGAATTTAGCTACAGAATGAGAGGTTTCATGACTTGTCTACTAGTTCCACATTGGCTGATATCACGCCTGGGGTATTTCCCAAGCTCCCGCTCCCATAAAAAAGGTGTGCCAGCATCGTCCGCATGCGAAAACACCATTTTTATGGTTGCCGTATTTATCGGAAATATGGCTTGCGAGATATGAACCATTTTTTACTGGAGTCGTTCTGTCTGGCTAGTTCCAGAGCCTTATAATGAGATACAACTCTTGTTACAGGGTGACGGCAGGGAGTCATCCTGTGTCCTTTGTTCCCACATCACCTAATTTCCATATCACAGGAGATGGCCATGGGATGGGTTGCTAAACAAGTTGTGTGAAGGAAAGGGGGGGTGACACCAGGAGAGGGCTTCCTGACATAACTTGAATATCATGATTTATCGTCATATCTCCGGATTTACCTCACAGTATTGAACCCCAAAATTTATTGGGCGATTCATGGACCTGTTGTGAATTTTTCCATTAAGTTCCTTGTTAGAGAACAGTAAGTTGGGCAAAAAGTACTGAACAGTTGGACATGTGCATCCAAACGTTTAGAGTAGGTCACATTAAGTTCTCCGAAAGAGGCTAGAGGGCATTTTAGGATCATCCTGAAATTTCACCCGAAAGCCAAATATCCCTAACTTTTTGAGAGTAGTGTAGAAGAACACAATATATAACTCCTTGTACCCTGCAGCACTCTGATCATGTGTGGTGTCGGCACTTGTTGCCTTACTGAGGACAGGAGAGTGTTAGGACATAAGGGAAGTGGGAGGAATTTTAGGAGGGAGAAACTGTGTGTGCAGCAATTTATCCATCTTGAGACTACATAGGAGTCTCAAGTTGGTGCTTTATAGGTAAAATGAGCACTGATGGTATGTGTGTGTGTTGTGGGACAGATACAGCATTGCCTGTGGGAATTGTAACCTAGAGGCACAATGGGAAAGCTGGTTGGAAGTTCAGGATATATGTTGCACCACTGACTACATCAGGGTGCCACAGGGAACTGCATCCTGTCCCCCAAGGGGCAGGACCTACCCCTCATGGTTCCAGGCTCCCATCAACAGTGTCACTAAAACCTGCACTACAAATCCCAACCACACCTCACACCAGACCTGTACAGACACACCAGTAGGTTGGTCAGGTTGGAGCAGGGCCGCCCACCTAGGGGTCAGGCAGACTGGTGGGAGGGGAGACACGGTGGTTCGAGAGTTAGCCATCAAAGAGTGAGGAGCTAGGGAGTTGGAGCTCCCAGGGAGGCGACAGATTGGGTCGGAGACGGTGGTCCGGGACCACAGGAGTCGGAAACCCGGTCGCAGGGTATTGGAGAGGGTGTAACAGACTTAGTTCTGGGGAATGGTCGGCACTAGAAGTCGAGTAACCGGACCGGTTCCGAGCACGGCGGGGTATTGGACCCTAGATCAGGGAGTAGCTTCACGCAACCTGATAATTCACCTGTGGAGGATAGTCTCTTTCTGAACTTTCCCCAAGAGCTCAGAGATTGGAGGCATCAGCACAACGCGGGGGATAGGGTTCTCCAAACTACACAATCCACTGAAATCCCAAGTGCCAGCTATCAAGAGTACAGCTGCAATACACACGGGTACCGGGGCCCCGAAAGCTTCAAGCCGAGGGGCCACAACGGTCAATCAATTTATGCACGGAGGCAGGGCTCTGGATTTACTAAGTGACACTGGTGGGAGCGGGACCTGGACAGGCTCCCCCCGTAGAGACCGCGGTGTGCCTAGAGACTTTGGTCTACCATCTGTGTGAGTGTCTGCTTATTCCACCTGATCAAGCACCATGACTACCGCAGCGAGTAATCTGACCCCTGCACCCTGCTTCCCAAGGCCGAGTCACCCGTTTACCAAATGCCCACTGTCCGGGGCCTTCCCTACCTGCGGAGGGACTGCCCCACACCATCTGCCCCGGTACTCCCATCGGCAGTGACGCTACTCCCCTTTACTGCAACCCGCAGGTGGCGTCACGAACATTCATCCCCTGTAAATACCCCCTTTACATTTGAGTGGCCGCAAGCCCTTGGGTCCGGAGATCCTCTAGCCACAGCAACCCCCGATCCGAGCAGTTCGACTGCTGCTGGTGCGGCACATATAAACAGTAACAAACTACAAGGATGATTGAAGGGGGCTTAAGGGGAACAAAAATAAAAGGTAACATGAGGATTTGATGACAGACAATTGGGTTTTTGTGTGCCAAAAACACTGCATTTTTACTAGCTGCTAATAGTCTTGGTATGGTGCCATAGGCAGGGAGAATACTGCCCTCAGACCACCCATATGATCATATGCACAACATATCAGAACTGAAGATAGTGGAAAAAGCTGGAGCAATCAGTCAATCAGGACAAAGTGGGCAGTGCAGGCAAAGAGGACAGCGTAATAAAAACTGGCAGGGGTAGAGATTGCAAATCTAGGGGCAACCTAGGGACGTTCATAATGACCCCAGCTTTCATAGCACCACTGCATTAAGTACTGACTGCTGCATCTTAGTGGATTAAGAGCCGGGATCGGAGTTCTGTGAAATCCTGGTCATTACTGGTACCATATAGAATAGTACGGGTGCTGCTCCTGAGCCGCTGCCATCCTAGCGCTGTACATTTATGTGCACACGCTGGAGATTTGGTGCAGAAAATTTCTGCACCTTCTGGCAGCAAAATGCACTGAAGAACGCATGTGTTTTAGTTCGTTTTTGTCCATGCGTTTTTTTATTAAGTTAATGGAAGGGCTAAAAAAATGCGGGAAAAAAAACGCACCAACAATTGACATTCTGCATCAAAATCTGCGCCAAATCTGCAAGGAAAAAAAAAAGCAACGTGCAAACAGAACTTCGGAAATCTCATAGACTCTGCTGCCTTTAGGATAGACATGCAGATTTCTGAAAAAACACATCAGAATCTGCATCGAAAAAACGCACCGTGTGCATTTAGCCTAACCGTTTAAAGTTGCAGCACCGCAAATGTGAACTTAGAATGAAATGCTCAGCTACATAATGATTAGGTGAGTCGAGGTCTCATCCTAATCCCGTTCATTGAAAGCAAGTAAAGATCTTGACATGATTCAAAAGCATGTTAAAATGTTGTAAAATATTTCAATTTTTTTATCTGATGTATTGCATTTTTAAATTTGGTACCCCCCCACCCCCTCCATCAACCTCTCAATTATCCCCTGTTGTTAATGTCTGCAAAATGCATGTAAGATGTTTTGAATGCAGAAGGTACGGTGCCTTGTGAAAGTATTCGGCTCCCTTGAATTTTTCAACCTTTTCCCACATTTCAGGCTTCAAACATAAAGATAAAAATGTTAATGTTCTGGTGAAGAATCAACAAGAGGGACACAATTGTGAAGTTGAGTGAAATTTTTCGCTTATTTTAAACTTTTTTAAAAAACAAATAACTGAAAATTGGGGCGCACAATATTATTTGGCCCCTTTAATAGTTTGTAGCGCCACCTTTTGCTGCGATTACAGCTGCAGTCGCTTGGGGTATGTGTCTATCAGTTTTGCACATCGAGAGACTGAAATTCTCGCCCATTCTTCCTTTGTAAACAGCTGGAGCTGAGTGAGGTTAGATGGAGAGCGTTTGTGAACAGCAGTTTTCGGCTCTTTTCACAGATTCTCGATTGGATTCAGGTCTGGACTGTGACTTGGCCATTCTAACACCTGGATACGTTTATTTGTGAACCATTCCATTGTAGATTTTGCTTTATGTTTGGGATCATTGTATTGTTGGAAGACAAATCTCCGTCCCAGTCTCAGGTCTTTTGCAGACTCCAACAGGTTTTCTTCAAGAACGGTCCTGTATTTGGCTCCATCCATCTTCCCATCAATTTTAACCATCTTCCCTGTCCCTGCTGAAGAAAAGCAGGCCTAAACCATGATGCTGCCACCACCATGTTTGACAGTGGGGATGGTGTGGTAGGGTGATGAGCTGTGTTGCTTTTACGCCAAACATATCGTTTGGCATTGTGCCCAAAAAGTTCGATTTTGGTTTCATCTGACCAGAGCACGTTCTTCCACATCTTTCGTGTGTCTCCCAGGTAGCTTGTGGCAGACTTTAAACGACACTTTTTATGGATATCTTTGAGAAATGGCTTTCTCCTTGCCACTCTTCTATAAAGGCCAGATTTGTGCAGTGTACGACTGATTGTTGTCCTATGGACAGACTCTCCCACCTCAGCTGTAGATCTCTGCAGTTCATTCAGGTGATCATGGGCCTCTTGGCTGCATCTCTGATCAGTCTTCTCCTTGTTTGAGATTAAATTTTTGAGGGACGGCCAGATCTTGGTAGATTTGCAGTGGTATGATACTCTTTCCATTTCAATATGATCGCTCGCACAGTGCTTCTTGGGATGTGTAAAGTTGTGGAAATCTTTTTGTAACCAAATCCGGCTTTAAACTTCTCCACAACAGTATCATGGACCTGCCTGTTGTGTTCCTTGGTCTTCATATTGCTCTCTGTGCTTTAAACAGAACACTGAGACTATCACAGAGCAGGTGCATTTATACGGAGACTTGATTACACACAGGTGGATTATATTTATCATCATCAGTCATTTAGGACAACATTGGATCATTCAGAGATACTCAATGAACATCTGGAGTGAGTTTGCTGCACTGAAAGTAAAGGGGATGAATAATATTGCACGCCCCAATTTTCAGTTATTTCTTTTTTTAAAAAAAAAGTTTAAAATAAGCAATACATTTTGTTCAACTTCACAATTGTGTCCCACTTGTTGTTGATTCTTCACGATAGCATTAACATTTTTATCTTTGTTTGAAGCCTGAAATGTGGGAAAAGGTTGAAAAATTAAAGGGGACAAATACTTTCGCAAGGCACTGTATTCTCAAGTTGGAGTACCACTGTAGGAGAAAAATCTGTTATTTAGTCTGAGGACAGTCCCCGAGTACTGGTTAATGCTGCTCTTGCGCCATCACCTGTCATAGCAGGGAATAGCATGTAATTAACTATTCAGTCTCCTGCCTTTATGAAGATGCTCATTAGCAAGATGAACAAAGAGCCGGTCGGCCGTGGCTACGGTCATCTGTTACACTTTAATTTTCGGGGTTTGTTATCGTATTCTCTGAGCCATCTGTCCACAGCGCTGGATTCTGACTTACTGAAGCCAATAAGGTTAAGAGGAGCGGCGGTCCGGATTAGATTGTGAGCAGCGGGGACGAGGCTGTGTGCAGAATAATCTGATGCCGGTATCAGTCCCATCATCTAATGTTATGTGATCTCCATAGAGAAATAAAGCCCTCGATGAAGGTTTTATATCAAATGGATGAAGATGAAGCTGTATCCATAATATAGATGTCCCTACTTTATATTAACACTTTGTATTCCATAGATTCCCTGGGCTGTGCAGAGCTGGGGTGGGGGCTTATGTTTGGAGTGGCCCTATAGACAACATATCGGCTGTATGCCGGTGGGATGTGTTTCTTCTACTGGAGGTGCCAAGGATAACAGTGTTAATTTTACAGTAACCCAGCTTTCCCCAGATTCAGAACGGCATTCGTATACTGAGATAGAGCCCATCGTCCTCTCAGCTCCGCATGTGTAAGGCGTCATGCACACAGCTGTATACAGCCCTGTATTGTTATCTCATGGACAGGTTTATAATGCTGTATGATGGTGCAGGTGGAGGAGCTTTTCGTGCAACAATGGGTTCATGTCAATTTTCTTCCATTAAAGTCATTAGAAACTGAAATTGTGCATTAGTGTCAATGTGGAAATCTCTAGGTTCTTTATAAAGTATTACTGACAAGAAAGATCGGTGCTGAAACCATACTGGGCCAGACAACTAATCGGGACCACTCGGATCTCATGAGGGGGGTCACTCAAAGCTCATCGGGGAGGGGGGGGATTACTTGGGTACCATCGGGGCACAGAGATCTCATTGGGCTCCACTCAGATTTCATCAGGGGTCACTCAGATCTCATGAGGGCCACTCAGATCTCATCAGGGGACACTCAGATCTCATGAGGGCCACTCAGATCTCATCAGGGGACACTCAGATCTCATTGCGCGCCACTCGGATCTCATCGGAAGTGTCACAGCACTCATTCACAACCACTCAGATCTCTTCGGGGCCACTCAGCTTCCATTAGGGGGCACTCAGATCTCCTTGGGCGCCACTAAGAGCTCATCGGAGGCCACTTAAATCCCATTGGGGGACACTCAGATCCCATCAGAGGCCACTCAGATCTCCTATCGCGCCACTCAGATCTCCTTGGAGGCCACTCAGATCTCAGCAGGGGCCACTCAGATATCATCGGGAGTGACACAACACTCATTCACAGCCATAAAGATCTCATCGGAGGCCACTAAGATCCCATCAAGGGCCACTCAGATCTCCTCAAGCGCCACTCATATCTTATTGAAGGCCACTAGGATCTCATTGGAAGGCACTCAGACCTTATCAGGAGCGACACAACACTCATTTCACAGCCACAAAGATCCCATGGGGAGCCACTTAGCGGGAGCACCACTAAACTCACTGGCAACCACACAATGCTCATTCCCAGCCACAAAGATGTCACCAAGAGCCACACAAAAATTTTTGGGAGCCAAACAAAACACATCCAGAGCCACATTGAACTAGTACAAATAGGGCATACTATATTATATACTGTAAAATAATATGCTACCATACAAAACTATACAATAGAAATTTTCTAACTTTACAGAATAAGGCATGGGACTGATTTTTTTACTTCAGTCTTTACTTCAGTCTTTATTTTTGGTTTTAGTCTTTCAGCACTTAGCCCTATAATGCAGGAAAAGATCAGAAAATTATATTTCATTTTCAATGCTAATATCTGCTTAAAATGAAATTATCAGCAATATAAAGCCTCTTGGTGCTTCATGAAGTTTCCAAAAATTGCAAGTTCAAACCTGCAAACATGGTCATTTGATTTTTGTAACCAGTCATCTGATCTGTGGTATAAATGTATTAAATGACCTGCACATTGCAGAGCTGCAAACTGTATGAAAAGGTGTATTCTGAAGTCTGCCACTAGAGGGAGCTATTGTATAGGAAATGACTATTATAAAGCATCACATGATGTAACCTGCACAAGAAGCGGGTGTAGAAGGCCTTGTGCGCACTAGGCGTTTTTGCCGCGTTTTTAACCGCGTTTTTGTGCTGAAAACGCAGTGACATTGCTTCCCCAGCAATGTCAATGGGTTTTCAGAAGTGCTGTCTGCACACAGCGTTTTTTTTTAGCTGCGTTTTTGTGGTGACCACAAAAACGCAGCATGTCAATTATTTCTGCGTTTTTCACTGCGTTTTTCACCCATTGAGTTCAATGAGATGTTCAAAAACGCAATGAAAAAGGCACATTGCAAATATAGCTGCGTTTCTATGACTAAAAACGCAGCTATAAACGCAAGGGGTGGGTACTACAGTGACGTGTACAGGAAGAGGATTCCTTCTGTTGGTAAACACAGAAGCATGAATCCTCCCGGTACCGTCACCGCTGCGTCCACCTCCCGTCCTGTGCATGTCAGCTCCGTGCGGCGCCATGTCTGGGCGGGAAGTGGAGGCAGCGGCGAAAACAAAAGTGAACAGTAGAAAAAAAAAATGTCATATATACTCACCTGTCTGCGTCTGCAGGGTCCCGGTGCCATGTCTGCTCCTGTCCCGGTCCCGCTGCTCCGGCTGTGTGCAGTCTCCCCGGGGCAGGACCTTGCTTGCAGGACCTGGCGGTGGATCACCTGATGCAGTCACCTGACGCATCAGCTGATCGTAATTCTCGCGGTGTCGCCCGGCCGGCTATCAGCTGATCCTGCCGTCAGGGGACTTCATCAGCTGATTACCGGCAGCTCCGGCAGCGATGGGACAGGATCAGACTCTCATCCGATCGCTGCAAGAGCTGCCGGTAATCAGCACATAAGTGAGTATGTATTTTTTTTTTTATTTTTTTTTTTGCACTGATGCATCAGCTGATTGTATAACCGGCTTTTATACAATCAGCTGATGTGTGATGTGATTCAGGCACTTGATCCTGACACATCATCTGATCGCTTTGCCTTCCAGCAAATCCATCAGATGATATTGGATCCAGATTGGACGGCGCGGGACCCTGACCCAGGATTACTGCGGAGGGGGGTTTATTTCAATAAAGATGGAGTCACTAATTGTGTTGTGTTTTATTTCTAATAAAAAAAAATTTCTGTGTGTTGTTTTTTTTTTTTTTTATCATTACTAGAAATTCATGGTGGCCATGTCTAATATTGGCTTGACACCATGAATTTCGGGCTTAGGGCTAGCTGATAATATACAGCTAGCCCTAACTCCATTATTACCTAGCTAGCCACCCGGCATCAGGGCAGCTAGAAGAGTTGGATACAGCGCCAGAAGATGGCGCTTCTATGAAAGCGCCATTTTCTGGGGTGGCTGCGGACTGCAATTCGCAGTGGGGGTTCCCAGAGATCTTGGGCACCCTGCACTGCGGATTCCAATCCCCAGCTGCCTAGTTGTACCCGGCTGGACTCAAAAATTAGGCGAAGCCCACGTCACTTTTTTTTTTTAATTATTTCATGAAATTCATGAAATAATTAAAAAAAAAAGGGCTTCTCTATATTTTTGGTTCCCAGCCGGGTACAAATAGGCAGCTGGGGGTTGGGGGCAGCCCGTACCTGCCTGGTGTACCCGGCTAGCATACAAAAATATGGCGAAGCCCATGTCATTTTTTTTTTCTTTTTGGGCAAAAAACTGCATACACTAGTGAATGGAGGATGCTGAGCCTTGTAGTTCTGCAGCTGCTGTCTGCTCTCCTGCATACACTAGTTCTGCAGCTGTCTGCTCTCCTGCATACAATGAACATTTTGAAGAAGGAAATGACATCAGACCTTTTTTTTTTTTTTTTTTTCATCAACAATCTTTAATGGCATTGTGCACTGATTAAAAACGCAGTGAGCAAAAACGCAGCAAAAAACGCACCAAATCGCGGCAAAAACGCGTGCGTTTTTGCCGCGTTTTTTTAGCCGCGGGTGCGTTTTTTGAGACAAAAACGCACATAAAAAGGCAACGTGAAAAAAACGCCTAGTGCGCACATACCCTAAGATGCATGAAGATCGCTTCCACCATTATACTTATAGGAGGTCTTATTCTTTGAAATAATCACCAGATTGTATGTGTTATTCCCCTCAGGGAATAATAGAGGTTACACGGTGATGGGGACTTTCATGCTTATATTTATTCGAAGTTGCTTTTTGAAATCAAGGGGGTAAAAAGCAAAAAATGGAGTGTGAAAATGCAGAAGGAGCACGATAAGTGATCTTATTTGATACTCCATTCCCTTGTCTGTAATACAGTTGGTGCAATTAAATGGCCTCCGTACTTAAAGGGGAGTCCTCAAGTTTGAAAGTTATCCGATCATGCGCACTGCTACTCCATTTATTGTAAAGGGAGAGATGAAGATCAGCCGAGCGCTGCACTCGGAAATCTCCGGCACTCCCACTGAGAATGAACGGAACGGCAGAGCGCATGGTCGGCCGCTGCTCCATTGAGCCAGGGCTCTGAATTTAATATAAGTGCGGGCCCATGCTGGTTGGATTCCCAGCAATTGGAAAGTTATCCCCTAATCTTTCATTTGGAGATAACTTCAAAATTTTAGGACACCCTTTAAAAAACTTGATCTTATTTAATAAATAACGCCAATCTGGAAATCACATTTTTCATCTTCGCCCTGCTCCTACTCACCACCCTGCTCACCACCCTGCTCCTGCTCACCACCCTCCTCCTGCTTGCCGCACTGCTCCTACTCACCACCCTGCTCACCGCCCTGCTCTTGCTCGCCACTCTGCTCCTGCTCGCCGCCCTGCTCCTGCTCGCCGCCCTGCTCCTGCTCGCCGCCCTGCTCCTGCTCGCCGCTCTGCTCATGCTGTCCTGTCTGTCAGACTTCATATAGGCATAATTGAGAGGAGGATTTTCAGCTCAGGGCTAGCAAACCATTGCACAATGTCAGGAGCAATGCATGCTGGAAAATGATGGAAGGGAAGTTCTAGCACCTATAATGGACACAGCACATATGACAGTACATAGCAAAAGCCCTTTAAGAAAAGCAACCAACTCAAAAAGAGTGGATGCAAAGTTAGAGTAGAGCATCAGGGCAGGTCCTGTACATATTAGACAGGTATGTGCACCAAAAGCAGTTTTAACTTGTTGTGGGGGATGAGAGCTGCAAGACCATGGTTTTCTGTAGGTCCAAAGACATGAAATCATCATATGGGCTGTCCCATCTTGTTTAAAGGGAACCTGTCACCGGTTTTTCGGCCTCAAAAATAAACCAAAACACTTTAGAGCATCGGCACCTAGGCGTCTCCCATCTACAGTAAGTAACTTGCTGTCCACTGTCTGCTATCAAGTGTAATATGTCCCTAGCAGCTTAGATATCATACAGAAGGGTTGGGGGGTGCTTTTTCTCTACAAAAAATTGGGGCTGCAATGTGTCTCTCCACTCTGCTCCTGCTCTCCACTCTGCTCCTGCTCTCCACTCTGCTCTCCGCCCTGGTCCTGATCTCCGCACTGCTCTCCTCTCTGCTCCTGCTCTCCGCCTTGCTCCTGCTCTCCGCCTTGCTCCTGCTCTCCGCGCACTGCTCTCCGCCCTGCTCCTGTTCTCCGCACTGCTCTCCTCCCTGCTCCTGCTCTCCGCTCCTGTTCTCCCCCACTGCTCTCCTCCTGCTCTCCGCCCTGCTCCTGCTCTCCGCTCCTGCTCTCCGCTCCTGCTCCTGCTCTCCTGCTCGCCGCCCTGCTCCTGCTCGCCGCCCTGCTCCTGCTGTCCTGTCTGTCAGACTTTATATAGGCATAACAGAGAGAAGGATTTTCAGCTCAGGGCTAGCAAACCATTGCACAATGTCAGGAGCAATGCATGCTGGAAAATGATGGAAGGGAAGTTCTAGCACCACTACTAGGCTCTTATATACAGCATTTTAACATGCTGTATATAAGAGCCCAGGCCGCTGTGTAGGATGTAAAAAGCACTTTAGAATACTTACTTAAACTGTCGCTGCGGTGCAGTTGAGTCAGATGGGCATCTCCGTTGTCCGGTGCCGGCGCCTCCTCTTTTGGCCATCTTCGTCCTCCTTCTTCTGTAGTCGAGGTGCATGACGCGTCCTATGTCATCCACACGCGCCGGCATTGAGGTCCTACGCGGGACTGGCGAGTGTGTATGACGTAGAATGCGTCATGCACACAGGCTTCAGAAGAAGGATGAAGATGGCCGAAAGAGGAGGCACCGGACATGCCCATATGACCCAACTCTACCGCAGCGCGACCATTAGGTGAGTATTATAAAGTTTTACATTCTACACAGCGGCCTGGGCTCTTATATACAGCATGTTAGATTACTGTATACAAGAGCCCACTGGTGGTGGCCGCAGCTTATACAGTCATATGAAAAAGTTTGGGCACCCCTATTAATGTTAACTTTTTTTCTTTATAACAATTTGGGTTTTTGCAACAGCTATTTCAGAATCATATATCTAATAACTGATGGACTGAGTAATATTTCTGGATAGAAATGAGGTTTATTGTACTACCTAATATTTCTGGATAGAAATGAGGTTTATTGTACTACCCGTGTTTCCCCGAAAGTAAGGCCCTGTCTTACATTAATTTTACCCCCAAAAGTCCCACCCTGCCTTACTTTCGGGGGAGGCCTTACATTGGAAAAAAATGACAACCACACCATCCTCCCCCCTGCAGCCTCCCCATTGTTTCATAATCCAGCATCCACCCCATCCTCCCCCCTGCAGCCTCCCCATACAGTGGTTCTGCCCCCCACTCTGCCACCACACACACTGACACATACGGTACCGGTACAGCCCCACACGGCACCCACACACATATCGTACCGGTACCGTGTACACACACACACACACACACACACACACACACACACTGACACATACAGCCCCATACGGCACCCATACACATACCGTACACATACCGTACACACACACACACACACACACACACACACACAGAGTTTCGGAACTTACCGTTACTTTCCTTCGATCTCCTCTGCGGTGCCGGGCTGACGTATCTGCTGCCGGGGACGCTGGACCAATCGGAGCGAGCGCCTGCAGGCGGTGACGTCGCGGCTGATTCGGCCAATCAGCTGCGAGCCGGCTGACTGGCCAATCACAGCTCGAGCTGATGGCCAGCAGGGAGCCTGTGACTTACAGGCTGATCGGCCAATCAGCTGCGAGCAGGAAGAGCGGTGACCCGGGACGCGCCGCAGGCCGGTGAGATATGCGGCCTTACATTACATTACGCCGCGACCACCACCCATCGGCGGCCTTACATTCCCGGGCCCCCCGCTACCCTGCCTTACAATCGGGGGGTGCCCTACATTGGCGGACCCCCACGAAACCCCCACCCTGCCTTACTTTCGGGGGGGTCCTACTTTCGGGGAAACACGGTAACAGAAAATGTGCAATCCACATTTAAAGGGAACCTGTCAGCAGAAATTTTGCACTAAACATAAAAAATTCCCCCTCTGCAGCTCCTGGGCTGCATTCCAGCAAGGTTCGTGTTATTATTGTGCCCCCTTTCTGACCAAAATAAAGACTTTATAAAGTGGTACCTTTTTGTATGCAGATACTGTAAATGGTACACGGGGGCGGGCTGTCTGGTGTCCGTTATTCTGCCTCCTGCCGCTTTAGGCCGTCCCCCATCGCTCATTTCCATAGCTGGGAAATAGATAGATGGGAGGAGCGCGGAGCAGGACACCACCGATCAGGATTAGACGCAGGATTGTCCTGTTCCGCGCTCCTCCCATCTATTTCCTGCCTCAGGGCAAGATGGGAAAGAGGTAACGTGGGGTCAGCAGGCCCGCGCTTGCGCAGAACGAAGGAGGCAGAGGGGGAAAGCGAGGTCACGCAATTATGGGCGGTTACTTGGTAATGAAAATCAAAGTGCCGCCCATAATCTAAAGCCAGCACACACATCACCAGCGGTGACACTGGGCACAGTGCTCATCCACGAGAGATAGGCACTTGGCATGCACGGGGACCTCTGGAGCACTGGGCGGCGTCCACAGCTATGGAAATGAGCGATGGGGGATGGCCTAAAGCGGCAGGATGCAGAATAACGGACACCAGACAGCCCGCCCCCGTGTACCATTTACAGTATCTGCATACAAAAAGGTACCACTTTATAAAGTCTTTATTTTGGTCTAAAAGGGGGCACAATAATAACACGAACCTTGCTGGAATGCAGCCCAGGAGCTGCAGAGGGGGAATCTTTTATGTTTAGTGCAAAATTTCTGCTGACAGGTTCCCTTTAAACAAAATTTGACCGGTGCAAAAGTATGGGCCTAACTACATTTTACATTTTAAAATTCCTAACTACATTTTACTGACTTACTGAAGCACTAAATTGGTTTTGTAACCTCACTGAGCTTTGAACTTCATAGGCAGGTGTATCCAATCATGAGAAAAGGTATTTAAGGTGGCCACTTGCAAGTTGTTCTCCTATTTGAATCTCCTATGAAGAGTGGCATCATGGGCTCCTCAAAACAACTCTCAAATGATCTGAAAACAAAGATTATTCAACATAGTTGTTCAGGAGAAGGATACAAAAAGTTGTCTCAGAGATTTAAACTGTCAGTTTCCACTGTGAGGAACATAGTAAGGAAATGGAAGAACACAGGTACAGTTCTTGTTAAGCCCAGAAGTGGCAGGCCAAGAAAAATATCAGAAAGGCAGAGAAGAAGAATGGTGAGAACAGTCAAGGACAATCCACAATAGCAAATATACTCCGGCACACTGAAAGAATTATATGAGAGAAGTCCAAAAATGGTGCTCAAAAATTCATTTTTATTATTTTGTATTCTTATATAGTGTTCACCGTCCAACGTTTCAACCCGAAGGTTTTCTTCAGGGACTATGTCAAATTAGAGTAAACATTTTTCTGAATAGGTTTTCAGAGGAGCACCCAGGTGTATCAGGTAGATACGGAGATTCTTAAGTCAGAATTACGCTGTTGTTTACAAGATGTCAAGTCATCAAGCAAAGTGGTAGGATATGGAGAAAAAAAAGGACCAAGTCCGTCTTGTGTATGTAGATCGGTGGGCCTAAGATCTACAATATTATCTTATTCACCAAGGGGGAGTCTTAGTGGGTCCGTGCTTATGTTGCATAAAGGTGGTCCCAAATAACTTGAATGTTTCATACAATACGGCAGTCACCGTTAATGTTCAGGGTAAATGCCCAAGGGTCATACAATTGGCTCAAGGTGATATTTATGTCAAAACGTCATGAAATATAGATATGAAGTAAGCTCAGGGTCATGTATTAAGGACCATGCTTATATGAGGATGTAACCTCAGGTGGAGCGTCAAGACCTGACGCTCCACCTGTGGTTCCCTCACTATCAAGAGCCTTTGGCCAGCTCACTGTTCATGTTAATCGCACAGCCTGTCAGGGAGGTTACATCCTCATATAAGCATGGTCCTTAATACATGGTCCTTAATACATGGTCCTTGTAAACAACAGCGTAATTCTGACTTAAGAATCTCCGTATCTACCTGATACACCTGGGTGCTCCTCTGAAAACCTATTCAGAAAAATGTTTACTCTAATTTGACATAGTCCCTGAAGAAAACCTTCGGGTTGAAACGTTGGACGGTGAACACTATATAAGAATACAAAATAATAAAAATGAATTTTTGAGCACCATTTTTGGACTTCTCTCATATAATTCTTTCAGTGTGCCGGAGTATATTTGCTATTGTATTGTTATTTTTTCTCCAGAGCACCTACTGACGGTAGTGGTCGAGCCAGGTCCTTTTTGTACAATAAGGACAATCCACAGACCACCTCCAAAGACCTGCAGCATCATCTTGCTGCAGATGGTGTCACTGTGCATCGGTCAACAATACAGCGCATGTTGCACAAGGAGAAGCTGTATGGGAGACTGATGCGAAAGAAGCCGTTTCTGCAAGCACGCCACAAACAGAGTCGCCTGAGGTATGCAAAAGCACATTTGGACAAGCCAGTTACATTTTGGAAGAAGGTCCTGTGGACTGATGAAACAAAGATTGAGTTGTTTGGTCATACAAAAAGGCGTTATGCATGGAGGCAAAAAAACACGGCATTCCAAGAAAAGCACTTGCTACCCACAGTAAAATTTGGTGGAGGTTCCATCATGCTTTGGGGCTGTGTGGCCAATGCCGGCACCGGGAATCTTGTTAAAGTTGAGGGTTGCATGGATTCAACTCAGTATCAACAGATTCTTGACAATAATGTACAAGAACAAGTGACGAAGTTGAAGTTACGCAGGGGATGGATATTTCAGCAAGACAATGATCCAAAACATCGCTCCAAATCTACTCAGGCATTCATGCAGAGGAACAATTACAATGTTCTGGAATGGACATCCCAGTCCCCAGACCTGAATATCATTGAACAGCTGTGGGATGATTTGAAGCGGCTGTCCATGCTCGGCGACCATCAAACTTAACTGAACTGGAATTGTTTTGTAAACAGGAATGGGCAAATATACCTTCATCCAGGAACTCATTAAAAGCTAGAGGAAGCGACTAGAGGCTGTTATTTTTGCAAAAGGATGATCTACAAAATATTAATGTCACTTTTATGTTAAGGTGCCCATACTTTTGCACCGGTCAAATTTTGTTTAAATGCGGATTGCACATTTTCTGTTAGTACAATAAACCTCATTTCAGTCCAGAAATATTACTCAGTCCATCAGTTATTAGATATATGAAACTGAAATAGCTGCTGCAAAAACTCAAATTGTTATAAAGAAACAAGGTTAACATTAATAGGGGTGCCCAAACTTTTTCATATGACTGTAGGCCAAAAATACGGTGACAGGTTCCCTTTAAAGGCATGGTACTCTTAGTGTATGTAAACTTTTGACTTTGCAGAAAGTAATTAAAATGTCTTAAACCATTCTCTCTCTCTCATTATTCTGGCATTTGGCAAATATAAATAATTTTGGTTCCTAATTGACCTAAAATGGGAAAGATTTATTCTGATTTCATGTTGGACAGTGAGAAAAACATGAAGATGTGTCTTTATAGAGAGTGGAGGGAAAAACCTGCAGATGTGACATTAGATAGTGTATGGAAACTTCTGGTTTTAACTGTAACTCTTATTACCTCCCACATATAAGAGGACACATTTCCGTATTTTGTAGCAGTCAGAAGAAATAACACATCATATTAGTGAGTTCACATCAACCATGCCATAAATACTAATAAAGTATTACTCTGTTACAGGTGATGTCTTCCTGATTTATTTCCACTAGGTGACTTCATCCGCTGTGATTGATGGGATACGTCATGATCCAATTAATTAGCTGATGTAACATCAGTGATTCCTCCATTAATCGCGTTCTTATAAGTCATGGGGCGACCTTCCTTACCTGTTTTGGTGGCTCAGTCTCTACCAGTTGTGATATTTGTGCTTCCAGTGACTGGATTATCAGGTCTTTTTCGATGATCTTTCTTCGTAATTCTTGAATTTTTGCAGAATCCGCGTGAGAGTCGTCACTTTTCAACAAGTCTGAGTTCGCATTATAATGATTCTGATAGAAAAAAGAAGTGTAAAATACTGTGAATGTGATAAATAATGTAACAAAAATATCAAAAATGCAACAGGGGTGTGTATGTGAGTGTGGGGGGAACTTATTAAACTGCCAAAAACAGAACAGAAGAAGAGCTGGAGTAAGAGGCACCAATCTTATTAAGGCTACTTTCCCACTTGCGTTGAACGGCATCCGTCACAATCCATCACCGCACACACCCCGGCACTATCGCACTCATCATCATCACCGTACACACCCAGGCACTACCGCACTCATCATCACCGCACACACCCCAGCACTACCGCACCCATCATCACCGCACATACACCGGCCCTACCACACTCATCATCACCGCACACATTACCTCAGCGACGTGCCCGCTGACAGCGCGACTCACTTCAGTTGCTGCCTGGAGCTGACAGAGAGCGGCAGTGTTCTACGGCCACTCCTGTCAGCTTCATGTAGCAGAGCTGGATGCGTCGCCGGACCTCGTGTGGATTACGCCGGACCTGGAGGGGTATTTGGGGATTAATCAAGTGGTGAAAGAGGGTGTTTTTTTATCTTTTATTCCAAATAAAGTATTTTTTCAGGTGTATGGGTTATTTACTTTCACTTACAGGTTAATCATTGTGGGTGTCTCATAGACGCCTGCCATGATTAACCTAGGACTTAGTGGCAGCTATGGGCTGCTGCTATTAACTACTTATTACCTCGATTGCCACTGCACCAGGGCAATTCAGGATGAGCCGGGTAGAGTCCCGGGACTGTAGCATCTAGTGGATGCGGCAATTCCAGGCGGCTGCTGGCTGATATTGTTAGGCTGGGGGACGCCCCATAACGTCGGGCTCCCCATCTTGAGAATACCAGCCTTCAGCCGTGTGACTTTACCTTGGCTGGTATCAAAATTAGGGGGGGGACCGCACGCCGTTTTTTTTTAATTATTTATTTATTGTACTGCACGATATGGACCCGCCCACCGGCAGCTGTGATTGGTTGCAGTGAGACAGCTGTCACTCAGCGTGGGGGCGGGTCTGACTGCAACCAATCATAGGAGCCGGTGGGCGGGGGAAGCAGTGAAAATGAGCGACCGGCATTTTCAAAAGAGGAAAAGCCGCCGGAGCTTTGTGACAACTGTGCAGCGTCGCGCCCGTGATCGGTGAATATGAGAGAGGGGGTGAGAGGGGGGAGAGAGACCAGGAGTGATTTTAAACGATTTTGATCGTTCTGCTGGACATGCTGAGCATGCTCAGTAGAACGTGACGGAATCCGTTAACAGATTCCGCCGCTCAGCACATAGCGGCGGAATCCGCCACCATAGAAAATCATTAGACACCTTGGCGGATTCCAACGGAATCCATCAAGGTGCGTTATTTTAACGACCCAAAAAACGCTACATGTAGCGTTCCCTCCGCTCGACGCTGCGTCAAAATAACGACTCAGCATCGTCCAGCGGATGCAACGCAGACACTTGCGTTACAGTGCGTCGTCAATACAAGTCTATGGAGAATAGTGCAGTGCGTTAACGGACTGCGCTATTCTCCAGCGCTGAACGCAAGTGTGAAAGTAGCCTAATATCAACACAGATTTCAATAAATATAGCAGCTAAGTCCGTGCGTCAGAAACCTAAATATGCGGTTACTATAAACATACATTCATCCTGTCTATCAAATTCAGGCATCAATTACAATAAATCTATCCCATTAATACTTGATCCGCATCCTCCCTTTTAACTCCACCCAATGGCCTTTATACTTTTCAAAAATTGACATAAGTAACACTGGTGAATTTCCCCACGTTAATTTTTTAGAATGGGTTAAAAAAATCAATACTTACCTAATCAATCCCTGTTCTGACTCTCGGTACCTGCTGAAGAAAAGTTTCCCCACAGCATGGCATTGCCTCCACCATGTGTGACGGCCGGGTGGGGATGGTGTTTTCAGGGTGATGTGCAGTCTTAAGCCCGCTTTACACACTACAATATATCTTACAATGTGTCGGCGGGGTCACGTCGTAAGTGACGCACATCCGGCATCGTAAGTTACATTACAGTGTGTGACAGGTACGTGCGATTGCAATTGAACGGTAAAATGTTCATCGCATACACATCGTACCTGTCTCTAGAATTGCACGTTAGATTGTTCATCGTACTCGCGGTAGCGCACATCGCAGTGTGTGACACCCCGGGAACGATGAACAGATCTTACCAGCGTCCTGCGGCTCCCGGCCCACAATGCGGAAGAAGGAGGTGGGCGGGATGTTTACGTCCTGCTCAGCTCCACCCCTCTGCTTCTATTGGCCGGCTGCCGCGTGACGTTGCTGTGACGCCGAACGTCCCTCCCCCTTCAGGAAGTGGACGTTCGCCGCCCACAGCGAGGTCGTATGGACGGGTAAGTACGTGTGACAGGGGTTAATCGTTTGTGCGGCACATTCAACAAATTGAACGTGCCGCACATATGATGGGGGCAGGTCACATCGCATACGATATCGTATGCGAAATTGCAACGTGTAAAGCAGGCTCTAGTTTTCTGCAGCACATATTATTTTGCATTTAGCCCAAAATGTTCTACTTTGGTGTCAAATGACCAGAGCACCTTCTTCTACATGCTCGCTTTGTCCTCTACATGACATGTGTAAGAAGCTCCTCCAGTCAAATGAGACAATTTGGGTTAACTGCAAAAGCTATATGTGGCAGAAAGAAGGGAATTTTGTTTACTTACCGTAAATTCCTTTTCTTCTAGCTCCTATTGGGAGACCCAGACAATTGGGTGTATAGCTTCTGCCTCCGGAGGCCACACAAAGTATTACACTGAAAAAGTGTAACCCCTCCCCTCTGCCTATACACCCTCCCGTGGATCACGGGCTCCTCAGTTTTGGTGCAAAAGCAGGAAGGAGGAAACTTATAAATTGGTCTGGGGTAAATTCAATCCGAAGGATGTTCGGAGAACTGAAACCATAACCAAAAGAACAATTCAACATGAACAACATGTGTACACAAAAGAACAACCAGGCCGAAGGGAACAGGGGCGGGTGCTGGGTCTCCCAATAGGAGCTAGAAGAAAAGGAATTTACGGTAAGTAAACAAAATTCCCTTCTTCTTTGTCGCTCCATTGGGAGACCCAGACAATTGGGACGTCCAAACGCAGTCCCTGGGTGGGTAAAAGAATACCTCAATAAAAGAGAGCCAAAAACGACCCCTTCCTACAGGTGGGCAACCGCCGCCTGAAGGACTTGCCTACCTAGACTGGCATCTGCCGAAGCATAGGTATGCACTTGATAGTGTTTTGTGAAGGTGTGCAGACTAGACCAGGTAGCTGCCTGACACACCTGTTGAGCCGTAGCCCGGTGTCGCAATGCCCAGGACGCACCCACGGCTCTGGTAGAATGGGCTTTCAGCCCCAAAGGAAGAGGAAGCCCCGAAGAATGGTAGGCTTCAAGAATCGGTTCCTTGATCCACCGAGCCAAAGTTGACTTGGAAGCCTGCGAACCCTTACGCTGGCCAGCGACCAGGACAAAGAGCGCATCTGAACGGCGCAGGGGCGCCGTGCGAGACACGTAGAGCCGGAGTGCTCTCACTAGATCTAATGAATGCAAATGCTTTTCACACTGGTGAACTGGATGAGGGCAAAAGGACGGTAAGGAGATATCCTGATTGAGATGAAAAGGAGATACCACCTTAGGGAGAAACTCCAGGACAGGACGCAGAACCACCTTATCCTGGTGAAAAACCAGGAAAGGGGATTTGCATGACAGTGCTGCAAGCTCCGACACTCTTCGGAGTGAGGTAATTGCCACAAGAAATGCCACCTTCTGCGAAAGACGTGATAAAGAGACATCCCTCAGCGGCTCGAAAGGTGGCTTTTGAAGAGCCATTAACACCCTGTTGGAAAAACGGCCCTTGTGACAGCAGGTCTGTGCGGTCTGGAAGCGCCCACGGCTGACCCACCGTGAGATGCCACAGATCCGGGTACCACGACCGCCTCGGCCAATCTGGAGCGACGAGAATGGCGCGACGACAGTCGTATCTGATCTTGCATAACACTCTGGGCAACATCGCCAGAGGAGGAAACACATAAGGGAGTCGAAACTGCGACCAATCCTGAACTAACGCGTCCGCCGCCAGAGCTCTGTGATCTTGAGACCGTGCCATGAAGGCCGGGACCTTGTTGTTGTGCCGTGACGCCATGAGATCGACGTCCGGCGTTCCCCAGCGGCGACAGATCTCTCGAAACACGTCTGGGTGAAGAGACCATTCCCCCGCATCCATGCCCTGACGACTGAGAAAATCTGCTTCCCAGTTTTCTACGCCCGGGATGTGAACTGCGGAGATGTGGAAGCTGTGGCTTCCGCCCACAGCAGAATCCGCCGGACTTCCTGGAAGGCTTGACGGCTGCGCGTGCCTCCCTGGTGGTTGATGTACGCGACCGCCGTGGCGTTGTCCGACTGTATGCGGATCTGTCTGCCCTCCAGCCACCGATGGAACGCCTTTAGGGCTAGATACACTGCCCTTATCTCCAGAACATTGATCTGAAGAGAAGACTCTATCGGAGTCCAGGTTCCCTGAGCCCTGTGGTGGAGAACAACCGCTCCCCACCCTGACAGGCTCGCGTCCGTCATGACCACAGCCCAGGATGGGGGCAGGAAGGATTTTCCCTGCGAGAGAGAAGTGGGAAGAAGCCACCACTGAAGAGAGGTTTTGGCTGCAAGGGAAAGAGAGACGTTCCTGTCGAGGGACGTCGACCTCCTGTCCCATTTGCGGAGAATGTCCCATTGGAGTGGGCGCAGATGGAACTGCGCGAAGGGCACTGCCTCCATTGCTGCCACCATCTTCCCCAGGAAGTGCATGAGGCGCCTCAAGGGGTGTGACTGACCCCGAAGAAGAGATTGCACCCCTGTCTGCAGCGAAAGCTGTTTGTCCAGCGGTAGCTTGACTACCGCTGAGTGAGTATGAAACTCCATCCCGAGGTAAGTCAGTGATTGGGTCGGTGTCAACTTGGACTTTGGGAAGTTGATGAGCCACCCGAACTGCTGGAGAGTCGCCAGAGCGACGGTCAGGCTGTGTTGACACGCCACCCGGGAGGGTGCCCTGACTAGGAGATCGTCTAAGTAAGGGATCACCGAGTGGCCCTGAGAGTGCAGGACCGCCACAACGGATGCCATGACCTTGGTGAAGACCCGTGGGGCTGTCGCCAGGCCGAAAGGCAGTGCCACGAACTAAAGGTGTTCGTCCCCGATGGCGAAACGCAGGAAGCGTTGATGTTCGGGTGCGATCGGCACATGGAGATAAGCATCCTTGATGTCGATTGATGCTAGGAAGTCTCCTTGTGACATCGAAGCGATGACCGAGCGGAGAGATTCCATCCGAAACCTTCTGGTGCTCACATGCCTGTTGAGCAGTTTGAGGTCCAGAACGGGACGGAATGATCCGTCCTTCTTTGGCACCACGAACAAGTTGGAGTAGAAGCCGTGACCATGTTCCTGAGGGGGAACGGGAATCACCACTCCTTCTGTCTTCAGAACGCCCACAGCCTGAAAAAGTGCGCCGGCCCGATGGGGGCGGAGATGTTCTGAAGAAACGAGTCGGAGGACGAGAGCTGAACTCTATCCTGTAACCGTGAGACAGAATGTCTCTCACCTATCGGTCTTGGACATGTGGCCACCAGGCGTCGCAAAAGCGGGAGAGCCTGCCACCGACCGAGGATGCGGTTCGGGGAGGCCGAAAGTCATGAGGAGGCCGCCTTGGAGGCAGTGCCTCCGGCGTTTTTTTTTGGGGGCGTGACTTAGACCGCCACGCATAGGAGTTCCTCTGGCCTTTCTCTGGCCTGTTGGACGAGGAGGATTGGGACTTGGCTGAGGGCCGAAAGGACCGAAACCTCGGTTGTATTCTCCGTTGCTGAGGTCTCTTCGGTTTGGACTGGGGTAAGGACGAGTCCTTTCCCTTGGATTCCTTAATAATTTCATCCAATCGTTCGCCAAACAATCGGTCGCCAGAAAACGGCAAACCGGTTAAGAACTTCTTGGAAGCAGAGTCTGCCTTCCATTCGCGTAATCACATGGCCCTGCGGACTGCCACCGAATTAGCGGATGCTACCGCTGTACGGCTAGCAGAGTCCAGGACGGCGTTCATGGCGTAGGACGAAAAAGCCGACGCCTGAGAAGTCAAAGACGCAACTTGCGGAGCAGAGGTACGTGTGACCGCATTAATCTCAGACAGACAAGCTGAGATAGCTTGGAGTGCCCACACGGCTGCAAAGGCCGGGGCAAAAGACGCGCCTGTGGCTTCATAGATGGATTTCACCAGGAGCTCTATCTGCCTGTCAGTGGCATCCTTGAGCGATGAGCCATCTGCAACTGATACTACAGATCTAGCCGCCAGTCTAGAGACTGGAGGATCCACCTTGGGACATTGAGCCCAACCCTTAACTACGTCAGAGGGGAAGGGGTAACGTGTGTCATTAAGGCGCTTAGTAAAGCGCTTGTCCGGAAATGCTCTGTGCTTCTGGACAGCATCTCTGAAGTTAGAGTGATCGAAAAACGCACTCCGTGTACGTTTGGGAAACCTAAACTGGTGTTTCTCCTGCTGCAAAGCCGACTCCTCTATAGGTGGAGGTGGGGGAGAAAGATCTAGCACCTGGTTGATGGACGATATAAGATCATTTACTAAGGCGTCCCCCTCAGGTGTATCAAGATTGAGGGCAACGTCAGGGTCAGAGCCCTGAGCTGCGACGTCCGCCTCGTCCTCCAGAGAGTCCTCAAGCTGAGACCCCGAGCAGCGTGAGGAAGTCGGGGAAGATTCCCAGCGAGCCCGCTTAGCCGGTCTGGGACTGTGGTCCGGGCAGGAGTCCTCCACGTGAGACCTAGGGGCTACCCCGGGAGCACGCTGCGGCGCAGACCGAGAGGGGCCTGGAGGCGATGATCCAACAGTGCCCGGGGCCTGTGTAAAGACCGGTCTGGACTGCAAGGCTTCTAGTAGCTTGGCAGACCATTTGTCCATAGACTGAGCCATGGATTGTGAAAGCGACTCAGAGAGTTTCTCAGCAAAAACTGCAAACTCTGTCCCTGCCGCCTGGACAGTGGAAGCAGGAGGGTCTGCCTGAGCCGAGGGGCCCACTAGTGACCGAGGCTCCGGCTGAGCAAGTGCAACAGGGGTCGAGCATTGCTCACAGTGAGGGTAGGTGGAACCCGCAGGTAACATAGCCCCACAAGAGGTACAGGTTGCAAAAAAACCCTTTGCCTTAGCACCCTTGCTCCTTGTGGACGACATGCTGTTGTCTCCTAGGAGAGTGACCACTGAGGGTATATAGCCAAAAGTAAACAACCTGGCCGAACAGAGAAAATATATACGAATATATATATATACTCCGGCACCCTAGGGGGACCAGCACCGGGTGACCGGTGTGGCTTACCGACCGCCCAAAGCGGAGTGTGTGTCCACCAGATTCCCTGCCTTAGGTCTCCCAGAGCTGCAGAGCTCGTTCCTGAAAATCCTCCACCGGCACAATGTGTGTAAAAATGGCTGCCGGAGCTCTCAGGGGAGGAGGGAGCCGTGGGCGGCGACTAGTAAAGTGCGGGAATCTGGGGCCCACAGTGATCAGTGAGGGGGGGGGGAACCTAAAGTCTGCTCCAGCCCTCACTGCCGACGTCAGGTCGACCGTCCCGCCCTTACCCCTGACTGGCAGGCCCGGGGGCGGGAGTTATGGTACTAGGCCGCAATGAAGCCGGGGACTAAAGTTAATACCGCGGCCGACAAACAGGCTCGGTCGGCGCGGAAGTCCCGGTCTTCACAAACCAGCAGCTGCTGCAGCGTCTGAGAAACAAGCGCTCCATGCACAGTCCCCATGGGGACACAGAGTACCTTTAGATGCAGGGCCCTGTCCCTGAGGATACATAGACTCCTGTCCGTCAGATTCCCACAGGGGCTGCGGAGGGAGCCCGGTCCCAGTAAATGGATGACCGGTCAGGATCCCACTTCTCCAAGAGCCTCTAAGGGATGGTGAAGGAAAACGGCATGTGGCTCCAGCCTCTGTACCCGCAATGGGTACCTCAACCTTAACAGCACCGCCGACGTAGTGGGGTGAGAAGGGAGCATGCCGGGGGCCCTGTGGGGGCCCTCTTTTCTTCCAACCGATAAAATCAGCAGCTGCTGCTGACTAAAATGGGAAAGCATGAGTGGATGTGTGCCTCCTTCCACACAAAGCATAAAACTGAGGAGCCCGTGATCCACGGGAGGGTGTATAGGCAGAGGGGAGGGGTTACACTTTTTCAGTGTAATACTTTGTGTGGCCTCCGGAGGCAGAAGCTATACACCCAATTGTCTGGGTCTCCCAATGGAGCGACAAAGAAATTAACACTTCACATCACGCTGAAAACTCCATTCCCACTGTCACACATGGTGGTGGCAGCATCATGCTGTGGGGAGGCTTTTCTTCAGCAGGGGCAGGAAAGCTGGTCAGAGTGATAGAGACAGCTAAGTATGGAGCAATCCTGGAGGCAATGATATTAGAGACTGCAAAATACTTGAGACTGGGGTGTAGGTTCACCTGCCAGCAGGACAATTACCCTAAACATCGTGCCAGAGCTACAATGGATGGTTTAGATCAGATAATATTCATGTGTGTGAATGGTCCAGTCATAGTCTAGATGTAAATCCCATTGAGAATCTGTGAGAAGACTTGAAAATGTTGTTCACAGATGTATCCATCCAATCTCACTGAGCTAGAGCTATTTTGCAAAGAAGGATGAGCAAAAATTTCAGGTTCTAGATGTGCAAAGCTGGTGAAAACTGCCCAGAAAAGACTTGCAGCAGTAATTGCAGCGAAAGGTGACTTTACAAAGTATTGACTATGGGGGGCTGAATACTAATGCACGTCACAATTTTCAGATTTTTATTTGAACAATAATTACAAAATCATGTATCATTTTTTTACATTTCATAATTACTTGCTACTTAGTGTTAGGGGTACTTTGCACACTACGACATTGCAAGCCGATGCTGCGATGTCGAGTGCGATAGTCCCCGCCCCCGTCGCAGCAGCGATATCTTGTGATTGCTGGCGTAGCAAACATTATCGCTACGCCAGCTTCACATGCACTCACCTGCCCTGCGACGTCGCTCTGGCCGGCGAACAGCCTCCTTCCTAAGGGGGCGGGTCGTGCGGCGTCACAGCAACGTCACACGGCAGGCAGCCAATAGCAGCGGAGATGAGTAGGATGTAAACATCCCGCCCACCTTCTTCCTTCCGCATTGCAGCCGGGACGCAGGTAGGAGATGTTCCTCGCTCCTGCGGCTTCACACACAGCGATGTGTGCGGCCGCAGGAACGAGGAACAACATTGTAACCGTTGCTGCACCAGCATTATGGAAATGTCGGAGCCTGCACCGATGATACGATAACGAAGCTTTTGCGCTCGTTAATGGTATCAAAAAGGATTTGCACACTACGATATCGACTGCGACGCCGGATGTGCGTCACTTTCGATTTGAGCCCACCGACATCGCACCTGCGATGTCGTAGTGTGCAAAGCCCGCCTTACTATATCACATAAAATCCCAATAAAATACATTTAAGTTTGTGGCTGTAACATGAAAAAATGTGGAAAAGTTCACAGGGTATGAATACTTTTTCAAGGCACTGTATATGTTTAACATAAAAAAAATTATTTAAATAATGATGACATTCACTTTTTATCATAGATTTCATGGTTACATTTCAATAAACTGTATGTGCTTAACGTATATTTTTGATCATCAAGGATATTTTATAATGGCATCATCCACAGCCAGACACCCATCATTCAGTATAGCTCCACGACTATGCGCATGGGATTGTAAATTACTATAGTAATAATTTATGTATAATTATTCCTGGGAAATCATAGGACTGATGTGTTGGGTCAGGAAGGATTTTTTTTTTTGCCATGGTGGGATAAAAATTGTTCAGAATTGTTATTTCTTTATTTTAGAACTAAAGGGTGCTTTACACGAGACGATCTATCGTGCGATAGATCGTCGGGGTCACGGTTTTCGTGACGCACATCCGGCATCGCTTGCGACGTCAGGCTGTGTGACACCTCCGAGCGACGCCGTATCGCTCACAAATCGTGAGTCGTGTACTCGTCGCTCGGTTTCATAATCTTGTTTAATTAAAATGGCGCCGGTTGTTCATTGTTCCCGGGGTAGCACACGCCGCTCCGTGTGACACCCCGGGAACGAACAGCAGCTTACCTGCGTCCCGCGGCACCCACCGGCAATGCGGAAGGAAGGAGGTGGGCAGGATGTTTATGTCTTGCTCATCTCCGCCCCTCCGCTTCTATTGGACGGCCGCTGTGTGACGTCGCTGTGACGCCGAATGTCCCTCCCACTCCAGGAACTAATTGCCCGTGACATACAAACGATGGGGGTGGGTACGATCGATCGTGAAATTGCACGATAGATCGTACCGTGTAAAGCAGGCTTTAGTGTCAATTTTGTAAAATATATATGGACAGTGACACAAGTTTTGTTATTTTAGCTGTTTACAAAAACATGTTCAGAAATACAATTATATATATAATATGGGCTGAAAGTGCACACTCCCAGCTGCAATATGAGAGTTTTCACATCCAAATCAGAGAAAGGGTTTAGGAATCATAGCTCTGTAATGCATAGCCTCCTCTTTTTCAAGGGACCAAAAGTAATTGGACAAGGGACTCTAAGGGCTGCAATTAACTCTGAAGGCGTCTCCCTCGTTAACCTGTAATCAATGAAGTAGTTAAAAGGTCTGTAGTTGATTACAGGTGTGTGGTTTTGCATTTGGAAGCTGTTGCTGTGACCAGACAACATGCGGTCTAAGGAACTCTCAATTGAGGTGAAGCAGAACATCCTGAGGCTGAAAAAAAAGAAAAAATCCATCAGAGAGATAGCAGACATGCTTGGAGTAGCAAAATCAACAGTCGGGTACATTCTGAGAAAAAAGGAATTGACTGGTGAGCTTGGGAACTCAAAAAGGCCTGGGCGTCCACGGATGACAACAGTGGTGGATGATCGCCGCATACTTTCTTTGGTGAAGAAGAACCCGTTCACAACATCAACTGAAGTCCAGAACACTCTCAGTGAAGTAGGTGTATCTGTCTCTAAGTCAACAGTAAAGAGAAGACTCCATGAAAGTAAATACAAAGGGTTCACATCTAGATGCAAACCATTCATCAATTCCAAAAATAGACAGGCCAGAGTTAAATTTGCTGAAAAACACCTCATGAAGCCAGCTCAGTTCTGGAAAAGTATTCTATGGACAGATGAGACAAAGATCAACCTGTACCAGAATGATGGGAAGAAAAAAGTTTGGAGAAGAAAGGGAACGGCACATGATCCAAGGCACACCACATCCTCTGTAAAACATGGTGGAGGCAACGTGATGGCATGGGCATGCATGGCTTTCAATGGCACTGGGTCACTTGTGTTTATTGATGACATAACAGCAGACGAGAGTAGCCAGATGAATTCTGAAGTGTACCGGGATATACTTTCAGCCCAGATTCAGCCAAATGCCGCAAAGTTGATCGGACGGCGCTTCATAGTACAGATGGACAATGACCCCAAGCATACAGCCAAAGCTACCCAGGAGTTCATGAGTGCAAAAAAGTGGAACATTCTGCAATGGCCAAGTCAATCCCCAGATCTTAACCCAATTGAGCATGCATTTCACTTGCTCAAATCCAGACTTAAGACGGAAAGACCCACAAACAAGCAAGACCTGAAGGCTGCGGCTGTAAAGGCCTGGCAAAGCATTAAGAAGGAGGAAACCCAGCGTTTGGTGATGTCCATGGGTTCCAGACTTAAGGCAGTGATTGCCTCCAAAGAATTCGCAACAAAATATTAAAAATAAAAATATTTTGTTTGGGTTTGGTTTATTTGTCCAATTACTTTTGACCTCCTAAAATGTGGAGTGTTTGTAAAGAAATGTGTACAATTCCTACAATTTCTATCAGATATTTTTGTTCAAACCTTCAAATTAAACGTTACAATCTGCACTTGAATTCTGTTGTAGAGGTTTCATTTCAAATCCAATGTGGTGGCATGCAGAGCCCAACTCGCAAAAATTGTGTCACTGTCCAAATATTTCTGGACCTAACTGTATATATAAAAATATATACATAGTGCCTTGCAAAAGTATTTGGCCCCCTTGAATTTTACAACCTTTTACCACATTTCAGGCTTCAAACACAAAAATGAATATTTTAATGTTATATATACAGTGCCTACAAGTAGTATTCAACCCCCTGCAGATTTAGCAGGTTTACACATTCGGAATTAACTTGGCATTGTGACATGTGGACTGTAGATCAGCCTGGAAGTGTGAAATGCACTGCAGCAAAAAAGAATGTTATTTTTTTTTTTTTTTTTAAATTGTGAAAAGTTTATTCAGAGGGTCATTTATTATTCAACCCCTCAGACCACAAGAATTCTGTTTGGTTCCCCTAAAGTATTAAGAAGTATTTCAGGCACAAAGAACAATGAGCTTCACATGTTTGGATTAATTATCTCTTTTTCCAGCCTTTTCTGACTAATTAAGACCCTCCCCAAACTTGTGAACAGCACTTATACTTGGTCAACATGGGAAAGACAACGGAGCATTCCAAGGCCATCAGAGACAAGATCGTGGAGGGTCACAAGGCTGGCAAGGGGTACAAAACCCTTTCCAAGGAGTTGGGCCTACCTGTCTCCACTGTTGGGAGTATCATCCGGAAGTGGAAGGCTTATGGAACTACTGTTAGCCTTCCACGGCCTGGACAGCCTTTGAAAGTTTCCACCCGTGCCGAGGCCAGGCTTGTCCGAAGAGTCAAGGCTAACCCAAGGACAACAAGGAAGGAGCTCCGGGAAGATCTCATGGCAGTGGGGACATTGGTTTCAGTCAATACCATAAGTAACGTACTCCACCGCAATGGTCTCCGTTCCAGACGAGCCCATAAGGTACCTTTACTTTCAAAGCGTCATGTCAAGGCTCGTCTACAGTTTGCTCATGATCACTTGGAGGACTCTGAGACAGACTGGTTCAAGGTTCTCTGGTCTGATGAGACCAAGATCGAGATCTTTGGTGCCAACCACACACGTGACGTTTGGAGACTGGATGGCACTGCATACGACCCCAAGAATACCATCCCTAAAGTCAAGCATGGTGGTGGCAGCATCATGCTGTGGGGCTGTTTCTCAGCCAAGGGGCCTGGCCATCTGGTCCGCATCCATGGGAAGATGGATAGCACGGCCTACCTGGAGATTTTGGCCAAGAACCTCCGCTCCTCCATCAAGGATCTTAAGATGGGTCGTCATTTCATCTTCCAACAAGACAACGACCCAAAGCACACAGCCAAGAAAACCAAGGCCTGGTTCAAGAGGGAAAAAATCAAGGTGTTGCAGTGGCCTAGTCAGTCTCCTGACCTTAACCCAATTGAAAACTTGTGGAAGGAGCTCAAGATTAAAGTCCACATGAGACACCCAAAGAACCTAGATAACTTGGAGAAGATCTGCATGGAGGAGTGGGCCAAGATAACTCCAGAGACCTGTGCCGGCCTGATCAGGTCTTATAAAAGACGATTATTAGCTGTAATTGCAAACAAGGGTTATTCCACAAAATATTAAACCTAGGGGTTGAATAATAATTGACCCACACTTTTATGTTGAAAATTTATTAAAATTTAACTGAGCAACATAACTTGTTGGTTTGTAAGATTTATGCATCTGTTAATAAATCCTGCTCTTGTTTGAAGTTTGCAGGCTCTAACTTATTTGCATCTTATCAAACCTGCTAAATCTGCAGGGGGTTGAATACTACTTGTAGGCACTGTATACATATATATAATGAGAGACAGAGAGAGAAGGAGAGAGAGAGTTAAGGGGGCTTTACACGCTACGATATTGTTAATGTTTTATCGTCGGGGTCACGTCGTTAGTGACGCACATCCGGCGTCATTAATGATATCGCAGCGTGTGATACTTACCAGCGACCTTAAACGTCCTCCAAAGTGGTGAAAATCGTTCACCATGGAGAGGTCGTCCTAAAACCAAAAATTGTTAATGGTTGTTTTTAGATGTTGTTTGTCGTTCCTGCGGCAGCACACATCGCTGTGTGTGACACCGCAGGAGCGAGGAACATCTCCTTACCTGCGTCCCGCCCGCAATAAGGAAGGAAGGAGGTGGGCGGGATGTTCGTCCCGCTCATCTCCGCACCTCCGCTTTGATTGGCCGGCCGCCTAGGGACGTCGCCGTGACGCCGAACGCACCTCCCCCTTGAGGGAAGGATTGTTCGGTAGTCACAGCGACACCGCCGACCAGGTAAGTGCGTGTGACACTGCCGTATCGATAATGTTCGCTGCGGCAGCGATCACACGATATCGCATGCACGACGGCGACGGGTGCTTTTGCGTACGATATCGCTAGCAATTGCTAGAAATATCGTAGCGTGTAAAGCCTGCTTTAGTTACTATCCCGGGCAATGCTAGGTGCTACAGCTAGTATATATATATATATATATATATATACACACACACACACATACACACACAGTATATATACATATATAAAACTAATTTAAACGTCCTATAAAACATATCAATCTTTCTACAAAAAATATGTAGATTTACCAACCCTGCGATGGAACTTGAACCCCCCATCTCCCGGTGCCGCACTCACCTCATACTTGGATCTTATTACAGCGAGGGCATCGATCAGCTGCTGTTGGAAGCTTTTCCTGAGTGTGGAGACTTTCTGTAAATACCAGACAGCAAAGAGGTCAAGAGGGGAGCAAATACCTGCAAACTAAAATGTATCCTATATGAATAACCAACAAGAAGATGTCACCTCATAACCTGATGAGCGGGGATTAGAGATGTGGAATATGAAGCCAATAAACAATACATACATAATGTGTCACAATACGGCCCTGGGTGGGTTTGGTCTGCGGCAAATGAAGATATTTATTAGCTCTATGTAAATTATTAAAAAGAGCTACAGACCTCCAGCTATAGGTCACAGCTTAGACTCCCACCCACAGTAAGGTGCCCCTGTTTATAAGTTGAATGTAAAAGAATTTTACCCCCCGGAATAATAAAACTTAGAAGGTGCCCATTACTGGAGGTGTGTGACGTGTAGTGTACGATATAATGTGCTGTGTGTTGTGCTCCCATGCTGCAAATTTGTATTAATGTATGCAACTCAATGCCATCAGTCGCAATCCGTCGTTACTACAAGTCTATGGGGAAAAAAATGAATCCTGCAACTTATTTTGCAGGATACCGTATTTTCTCAAGGCAACAGTTTGTGACTGATGGAAAAAGACTGAAGTGTGAAAGTAGCGTTATGCGGGCTTTCCACGAGACGATATATTGTGCGATATGTCGTCGGGGTCACGGTTTTCGTGACGCACATCCGGCATTGCGCACAACGTCGTCTCGTGTGACACCTCTGAGCGACGCAGTATCGCTCACAAATCGTGAGTCGTGTACTCGTCGTTAACTTTCATAATCTCGTTTATTTTCATGGGTGCAGGTTGTTCATCGTTTCCGTGGCATCACACGTTGCTCCGTGTGACACCCCGGGAACGATGAACACAGCGTACCTGCCTCCCACAGCACCCGCCGGCTTAAAGGAAGGTTGCCATGTGACGTCGCTGTGACGCCGAACGTCCCTCCCACTTCAGGAAGTGGATGTTCGTCGCCCACAGCGAGGTCGTCCGGAAGGTAAGTATGTGTGACGGGGGTTAAACGAGTTTGTGCGCCACGGGCAGCGATTTGCCCGTGACGCAAAAACGACGGGGGCGGGTACGATCGATTGTGAAATCGCACAATCGGTCGTCCCGTGTAAAGCCGGCTTTAGGCTACTTTCACATTTCTGTCATTTTCCCTCAGTCACAATCCGTCGCTTTGAGAAAAAACTGAATCCTGCAAAATAATTTGCAGGATTCCGTTTTTTCCCATAGAGTTATATTAAAAACAGATTGCGATGGATGGGCTTGCGTTGCATCTGTCGCGCGACTGATCAGTCGTGGAATGACTGACCGTTGGGCGGGAGCAACACACAATGTAACGTTTTTCCGAGCGTCGAAACAATGCATTGCACAGGATTCGGTCACAATCCGTCAAGAGGTATAATGGTTGTCTATGGTGCAGGATTCCGTCATTTTCTAGTGATCATGCTCCGTATGTACACAATCACATTGCAAAGCTCTAAAGCTGGTACGACGGATCCGTTTTTTTACAGGGATCCGTCGCATCAGTCACAAAACGGATTGTGACTAATGGAAAAAAAGTGATGTGTGAAAGTAGCCTTAGTGAGATGTTTCTACTGTTACTGAATTATAATTATCAGCATTTCATGTTTTTAAACTTTTATTGACAAAAACATTGTTTTGTGTTTATTACGCAATTTGTTGGTTTTTTTTTAAGTCACTTTTTGTTCTAGTCTAGAAGTATTAGTTGAAATTTTTTGCCCCAAATTTATCAATTTGGCACATAAGATTCATGAATTTGGTGCAAAAAAAACAAACACTTTTTTTTCTTACTTAAGGCTATGTGCGCACTAGAAAGTGCCTTTTTCTTAAGAAAAATCCGGACCCTCTGAAAGATTCCCGCACCCACGGTAAAAACCGCGATAAAACCGCACCCTCATTTTTGAGGGGGTTTGCAGTGGATTTTCCGCGGATTTTTCACAAGTTGGTCCCTGCGGATTTTTACCATTATCTATGGCAAAAACCACAGGTACCTGCGGAAAAGAAGTGACATGCTCATTAATTTTGCAGCGGAAAATCTGCGGGCATAAAAAAAACGCAGTGTGCGCACAGCATCTTTTAAAACCCATAGCATTTGCTGAGGAATGACTGCAGCAATGTTAGACACATTTTCTGCAGCAAATCCGCGGTAAATCCACAGCGGGCGCACAGGGCCTAAAACTGTTTTTGCAACAAAAATTGCACCAAAATTTTAAAAGTCAAATACCAGGTGAGATGGAGGGGGGATCGCACCAAACGTTTTCATTTTTTATAAAGTTGCAATTGATGAATCGGGATAAAACATCTGGAATTGCTACGCTCCATCTACAAAGCGGACAACAAAAAAAACAGGTGGCTACATGATAAATAAGGAGCAAACAACAAAAAAGTGCAATCCATAGAACACTAGACAAAAAACAAAGGCAATGATGATTTGGGGGCCTCAATATTTACGGTGTTAATCCTTATTTTTCGCCCTTTACCCTGGTTGCTGGATATCGGCTTTTGGGCCTGTGAGGTAAATCCGGAGATATGACGATAAATCATGATATTCAAGTATGTCAGGAAGCCCTCTCCTGGTGTCACCCCCCCTTTCCTTCACACAACTGGTTTAGCAACAAATCCCATGGCCATGTCCTGTGATATGGAGATGAGGTGGTGTAGGGACAATGGACACAGGATGACTCCCTGCCGTCCCCCTGTAGTGGGGGCTGCTAGCTAATTAGCAAGGCTATGGAAATAGCCAGACAGAACGACTCCAGTAAAAAATGGTTCATATCTCGCAAGCCATATTTCCGATAAATATGGCAACCATAAAAATGGTGTCTCTGCATGCGGACGACGCCGGCACACCCTTTTTATGGGAGCAGGACATTGGGAAATGCCCCAGGCGTGATATCAGCCAATGGGGAACTGGCAGACAGGTCATGAGTCCCCTCGTTCTGTAGCTAAATTCATAACTGTCACAATGAGAGCATTGGCGTCTGCCTACGACGCTCCCAGGCAAAGTTATGGCCAATATCCCCTTTGCTGGATAATTCTGATCCATGCAGGGGGAGTGGCAGTGCTTCCCTGTGAGGTCACTAAGGTAGGAGGGGACCTGGATGTGCCCAGGTTGATAACCCTACTTCGGCCATTTTCCAGTGTTCTTCTGCTCGGGGGCCTGGTTGGGAAAGACCTGTGAGGGAGTTCCTGGAAACCTGGTCTACAGCGCCCCCCTGTGGCCAGACGCAACAAGGTAACTGCTGGAACTGTGTATGCCTGTTTGTAACCCATGCTTTGATTGTAACTGTACTCTGACATATGTATATTCTGTAGATTCCCTATTGTATATATTGTAGTTTCTAGTGTGCTTTAGGCTGATTAAATTATATAATTAATCTTGGGCTGTTCTGTTATCTCGATCTTGAATCCCACGTCTGTGTGTTCGGCTAATAGTTACCGTAAATCGGTTGGTGGCAGCGAATTGTGCCAAGGATTATTGTGGGGAGGCCAGTGAGATTCGGGAAGATATTATATATTCCGCCCGCGGAGGTCGGGGGAATATATACCCTACTCTCACCGGGGACCCTTCAATAATCGGCATAAGTAGTATAGCGGCCTCCTTGCTTATGGTCGGGCAATTCCATAATTGGCCTGACTATAAGAGGGGCGCTAGAGAGCGCGTCACGTGCTCTGTCTGTCGGTCGGGAGGTATAAAGGAGGGGTGACCCCCACTTGTTACCCCCCGATTGTGACGTACTGGTAGCCAGCGCGGGGGATTTCTGAGTGACCCCCCCGGTGGTTTGTGACATATTGGTGGCATAGCGGTGGGATCGAGATAATAGTGTGTGTGAGTGTGAGACCCATACTCCCAGACACTAAAGACTGCCTGCAGCAGCTGTGGCTGCTGGGGTCTTCAGACTAGCTCAACACTAGAGTGTCAGAGTGCAGATACTGTAAGGCAGGGGTGGGGAACCTTTTTACTGCCGGGGGCCATTTGGAATTTCCTACTAACCTTTGGGGGCCGCACAACATTATCAACCTGAAAAATAACCCTGCTATATTTGGTCAAACGATTAATTAACTCACCCCTATTGTGGTGGCCGGAGCTGCTTCTCTTTGGTACGATTGTGATGTTCGGTGATATTGATCATCTTGTTTCTCACAGCTGCTTTTCCAGGTTTGTCTCTGTCTGGAGATGCTGGGGGCATACACATCACAGGAGGGGCCGGGGCGCATAAATTACAGGAGACACTGGGAGTACACATCACAGGAGGGGCTGGGGCATATACATCACAGGAGGGGATGGGGCATATACATCACAGGAGGGGCTGGGGCATATACATCACAGGAGGGGCTGGGGCATATACATCAGTAGGGGGCATGGACAGCCCTGGCGGTGGCACAGGCATTACTGGGGACACGCACAGCACTGGGTGGCAGCACGCACTGCACTGGGTGGCAGCACGCACTGCACTGGGTGGCAGCACGCACTGCACTGGGTGGCAGCACGGACTGCACTGGGTGGCAGCACGAGGGAGACAGACAGGTCTGGGGGAACATAGACATCAACAGGAGAGCACGGACTGGGGAGCATAGAAAGCAGTGGGAGGGTACAGACAGCAGTAGCGAGTTAAGAGCACTGAGGGGTGGCACACAGCACTGGGGAGCATGGACAGCATAAGGGGGGCACAGACAGCACTCACCGTGGCATGGACAGCACTGGTGGCAGCATGGACAGCATTAGGTGGTGCGGACAGCACTGGTGGGGGGGCATAGACATCACCCAGGGGGTACAGACAGCACTAGGGGGGGCACGGACAGCAGTGAGGGGTTACACCGCGCTGAGGGGGTACACAGCACTGTGGTGTACACAGCATTAGGGGGTACACACAGCACTAGGGGGTACACACAGCACCTGGGGGTACACACTGTACTAGGAGGTACACAGCACGAGGGGGTACACACAGCACGAGGGGGTACACACAGCACGAGGGGGTACACACAGCACTAGGGGGTACACAGCACGAGGGGGTACACAGCACGAGGGGGTACACACAGCATTAAGGGGTACACAGCACAAGGGAGTACACAGCACAAGGGAGTACACACGGCATTAAGGGGTACACACAGCATTAGGGGGTACACACAGCATTAGGGGGTACACACAGCATTAGGGAATACTCACTGTACTAGGGGGTACACACTGCACTAGGGGGTACACACTGCACTAGGGGGTACACACTGCACTAGGGGGTACACACAGCATTGGGGGGTACATACAGCACGAGGGGGTACACACAGCACTAGGGGGTACATACAGCACTGGGGGATACACACTGTACTAGGAGGTACACAGCACGAGGGGGTATACACAGCACGAGGGGGTATACACAGCACGAGGGGGTATACACAGCACGAGGGGGTACACACAGCACGAGGGGGTACACAGCACGAGGGGGTACACACAGCATTAAGGGGTACACACAGCATTAAGGGGTACACACAGCATTAAGGGGTACACACAGCATTAGGGGGTACTCACTGTACTAGGGGGTACTCACTGTACTAGGGGGTACACACTGCACTAGGGGGTACACACTGCACTAGGGGGTACACACTGCACTAGGGGGTACATACAGCATTGGGGGGTACATACAGCACGAGGGGGTACACACAGCATTGGGGGGTACACACAGTACGAGGGGGTACACACCACTGAGCGGGGGGGGGCAGCGATGGGTTGAGTACTCGCAGTGAGGGGGAGGGAGAGTCACACACACACAGCACAGTTTCGGGAGGCTGGTAAACCTGCTGCAGCTCTTCTGTGTGACTTTATCGCAGCGTGCTGCTACCCGCCCACCAGAGCACACAGGCCGGGGATAAGCCTAGAATGTATGGGCTGCAGTCAGGTCCTGGAAGTCAGGATCTGGAGAGAGCCCATACATTCTAGCACAGGGCATCAGGCAGTGGGATTTAAAGGGCCGGCAGCCGGGAAAAGTGCGGCTGCCACCAAAGCACAATGGTCCCCGGGAATGTGCCCGGGGGCCGCATAAAATGTCGTCACGGGCCGTATACGGCCCGCGGGCCGGAGGTTCCCCACCCCTGCTGTAAGGTGTGTGGAGGCATCAGGTGTCAGTTCTGTGTCAGTGACCAAAAGTCTGCAAGAATGGCTGATGGCACCAGGAGCAGAGCTATGCAACTGGCCAATGCTAAGGCAGGAGCCGAAGAGAGGGAGGACGGTGCTGTGGACAGCAATGAGGAGGTTGCCCACGAGTCCTCCAGGAGCTCGACGCCAGAAAACCGTTCTGCCGAGGACATTGCGCAACCTGGCACTGCTGGACAAGATGAGGAGGAGCTCACCCAAGGTTCCTCAACGAGCCAGATGCCAGCCCTCCGCTCTGAAAGGGACAGTGAATCACCAGGCTCCGCAGCGTGCCGCAGATCACCACGTGCCATTCCACCGAGCCTGGGAGGCTCGGATAGCCTTCTTCAAATGGCTATGGCCCTTCTCCAGGCTGGAGACCAGAAGGGCTACAAGGAACTCCTGGCAGAGCGCAGGGCAGAGCGGCACGCAGAGCGTGAGGCTGCGGAGCGAGAGCGGCAGGCAGCGCGTGAAGAGCGAGAGCGACAGGCAGACCGTGACTACCAGCTGCAGCTAGCTCAGCTCCGGCCCTCATCAGCCACATGTGACCTTCAAAACACCAAACTTCCAAAGGTCCGTGTTGAGGACTTCCCAGTGCTGGAGAAGGATGGAGACTTGGACTCTTTCCTGACTGCTTTTGAACGGACTTGCTTGCAGCACCATCTGAACAAGGACCAGTGGGCCAAATACCTGACCCCCCGTTTAAGGGGTAAGGCCCTGGATGTCCTTGGGGACTTGCCTGCTGAGGCAGATCAGGGCTACGACACCATCAAGCGGGCCCTGATCCAACAGTACAACCTCACCCCGGAGTCCTACCGCAAGAAGTTCCGGAGCCTACAGAAGGGACCAAAGGACTCCTGGGCTGACCACCGGCGGGCACTTGCCCGAGCTGCCGACCACTGGACCCAAGGCCTGCAGCTTTCCACCGGACCGGAGATCCTGGACTTGTTCATCACGGAGCAACTCTTGTGGAACTGCCCTGAGGATCTCCGCCAGTTCATCCGAGACCAGAAGCCAAAGGGGTCCACGGCTACAGCTGCCCTTGCCGATGACTACACCAACAACCGGGCCCCTGAGGCCAGGAGAGCGGCCACCAGCAGCACCTGGAGAGGGGGTAAGATGAATTCTGCGACTGCCCCACCTGCGCCTAGACTGCAGGGGGTGTCCCCCTCAACTCCCCTCTCCAGGCCCGTGGCGGAACCAAGACGGTGCCACCAGTGCAACCTACCTGGACACTTCAAGGCCATGTGCCCTCAGCGTCCCAAGGCCCCGGCTCCGTCCCCGTCCCAAGGGCCGCCCAAGGTGTATTGTGTGGGTGGGGGTGGTGGTAGGTCCCTGGACAGCTTCCAACCTGTCACCGTCGGCCGGTCTGTGACCATAGGACTGCGAGACAGCGCCTCGGAGGTGACTCTGGTGCGGCCTGAGATGGTGTCCCCCCAAGACTTGATCCCTGGAAAAACCCTCGCTGTCTCCGGGATTGGAGGCATTGACCCGGCGCTGCCTGTTGCTAACATTTATGTGGACTGGGGCGCAGGGCGAGGGGTGAGGGAGGTGGGGGTAACTGATCGGATCCCTGCAAACGTGCTACTTGGGACAGATTTGGGGCAGATAACCTCCCAGTTTGGGCCCCAACCAAGGGCTGAACCTTCAGCCCGTACTGACATGCCTCCGGACAATGTTAATGTGTTATCTATGAATGATGTAAGGGAGGAGGGAGTGAACTCTGATATTTCTGCTTGCATAGACACCATAGACACACACTCAGCTGCAGCTGTGACAGGGGAGGGGGTCAGAGAAAGGTGTGACAATGCCTCTACAAGTAACCAGCCTGTGAGCTGGGATCTGTTGCCCTCTGCAGGGATAAGCAGAGAGCAGGGTGCTGCAGGGGGAGGACCAGTGTGTGGGGTGGGGGCTACCACAGCAAATGTGGGGTCCCCAGAGATTTCACAGCGGGGTTCTGTTGCTGCAGGAGGGGAACAGGCAGGTGAGATTGGGGCCGGTCCAGGAGCGGAAGTGCTCCCAGGTAAGATCTCGGTGCATGGTTCCCCCACAACCGGGGTGTCAGGAAGCCAGGTCGGTCTGCCTGAACCGGCGACTTGGTCAGGAACGGAGGAGGAGCAGGCACGACCCACGGTCGCAGCGGCTGTGGCCGCTGTCACCCGCAGTGGGAGTGCTGGAAGCCAAGGGGCCTCCCGGAGGTCCGATAGCTCTTCCCCTTCTGACCAAGTGGCAGCCGAGTCAGGTGGAGGCCAGGACACAGGTCCCGGGGTACTGACTGAAGATGTGACAGTCTCGTCGATTCTGGCCACATCTAGTCAGGGGTTTCAGGCAGCGTTAGAAGCTGACGACAGCCTGAAAGCTCTTAAGGAGCAGGCGGCACAGCCTCCCTCGGACTCGGACCCGGAGCGAGTGGTCTGGGACCAAGGACGGCTGTACCGGGCCACGGTCCAGCAGGGTTCACCGGAGGCGTGGCCCAGGGACCGACAGTTGGTGGTACCCTATCCGTTCCGGACGGAGTTGTTGCGGATCGCACATGAGATTCCGATGGCCGGACACCTAGGGATCGCTAAGACCAAGGCCAGGTTAAACCAGCATTTCTACTGGCCAAAAATGGGGGCCGATGTGGCTGCCTACTGCCGTTCGTGTGAAACCTGTCAGAGAGTGGGGAAGGCGGGGCCACACCCCAAAGCCCCACTAGTATCTCTGCCAATCATCGATGAGCCTTTCAGGAGGGTGGCTGTGGATCTGGTCGGCCCGCTGGCCATCCCCAGCAGCTCCGGGAAACGCTTCATACTGACGGTAGTGGACTATGCCCCCCGGTACCCAGAAGCAGTGGCCTTGTCGTCCATTCGGGCTGACAAGGTGGCCACCGCATTGCTGGAGATTTTCTCCCGAGTGGGTTTTCCCCAGGAAATGCTCACTGACCGGGGGACCCAATTCATGTCCCAGCTGATGGAGGCCCTCTGTAAGCAAGTCCAGGTGCGACATCTGGTGGCCAGCCCGTACCATCCACAGACTAATGGCCTGTGCGAGCGGTTCAATGGCACCTTAAAGCAGATGCTTAAGATGTTGGTCGACTTCCATGGGCGTGACTGGGAGCGGTATCTCCCACACCTGTTATTTGCTTACCGGGAGGTTCCACAGGCCTCAACAGGATTCTCACCGTTTGAGCTCCTGTACGGGCGACGTGTGCGGGGCCCCCTGGCTCTGGTGAAAGAGGCTTGGGAAGGGGATTTGGCCACCCCTGGAGTGTCGGTTATCGAGTATGTCATGCGCTTCCGGGACAAAATGCAGGCCTTGACGCAACTGGTACACGACAATATGGCTCAAGCCCAGGCCGATCAGAAGCGTTGGTACGACCAGAACGCTTGTGAGAGGACCTACCAAGTGGGTCAAAAGGTGTGGGTACTGGTCCCCGTACCACAGGACAAGCTTCAGGCAGCCTGGGAAGGCCCATACCTCGTGTACCAGCAGCTCAACCCTGTAACGTACCTGGTCACCCTGGACCCTGCCCGTGGAAGGCGGAAGCCCTTCCATGTGAACATGATGAAGGCACATCATGAGCGGGAGGCATGTGCACTCCCTGTGTGCAACCTGCCCGAGGAGGGAGAAGCGGAAACCCTCTTGGATATGCTAGCCCAGGTCAGGGCAGGCGGATCCATTGAGGATGTGGAGGTTGGCCACCAGCTCTTGGAGGACCAACGGTCCCAGCTGTGGGCCACCCTACACCCCTTCCGGGGGTTGTTTACCAACCAGCCCGGAAGGACTGACTTGGCTGTCCATCACGTGGACACTGGGGATCATCCCCCGATCCGGCGTTCAGCATATCGGGTCTCCCTGGAGGTGCAGCAACACATGCGCCAGGAGATTGACGAGATGCTGAAGCTGGGGGTGATCCAGGCATCCAACAGCGCTTGGGCCTCGCCTGTAGTCCTCGTCCCTAAGAAGGACCGAACCACTCGGTTCTGCGTGGACTACAGGGGGCTCAATGCTGTCACGGTCGCCGATGCGTACCCAATGCCACGCATCGATGACCTGCTCGATCAGTTGGCCGGGGCTCAGTACCTGACCATCATGGATCTGAGCCGGGGATATTGGCAGATCCCCCTGACTCGCAAGGCCAGGGAACGCTCTGCCTTTATTACCCCATTTGGACTGTACGAGTCCACGGTGATGCCATTCGGGATGAGGAATGCCCCTGCCACTTTCCAGCGGATGGTCAACACCCTGCTCAAGGGACTTGAAGGGTACGCGGCCGCGTACCTGGATGACATTGCCGTCTTCAGTCCCACCTGGGAGGACCACCTAGAGCATCTAGCACAGGTGCTCAGGCGGATCCACCGGGCAGGTTTGACCATCAAGCCGGGAAAGTGTCAGCTGGCCATGAGCGAGGTCCAGTACCTCGGTCACCGGGTAGGTGGGAGAACACTGAAGCCCGAGCCTGAGAAAGTGGAAGCCATCGCATCCTGGCCCACCCCCAGGACCAAGAAGCAGGTGATGTCCTTCTTGGGGACCGCTGGGTACTATAGGAGGTTTGTTCCATGCTATAGTAGCCTGGCAAAGCCCTTGACGGACCTCACCAAGAAGAAGCTGCCCTCTGCAGTCGATTGGACAATGGACTGCGAGACAGCCTTCCGGGCCCTAAAGGACGCCCTGTCCAGCCCGCCCGTGCTACAGGCAGCCGACTTCACGCGGCCGTTTGTAGTACAGACCGACGCCAGTGACTTCGGCCTCGGTGCGGTGCTCAGCCAGGTGGACTCTGCGAGCCAAGAGCACCCAGTCTTGTACCTGAGCAGGAAGCTGTTACCAAGGGAAGTTGCCTATTCCACGATGGAGAAGGAGTGCCTGGCCATAGTGTGGGCCCTGCAGCGTCTGCAACCCTATCTATACGGGCGCCACTTCATCGTGGAGACGGACCACAATCCCCTCAGCTGGTTGCACACCGTCTCTGGGACGAATGGGCGATTGTTGCGATGGAGCCTTGCGCTCCAGCAATACAACTTCACCATTCGCCACAAAAGGGGCCGTGACCACGGTAACGCAGACGGGCTGTCCCGACAAGGAGAGGTCGCGGACGGGCGCACGGGGGAACACCGGAGTGTGCTGCCCCCTAGCGCCCTCAAAAGGGGGGAGGTGTGAGGTAAATCCGGAGATATGACGATAAATCATGATATTCAAGTATGTCAGGAAGCCCTCTCCTGGTGTCACCCCCCCTTTCCTTCACACAACTGGTTTAGCAACAAATCCCATGGCCATGTCCTGTGATATGGAGATGAGGTGGTGTAGGGACAATGGACACAGGATGACTCCCTGCCGTCCCCCTGTAGTGGGGGCTGCTAGCTAATTAGCAAGGCTATGGAAATAGCCAGACAGAACGACTCCAGTAAAAAATGGTTCATATCTCGCAAGCCATATTTCCGATAAATATGGCAACCATAAAAATGGTGTCTCTGCATGCGGACGACGCCGGCACACCCTTTTTATGGGAGCAGGACATTGGGAAATGCCCCAGGCGTGATATCAGCCAATGGGGAACTGGCAGACAGGTCATGAGTCCCCTCGTTCTGTAGCTAAATTCATAACTGTCACAATGAGAGCATTGGCGTCTGCCTACGACGCTCCCAGGCAAAGTTATGGCCAATATCCCCTTTGCTGGATAATTCTGATCCATGCAGGGGGAGTGGCAGTGCTTCCCTGTGAGGTCACTAAGGTAGGAGGGGACCTGGATGTGCCCAGGTTGATAACCCTACTTCGGCCATTTTCCAGTGTTCTTCTGCTCGGGGGCCTGGTTGGGAAAGACCTGTGAGGGAGTTCCTGGAAACCTGGTCTACAGCGCCCCCCTGTGGCCAGACGCAACAAGGTAACTGCTGGAACTGTGTATGCCTGTTTGTAACCCATGCTTTGATTGTAACTGTACTCTGACATATGTATATTCTGTAGATTCCCTATTGTATATATTGTAGTTTCTAGTGTGCTTTAGGCTGATTAAATTATATAATTAATCTTGGGCTGTTCTGTTATCTCGATCTTGAATCCCACGTCTGTGTGTTCGGCTAATAGTTACCGTAAATCGGTTGGTGGCAGCGAATTGTGCCAAGGATTATTGTGGGGAGGCCAGTGAGATTCGGGAAGATATTATATATTCCGCCCGCGGAGGTCGGGGGAATATATACCCTACTCTCACCGGGGACCCTTCAATAATCGGCATAAGTAGTATAGCGGCCTCCTTGCTTATGGTCGGGCAATTCCATAATTGGCCTGACTATAAGAGGGGCGCTAGAGAGCGCGTCACGTGCTCTGTCTGTCGGTCGGGAGGTATAAAGGAGGGGTGACCCCCACTTGTTACCCCCCGATTGTGACGTACTGGTAGCCAGCGCGGGGGATTTCTGAGTGACCCCCCCGGTGGTTTGTGACAGGGCCAGATCCTGACTGATGGCCCATTCTTATGGAGTTAATCACAATTTCTATATTTTTGTTCTCCCGCTTTTTTAGGATTGATTACTGGTTCTGAATAGGATTGGGATCTGGGACTTTTTCTGGCCATGGACCCAAAATGTCAACATTTTCTTCCCTGAGCCGCTTAGCTATTACTTTTATCTTCTGACACGGTCCCCTTCTTTTTGGCTGATATCCATCATACCAGGGCGAACTGTGAAAGTCTTGAAAACTCAGGATTATCAAAACTGTAAATATTGAGTCTTTACATAAACTTGATGTATTTATCAAAAAAAGTTTAAAAACTTATGAAATCTTATAATTATACTCCAGTAATCAAAGAAACATGTGACTTAAAATCTAAAAACACTGAAGCAGGAAACTGTGTGAAAAACAAGATTTGGGTCAGTCTGAAAACTTTTCGCGACAATGGTGGCCCCGTACCATGGATGAGTTATTACCGGGCCCTCTGAAGTCTCCTATACATGCTACTTATACAAGCACGTGTTACCTTTTTGTGAACCGTTTCCAGATCCCGCACGGTATCATTCATACGGTTGTAAAGTTCCAGCGCTTGAGCCTCAATTTTCTGATTGTATTCTGCTTGTAGAGCATTTTTTTGTAAAACGACCTCTTTCTTCAAAGTGTCAAGTGACTAGAAGAAGACAGAGCACAGCAATTTCAATGGAGATGAAATATAGTCAGAACATTAGCAAAGCATTGGGGGCAGGTAGGATGGAAGATTGGACTATGTAGGATTTGTTTGTAGTCCGTAACCATGGTGATACACAAGTCTTCATTGAAGCTGTTAATCAAAAAATGAATATTCTCCCACTTTTCCCGCCCAGCCCTCTGCCGGCATCAGTTATTCACTCAGACTATCATATTACTGCCCGAGTATTGCAGCGCAATTCTCGGACTGGCTAGTGTCTCTTCTGACCCAAGCGTGGCAGCTTGTTTTTCTATGCAGCTGTCATGCTCAGGTGAGGAAAAAATTAATATTCTCCCACTTTTCCTGCCCGGCCCCTCGGCTGGCATCAGTGATTCACTCAGACTGTCGTATTACTGCTCGAGGATTGTAGCACAATGCTCGGACTGGCCGTCTGCTCTTCTCACCTGAGCGTGACAGCCGCATAGAAATACAAGCCGTCATCCTTGGGTCAGAAGAGCAGTCAACCAGTCCGAGTATTGCTCTGCAATCCTCGGGCAGTAATATGGCAGTCTGAGTGAATCACTGACGTCGGCAGCGGGCTGGGTGGGAAAAGTGGGAGAATATTCATTTTTTCATTAAAACAATTTTCAATCACTGCTGCAGACAGAGGGTGGGCATGATTATAGGTGGGGGAAGGGGGTGAATATTCAGTTTTTCATTAACACAATTTCCAATCACTGATGCAGGCAGAGGGATGGGTGGGAAAAGTGAGAGAATATTCATTTTTTTCATTAACACACTTTCTAAGCACTGACACCGGCAGAGGGGTAGGCAGGAAAAGTGGGAGAATATTCATTTTTTCATTAACACACTTTCCAATCACTGATGCAGGCAGAGGGGTGGGCGGGATTTTAAGCAAGGGAAGGGGGTGAATATTAATTTGCAATTAACACAGTCCAATCACTGATGCTGTCACAGAGAAGTGGGCAGAATTATGGGCAGGGGAAGGGGTGAATATTAATTTTGCATAACAGGCGACCCAATCACTGAATACAAAATATAAGACATTCCCCGAAAAAAAAACCTAGTGCATCTTTTTGAGCTAAAGACAATATGGGATCCGGTCCTTTTTTCGGAGAAACACAATATCAGGCACTGTCTTCTTCATGATCTCAGGCAGGTATGTTTGACACTGAAACCCTGTGATGTTTCAGAGAAAAATATACTATAAAGGCCACATTAAAGACGAGTCAGACAGGGGGATCCCATGGAGTGACAAGTCTCTCCATATACATACATTCAGGGAGAGACCTGTCAGTCACTGGCCGCGGGTGGGGAGAAGCTGCCGGGGAACTGCTTGTCTGACTAGTCTCGAGCATGGTTCAGTCCCTGGTGGCTATTAACTCCTTCACACCTTTGGAAATTTTCTGTTTTTCCTCCCTTTCTTCCAAGAGCCATAACATTTTTTATTTTTCTGTCAATATAGCCATATAGGATTTTGTTATTTGGACGAGTTGCACTTTTGAGTGACACCATTCATTCTGTCCCATATTATACTGGAAAATGGGAAAAAAATCCAAGTTGTTGTTTTATTTTCAATGGGGCAAGAGGGTGTTGAAATGAACGTTTGCGGGGTTTTTCAATATTTTTCACTTTTTATTGGATGTAATAATATCCTTAGGGGACTTGAAGCATCGATCGTTCGATCAATTTTGCTGTACATAGTAGTGCATCAGCACTGCATTGTATTGCAGAAATCAAAATCTCCTATGCCCAACATTCACATGAGTGACAAGCACAGGCATTATCAGATGACCCCTGGCTGTCACAACAACTCATTGGCACAGCACGATCACATCAAAGGCGTGATGATTGGCAGGTGGAATGACGCACCCCCTGTGAGAAATTGTCAGAAACTGACAGTGGGATTTAACAGGTTAACAGTCATGGAAGGATCGGAGATCTGCCCGCGGCTGTTAGAGGGACATGACGGCTGATTTGTGTGGGAAAAGATGAAGGCTCAGCGTGCGAGCCCGCATCAAAGGCACGGACATCACATATGAAGTAAGTTTAAGTCACATCTCATGAAGGGCTTAGGCTAGTTTCACACTTGCGTTGAATGGTATCCGTTGCATTGCGTTGTGTGATGGATGCAACGGATGTGTTGCATATAGTGGCACAACGGATGCTGCAAAACAACGCAATTCGTTTTGTTTTTTTACAGTTTTACCGTCGGCAGACTACTGTGAACGATCAGCTGATCGCTAACAGTAGTCGGCCGCCGGGTGATCAGCCGATCACTCACAGTAGCCGGCCGCCGGGTGATCAGCCGATCACTCGCAGTAGCCGGCCGCCGGGTGATCAGCCGATCACTCACAGTAGTCGGCCGCCGGGTGATCAGCCGATCACTCACAGTAGCCGGCCGCCGGGTGATCAGCCGATCACTCGCAGTAGCCGGCCGCCGGGTGATCAGCCGATCACTCACAGTAGTCGGCCGCCGGGTGATCAGCCGATCACTCACAGTAGCCGGCCGCCGGGTGATCAGCCGATCACTCCCAGTAGCCGGCCGCCGGGTGATCAGCCGATCACTCCCAGTAGCCGGCCGCCGGGTGATCAGCTGATCACTCCCAGTAGCCGGCCGCCGGGTGATCAGCTGATCGTTCGGTCGCTGACAATGTGTGCGGGGGGCGGGGGCGGAGTGCGAAGTGGGTGGAGCCGAGCGGGGCCATGGCTGAGGATGTCAGTGCCGCGGGGACTGCATCGCTGGGGGACAGGTGAGTGTGTGTGTGTGTGTGTTTTGTGTGTGTGAGGGAGGGAGGGAGCGGAGCCGAGCGGGGAAGTGTCGGGCTCCCGGCACACGTAACCAGGGTTCCTTGGTTACCCGATGTGTACCCTGGTTACGGGTGGAGGGAGCCAGAGAGAGCATGCGCAGTGAAATCCAAAGGATTTCGCTGCTCAAAAAAACGTAACATGCTGCGTTCCTTCCGCCCGACGCAGCTTCAAAATAACGACGCTGCGTCGTCCGGCGGATGCAACGCTGACACTTGCGTTACAGTGCGTCATCCATACAAGTCTATGGAGAATAGCGCAGTGCGTTAACGGACTGCGCTATTCTCCATAGTGACGGACTCCGCTGAACGCAAGTGTGAAACTAGCCTTAAACTATGATTTTCTCTGAAATGTCGCAATGTTTCACAGTGAAACATACCTGGTTGAGATCATACAGCCGGTGCCTGATATATGCTGCCTGTGGATCGGGCATTATATCGGCTGTCAGGGTCCTTTTAAAGGGAATCTGTCACCAGGTTTTGTCATAACATAGGGGGTAACGATCCTGATTCCAGCGATGTGTCACTTACTGTTCTGCTTAGTGTAGTTTTGATAAAATCACAGTTTAATCAGTAGTAGATTATCATTACAGGACTACTTGGCATGCTGCAGATAGTGCAGCATATTCATGAGCTCTGTATGACTGCTAGATCTGCAGCAGAGGAAACATTGATTTTATCAAAATGACAGCAAACAGCTCAGTAAGTGACACATCACTGGAATCAGGGTCTCTGTCTCTAAATTATGCTGCTCTCAGATGGGGGAGCAAAAACCTGCTGACAGATTCCCTTTAACTGAAGACATAATTAGATCTATGCTGCAGCACAGGATCATATAAAGACACTTTCTACGACACTTTTTATGCTTTTTTTCTGGGGATCTGACCTGTGTAAGAGACTGTATGACAATCGTCAACTCTTTTATCTCCACCACTTCGCTCAGGTCAGTCTGTGTGGAGCGATCAGATTCATAGAGGCCGACACGAAGCTGATTGGAGATTGTCTGCCTGCAATAAAGTGAACTGTTATTAAAGGGGTTCACAGGTTTATAACAAATTAAAGAAGTAACATTAGAGAATGAAAAAATAATAATGAAACGAGTTGTCTTGGGCTATTATAACTTGCGCGCGGTGGTGGCACACTCATAGTTCTTTGGAAAACACTACTATCATTTATGACGCGTTATTTGCGCCAAAGACAGAAGAAGAGGATCAAATGAGATGAAGAAGTAAGAATTTACTGTAAACTGGTTAAAAGGGGAGATTAGGGCATCTCATATTGGTGAAGTGGCCATGTGATACCTCAACAATATCAGATCAGTGACTGCAGACTCCTGACAGTGTGCAGAGTGCACACTGTCAGGATTCTTCAGTATTGGCGGTAAGAGTAGCCAGTCATGTCAATGGGGTTTGCAGACTTGCAGTCACGTGCCAACTAGACATGGGCCGCCTCGCTCAATACAAGTGCACTGAGAGAGAACAAGAAAGTCAAAATTCAGACCCGCGGTCCAAATCCAGCCGGTCACTTCATTTTATGTGGCCCCCGAACTGGCCTGCCAGTAAGACCCGGGTGCTTTTCTCTGCCGTCCGTAGTGTCCAGCAGACAAAAGCACCACCAGTTTGCACTGCGCTTGTACTAAAAAGGCTGCCATGCGCAGTGCAAACTGTAGATGCAAGATTATATGGGCTCCTGATAGGTGTGACGCCATTTCCACCACATGTTAGCGGCTCCACTTCCGCTCCAGAGTGCAGCGCGCCATTCTATTAAGTAACTGAGACTCAGGAAAGATATGACTTGCACTCCCCGCCTTTAGCGCTCGCTCACTGCAACAATGAAAGCTGCAGGTGAAAAAGAGCGAAGGATGGTGGGATTTGGGGGATCTACACTGCTGTGGGCATACTTGTGGTGGGATTTTGGAGGGTTATAATACAGGAGGATGACTTTCATGAGATTTGTGGGGTCTATAATGTGGAGGGACACCTGTGATAGGTCTTGGGGGGTGTTCAATGCTAGAGGGATGCCTGTGGTGGAATTTTATGGGTCTATAATGCGGTGGGAACACCTGTGCTGGGATTTGGGGAGTAGACAATGCTGGCAGGACTCCTGTGGTGAGATTTTTTTGGGGGGTTGTGATGTTTTAGGGATGCCTGTCGTTGGATCTCGAGGTGTGTGTGCAGCACCCCTGAAGCCATCAGGGTGCTACAAGGTTCTGCATCCCACCCGGGATGCAGGGCCTACCCCCTAGGTTCCCGGAAGACCAGTGCCGGTCACACACAAAAACTCCCAGTTAATCCCAGTTTTCCCCAACAATCTCCCATACAATGGTACAGGGCTAGGGTCGGACCAATAGATGGCTGCCTAGAGGTGGAGCCAGTCCAGTCCAATAGTTGACCAGGTGGGAGGGGCAGACTGAGGACAGACAGTTAGATAGTCTGAGAGAGTCGAGGAGTGACGGTGGACAGGAGGAGACGCACTGACTCGGGGTTGACAGTAACCTTGTACCCAGGAGGGTAGTTGCCGGTGGAGGACGGTGGAGTACTCCTGGAAGTACACACAGACGGGGTACAGGACCCTAGGAAAGATAGAAGCTCCAAGCCAGTCTGTTAACACCTGCACAGCAAGGGGACCATCAAGGACCTCGCTGACCCTAAGAATCTGAAGACTCAGTAGCAAAGGGAGAACCGCGGACAGGACCAGAGACTCCAACTCCACAGGGTTCACACTACCGTTAGGCAGACAGAAGTGGATAAACCAAAGGACGGAGACTCCCAATTGCTTTACGCCATGGGGACCCATTAACCAGAGACAGGTGCAGGGGAAGAAGGTACCAGATTACTACACTGGCACTGGGACGAAGGGGACCTGGAGGTGAAACCAGCCGGCCTCGGGCAACCAGTTACCACCAACAAGCAGTGAGTAAAGACCAGTTGCACTAGACTACTGTGTGGACTACCTTCTTCCAACGCCCGTCACATTACCCATCCCCTGCTTGCTACCATCACCACCAGCCCCAGTAGTGACATTCTGCAGCGGTGGCTCCATCCATATAGCCGCAACACCGCAAGTGGCATCACGTATGAACACTAATCTAATCCCCTGTAAATATCCCCCATTACAAAAAGGGCCCAGGGCACAGAAGCGGGCAAAGGCCACCACAGTGACAATCTCAAGGTAAACACTGCCCGGGACCGAGTACCCCATATCCCGGGCGTGATATGTGTCATGCTGGGGGACACCCATGGTGGGATTTTGTGAGTCTATAATGCTGTGTGTATGCCTGCCGTGGAATTTTGGCGGTCTTTGATGTCTGTGATGGGATTTGGGGTGTGTGCAATATGATGGGGACACTTTTGATGGTTTTTTTTAGGGGTGTGCGATTCTGGAGGGACAACTGTGGTGGGATTTTGAAAGGTGTTTGATGGTAGAGGATGACTGTGATGGGATTTTTTGAGGTGTATAATGCTGTAAGTATGTGTCGTGATTCTCTGTGCAGTGCATCTCACATACCTGGAGATGCTCTGCAACACTTACAGATCTGGCAGTGTGTCTATTCCTTTGTGCAGAGCATCTTGACATTGGAGATACTCTGCGGCACCGTCCTTGATAATGAACTGGCAGCTTGGTCACCATACTGGAGTCCAGGTTGGTTCTGGGAGGTGCTGGTTTCTCCGCTGTTCCACCTTCCGGGGAATTTCTCAGGCCTCTTTACTGAACATGCTCCCCAGAACTCTGCCAGTTGTATTGTACCACCCCGGGGCTCGGCCGGCTGCCGAGCCGCTCGGATCCGTGCTCGTTGGTGGGGTGGCTCGAGCTCCTTACGGACCCAGTGGTCACGTCGCTCTGAAAGGGAGTTGGCGCTACACGTAGGGACTTCGGTGGAGAGGTCCACGGCTGGAGCCGCGGTTGTTTGTAGGGGGGATTTGAGTTTGTGACGCCACCCACGGGTTGTGGTGAATGAGATGGACACCACCGCTGCCGTTGACTAGGCTCCCGGGGACGGTGTTGCGCAGCTTGGTGTTGACCCTTCCGTGGGTAGGGGGATGATGGTCCCAGGGGGCCCGAGGGAAGGTGCTGAGGCGGGGGGAATGGATGATGCTGGCGTGTCGGTGCGGTGCGCGGCCCGAAGGCACTGTTGTACTCACTATTACAAACACGTTGGAGTCTCTGGTAAACCAAACGGGATGGTGAACGGTGACCGCAGCCGGCTGCAGTTTTCCCCTTATCAGGTTGATGGTTTCTGCCTTTCTCCTGCACCTTACTTATGTAGAAAAAGTTGACTCCTATGCCTAAGCAACGGTAGTCCGCTCCCCGGGAGAGCCCTCTTTGCCCGCAGACGCTGACCCCTTGGGTCTCTATGCCTGGCGGTGGCTTTACCCTAATGGTTGGGCTGTTGTCTTCAGTCGGGTCTTAGGTGGGATAGGTCCTTAAGTCCAGTCCTCAATCAGTTGATTTGACTCAGCCCGGTTGTTTCTGGGCCTCGTACTGGGTCTGAGTACCCCTCCTGCTGCTCCGGTTTCCATTCGGTTCCCCGGATCGGTACCGGCGGTCCACCGTCCGTCCCCGGTCCCTACGGTTTCACCGGCTGTAATTCACAGCTCCTGCAGTCGGCCACCACCATCTGCCTCCTTGCCAGAGGTGACTGGGCTCCAACCCAGACACCTGGTGTAGACTATGGCAGACCTAGGCACAGGTCTGCCCTTGAACTTCACTCCACTCAACTTCACTGTCAAGACTCATCTCCACTCTAGTTTTTCCCGCCTCAGGGCCTGTGAACTCCTCGGTGGGCGGAGCCAACCACCTGGCTCAGCCCCCCTGGTGTGAACATCAAACCCGGAGGGTGGTGACAAGGTTTTGTAGTTTGGCTGCTGTCACCTTCTTTAGGGGGGGGGGCGTGTGTGCATGGGACTACCCGTGGCAACCTGGCTAGTCCAGGGCGTCACAGTATTCTCTGGTTCTGCTGTGTTGCCATAGTTTGTGTGTCTTCTAGTATCTTGATCTTGGTATTCTGACCCCGGACTGTTATTGGACTTTCCTCTACACGCTCCCTATTCTTCTCTTGGACCCCAAACTGACTACGTCTTTGCTTGCTCTCGTTTACTACTACGTGCTCTTCTGGTATTGTGACCCTCGGATTGTGACCTGACTAGCTCTCTGTTTACCCTTTAATATTATACGTGACCTCCTGTTACCAGACCCCAGCTCTCCTGACTATCCTTCCGTTGATGCGACCCCCCGTAAGGTAGTGACAAGTGTTAGATTATGCCTGCGGTGGGACCTGTGGGATGTACCATGGTGAGGGATGCCTGCGGTGGGATTCTGAGGGTTTATAATGTTGTGGGGATGTCTGTGGTGAGAAATTGGGGGTTGTGCAATGTTGGGATTTTGGGGAGTGTATCATGTTGGGGAGGATGCTTGTGGTGGGATCTGGGGGTCTATAATGCTGGGAAATGCCTGTGGTGAGAATTTGGGTGTGTGAGATGCTTGGGGAATGCTTTTATGGGATTGGGGGAGTCTACAATGCTGTGCGGATGCCTGTGGTGGGATATGGGGTGTGTACAATGCTGGAGGTAAAACTTGTGGTGGGATTCACAGCCCCGCAGCAGCCCCCCGCAGCCCTGGGACAGCGCCTGCAGCCTAGCTCTCGTATGACCCCTGGCCAGTTTGTGCATTGCAATCCACGTATCGTGTTGCATGAAGATCTGCAGAAGCCCTTACAAATACCAGCAGCTCTTTGAAGGCAGCCATAATACTGATGTGGCCCTTGGGGAAAAGGAGTTTGACACCCCTGAAATAGAAAGTGCAAATTGCATACATGCGGTCATGTAACCGCCAGCTATCGCCAAAAATACCGGAGAATCCTGACCGTGTGTGTACTACACACTGTCAGGATTCGGATGTTCGCAGTCACATGGCGGACTACAGACTTTCATCCTAAGCCTCTACAACCCCTTTAACAAGCCTAATTACATTTATACAGATCCTCTACGCTGAGTCTGGTAATTTTTAACTCTATCATTTCCAGAGGTCACAGCATAGTGGAAATAGTGGTTACTGATGCCCTTAAAACCAATTATATGTTGTTTTTAAATGATCTTTTTCTCCATAAAAACTATTTTGATAAAGTTATTTTTTTCTAAACCTACCATAATTTTTTTTAACCCATTCATGAGCTTGACATTACCATGTGATCACTCTCTCGCGTACATAAAACCCTGTAATGTTTATGTAGTGCGGGGTATTATGCCTCTCTGTATTAGGCTGGATTCACATATCCATGTTTCAGGGTCCGGGACTCAGATCAGCATACATGAGGTTGACAAGTTTGGGTCAGGAATCTGGCAGTCAATCCATGAATCACAGACCTTGATACATGGATGTGTGAATCCAACTTAAAGGGAATGTGTCACCAGGTTTTTGCTCCCCCATCTAAGAGCAACATAATATAGAGACAGAGACCCTGATTTCAGCGATGTGTCACTTACTGAGCTGTTTGCTGTCATTTTGATAAAATCAAAGTTTTCTCTACTGCAGTTATACAGAGCTCATGAATATGCTGGACTACCTGGCAGCAGGACAAGAAGTCTTGTAATGATAATCTCCTGCTAATTAAACAGTGATTTTATCAACTACATTAAGCAGCCCAGTAAGTGACACATCGCTGGAATCAGGATCTCTGCCCCTATGTTATGCTGCTCTCAGATTAGGTGGCAAAACCTGGTGACAGATTCCCTTTAGGCCTCACTGAATCGCCCGAAGTTGTCATCCGAATGCTATCTCTGGTTTTCATGGATAACACTTGTACCTGTCATAAGCCTACGTAACCTTTCACATGTCCGTGGAAGATCCTTAGAAATGACCGATTTTGATAGGAGCATCAGAATAGAATGCAAGTCTATGGATCCATGGAAAAATCAGACCGCACTGGGAAGATATCCCGGCCCGTTACATGAGAGAAGATGGAAAAACTGATGACACTCGGACCACACTGTGATCAAAGTCTGAGCAAAAAAAAACGGTCCATATTTCTTGTACATGGAAAATACTGAGGTCTCAATGAGGCCTATGGTTGTGTTCACACTGGGTTTTTTTCCAACTTTTTTTTGTTTGCTAAAAACTGGGAAAAAAATGCTCAAAAAATGGTCGCATTCATTTTTATGCAAATTATACTTTCTGTTCATATCTTCAGGCTATGAAATTACGCCAAGTTTTTAAAATATAGTGAGACGACCATTTTTTGGGTGTTTTCCGCTAGGAAGACACTCAATAGTTTACAATAGAAATCAATGGGATGGTTCAAAAGACGCTCAGGGCTTTATTTTAATGCTTTTTGTTACCATTTTTATTTATTTTTGGTTTTATGGTTCAATGGACTTAAAAAGCCGCTTAAAAAAACGCTGATAAAAAATCCAAACAGGATGGCGCCAGGGTCAGAGCTGGCGAGGGCAGCTCAGCCCACCATAGCGGATGGGACCTTCTCTTCCTCCAATTTCGACCCTTAGGCCGGACATTAATCAGCAGAAGAGGCCCGTCTCCTGATGTATATGGGGGTCTCCTGACAGTATGTCGGGGGCGATAAACACTAAGACTGGAACGCTGTGAAGAAGCGCGTTGGTGTTCACTAAGGGGTTAAAAAAAGGGCAGAAATTGACATTAAATGATTAAAAGCGCTACACAAGCCACAAAAATAATACGTCCAAACTGATGTCACCTATACGAGCTGCAACACGGAAATATATATATATATATATATATATATATATATATATATATATAAAAATAAAATAGATAAAAAATATTACATTTTTCACAAAAGTTTGTGACCTAGCAACAGGTGCCTTCTTACATCACGTGACCAATAGCAGCCTACGGCCCACATCCCGCCGCCATGCATGCTGGGAGTTGTAGTTTGTCCACCACTTTCCACATATCATACACTGACATAGAACGCCATAGTCACATCTCCTCCATTACCTGAACTCGATCTCCCGCACATAAGCCTGCACGGCCAGCTCGTCGTCTTGTGGGCCGGGCAGAGCCGACATCTCTGGGCTTCCCCGGTTCTCCATGTTACCCTTCACCATCTAAAGAGCGTGATCGGCGTCCGTATCCATGGCAACCAGTCGCGACTTTGTACGCAAACCTCACTTCCGGTTTAAAAGAGTAGGAGCCGGCCATCTTTGATGTGGGCGCTGGCGCCATATTTGTCTTCTCTCAATATTTGTGGCTTCAATCTCTAATAAATATCTGAACACATCTTAAAATCCATCGAGTTTAATTCTCTCCTTCTTCCTGTTTCTGGAAGAGCTAGCTGACGCCAATGTGGCCACCGCTGTTGTCTCCTATCTGTCTCACACACAAAAACATGGCAGATGTGTCACTCAGGAGCCTGGGAAAGATGGCTAACACGTTATATGGGCAAACAAAGCAGATATTATGCTTCTCCTGAAACTTCTCCATTCAGTTTTACACATTAGATATTCACAGTACAAGTACAGTTGGTGATTTTTGGACCTGCCCTGGGTCTCCTGAGCTGCTCCTGGGACTCCAAATCTGACCTGGGTCTCCAGACCTGCCCCCAGTCTCCTGACGTTCCCCCGGTTCTCCTGAGCTGCTCCTGATCTCCAGACATGCCCCAAATCTCCAGACCTGCCCCGAGGCTCCTGAGCTGCCCCTGGTCTCCTGATCTGCCCCCAGGTCCCCTGACTTGCCCCCATGTCTCCTGACGTGCTCTCAGATCTCCTGACGTGCCCTCTGGGTCTCCTGAGCTGCCCCCTGGTCTGCAGCCTTGCCTCGGATCTCCAGACCTGCCCTGAGTCTCCTTAGCTACCCCTGGTCTCCAGACCTGCCCTGGGTCTCCTGACCTACCCCCGGGTCTCCTGACCTGCCCCCGCATCTTCTGACATGCCCCTGGGTCTCCAGACCTGCCCTCGGATCTCCAGGCCGGTACCCTTGTCTCCAGACCTGCCTCCGAGTCTCCAGACCTGCCCCCAAGTCTGCAGACTTGCCCACGAGTCTCCAGACCTGCCCCCGAGTTTCCAGACCTGCCCCCGATCTCCTGGTCTCCTAACCTGCTCCCGGTCTCCTGACCTGCCCCGGGTCTCCTTAAATCCCCCGGGTCTCCAGACCAGCTTTGGGGCTCCAGACTAGCCTTGGGGCTCAAGACCTGCCCCCAGTCTCCTGACCTGGCCCGGGTCTCCTGAGCTGCCCTGGGACTCCTGAGCTGCCCTGCGACTCCAGACCTGCCCCCAGTCTCCTGACGTGCCCCGGGTCTCCTGAGCTGCCCCTGAGTCTCCAGACCTGACCCCGGGTCTCCTGACCTGCCTCCAGGTCCTGAGCTGCTTTCGGTCTCCAGATCTGCCCCAGATCTCCTGGCCTGCCCCCAGGTCTCCAGACCGGCCCCTGGGTTTCCAGACCTGCCCCCTTGTCTTTAGACCTGCCCCCAATTTCCTGACCTGCTCCAGGTCTCCTGAGCTGTCTCCGGTCTCCAGACCTGCCCTGGGTCTCCTGACTTGCCCCAGCATCTCCTGACCTGCCCCCGGGTCTCCAGACCTGCCCCCTTATCACCAGACCTGCCCCCGAGTCTCCAGCCTTGCTCCTGGTCTCCTTACCTACCTCGGGTCTCCTTACCTGCCCCAGGTCTCCAGACCAGGTTTGGGGCTCCAGACCAGCCCTGGGGCTCCAGACCAGCCCTAAGGCTCCAGACCAGCCCTAAGGCTCCAGACCTACCCCCGGTCTACTGGCCTACCCTGGGTCTCCTGAGCTGCCCTGGGACTCCAGACCTGCCCCCAGTCTCCTGATGTGGCCTGAGCCTTCTGAGATGCCCCTGGGTTTCCTGACCTGCCCCATGGTCTCCAGACTTGACCCCAAGGCTTGTGAGCTGCCTTGGGACTCCAGACCTGACCCAGCTGTCGTAAGCTGCCCCTGGGTCTCCTGAGTCCTGACCTGCCTCAGATCTCGAAGCCTGCCCCAGGTCTTCTGAGCGGCCCCCGGGTCTCCTGACCGGCCCCTGGGTCTCCAGACCTGACCCCAGGTCTCCAGACCTGCCCCTAGTGTTTTGACCTGCTGGGCAAGATATTATGATCTGTACTTGGTCCATGAATGTGAGATGTGAAACCAACCTAAGGCTATGTTCACACTGTATATTTTAAGAAGTCTTTTGGAATAATCCAAGTTGTGGTCTGTTTCACAACACCCCACTCTTTATGACAACCATATACTCTAATACTAGGGTCGGAAACCTTTGGCAATGTCTGATACAGCCAGCACATGGGTTATGTTTGCCTGGCACACTGGGTTAGCGTGCGCATAAAATCGTGCAGTCATTTGCACAATTGTAGGGTTTCAGCCACCGTCCTGATTAGGTACAGCTTGTCGCGTTAACTAAGCATTTATGTTATTCACACGTACTATTACTATTTTTTCATTTATTTACTACAGTGTATTCGCTCATTTTGTTGTTATCTTAGGTTCTTTCAGCCACAGTGACAGGCAGACTTGGCTTTAAAGTCTGTCGTTGTAGCCAAAATCCAAGCCACTGGTAGATTGCTAATGGCCGCACATTTTCTTATGTTTGACGTGCAGCTAATGATGCGGTTGACCAGATTTTGACTGCAGCTGGAGCGAAGCCATCTAATATATAAAGTTGAGCGTATGTGTATGTAATGTGTGTGTGTGTGTGTGTGTGTGTGTGTGTCCGCTAGAGAAATCCGCACCATCGCATTTACAATCACAAAACTTTGCACAGACGCCTCATGTGACTCAGGGAACGTCATATACGATGTTCTAAGAGAAATTTTAACCCCGCACTTTACAGTCATTTGTCAAAAAAACCCCGCTTACTTACTGTTTGGATGTGTGAGGTAATATATTGACTATTTTGACAGTTAGCCTGGATATTTATCAGGTGACCTATAGAAACCAATCACAGCTCTGTTTCTATTTCGCTACAGGTCATTAATAGGACCTGTGATTGGTTGCTATAGGCACGAAGAACATTCTTTGTATAAGAAGCTTATGTGTCAGTTAATATGATTCCGCTGGTCAGAGGGAGAGTGGGAGACAGTGAGAGTGGGAGAGACGGATAGGGTGGGAGAGACTGAGAGAGAGAGAGAGAGTGGGAGTGTGTGAGAGAGAGGGAGAGTGGCACACTGGGGGACAGGGAGACAGACAAAGAGACTTAGTTACTATCCCGGGTAACGCCGGGTACTACAGCTAGTATATTTTAATGGAAACGTATACAGTCATATGAAAAAGTTTGGGCACCCCTATTAATGTTAACCTTTTTTCTTTATAACAATTTGGGTTTTTGCAACAGCTATTTCAGTGTCATATATCTAATGACTGATGGACTGAGTAATATTTCTGGATTGAAATGAGGTTTATTATACTAACAGAAAATGTGCAATCCGCATTTAAACAAAATTTGACCGGTGCAAAAGTATGGGCACCTCAACATAAAAGTGACATTAATATTTTGTAGATCCTCCTTTTGCAAAAATAACAGCCTCTAGTCGCTTCCTGTAGCTTTTAATGAGTTCCTGGATCCTGGATGAAGGTATATTTGAGCATGAACAGCACGCTTCAAATCATCCCACAGATGTTCAATGATATTCAGGTCTGGGGAGTGGGATGGCCATTCCAGAACATTGTAATTGTTCCTCTGCATGAATGCCTGAGTAGATTTGGAGCGGTGTTTTGGATCATTGTCTTGCTGAAATATCCATCCCCTGCGTAACTTCAACTTCGGCACTAATTCTTGCACATTATTGTCAAGAATCTGCTGATACTGCGTTGAATCCATGCGACCCTCAACTTTAACAAGATTCCCGGTGCCGGCATTGGCCACACAGCCCCAAAGCATGATATAATAATAATAATAATAAGTTTTATTTCTATAGCGCCAACATATTCCGCAGCGCTTTACAATTAAGAGGGGACATGTACAGACAATATGAGACAATACAAAATAACAACATTAAGATGCCAGGAGGAGTGAGGGCCCTGCTCGTAAGCTTACAGTCTATGAGGAAATAGGGGAGACACAAAAGGTGAATGGGGGGAGAAAAGCTTGTCATATATGGACCAGCCATCGATTTAATAGGGTATTCAAAAGCAGCTGCATGAACCAGTCGGTGAGAATTTATACAGGTACAGGAGACGAGAACTGGAAGTACATTTTTTGAAGGGCAGAAAGGGACTAGATTAGATCAGGGAAGTTAGGTGATAGGCTAGTCTAAAGAAGGATGATGGAACCGCCACCAAATTTTCCTGTGGTAGCAAGTGCTTTTCTTGGAAAGCCGTGTTTTTTGCCTCCATGCATAACGTCTTTTTGTATGACCAAATAACTCAATCTTTGTTTCATCAGTCCACAGGACCTTCTTCCAAAATGTAACTGGCTTGTCCAAATGTGCTTTTGCATACCTCAGGCGACTCTGTTTGTGGCGTGCTTGCAGAAACGGCTTCTTTAGCATCACTCTCCCATACAGCTTCTCCTTGTGCAACATGCGCTGTATTGTTGACCGATGAACATTGACATCATCTGCAGCAAGATGAAGCTGCAGGTCTTTGGAGGTGGTCTGTGGATTGTCCTTGACTGTTCTCACCATTCTTCTTCTCTGCCTTTCTGATATTTTTCTTGGCCTGCCACTTCTGGGCTTAACAAGAACTGTACCTGTGTTCTTCCATTTCCTTACTATGTTCCTCACAGTGGAAACTGACAGTTTAAATCACTGAGACAACTTTTTGTATCCTTCCCCTGAACAACTATGGTGAATAATCTTTGTTTTCAGATCATTTGAGAGTTGTTTTGAGGAGCCCATGATGCCACTCTTCATAGGAGATTCAAATAGGAGAACAACTTGCAAGTGGCCACCTTAAATACCTTTTCTCATGATTGGATAGACCTGCCTATGAAGTTCAAAGCTCAATGAGGTTACAAAACCCATTTAGTGCTTTAGTAAGTCAGTAAAAAGTAGTTAGGCGTGTTCAAATCAAGAAATTGATAAGGGTGCCCATACTTTTGCATCGGTCAAATTTTGTTTAAATGCGGATTGCACATTTTGTTAGTACAATAAATCTCATTTCAATCCAGAAATATTACTCAGTCCATCAGTTATTAGATATATGAAACTGAAATAGCTGTTGCAAAAACCCAAATTGTTATAAAGAAAAAAGGTTAACAATAATAGGGGTGCCCAAAGTTTTTCATATGACTATATCAGTAGGATAACCAGCTGGCTATAATACCAGGCTGGTAAGGTATATGATTACTAAATAAGTTAAATAGGAGCATGCCAAGGCGCATGTACTGGGCTGGAAAGGTGTGCAGAGCCCATACATGTGCGGCACTGTGACTAGCACCATGGCTGGCACTGAACACTACCCTTCTACCTAGTTATATAACTTGATTGAGGACCTAAGTGATATTGTTCTGGCTTGATGACAAATCTAATTAAAACAAATTATATAAATCAAAGGGCAAAACATCTCTCAGGTGTCCAAATAATAGTTGGAAACATCTAGACAGAGGTTGTAACACAACTGCCACCATAGCCACAACGCAGGAAGACAGCCGGCCTTCTATCGCAATCTGTACATCTCAATATTCGTAAGAAGGTCGACAAGAATTTAACAATAGTTACTCTTGTTCCACTCCCGAGCCTATTATATGTTTTGTATTTTAATTGTGTAGCAGCCATGTTGGCATCCTATATTTTGAGCTGGAAGACCTTATTATAATTCTTCTGACTTGTGAGAGTCATGTTTGGGGGCTATTCACCGAGTGTGCATCTGCTAAAAAGTGTGCAGGATGGCCCTTGGCCTTATGGCTCCGAACAGTATTCCTACTTGTAGTGTAAATTCGTACGTGGAACGCATCAATGACCTGCAGTGGAACGCATTGAGGACCTGCGGTGGAACACATCGAGGACCTGCGAAGGTCCCCTGTGCGTTCCACTGCAGGTCCTTGATGTGTTTTACTTAGGTCCTCGTATTCCAAACAGGAAACAGTACAGTATCACTGGATGTCTGTGTGTATGATCTTACTGCGATCGGATGTGTGTGATGTGTGATGATACTGCTATCGGATGTATGTGTGTGAGAGACGACGGATGCATTCCACAGCGTCCCATGTCCCCCCCCTGCCAGCCAGGAGCAGGGGAGAACCACTGTGGAACACACGAGGACCTGCTGGGAGCAGATGTTTAGGGTCTGGTAAGTACAATTCTCTTGGGGGGGGGGGGTAAACTTACTCCCAACCCATGTTTCCCCCTAAAATAAGCCCTACTCCAAAAATAAGCCCTAGTGCATTTTTCGGGGCATAAAAACCAATATAAGATAGTGTCTTATTTTCGGGCAAACATCAGATACAATGTGATGTCCTAGCATAAATCACTGAGGGAAGTTTACCAGTGTGATTGTCCTTAGCGAGGAAGACTATCTGCCTGTGAATCACGTGTGACTGTCATCCTTTGAGAGGAAAGGTAAAAATATGTGAATCATACAAAAGTCAAGTGACATGACCGTGGCAGTGGAAAGATCTGCTCGTGAGGTGGCTGCCAAAAAAAACACCATGTAAAAGAGTCGCTGAGAGCAGAAGTGCCATGTTTATTAGGTAGTGGGAATCGAGTGAGGCCTGTGAGGCTACAATCCATGAGGCACCATCCTGGCCAACCTCTCTTTTAATAGGTGTTCATGAGACAGCCAAAAAACAAAAAAGTTTTCAGCCTACCGCTGTATGCCTTGAATGTCAAAAGTTTTCTGATGCACGGAGGATCACCAGGATTGGAGGCCCAGGGGAATGAACTTCAAAACATGTAGGAAAACCATCCAGTACCATAACAGGAATCCAACCAGGAAGATAGATGAAAAAGTTTTTCTGTTTTATTTAGATCATAATGTTAAAAATACATACAAAAATTAAAAACATGACCAAAACCTGACATGTTTCGGACCCTAAAACATGGTCCTTACTCATAGGTCAAAGACAGCCACCTAAAAGAAATGTCACTCTTTCAAAACATGTGCGTACGTGTTATTATAACTGGTACGTTGAGTACCCCTTTATAACTCTGTGATGGTATCATGGTACATTTCTTTTTATGAATCAGATCCCACAAGCTGTAAGATCTCTAAATAGAATATTTTCCAATCGTGAAATGTCATCCGAGTCTGAAAGACATAGCAGACATTCTGGAAGTCTGACTGGTCAAATGCCTGCCGGGAATGAGCGGATAACTGAGTAATCATATCAAGTATACGGCAGTGACGGCTTCAAGTAGCTGGTGATGAACGTCATTAGATCCCATATAATGTGTAGATGGTTGACCAGCCGAATTCTGGATTTGGGCTGTACGTCACGTACACTAGTCGGATTATTCTGATATTCCCTTTCAATTTCGTCAAGATCCTTGTAGAGCACAGTCGGGTCTTTATCATAAGTGACCTGAAAGCTTTAAAAACTCCTTGAACGTTCTCCGTCAACATGTCTTTTAAGAAGAAGTTTCACAAAATGTATTTTTTTTTTCGAGAGTAAAAATTAAAACTGCATTTTAATTACGAGTTATTGTGTTTGATGCGCGTAAGCAAAGTGCGCTAGACTTCTGCTAGATAAACACGTTACACAAAGTGAGCGCGGGTACAAAGCCCAGAGCAATTAATGCTACATTAAATGTCAACAATATTTCAAGTTATCTGAGTTTCTGAACATGTGCGCCGAGCAGACCATCTGCGATAAAGCGGAATAACAAGACTCTCAGAGAGAGGAGCACAGCTCAAAGACTCCCCAGACGGGAAGAGTTGCTCTTGCGGTTTTGGGGGGTTTGCGCAGCTGTTGTATATTCCTACAACCAATCTCACTCCATGATTTCTACTTAATTAATATGAAACAAAGTATGAATGCAGAACGCAGATAATTAATCTCCTCAGCGCCAGAGGACCCTTAATCTCATTATATAGCAGACTGCCTTATGGTGAGGTCTGCCTAGGAACAAAGGGTTAATGCCTGGAAAAATAGGGAGAGTTATTTTTCGCTGTGAGCCTCCATAATCTTGTTATGGCAGACACATTGTTGCTGAATTTAGCAGCTCTGGGTACGATTATGTGGATATCAAAGTGAAATGGTTTGTGTAAGCAACAACTGTGCTATTTTTTTCTGGTTGCGTTGTTATCCTGTCGTGTTAACAGAAACCACAAGGGGCGCTGTGAGGCAGATTGACTCCCCCCTTTCCTTTTCATCTTATTCTTTTCTACTTACAATATGACATGGATAAAACTCATAGCTCAGATCTGTAGACATATCAGGGACGGACATATCATTGTTTCAACCTGTGCGGTCACACAGGGGCCCAAGATATTGGGGGCCATTTCTACCTCGAATTCAGGTGCAATTTTGCATTCTTATGATCTCTTGGGCTGCAGAGGACCCATTTATTGTTCTTGCATTGGGGCCCTCTTCTGTCTGTGTCCGCCAGTACTGTAGACGGTCCAGACGTTGCATTTGTATTTACACCAGGGTGGACATTTCATGGGCGGCAGGGGCCAAGGGGTAAGGGGGGCCATTTCTAGCTCCAAATGAGCACACACCTTCTATATTGGATAGCAAAGGGCCCATATCTTGTTGTGGACAGTCCATACATTGCATGTGTATTTAGACCACGGTGGACATTTTATAGGCGGCAGGGGGCCAAAGGGTAATGGAGCCCATTTCCAGCTCCAAATAGGCACACAGCTTCTCTATTGAGCTGCAAAGGGCCATATATTGTTCTTGTACAGGGGCCCTTTTCTGTCTGTGTCTGCTAGTGAGACAGACATTATATATACAAGCTGTAGTAACCGCTGTTGGCCAGGATAGTAACTGTGTCTCTCTCACTCTCCCTCTCTGTCTGTCTCCGTCTGCCTCTCTGTGTGTGTCTGTCTCTGTGTCTGTCTCTGTATCAGTCTCTGTGTGGCTCTGTCTTTGTGTGTCTCTGTCTATAGGGGGCTTTACACGCTACGATATCGTTAATGTTTGGTCGTCGGGGTCACATTGTTAGTGACGCACATCCGGCGTCATTAACGATATCGCAGCGTGTAATACTTACCAGCGACCTTAGGCGACCTCAAAAATGGTGAAAATCGTTCACCATGGAGAGGTCGTCCCAAACTCAAAAATCGGTAAGGGTTGTTTAGCGTTGTGGTTCATCGCTCATGCGGCAGCACACATCGCTGTGTGTGACACCGCAGGAGCGAGGAACGTCTCCTTACCTGCCGCCGGCCCCAATGAGGAAGGAAGGAGGTGGGCGGGATGTTACGTCCTGCTCATCTCCGCCCCTCTGCTTTGATTGGCCGGCCGCTTAGTGACGTTGCGGTGACGTCGCTGTGATGCCGAACGTCCCTCCCCCTTGAAGGAGGGATTGTTTGGCAGTCAAAGCGACGCCGCCGACCAGGTATGTGTGACGCTGCGTAGCGATAATGTTCGCTACAGCAGCGATCACAAACAATCGCATGCGCGACGGGGGTGGGTACTTACACGGTCGCTATCGCTAGAAATTGCTAGCGATATCGCTACCGTGTAAAGCCCCCTTAAGTGTGTCTCTGTATCAGTCTCTGTGTGTGTGTGTCTGTCTCTGTGTGTCTGTCTGTACCGATATCATATTACCTCACACAGAAGCTTCTTATACTAAGAATGTCCTTCATTGCCTATAGCAACGATCTGAGTTGCTATTAATGACCTGTAGCTCCCAGATCCATTGACTTTAAGTAAGCAGGTTTTTAGCGAATAACTGTAAAGCGCGGGGTTAAATTTCCCCCTCAAAACATAGTCTATGACGTTCCCTGAGTCACATGAGGTGTTTGTGCAAATTTTGTGATTGTAAATGTGATGGTGTGGATTTCTTTAGCGAATATACACACACACACACACACAGACATATATACGCACACACACACACACACACACACACATGCACATACACACACAGACACACACATACACACACACACAGCTTTATATATTAGATGTAAACAAAACAATGAAAAAAATATGTCACTTTCCGATTGTAGGATAACCCCTTTCTTTTTCAGTTGATGGAACCGTGAGTGGTTGTCATTTGCCTGGTGACATATCATTTTTATTAGTATCATTTTTTTACTCAATACAATGTTTTTATTATTTTTTTTGGGGGGGTGGAGAGGTAGAAGAAAGGGGTGGTGGCTACCAACAAAATGGCAATTCTAGATTTCCATTTTTTTTTCTCACTTTATAGTTTTTGCCAAATAAGTTAAATTGTTACAGTATTTTTATAAAAATACTTTTGCAATATCATTATGCTGATCTCTTTTTACTGGGAAAAGGTTGGGTGAGTCATACTTTTTTTTTTTAACACACATTTTTTTTAGTACTTTTTACTAGGGGGACCTGAACTTGATCATTTATACTTTAATATTGCAGTATATGATTGAATTTATGCCATTCAAGTATAGCGGATGTCGGGAGGGGATTATTTGGTTATCCACTAGTTTCAGTAAAGACCTGTCATAAATTGTAATCCGGAAAAGCCATTTAAAGAGCTTGCATGGTTTACAAAAATCTTTTTTGATACCTCATTATCCTTGTTATACATTTCCAAAATAAAGAGGACCTATTATCAGATTTGACACTACATTATTACCAGATCTTGTAATCCTGATGAGGCTTGTTTACATTGAATATTTATGCCAGAATAGCCATATAATCTTGATAGATATTAAGATATGCATTTTATTAGTCCGCCTAAAGATAGAAAAAGCTTATTAATCCAAATGTATTCAGTTTCTACCCACCCAGCCTGTCAGCTACAGCTTGTCCCGAGTAGTGCTAGATCTCAGCAGTGAGGAGGGACACTGAGGAGCTGTCATACAGGCTAGGTAGGCAGAGATTGAATTTACAGCGTGACAAAGGATTATACAGCAATGCTGAAATATTTTAAAGCAAGTATACCAGTCGCATCAGGTCTAAACAATCTATATAATATAATAAGAATATTTATTCACTTATATAGCGCTATTAATACCACAGCGCTTTACATACATAAGCAACACTGTCCCCATTGGGGCTCACAATGTAAATCCCCTATCAGTATGTCTTTGTAGTGTGGGAGGAAACCGGAGTACCCGGAGGAAACCCACGCAAACATGGAGATAACATACAAAACTCTTGCAGATGTTGTCCTTGGCAGGATTTAAACCCAAGACCCCGATGCTGCAAAACTGCAGTGCTCACCACTGAGCCACCAACTAATTGTGTTGTGAAGTCTGGTGACAAATCTGCTTTAAAGGGAACCTGTCATCAGATTTTTACCTATTAAACTAAAAGAATCACCTTCTGCAGCTCCTGGGCTGCATTCAATGAAGGTGCACCTTGTGCTCTGACTCCTCGTGCCGCTGATCGCCGTCCTCCTTCCTTGATTGACGGGATGACGCCCCCCCGTCATCCTCCTCGTCGTATTTTCAAATCTCGCGCCTGTGCAGTTAGGTCTGCCATATTGCGGCCAGAGCAGAAAACAACTGCCCTAGCTCTCACCGGTGAGCTAAATGCGCAGGCGCAAGATTATGGGCATGTATGAGCACTGGAGCACTGCGCTGGTGAGGTCATGCACAGCACCTACCTCACCAGCGCCATGCTCGTACCCGCCCATCCATCCGTATGCCTTCCGTTTTGCTAGTACGTGTAGCTGGAAAAAATAATTTAATGAATGGGATAATATGTTGCTGGTGTGTTCAATTCAGTCACCCTCACTGTGTCCTGCAAGCTAAATTAGATTTCCTAGGGTCTTTTTCTAATCACATGCACCTGTTCCAAAATGATACAATCATTGCCATATTTTCAAAAAAACGGACACGGACCATACGGAGATGCATCCGTGTCACGTACGTGTGCTCATGGACCCATTGAGTTTAATGGGTGCGTGTTCCATGAGGAAAACTGACATGCTTCCGTATTTAACGCACCAAAAAAGTATCACGCACACGGACACACGCTCCGTATGGAAAAACTAAAGTGTAAATCAGTACATTGATTAACATTGGAGTACGTGTGCCCCTGTCTCCGGTACATGCAGGAACGGACCTAACACGTACCGGAAGCACGTGCGTGTGAAGGGGGCCTTACAGACGGTGCTTGGACCAAACCCCTTGTCTGGATTAGTGATATAGCTTCCTAGTATAAAAAGGTATCCAGCAAGTCACCAAAAAAGATTAAAAACAATGATTTTTTCAGTTAAAATAAAATCACAGAAAACAGTATATCTTAATAGGCTTCCTATATGCTTATCCCAAAGCAGGACTTTTGTTTAGAGGATCTCATAATGCAGCCCCTTCCTAAGACAGTCCATTCCCATTGTCCCTCTCCCTTCAACCCGCCACCCAAACAACCTGAAGCCTGCCGCTTCCTACTTGGTTCCGTGACAGGGTTGAAGTCCCGGAGGCTCAAAAGACGACTCTGTAACAGTCCTGAGTAACCTGGTAGCCGTTACCCTTTTGTGCCAACCCCCACCAAGGGCCTCCTGGTGCCGTTTACCAGTACTGCACCGTCCAAGGCCCTGATGGCCCTTCTGTAACAAAGCGTGGAAAAAGACTGTGTCATCAACTTTCCTGTCACCCTCCACCAAGGACCTTGCAACCAGTCCCCGACGGCCTTCTCCTCTCGGAACACTGGAGAACGTTCAACAGGGGTGACAGTCCATATAATGATTCTCAAACTTTTTATGAACTTGCAGATTCCGGCCCCTTAGCGTCAGGCACCTCCGGGACACACTCTGGCAAAGTGCCCTGGTAAGCAACAGCGGCGGCATATGGGCACCACCGCCTCCATGGTATGGGCCGGGCCCTCGTCATCAGACGTGGACTCCTCTTCCACCTCTATTATCTCTAATTCTTGCACTGCCCTTGATGACAGGGAAACTTGGTAGCCGTTTCCCCCAAAGCGTGGCACCCGGGCGGTTTCCGGAGTGCTGGAACCTGAATCTCCTTCCTCCATTTCCTCCGGTTCCGATTCTATGATAACCGGGACAATTTGATCGGGGTCTACGGTCTAGTAGTCTTCAGCGGGAATTGAAGAATCCGCTGCCGGTGTTGCAGGCAGCGTCTCAGGGGCAGCTGTTGTCGAGGGCGGAGGTGACATGGCGGTGGCCAGGGGCAGACCGGGTAAACCGGAGCTGGGCTTCTGCTTACCTGCTCCCCGCGCAAGGCTTCTCTTTCTTGGGCCCGCACTGCTGCGGCCGCCCTCCACATCCCAATCCAGGCAGCTGTCCCTGGAGCAGCATCCTCAGTTGAACAGTCGCGCTTCTCCGACATCTTGCCTCTGCGGTGTCCTGGAACTTTATGGCAGAGTCCTGGCGTCCCTGCTCCATTTCCGCTGCTACATCCCGTCACGCCTCATTGGTTTTCGCCAGGCACTCACTTTCACGCTGGGGAACCCTGGGAACTTCTGGTTTCGGCCACACTCTCAGGACGAAGGGCGGGGTTTCAGCTTTGCGCGCTTTCGGCCTGGGAGATGGCGTTTTGGCACCAAGGATGGCAGAAACTGGCAGGAACAGGATTTTGACACCGCAGCTCGGATTTTAAGGCGCACATCACTCAGGTTAGTGGGTCCTGTCCGAAACCTGTTTAACGCCAAGTTTTTAAGAGGTGTACCACCCCCAGCAGCGGTCGAACTGCTCGGATCCGGGTGTTGCTACTCGTGGCTCAAGGGTCTCCGGACTCTGGGTCACTCTTAATTGTAGAAGGGGGGTTATTTACAGGGGATTAGATAGTTTCCCGTGGTGTGCGGTAATAGGGAGTACCGCCGTGCCGATGGGAGTACCGGGGTTGATGGAACGGGGGCAGCTAGATGACATTTTCCCTCTACGGGTAGGGAAGGCCCCGGGACTCTGGATGGTGGGATGGATTGCAGGGGGAGCGCAGGCTTGCTGGTAGCAGGGGCTGATCAGGTACTCACTCAGAAGGAAAGCAGACGCTGACAACGTAGTAAACCAAGTCTCTGGGTGCCGCTGCCCTCTTGGGGGAGCTCGTCCGGGTTCCGTTCCCATGCAGCACTGCCTGATGGTCCGGATCCTGCCTCCGTACACTGAAATTTAGTAGTGTCCAAGTGACCCGTAAGCTTGCAGCTGTCCGGGCCCTGCTCCCTACTATGGGTAGTATAGGAGCTTGCTCTCGGGCTCACGCTTGGTATTTCAGTGGGCTGCTGTGCTTGGAAAGCCCTATCCCCCTCGTTGCGCTAGTGCCCCCGATCTCGGAGCTTCGTGGGGACAGTCCATAAAGGCCCTATCCTCCGCAAGTTAATTGCCGGGTTGCTTGAAGCCTCTCCCAGACCTAGGGTCCAGTACCCCGACGTGCCTTCCGTCCCAGACCGGCAGCCGACCGGCAGCCGACTGTCCTCCTAGACTCAGCCAGTCACCCAGTCCCAATATCTCGCGACCGGGTCCCCGACTACTTTGGGTCCAGACCACCGTCTGCAACTCAATCTACTTCTCCCCTGGGAGCTCCAACTCCCAGCTTCCCCGAGCTCCTCACTGCTCGAGGGCTACCATTGAACTGACTTATCACCTCCCACCTCCCTGCCTGATCCCTAGGTGGGCGACCTTATTCCAGCTTAACAGCTCACTGGTGTGCCTGACAGGGTGTGGTGCGAAGTGTGATTGGGATTTGTGCATGCTGATGGAGGCAGTACTGCAAGTTGGGAACCCAGAACAATGGGGGGTTGAGTCCTGCACTGGGAGATAAAGAGCGTGCAGTACCCTGTGACGACCTGACTAGTCCAGGAGCGTCACATAGACGTCCTTCAGATGTATAATTTGGTCTGCGCTGTTCGGCACACAATGGATTGAACATGGGTAGCACGGTAATCTATCTTCTTGACTATCTCTACATGTAGAAAGTCACAGTAGTCATTTTGCAGCCAAGTCAGTGTTTGATTCAATGATGTGCAATGATACATAACACGTGCACCTATCCACATTGTAGACAACACGTGCACCTATCCACAATGTAGACAATGATCAGAGCAACACCTGTAAAGTAAAATGATATGCTTTGCTGTCTTTTTTTTCCTTTTAATGAAACTGCTCTAGAACATCTTACAAATATAAGTTTTCTTCAATACTGCATGTAAAAACTGTGATTATTGGCTGCTGCACTCTGCATAGGCAGCAAAACAAGCAACAATGCATAAGCAGCAATGGAGGTGACACACAATGAGCACGTAATGAATGAAGATGGTATTGAATTAAGTCCAGTGCACATGGCTCAATACTGTCTTCATTCATTACTAAGAATACTATTTCTTACCGTCGAGTTAAGATTGGATTTAGGGCTAGAGTAATTAAATTGTTACATAAAAAAAATGAAGAAAAAAAAAAATCACAAAGCATACATTTTTGTTTTGTAAAGTTTATCAAAAAGTAGTGATGAGCGGACCCGGACTGTAAAAGTACGGATCCGCACAGTTTCTAAGGTGCTCGGGTCTGGACCTGGGCCCGGGATTCCGGGTGTTTAATCAGGCACTCGAGAAATTTAAAAAAATTAAGGGAAAATAAAGAAAATAAGAATAAAGCAAGTGCTTCATACTTACCGAGGCTCCATTGTGGCTGTACACTGCTCCCGCTCGGCTGTACGCTGTGCATGCGGTCTCCCTGGGCTGCTCATCATTGCTCATACATATGCACTGCTTTCCCCGCCCACCGCCCGGCCTGCCCTCTGTGATTTTTTGCAGTCAGACGCGCCCCCAGCATGTGTGACACCATCTGACTGCAGCCAGCTGCTGCCTGCGGGTCAGAATCATGATTCATGAACCAGAAGGCTCAGGATGAGCTGAGGAGGAAACATCGCAGGTACAGTTTATCCTGAGCCTCCTGCGGAAGCAACGCAGCGTCGGCCAGCGGAAGCAACGCAGGTACTTTTGGCACAATCCGTCATCCATACAAGTCTATGGGAAACAGCGGCATCTGTTAACAGATTCCGCTGTTTTCCAAAAGGGCGGATTGCGCCAGAAGGTAATTAACGCAAGTGTGAAAGTACCCTAAAATATATAATACAGTTTTATTATAATGGATGTCAATGGTAGACTTTTCCAGATGTAGGGTATATAATTGTACATCATGTTTAGGTCCGTAGAAACAGGAAAAAAAAGAAAGATGCGGTGTTTGTCCCCAAAGTTGTATCAAAGAGGTTCTAACGTTATACTATATCTTCATTTGGAATACGTCAGAAAAGCCACGAGAGCGGTATGATCCTTCCATGAATTACTTTGACCTGAGTAAGTGCTTGGCACAATATTCGGCCTCTCTTAATTCCATTCCCAGAGATCCCTCCCTCTAATCTCGGTGTAAAAGACTCGGCGGCCTGCTTTTTGTAAGTGCTGGTGATGATGAGGAGCAGCACACAGACGAATGTTCCATTCTCAATATTAATATATTGTACACAATGTTCAGATTGTTTGAAAATTGAACAGGGACAAACACGAAACATAATTGATCCCACATACAAAAAGAAAAAAAAAGTTCCTTTTATTTTGTCAACATTAAATTAGGAAATCTAAGTGAAAAAAAGTTGCAAAAGCTGTCTTGAGGTTTGAGAGGTGGAAAAATAAATACGGTACTTTCTATGACACATCAGATGAGAGCGCTGATTGGTTTCTGTTACTTCTATTGTGTTTAGCCAAGAAATGGAGTTTTCTTTATAGCAATATCTGCCTTCCCTGGTGGTCTAAGACACTCTAGATCAGGGGTCTCAAACTTGGCTGGGTATACAGGCCGCACATAGAAAAAAAAATTGGGGGGGCCGCATTCTTTTCAGGACAAAGTGACTTTTTTGGCACCATATTTTTTTTTCTATACACCATTTGGATGACGTTTTTGAACATTTTTCGTTAATGTATTATAACATATGTACATTTTTTTTAAATATATATATATAAAAAAAAATCATTTTAATAGGAAAAGAACATTTTAATTCTTTATTTGGATTTTTTTTTACATTTTATCCCTTTTTGTAAGTAATATAGTTTTACAATTAGCACCATTTAGTAATTTTGCCCCACATCTTGTAATAATGTTCCCATCCTGGTCCACATCTTTTAGTAATGTCCCCCATTCTGTTCCCCCTCTTGAAGTAATGTGCCCATCTTTTTCCCCTTCTAGTAGCAATTTGCCCATCCTTCTGATCTACACTGTAGTAATATGCCCATCCTTCTCCCCACCCTGTAGTAATGCTCCCATCCTGTACTAATGTACTCATCCTTCGCCCCACCCTGTAGTAATGTGCCCATCCTGTAGTAATGGGCCCCATGCTTGTGCCCATCCTATAATAATGTTCCCCATCCTTGTCCCCATCTTGTAGCAATGTGCCCCATCTTTGTCCCCATCCTCTGGTAAGGTGCCCATCCTGTAGTATGGTGCCCATCCTGAAATAATGTGCCCCATCCTTGTGCCCATCCTGTAGTAATGTGCCCATCCCTGTACCCATCCTGTAGTAATGTGCCCATCCTTTGTCCCCTTTTACTAATGCGCCCATGCAGGTCTTCTTTTTGTAGTAATGTCCACTTTATTGGTCATCTTCTTGTAGCAATGTCCAATTCTGTGCCATTCTATACACACACACACACACACACACACACACACACACACACACACACAAAACACTCCCCTCGCCTATCCTCTGTTCCCTCGGCTTCCGCTTCCCTGCTTCTTCCAGCCCACAGGCACGTAGACCCGATGCAGGGGCCGCCGCTGTCAGCACTTTAGCTGAAATTCAGATGAATGTTCTGTCAGCCCTGCGCAGAATCAAGCTGTGTTTGCCCAACTATTCCAATGGCAGCCACTGACCAGAGGCAAGCAACTGAGGTCATCCGCGTCAGATGCTTGCATCTGATTGGCCGGCGGCTGCTTCTGGAATAGTTGTACAGAGACAGCTTGACTTTTTGCAGCGCCGGCAAAACGTTCATCTGAAATAAAGCGCTGACGGCTGCGGCTCCTGCACCGGCTGCGATCATTACCGAGTCCAAGAGCTTACGGGCTGCAAGGATCAGCCTGAGGGGCCGCATACAGCTCGCGGGCCACGTGTTTGAGACCCCTGCTCTAGATAGCAGGTTAATGGGAACGTTTAACCTATATAAACGGACTTTTAGATCTCTTTACTAGCAGTCCTTTCACAAGAGTGGAGATTTAATTACAGCTTGTACATCATCAACACAGCCTGTTTTGTCTGTGTAGTTCTTGCTCCTTACTGTACAGAAGCTAAAATTTAAGGGGATGTAGGAGATGTTATGAAGATAGGATATATGCTCTAACAAATATACAGCTGCACTCAGACGCTAAGGTATGCAAACATTGAATACAGGAATTTGGAAATGAATTACTGCTAAAGAAATAAATGTACAAAACAGACACAGCATAAAAAAGGTCAGTTTTATGTGAGACCAGCAGCCAGCGTCAAGGCGTATCTCTTTTTGCTGGATCCCTACTTAAATGCCTCTACCTGGGCTGAACAAATCTACAATTTTATGAGCAGGCAGGAATCTGCTAATACAAAATTAAAACTCACCTTAACCCCATCACCCCCAGCCAATTTTCCTTTTTTCGTTGTGTTTTTGTTGCTCTCCTTCCTTCAAGAGCCAGAACTTTTTTATTTTTCTGTCAATCTTGCCAAATGAGGGCTTTTTTTTTGCGGGACGAGTTGTACTTTTAAACAAAACCATACATTTTCCATATAGTGTACTGGAAAACTGCAAAAAAAAATCCAAGTGCGTGAAAAATTGCAAAAATAGAGTGATTGCATGATTGTGGTTTTTTTTTTATATTTTATTCACCATGTTCACTATATGGTAAAACTGATGTGTCAGTGTGATAACTTAGGTAGGTATGGGTTCGTAGATACCAAATATGTACAGGATTACTTTTATCTAAGGAGTTAAAAAGAATTCAGAAGTTTGTTAAAAAAAAAGTGGTGCACTTTTTGCGCCATTTTCCATGACCCGTTGCATTCTCATTTTTCGGGATCTATGGCTCAGTAACAGCTGTTTTTAATGGTACAATTTATGCGCAGATGCTACATTTTGATCGCCTGTTATTGCTTTTTGCGCAAAATTTGCAGTGACCAAAAAACGTAATTTTGGCATTTGGAATTTTTTTGCCGCTACACCATTTAACGATAAGATTAATTGATTTCATATTTTGATAAGAGCGGGCATTTCTGAACACGGCAATACAAAATGTGTGTATATTTTTTATTTTTTTAACCCTTTAATTTTCAATGGGGCAAATGGCGGGCGATTTGAACTTTTTTTTTTTTTTTTTTCTACTTTATTTATTCTTTTCCTAGTTCCCCTAGGTGACAATAAGGATCAGCAGTCTGATTGCTCATTCATTTCTGTTGATCACAGCTACACAGCTGAGGTTACCAGAAATGCTCATCTCTTGTTAGAATCAGCACTCGGCTGGCTGAAACAGGAAGCAAGTCATGATAGCTACAGGAGTCATCACATGACCCTGTCCTACCATGACAACCATTGGCTCACAGTGATCTCGTCAGTGCCGCCGATGGGGCCGAGTAAGTGAAAATTTATGGATTTAAATTGTGGTGTCACATTTTGACATGGCGATTTAAGGAGTTAACAGGCACGGGTGGATAGCAGATCCACTCGTGCCTGCGAGGCACACGTCAGCTGTTTAAATCAGCTGACATGTGCGTGGCTCACCGGCAGCTCCCCACAACAGCCGCAAGTGATTACAACTATGTAGGTTAGAAGGTACTCTTGCAGCCCACAGTCATTAAGGGGTTAAAATAAACCAATCAAGAGGATTTTCCTATATAAACTGAAGCCAGTGATATGCTGGTGCTATCATGCTGATTCTATACATACCTTTAGCTGTCAGATTGGATCTATAGTTTTTGAAATACAGGCAAGTAAAGTTACAGGAATGTACAGCTTTTTGATTGGCAGCAGCTGCCAAATAGCTAATAGGTGGGTCGGGTTTTGCTATTTATTCCCGCCCGTCTATTGCCTGGCCTCTGTAGATTGACTGTACGGGCTCCTTCCGAGTATGAGTCATTTCTGTCATGTGATAGGGGTGTGTTAGAAATGCAATCCATACAATCTAACATCTACAGAGGCCAGGGAGTCAGACGGGCGGGAATAGATAGCAAAACTAGACATACCTACTAGCTATTTGGTAGTTGCTGCCAATCAAAAATCAGTGCATTTCTGTAACTTTACTTGCCTGTATTTTAATAACTATACATCCAATCTGACAACTAAAAGCATGTATAGAATCAGCATGATAGCGCCAGTATAGCACTGGCTTTAGTTTAAATAGGAAAATCCTTGTGATTAGTGCACTATAAGCTGGTGGGAACGAGTGCTCAGTCAGAAGGCATGACCCTATAATCTGAAATGAGAAAACTGAAGGCACTTCCTGACAAATTTGAACAGGTGCAAATCAACAAATATACAGCTGCACTCAGACGCTAGGGTCCCTTTCACACTGAGTTACAACCTGTGTTCAATGATCCCGTTGGAGCTCCATCCGAATCCCACAGCAAAATGAGTTTCGGACGCATGCACCGATGGGGACATTGACTATAATGGGGCAGACGGAGTCCCCGTGTGCTCTGTCTTGCACCATTTTCGGGTGTATACGCTTTCTGCAGGCGGACACCCACACGTAGTAGACTGCGTCTGGGTGTCCGCCTGCAGAAAGTATACACGCCCGAAAATGGTGCAAGACAGAACACAGGGACTGCATCAGCCCCATTATAGTCAATGTCCCCGTCGGTGCATGCGTCCAAAACCCATTTTGCTGGGGGGTTTGGACGGAAGCTCCGACGGGACCAGTGAGCATAGGTTATAACGCAGTGTGAAAGGGGCCTAAGGCATGCATACATTGAATAAAGTATTTTGGACATTTATTACTGCTAAGGAAGTGCATTTAAAGAGATATGCCTAGACTGGCTGCTGGGCTCACATTACATTGGCCTTTTTATGGTCTAAGTGTCTCGATTTTTTTTATTTATTTTCTTAGAAGTAAAGCATGTCCAAATTCCTATCTTTAATGTTTGCATACCTTTGCGTCTCAGAATGCAGCTGTATATTTATTTGTTAAAGTATAGTTCATGTTCAGTATGCACCTGTTCACATATGTCTGTTAGGAGGTGCCGTCAGATTTCTCATTTTAGATTATGAAGTTAGGAAAGGCAGCAATTGCATTCACAGAGGAGGTGCTGGGCACAGTCCACACGCCCGTTGGACTGCTCAAATCCGATTTGCAAAAAGAGTGGGACCTTTATAAAAGGCATTTTCATACATATGTGGAGCCGCAGGTCGCTTCTGAAGTGGTTGCACAGTGCCTTTAAGCCCCTTAACCCTTGAGCCTGTTTTCATTTTCCTGGCAAGGCAATTAAAATTTGTCAGTTTATGGGGTAATAATTCTGGAGTGCGTCAATATTTCCTAGTCATTCTGAGAATGTTTTTTTCGTGACCTATTGTACTGTTTTAGTGGTAAATGTTGGCTGATATATTTTGCATTTATTTATGAAAATATAAAAAATTTGACAAAACGAAAAAAAGTGAAAATTTCTAAACTTTCCAACGTTTATTTTGCCCTTAAAGCTATACCACACAAAATAGTTAATGAATAACATTTAAAGGGAACCTGTCACCAGATTTTTACCTATTAAACTAAAAGAATCACCTTCTGCAGCTCCTGGGCTGCATTCTATGAAGGTGCACCTTGGCCCTGACTCACCCTCCAAACCCCAAAAATAACTTTATAAAACTTGGTAGTTAGATATGCTAATTACCTTGGTTGGCCAGAGCGAGGGCAGCTATGTTTTCTGCTCTGGCCGCGATATGGCAGAGCAAACTGCGCCTGCGTGAGCCGACCTAACTGCAAAGGCGCGAGATTTGAAAATGCGACAAGGAGGATGACGGAGGGTGTCATCCCGTCAATCAAGAAAGGAAGACGGCGATCAGCGGTAGGAGGGGGATACAGGAGCACAAAATGAGCCCGCCCTTCTGGCCAACCAAGGTAATTAGCCTAACGGACAAATTTTATTTTTTGCGTCTCAAGCTGACGTTTTTAACGGTACCATTTTTGCGCAGATGCAACGTTTTGATAGCCTGTTATTGCATTTTGCGCAAAATTTGCGGCGACCAAAAAACGTAATTTTGGCGTTTGGAATTTTTTTGCCGCTACACCATTTACCAGATTAATTGATTTTACATTTTATAGGTTGGGCATTTATGAAAGCGGCGATACCAAATGTGTATATTTTTTCTTTTTTTAACCCGTTAATTTTCAATGGGGTGAAAGGGGGGTGATTTGAACCTTTAGGTTTTTTTTTTTTTTATTTTACTAGCCCCCCTAAGGGGCTATATGGATCAACAATCCGATCGCTCTGCCATAGCTGCAGATCTCAGCTACAGAGCCGAGATCTGCAGATATGCTGCATTACTCTCAATGCTGGAAGTATGCCTACACTGAGAGAAAGTGACTCATGTTAGCTACAGGTGTCATCACATGACCCTGTGCTACCATGGCAACCACCGAAAGTCACGTAATCACGCACGTGACTTCCGGTGGGGGCTGCGGTAAGTAAAAGTAATGGCCACGCGCATATACATCTCGCTGCCAGACTTTGGCAGCAAGATGTAAGGGGTTAAAAGTTGCGGGTGGAAAGCGATTCCACTCGTAACTTGCAGGCACATGTCAGCGGTTGAAAACAGCTGATATGTGCGCAGATCGCTGCGACCTGCCCACGGCAGGGGGCAGGGATTCACCTCACACGATCCATGACTGATATATCAGTCATGGGTCGTGAAGGGGTTAATAGGTAAAAATCTGGGGACAGGTTCCCTTTAACACATACCTATTTTATATCGGCGCCATTAGGAAGTTAGAAGAGTTAAAAGTTTATCAGCAATTTTGCAACAACATTTACAAAATCAATTTTGAAGTGATTTTTTTGAGGGGCCTACGTGACACAAAATTCCTAACTGAGACACCATTTCAAAAACAGCACCCTTCAAAGTGCTCAAAGCCCCATTCAAGAAGTGTGTTAACCCGTGAAGTGCTTCACATTAATTAAAGCAATATGTAAAGAAAAAATTTAAATTTTACATTTTCCCACAAAAATTTTGCTTTAGCCCCAAAGTTTGCATTTCACGAGGGTAACAGGAGAAATTAGACCATATAATTTGTTCTGCAATTTCTCCCGAGTACGCTGAAACCACATACATGGTGGAAAACTACTGTCTGGGCGCACGGCAGGGTTTGGAAGGAAAGGTGCACCATTTGACTTTGGAGCACAAAATTGGCTGGAATAAATAGTATATGCCATGTTGCATTTGCAGACCTCCTGATTTGCCTAAACAGTGGAAACTCCCCACAAGTGACCCCAATTTGGAAACTATAACCCTTAAGGAATTTATTTAGATGTGTGGTGAGCATCTTAAAGCCCCAGGTACTTCACAGTATTTTATAACATTGAGCTGTTAAAATTAAATACATTTTTCTCACAAAAATGTTGCTTTAGCCCAATTTCTCCATTTTCACAAGAGTAACAGGAAAAAATGGACCATACAATCTGTTGTGCAATTTGTTCTGATTGCGCACAGATACCATGTATATGGTGGAAAACTACTTTTTGGTGCATGTCAGGGCTCAGAAGGGAAGGAGTGCTATTTGCATTTTGGAGCAACATTTTGGCTGGAAAAGCTAGCGGATGTCATGTCACATTTGCAGAGCCCCTGTCATGCTAAGGGTATGTGCGCACGTTGCTTTTTACCTGCTTTTTACCTGCTTTTTACCTGCTTTTTCTTCTGCGCTGTTTAATGCCAAAATGGATGTGTTCTTCTATTCAAGCAAAGTCTATGGGAATTTGGGTTTCTTGTTCACACTATGTTGTTCAAAATGCTGCCTTTTTGTGGCAGAACATTGGTCAAAAACTCAGCTTTGCAGTGCAAAACCCAAATGGCAAAAACAATTGACATGTTGCTTCTTTGAAAAGCTGAGTTTTTGACCAAAGTTCTGCCACAAAAAGGCAGCATTTTGAACAACATAGTGTGAACAAGAAACCCAAATTCCCATAGACTTTGCTTGAATAGAAGAACACATCCATTTTGGCATTAAACAGCGCAGAAGAAAAAGCAGCAAAAAAGCAGGTAAAAAGCAGGTAAAAAGCAACGTGCGCACATACCCTAACACAGCAGAAACCCCCACAAGTAATGTCATTTTGTAAACTACACCTCTTGAGAAATTATTCTAGGGGTGAAGTGAGCATTTGTAACTCTCAGGTGATTCACAGAATTGAATAACATTGAGTAAATGAAAAATGTCCATTTTATTTTTTTTAAGTATCATGTTGCTTTGGTCTCAGATTTTTAATTTTCAAAAAGGGTAATAAGAGAACTGACCAGTACAATTTGTTACATAATTTCTATTAAGTTCGCCAATACTCCATATGTGGTCGAAAACTAATTTTAAGCCACAGGGCAAGGCTCAGAAGGGAAGGAGGGCCATAGTGGAGAGCGGATTTGGCTGAAATGGTTTGAGGGTGCCATGTCACATTGGCAGAGTTCCTGATGTGCCAGAAAAACTACCCCCCCCCACACTCATAAGTGACCCCACTTTACAAACTACAGCTCTCAAATAATTAATCTAGGGGTACAGTGAGTATGTTAACACAATATTTGCCTCACATAATTTTATACCATTTTATACCATTGGGTGGTGAAAGAATAATGCAACTAGAAAGAAAGAAAAAAAAAAAAAAAAAAATCGGCATTCCATCCTCTAGGATGAATTGTTATTCTTTATTAAGAATCACGTGCATAGACAACATTAAATATTTTAGATCTTATGGGTTTCGGAATAACATTTATCAAGCATAGCTGTTATGTTTGCTTGTGAAGAAAATTTACATTTTTACTACTAAAATGTTATTTTAGCCCCAACTTCTTCATTTTTATAATGGCCAACAGGAAAAAACTACCACAGTTTATTGTGCAATTTCTTCCAAGTGCACCAATACCATATATGTAATTGGGATCTACCGTATTTCTCAGACTATGAAATTGTGGGAAAAATGAGGGTGAGTCTTAGGCTATGTGCGCACTAGAAATGTGAAGTTTCTCAAGAAAATTTCTTCAGAAACTTCTGTCAGTGAAAGATTTCCGGACCTGCGGAAAAAATCTGCACCAAATCCGCATGCGGTTTTGCCGCGGGTTTGTCCCTGCAATAAATAATAAAGATAATCGATAGACAGATAATGGATAGAGGGAAAGATGGATAGATGAATAGATAGATAGAGGGATAGATAGATAGAGGGATAGATAGATGAGAAAAACCTATATAATGTTCCACCTCCCTGCATTTTCTAAGCTGGCACCCTTTAGTGACTTTCATGTGGCACTAAAGGGTGCTTAGCCTTGTATTTAGCCATAAAATAAATAAATAATTAAAAAAAAACGACGTGAGGTCCCCCCATTTTTTGTAGCCAGCTAGGGTAAAGCAGACGGCTGCAGACCACCGCTGGCAGCTTCACCTTGGCTGATAATCCAAAACAGTGGGCACCCCACGCTGTTATTTTAAATTATATAAATAATTTAAAACAAAAAACGTGCGGTCCCCCCCATATTGGATCACCAGCCAAGGTAAAGCGGACAGCTGGGGTCTGATATTCTCAGACTAGGGAGGTCCACTGTTATTGGACACTCCCCAGCCTAAAAATAGCAGGCCGCAGCCGCCCCAGAAGTGGCGCATCCATTAGACGTGCCAATCCTGGCGCTTTGCCCCAGCTCATCCCGCGCCCTGGTGCATTGGCAAACGGGGTAATATATGGGGTTGATGCCAGATGTGTAATGTCACCTGGCATCAAGCCCTGGGGTTGGTGAGGTCAGGCGTCTATCAGATACCCGACATCACCAACCCAGTCAGTAATAATTAAAAAAATAGACAACAAAAAAAGTTTTATTTGAAAAAACACTCCCCAAAACATTCCCTCTTTAACCAATTTATTGAAAAGAGCACAATCAATTCCACGTCCGGCGTAATCCAATAAAGGGGGGGGGGGGCACGGCGATCCATACCATAGTCGCTGTCCCAGTTAATGAAGAACAGAATGTTCCCCATTGGCTGGGAGAGCAATGCAGTGACCTGAGCTAACATCAATAGGTCAGCTCAGGTCACTGCAGGGGATGACGAGGGCTGCCGTCAGGAGCATAGATGAGATCATTACCTTCTGTGATCATCTCCTGTACTGCTGACGTCAGCGCTGTCACTGACTTCTATGCCCGCCGCGTTGTCAGAAGTATCGCGAGAGCCCGTGACGTCACCGCTAGTGACAGTCTCGGGCCGCTCGCGAGACGGGCATAGACAGCAGTGACCGCGGTGACGTCAGGAGGCAGGAGATCGTCACAGCAGGTAATGATCTCACCTCCTGACAGCAGCGATAGTCATCCCCGCGGCTCACAGCACTGCAGGATGTCAGTGTCTGCCTGCGCTGCCGCGTGACAGGCTGCTGACACTGCGGGCAGACACTGACACCCTGCAGTGCAGGCAGCCGCGAGGCCGGAGCAGGACACAGACTGCACGGGCACCTGGAGGTCGCACGGAAGTGCTTCTGTGCGGCGTCCAGGGAGTGCGACGTCTGTGTTTACTCTGCTCCGCTTCCTCTTCCTGGCATAATGACATCGCTTCCTGCAAAACCGCAGGCAGCGATGAGCATTACCGCAGGTAATTTGCGGCTATTCCGGTGGTATACCGCACATCATTGCTACCTGCGGAATACCCCCGGAATACCGCAGGTACCTGCGGAAACTAATGGACATGCACATTTTCTCAAGAAAGTTTCTCGAGAAAAATCCGCACAACTATTTTTTTTTCTCATTGAATTTCATGGGAAATGTCTGCACAAAGATTGGAGACATTTCTCAAGAAATTTCCGGAGCAAATCCGCGGGTAAATCCGCAGGTAAAAAGCTCTAGTGCGCACATAGCCTCATAGGCCAAATATAGCTTACCAAAGTGGGTGGTGAAGGGAAGGGGTCGCAGGAGGCAGTGTCACCGCTGCAGGAAGGCACTGGCGGCACGAGTGGGGCGTAGCTGTGGGCCCTGGGCTGGGAGTTGGGCTGCACTGATCTCTGGGCAATGGACTTCAGTTAAATGGTGCTGGAGGTGGCACATGCGCAGATTGAGATCTTGCAGAGCCACCATTTTCCTAAATTCCACCTTATCTCATTATATATATTATATATAAATAAAATATTTTTTTTTTTAAAATCACAAAAAAAAAAAACAAGACACATTTGGTATTGCCGTCACAGCAGTTTCACTTTCAGGTCATATTTACCATAATGAAAGCTGTAAAATACAAAAACCTAAAAATAAAAAAAAAAAAAAGTTGCAGAATTTTTTCCTTTTTTTTTTTCTATCGACTTGTACCCATGAACACAAACAAACCCCCATCTTTGATGAAAAATAAAAGTTAGGCCTTGTGTGCACTAGAAAATGGAATTTTCTTAAGAAAGTTCCGCAGGCACCCACGGAAAAAAAAAACCCAAAAAACGCACCGAAATCCGCATGCGTTTTGTTGCGTTTTTGGTGTGGTTTTCGTGCGGTTTTGGTGCAGTTTGTCCGCAGGTTTGTACATGTGTTTTAATGCATTCAATGCAATAAAACAAAAAAAAACAACAAAAAAAGGTAACTTCCTTCTGAGAGATAGAGGGATAGATAGAGGACAGATCAATCAGAGGAGTCCCTGTGACTGCAGTTTCCCGAGCGGTAGTGTATTCACATCACTGACCATGAGAAATTACCTGTGGTTACCTCTCTGCAGGCTCGTTGCGAGGCTGCATTGAGTATGTGTCAGTCGTGGCTGGATGCAAGCGTCGTGTGACCTGCGTGCATTACGCCGGAGCTGTGTGTTGGAGGGTGTAATAAAGTGGTGAAAGAGGGGGCTTTTTTATTTTATTTAAAATAAAGGATTTTTCGGTGTTTTTTTACTTACTTTACTTACGGGTTAATCTTGTAAGCTGTCTCATAGACGCTGCCATGATTAAGCTGTGACTTAGTGGCGGCGTTCCGCTGCCATTAACTCGTTATTACCCCGAATTGCCACCGCATCATGGCAATCGGGAAGAGCCGGGGACACTCCGGGACTGTTGCATAATCATTGGATGCGATAGTCCCCGGTAGCTGCGGGCTGATATTCTCGACTGCGGGAGGGGGGGCATTAACCCTGGCCCTCGCCCTCTTTCCAGCCTGAGAATACCGGGCCGCCGCGGTGTGCTTACCTCAGCTGGACGGTAAAAATACAACGGAGCCTGCGTTTTTTTTGTTTTTTTATCTGTAATATGTACATTTGATTTGTATGTGTATTCTATATGTCCGTGTCTGTGTGCGAGTGTGATATGTGTGTGTATTATATGTCTGTGTGTGTGTTTACTCTGCTGCGCTTCCTCTTCTTGTCATAATGACCTCACTTCCTTGCAAACCGCAGGGCAGCGATGAACATTATGTCTAGAAAACGCAAAATACTGCAGGGAATAACGCAGGAAAACATAATGAAATGAACCGCACAGAATTTGCTGCCTGCGTTATTCCCTGCGGGATTTCACGATTACATTACAGTCAATGGAGTGAAATGCCGCAGCTATCTGCGGAAAAGAAGTGACATGCAATTGTTTTTGCTGCGGGAATCCCACAGCAAAACATGCAGCTGTCAAAATCCGCATAGAGCGCACAACATTTTTCTTCCCATAGGATTTGCTGGTGAATCACTGCAGAGATGTTAAGATTTTCTGCAGCGAAACATGCAGCAAAACCGCAGGATATCCGCGGCAAAAACCGGCAAGTGCGCACAGGGCCTTATAATTCAAGCTATAAGGGGAGTGAAAAACAAACAAACCAAAAATTGACTGTCATTAAAGGGAACCTGTCAGGTGTAATATGCAACTAGTACCACGAGCAGTCCTGGGTGTATATTGCTAATCCCTGCCTAACTGTCCATGTATCTAGTAGCATAGATAAAGAGATCTTTATAAAAAGTGTTTCTAAAGATTCTTTATCATATGCTAATGAGCACAGGGACTAGTCACAAGGGCGTTATATCCCCTGACTAGTCCACCCTCTTAGCATGGTAGTATGCCCACAGAAGCGTGCTGACATGCTATTCAATGCAGCATCACTAGCAGGGCACACGAACCTGTGTTCGCACTTCTGAATGTTCGGCACATCTAGTCATGCACAAGGCAAAGCCGGGTGTACGCGTCCCGGCTTCAGAGGTCTGGAAGTGCTGGGCATTCAGAAGAGCGGTCACAGCAAACACAGGGACATGCTGCACCCCTACTAACATGATAAGAGGGTGGACTAGTCAGGGGAAATAACGCCCTTAGGACTAGTCCCTGCGCTCATTAGCATATGATAAAGGATCTTTAGGAATACTTTTTCTAAAGATCCCTTTATCTATGCTAGTGTATACAGGGACGGTTAGGCAGGGATTAGCAATATACACCCAGAACTGTTCGTGGGTCTGGCTGCACATTACACCTGACAGGTTCCCTTAAAATCACCACAGCCTACTTCAAAAGGCGCCTCCATTTTTAGTGACTGGTGTAATCCCCCACCACGTCCAGCTGTAGCTCCGCACTGTACCGCCGTCCTCCTGCCCTCTGCGCGGTGACTGAGCACACACCAGCCCGAAATAAACGTGTAACGACATCTACAAAACTCTCCTCACAATTCCCGCCAAAACCGCAACAGCTGCGGCCGCCGACTGCCAACCAAGCGCCAATCACATGACCTAGCTACTACTCCGTGACGTCACTTACGAGGCGTCACCTGCCCGTCAAAGAAATGCGGGGCGGGGCTCCAACCAAGCCGTAAACAGACTGAGGGAATCTCCCCGCGTTCTAAAATGGCAGCTGCGTGATGACGTCACTAATCTGAAAAGTAAACAAAGCTGGAGAATGGTAGAAAGCGCTGGACGGTTGGCGGTGACGTCACTTCGGGGCGTGGCGTTTGCACTGCACGTAATATTCTAGAATAATCTGGTTCTGTGCTGGTATTCGGTGAATGCGTTATGCTAATGAGACGACGAGTAAACAATCGGCCGTCAGCTTCTATTGTCTGAACGGCTCTGGGGTACGAGATTATTGGTTGCTAAGGGCAACAAGAGCATTTAAAGGGGTTCTGCAGTGGCTATCCTGTCCACAGCAAGGACTGAGAGAAGCAGACTCACCTGGCAGGATGTACGATGTGGACCCCTTTAAGGACTCCACACCTGCTTTATCACATTAATATTCTCCCCTGTAAGTAGGGGCGAGACAGTCTCCTGGAATTAATATTGAGCCCATTAGAAAATTTGATTCATAAATTCATTTTTAATTGCAAATGTCCAGATTGCCTTTTAGATCCCATAATAAATAAGAAGGGAAGGGATTACAATGGTAAAATCGCATCATGCTCTCCTGTCCCCTCTGCCGTAGCGTCCTGTCCCCTCCGCCGTAGCGTCCTGTCCCCTCTGCCGTAGCGTCCTGTCCCCTCCGCCGTAGCGTCCTGTCCCCTCCGCCGTAGCGTCCTGTCCTCTCCGCCGTAGCGTCCTGTCCCTCCGCCGTAGCGTCCTGTCCCCTCCGCCGTAGCGTCCTGTCCCCTCCGCCGTAGCGTCCTGTCCCCTCCGCCGTAGCGTCCTGTCCCCTCCGCCGTAGCGTCCTGTCCCCTCCGCCGTAGCGTCCTGTCCCTCCGCCGTAGCGTCCTGTCCCCTCCGCCGTAGCGTCCTGTCCCTCCGCCGTAGCGTCCTGTCCCCTCCGCCGTAGCGTCCTGTCCCCTCCGCCGTAGCGTCCTGTCCCTCCGCCGTAGCGTCCTGTCCCCTCCGCCGTAGCGTCCTGTCCCCTCCGCCGTAGCGTCCTGTCCCCTCCGCCGTAGCGTCCTGTCCCTCCGCCGTAGCGTCCTGTCCCCTCCACCGTAGCGTCCTGTCCCCTCCGCCGTAGCGTCCTGTCCCCTCCGCCGTAGCGTCCTGTCCCTCCGCCGTAGCGTCCTGTCCCCTCCGCCGTAGCGTCCTGTCCTCTCCGCCGTAGCGTCCTGTCCCTCCGCCGTAGCATCCTGTCCTCTCCGCCGTAGCGTCCTGTCCTCTCCGCCGTAGCGTCCTGTCCCTCCGCCGTAGCGTCCTGTCCCCTCCGCCGTAGCGTCCTGTCCCCTCCGCCGTAGCGTCCTGTCCCCTCTGCCGTAGCGTCCTGTCCCCTCTGCCGTAGCGTCCTGTCCCCTCTGCCGTAGTCTCTCTGGTTTTCTGCCCCATTTCTTCCGGCTTTGAGGCCACCCCCGTTTGACGCACCATATTCATGCTTAAGGGGAACCTGTTTAGTCTAATGGACGTCTTTTTTTCTTTTCTTGGCGCCTCCTCAATCCCTACCGCTGCCGTCCTCTTGGATTGATGTGAATGCCGCGTCCTACATCATCCACAGACCACCCAAATCTTGTTGAAGCGCCGGCCTGTCTTGTAAGGGCAGAGCACAGTCCTGTAAGCGCATACACCAGCACCGACTTTACATTCGGGTTAGTAGGGCTGGCACATTATAGGGCTTTGCCTATAGTAGGGCAGAGCATATACAAGATTCGCTTCAATCTGTGAAGGATGTAGGACGTGTCATTCACATCAATCAAGCCAGAAGGACGACAGCTACAGGGATAGGAGGAGGCACCAAGAAAAGAAAACAAGATGTTCAGGGCTTAGGCCCCTTTCACACATCATTTTTTCGCCATCAGTTACAGTCCGTCAAATTTTGAAAAAAACGGATCCGGCGACTGATGCCGCTGGAGCCGTTTTTCTCATCGACTTGTATTAGCGACGGATTGCGACAGCCTCACGTTTCATCCGTCGATCGAAAAATGTTTGTCCGTCGGACAGAGATGACGTCCACAGTAACGTTTTTTGTCTACGTCGAAAAAACGTACAGTGAAGGATCCGTTGCCATCCGTCGTTTGGTAAAATGGAAGCCTATGGGCGCAGGATCTATCAACATCCGTCAAATGATGGAATCCGGCGACAGATTCCTTTTTTTTTTAACTGAGCATGCTCCAATTATTATTTAGCCCCCAGCTAGTCAGATCCGACGAAAAACTGATCCGTCGCATCAGTTTAGCCACAATCTGCGATGGATCCATCGAGAAAACGGATTGTGACTGATGGCAAAAAACTGATGTGTGAAAGGGGCCTAAAGGCCCTGTCACACACACAGATAAATCTTTGGCAGATCTGTGGTTGCAGTGAAATTGTGGACAATCAGTGCTAGGTTTGTGTCTGTGTACCAATGGAACAATATGTCCATGATTTCACTGCAACCACAGATCTGCCAAAGATTTATCTCTGTGTGTAAAGTGCCCCTTAGATACAAATGCAGTAATAGATCAAATAAAGGTGGTGGTTTTAGTTTACATTGGGAAAATCTGGTGAAATGTTCCTTTATTCACGTCTGTCACTTCCCTAAGAGATCACATGGGGTTTTGGTACTGGAAGAAATAGATCGAAGAAGGCTGTGGAAAAGGCATACGGTGTCCAGCAAGAGCCTAGGACAGGTGAGGTCAGTACCCAAAACAAGCATTTGGACGAGCTCGACTGCTGTAAAATGAGTTGAGCCCGTCCGAGTGTCCGACTGCTCATAACGAGTACGTAGCACCCAAGCATGGTGAGGCCCGCTCCATGAGGACCGTGAAGAAGGTGCATTGTAGCGTCGAAACACGTCCCTACTGGACCTACACCCTGTGATCTGCCATAGAAGTGAAGTAGCCATTTTTAACTTTACATTTTTGGATGAATAAAGATTTTTTTTTTTAACTGTCAAGCAGCCCACGTATTTCCTCCATTTCTCTTGTCCGCTGGGTTCTCTTTCTTTCTTCCTTTGCAGGATAAAAATGGAGTACAGTGATCCGCTATTTCCAGCAGCTCCATAGATAATGTGTGGAGGGGAGATCAAACATGTGCACATCCATTCAACACAGTTCCCAATCACAGTCTCTTGTATCATGGGAGGGTCCCAACAGTTGGACCCCAGTGATCAGTAAGTTATAGGATAGGGATGACTAAAGGCCCTGTCACACACAGAGATAAATCTGCGGCAGATCTGTGGTTGCAGTGAAATTGTGGACAATCAGTGACAGGTTTGTGGCCGTGTACAAATGGAACAATATGTCCATGATTTCACTGCAACCACAGATCTGCCAAAGATTTATCTGTGTGTGTGATGGGGCCTTTACTCTCTTAGGATAATCCTTTAAGTATAAATTTACCATTGTTGGACTATTCAAAGTCATAGAGCGCTGCGGAATATGTTGGCGCTATATACAGTAAATAAAAATTATTATAGGTAAGGTTAGACGACTGCGACCTGCAGATCCAGATGTTAAGGCCATTTCACACATCGGGCATTTCGCCGGATTGCCAGATCCCGCACACTCTAGTACAGTGTAATACAGTACAATGGCATCGAGGCAAGCTCCGGTCACATGACTGCACGTCACCGGACATTGCCGCGATGCCAATGTACTGTATTACACTGTACTAAAATGTGCCGGATCCGGCAATCCAGCGAAATGCCCGATGTGTGAAACGGCCTTAAGCAGAGTGGTAATACTACGGTGTTGTATGGCACTATAACTCCGGTGCTACATAGTCCTGTATGGCACTATAACTAAAACACTACATGGTCCTGTATGGCACTATAACTACGATGCTACATAGTCATGTATGGCACTATAACTACGATGCTACATAGTCATGTCTGGCACTATAACTACGATGCTACATAGTCATGTATGGCACTATAACTACGATGCTACATAGTCATGTATGGCACTATAACTACGATGCTACTTAGTCATGTATGGCACTATAACTACGATGCTACATAGTCATGTATGGCACTATAACTAAAACACTACATGGTCCTGTATGGCACTATAACTACGATGCTACATAATCATGTATGGCACTATAACGCCGGCACTATACAGTTCTGTATGGCACTATAACTCTGATGCTACACGGTCCTGTATGGCACTATAACTCTCGTGCTACATAACCCTGTATGGCACTATAAATTCAACGCTACATGGTCCTGTATGGCACTATAACTACCACACTACCTAGTCCTATATAGCACTATAACTCCGATGCTGCATAGTCCTATATGGCACTATAACTCTGCCACTATCCTGTATGGCATTACTGGGGAATATATGGCACTAGTGGGGGATGTATGGCACTAGTGGGGGATGTATGACACTAGTGGGGGACCCATGGCACTTGTGTGGGATGTATGGCACTAGTGGGGGATGTATGACACTAGTGGGGGATGTATGGCACTAGTGGGAGATGTATGGCACTAGTGGGGGATTTATGGCACTAGTGGGGGATGTATGGCACTAGTGGGGGATGTATGACACTAGTGGGGGATGTATGACACTAGTGGGGAATATATGGCACTAGTGGGGAATATATGGCACTAGTGGGGGATGTATGGCACTAGTGGGGGATGTATGGCACTAGTGGGGGATGTATGACACTAGTGGGGGATGTATGACACTAGTGGGGGACCCATGGCACTTGTGTGGGATATATGGCACTAGTGGGGGATGTATGGCACTAGTGGGGGATTTATGGCACTAGTGGGGGATGTATGGCACTAGTGGGGGATGTATGGCACTAGTGGGGGATGTATGGCACTAGTGGGGGATGTATGGCACTTTTGGGAAACATATGACACTATTGGGGGTGTATGATAATAGTGGGAGATGTATGGCACTAGTGGGGGACACATGACCCTTGTGGGGGACGTATGGCACTAGTGGGGGATGTATGACACTATTGGGGGGTGCATGATACTAGTGGGGGATGTATGACACTATTGGGAGATATATGACACTATTGGGGGGTATATGACACTATTGGGGGGTGTATGATACTAGTGGGGGGTGTATGGCACTAGTGGTGCCCCTTAGCTCCTATATTGTGTGTACGGGCCCCATGTAGCTGGCATGAGGTGGCACCCTTCCCACAGCTGCCATGTTCGCTGGTGACCTCAGTGGCGGGTGATGATGCAGCAGACGGCGGCACCGGCTGCTATTTCTGCCTCTGATACACGGGCTATTTATACGTCCCGTGAGCCGGGCTGTGTATATATACGCGGCTGCACGGTGCGCAGGCACACTCTGCAGCTCCTCCTGCACCATGCCCGCCTTCTCCTACCTCCCCCAGGCACAAGGCAGCGTTCACACCCACTTCAGACCCATGTGCAGCCCGGAGAGGATCGTGCCAATCCGCCTCCTCCAGCCAAGCTTTGGGGGGTCGGGGTTCAGCATGCAGCTCTCTGCGCCCCAACTCCAGAAGAGCCAGGAGCCGTCCTCCTCCCCGCCAGACCTCCGTACATGGCTGAGCGATATGGTGCAGCAGGAAAGCATCCGGCCGGCATCCCCGGAGGAGAGCAGCCGATACTGGAGCCCCGGCACCGCCGACCAGGGCCCCCGGGGCCCCGCAGACTCCCCGCAGGAGCGCCTGGCGCTGCATCTGGCCGAGCTGGAGAAGCAGGACAAGTATCTGCGGGACAAGGATCGTTATCGCTTCCACATTATCCCCGACGGTAACTGCCTGTACCGGGCGATCAGTAAGGCCGTGTACGGCGATCAGAGCCTGCACTCCGAGCTCCGGGAGCGCACCGTGCACCATGTGGCCGACCACCTGGACACCTTCAACCTCATCATCGAAGGGGACATCGGGGAGTTCCTGATCAACGCCGCCCAGGATGGCTCTTGGGCTGGATATCCTGAATTACTTGCTATGAGCCAAATGCTCAACATCAACATTCACCTGACCACAGGAGGCCGCCTGGAGTGCCCCACCGTGTCCACCATGGTGCACCACCTAGGAGAAGAAGACCCCTGTAGGCCCAGCATCTGGCTAAGCTGGCTCAGCAATGGTCACTATGATGCAGTGTTTGAGGAGCCCTTGCCCAACCCAGAGTATGAGAGCTGGAGCAAGCAGAACCAGGCCCAGAGACACCGGGAGCAAGAACTGGCCAAGTCCATGGCCCTTTCCCTGTCCAAAATGTACATTGAGCAGAACTCTTGATCCCAAAACCTGCTGGTGATAGAATCCAAGCCCTGAGGAGAAGGACTTTATGCCCCCATCACTGAGAAGATGCCCTGAGGCCTTCACCCTTGAGGGGATGAACCTAAAACCTTCAGATCCCTCCACTCCATGCTTAGGTGTTTCCTTGAGGCCTTCACCCTTGAGGAGATGAACCTAAAACCTTGAGATCCCTCCACTCTATGATTAGGAGTTTCCCCGAGGCCTTCACCCTTGAGGAGATGAACCAAAAACCTTGTTTCCCCCCAGGGATGTGAGACCCCCCTCCATTCCATCCTTAAGGAGATGTCCTGAGGCCTTCACCTTTCAGATGATCCCAAAACTTGACCATCAGGGGCCTGATTTCATTCTCCTCCACGCTGAGAAGATGCCCTGAGGCCTTCACCCATGAGGAGATGGACCTTGATTCCCCTCCCCCCAGCTATGACCACACCAGGGGCCTGAGACCCCTCCAGCACTTTAAACCTCCACATTACCCACAGACTTGAGGCCTTACGGTTTGTTTTGTGTAGCCCCATGTGCTATTTATACTGTGTCTGACCCATCACAGAGGTCTATGGTGAGGAGACTTGTACAGGAAGTCTATTTTGCTACATTGTGTTTACTATGTCGCCTTGTTGTGGAGAACTGGATACTTTGTATGGGTCTGGGCGGAGGGGGTGGGGCAGCAGCATGGCGATGGCTCCTTTCTTCTGTGTTGCAGCTCAGTATTTATTAATATACTTCCTATTTTTCAAGTTTTGTAAGAGTTTTGGGATTTCTATGTACATTTTAGTGACATTCCCTTTTAGTTTGGAATGAATAAATTTTCTAAACTTTTTTCAATGGGTCTTAAATGATTTTTTTTGTTGTTGTTGATCTTAACCCCTTTGTCTTGTAGCAGAGCGGCTCCGGCCATAGGTGGCAAAGTGCTGCCTGTTGTGATCAATGTGACATCATATATGTAGCTGATTTATGCGCCACGTTATACCCTAGTGATATACGGGCAACATGTGGCCCTCCAGATGCCGGGGACTATAATGCACAGCAGGGAGATATGAAGCTGGAAAGCTGCTTAGTTTGGCTTAAAAGCTCTTATGAACGCTCGCAGGGTAACAATGATGTGTTTTATGGTGGACACATTTTGTCGAACCCTTTAACTATAGTAATAAACGACCTAATATTAATTTATGTAGTCACTGATTGGTAAATGTCCCCACATCTCTTAGTGTTTGGGTATTATTGGTCATTTTTAAAGGGGGGTTTCCAAAATTATCCCTAAATAGGAAATATTATAAAATAAATAGTAATTGCTTACATGTTGAATCCCACACTGCACTACTTATAGCAGAAGTGATATCACCTGACCGCTGCAGCCAATCACCTGTCTCAGCGGTTACTTGCTGTACAGCAAACGCCACAACTGTGGGGCCAAGTGATTGGCTGTGGAGGTCAGATGACTGATGGTCAGGACATCATCCCACACTGCATTGATTGTAACAAAATTGATAACTTCACCTCACTGCTGCAGCCAATCACCTGACTCAGTGTTTACTTGCTGTACAGGCTAACACTACAACTGTGGGGCCAAATGATTGGCTGCAGCAGCCAAATGACTGATGGACAGGACATCATCCCACAGTGCACTGCTTGTAACAGAAATGACTGCACCTGAGCACTGCAGCCAATCACCTGTCTCAGCAGTTACTTGCTGTACAAGCAAATATCGCAAATCTTGAGCCAAATGATTGGCTGCAAAGGTCAGGTTAGTGATGGACAGGCTATCATCCCACACTGCACTGCTTGTTACAGATGTGATGATATCTGACCGTTGCAGCCAATCACCTGTCTCAGTAGTTACTTGTACAAGAAAACACCCCAACTGTGGGGCCAGGAGATTGGCTGCAGAGCTCAGGTGACTGATGGACAGGACATCATCCCACACTGCGCTGCTTGTAACAGAAGTGATGACTTCACCTGACCGCTGCAGCCAATCACCGGACTCAGCGGTTACTTGCTTTACAAGAAAACACCACAACTGTGGGGCCAAGTGATTGGCTGCAGAGGTCAGGTGACTGATGGACAGGACATAATCACTTCCAGTACTGGCAGGAGCACCGCAGCAGTGGTGCTAGAACATTTGAGGCTTCTTGGGGTAAGTGATTATATAATAATAATAATAAGGGCAAATGTTATAAAATCCCTTTAAAAGTCTTACTGGGTTTTAAAGGGAACCTGTCACCAGATTTGTCCCTTAGAAGCTGCTTCGACCACCAATAAGCTCTTAAATACAGTAATCTAGATCACTGTATATAAGAGCCCAGGCTGCTCTGTATAACATAAAAAAACACCTTATTTTATTCACCTATGGGGCGGTCAGGTCTGATGGGCGTCGCTGGTCTCGATCCGGTACCGTCCTCTTTCCCTGCTCCCCGTGGATGACGCATCCTACATCATCCACACAACGTCCTCCGTCTTCTCTGCCCTGCTGAGGGCATATTAAAGTACTGTAATGCACGGGCGTTCTGTGACCTTTCCCCGCATCTGCGCATTACAGTACTTTGCTCTGCCCTTAGCAGGTCAGAGAAGTGCACAGGAGTGCCCCACATGGGGCTGGGAAGGAAGACGACGATTGCAAGAAGGGAGCAGGTGCCGGACCCGAGAGCAGCAACACCCATCGGACTGGACCAGCCCCTAGGTGTGTAATAAAAGCTGTTTTTTATGTTATACAAATTGGCCTGGGCTCTTATATACAGTATTTTAGAATGCTGTATGTAAGGGCTTACTGGTGGTGGCTGCAGCTTATAGGGGACAAATCTGGTGACAGGTTCCCTTTAAAGGAAACCTGTCAGATCCAATATGCACCCAGAACCACGAGCAGTTCTGGGTGTGTATTGCTAATCCCTGCCTAACCATCCCTGTATCTAGTAGCATAGATAAAGACATCTACAGAAAAAGTATTTGTAAAGATCTTTTACCGTATGCTAATAAGTGGGGACTAGTCCCCTGGGCGTTACTTCCCCGGCCAGTCGCCCCCATTAGCATGTAGGATGCCCCTGTGGGTGTGCTAACATGCTAATGAATACGCAGCGTCACAGGATGATCTCACTCACCTCTCCGCCACCATCACGTCTGACGGGGGATTTCGGCTCAGTGCGCATGACCCCGGAGTTTGGATCATGCGCACTATGAAGCCGGGTGTACGTGTCCTGGCTTCAAACTGAAGTAGTGCACATGACCAAAACTCCGAGGTCATGCGCACTCAGCCGAAATCCAGCGTCGGGCGGCGATGGTGGGGAGTGAGATCATCCTGTGACGCTGCGTATTCATTAGCACACCCACAGGGGCATCCTAACATGCTAATGAGGGGCGACTGATTGGGGAAGTAACGCCCAAGGGACTAGTCCCCGCTCATTAGCATACGGTAAAAGTTCTTTACAAATACTTTTTCTATAGCTCTCTTTATCTATGCTAGTGTATACAGGGACGGTTAGGCAGGGATTAGCAATATGCACCCAGAACTGCTCGTGGTGCTCGTGGTTCTGGGTGCATATTGGACCTTATAGGTTCCCTTTAAAATATCAGGGCTTCACTGCAGTACAATTCCCCCTTGTCCTTTACACCCCCCCCCATTGATCCTGTGGTTGTACAAAAAAACTAGTGATGGGTAATCCATAGTGATGTCACTACTGCGTCCAACATCCACCATGAGGCATCATTTGGTAATAGAAGGACATTGCAAAGTTTTCCCTTAGATTTTGAGACCAAATGCTGCCATTAGAGTTCGGGATTGCTCACATAGTCAGCGGTCCATGTAAGGCCTTGTATGAATGGACGTATCTTCGGTGTGTGATGTCTGTGTGTGCAGCTGACTGATGAAGCCTACGTGCACATGGACATCAGAAAAATTCACTAATCCAGAATAATACATGTAATATGAGGCAACGCTAACACCTGTCCAATTTGAGGATGTGACTAGCTTTAATTTTAACATCATCTGTCTAAATACGGCTTTAGGCCTCATTCACACATCCGTATTTAAACCTGTATGTGAGGACAATGGTACAGGGGTCCTCATTGTATGGTCCCTGTGTCACCCATGTGTCCGTATTTACCATCAGTGTCATCATTTTTCACAGATGGCTAAAAAATAAAAAAATGACAAAGCTTCTCATATACTTTGCAATGTAAAGTGGAACCTGACACGTGTAACAATGCTATTACCCTGCAGATATAGGGTTAATCTGCAGGTTAATAGCATTCTGAACCTGCCCGGCGGCAGCACATTAAACCCTGCTGCCAGGAGGAAAAGAACTTTAATCCTCCTGGCAGAGTTGTGGTTTCAGTTACAGAGGCGGCGCCATTACGGGTTCAGTCACCACTCTGTGTATGGAGAGCGTCGGCTGTAACCACCCCCCCCACCACCCCCGAACTGACTGACAGCTGTGTATAATACTGAGCAGGGGGCGCGGGTACATCCACCACTTTCCATACACAAAGCGGTGACCGAACCCGCATTGGCACCGCCCTGTGACTGAAACTCATCTGCTTGTTTTCCCACAATCTCCACCCCCCCTTCTGTTTGATTAACATCCAGAGAAGTGAGGACAAGGAATAGGGGGAAAACAAGCAGGGAGGAAGTTGTATTTAAATGTTTGACCTCCATGATACACTGAGTGTCTGTACTTTCATTGTCATTCTGTGCTGACAATCCCTTTAAAGGGAACCAATCACCAGGATTTTCGTATATAAGTTAAAGCCAGTGCTATACTGGCACTATCGGGCTGATTCTATACATACCCATAGTGGTCAAATCAGATGGTTAGGTTTTGAAACCCAAAAAAGTAAAGTTTCTAAAATGAGCTGCTTGTTGAGTGACAGCAGCTGAGGATCAGATCATATATTCATAGTTATCCCCTCCCTCTGTTAGAATTAGCATCAGCATTATACAAACGATTAACTTTGTCTCTTGCAGGACCTGTGTGAGATCATACCCATGTGACCTGGTATCCAGCTTTGTTGGCTGAGGCCCCGCCCCTTCTGGTCACATGGGTATGACCTCACACAGGTCCTGCAAGAGACAAAGTGAATAATTTGTATAATACTTATACTAATTCTAACAGGGGGAGGGGATAAGTATGAATACCCCCCAGATATTATCTGATCTTCAGCTGCTGTCACTCAACAAGCTGCTGATTTTATAAACTTTACTTTCTTGGATTTGAAAACCTAAATATCCGAGCTGAGCACTACAGGTATGTATAGAATCAGCCTGATAGTGCCAGTATAGCACTGGCTTTAGCTTATATACCAAAATCCTGATGATTGATTATCGCTTAAAAGGAACCAATCAACTTGAATGTAGTCAATCAGCAATCGTTTAATAGCCTGGATAAATGGGCCCTAAGAGATGGGGATTTGTAGCCACATTCCAGACTACTAATTGAAGTTGGAGATATCAAAATTGGAGCCAGGGATGTCACTATCGTCAAAAATAAGGGGCTCCAGCCCCAAATTTCTTGTCTGGAGTCCTGGATCTCTTGCGATTAAACTCAGACGCATTAAACTGTATCGGCGTCAGCTTGACACCTACATAATTCAGTCCCTTGATAGAGAATGGAGCTTTGCTCCATGCCCTATCATTGTCCGTCTGTTAAGCCGCTATGGGTCTGTGGCACACCAGACATCAGCGTACCCACGCAGGCAGCATGATGTAAGTGCATCGCACCACCTCTGCAGACCCGCCATAGAAGAGGAGACGGAGGCCAGGAATTAGGATTAGGTGAGCATAATCTTTATTGGTTTCTATATTATACAGTTGTGGGGGCCATCATGAGATATATCTCTCTATCTATGTATCCCTCTATCTATCATATATATATATATATATATATATATATATATATATATATATATATATATATATATATGATAAAGTGGGGGCCATAATAGAGTATATAAAAGGTTGTGGGGGCCATTATACTATATAGATATATATGGAGACGTAGGGTCCATCATAATATATCGAGAAGTGGGGGCCATAATAATGTATATAAGAGGATGTGGGGCTATCATACAGGGTTGGACATATCATTAGTGCAACCTGTGGAGCTGCACAGGGACCCATTTTTACCTCCAAAGCAAGTGTAATTTTGGATTTTTATGATCTCTTGGACTGTAAAGGGCCCATACACTGTTCTTGCACTGAGGCCCTTTTCTGTGTCCACTACTGCCATCATACTATATATAAGAAGTGGGGTCATAAAAAAGTATAATAAGTACAACAAAGTGTGAAGGCCATGATTCAGAGCTGTGGTGGAGGCATCTTTCTATACATACTGTATATGGGGCTGAGGAGGTGATAATACAGGATATAGGGAGCTGTGGGGCCCATCATACTGAATATAAGGAACTGGGGGGGGGGGGGACATAATTCTATATAATATAAGGGGGTGCATTATTAGTTTTGATTGGGGCTTTCAGGGGGTATTAATATTTTTTTTGTGGGGCATTGTTACTAAAAGGGAAGACTAACAGCTTCAAGGGGTTGTCCGCTGTTTCTGGCAATGACACCAGTGAATCCTTACTGTGTACAGAGGGACTACAGACTTGTGGGTTTAGACCATTTAAAGGGAACCTGTCACCAGATTTGGCGACTATAAGCTGCGGCCACCACCACTGAGTTCTTATATACAGCATTCCAGAATACTGTATATAAGAGTCCAGGCCACTGTGTAGAACGTACAAAACACTTTTATCATACTCACCTAGGGGGGTGGTCCGGTCCAATGGGTATCGCTGCTCTCCAGTCCAGTGCTTCCTTTCTGCTGCGATCTCCGTCATACCCAGCCCAATGTGGATGACCCGTCTTACATCATCCACACAGGCCGGCATTGGGCTCCTACGCAGGCGCACTTTGATCTGCACTGCTGAGGGCAGATCAAAGTACTGTAATGCGCAAGGGCGAGGAAAGACGAAAGACTGCCCGCGCATGCGCACTACAATACTTTGATCCACCCGACCAGAGAGAGGAGGCGCCAGACCGGACAGCGTCACCCATCAGACCAGACCACCCCTTAGGTATTATGAAAGTGTTTTTACGTTCTACAGCGCAGCCTGGGCACTTATATACAGTATAGTGGACTGCTGTATATAAGGGCTCACTGGTGGTGGCCGCAGCTCATAGTCACCAAATCTGGTGACAGGTTCCCTTTAATGCACTTCAGTCATTATGTAGTGGTAGGTGTATAGGAGTATTATTAGTCTTTGTATAATGTGGGTTGTTTAGTAGCAATAATTACAATATCATGTGCTCAATATGTAGTAGTAATGGTAGTGGACATTGTGTAGCAGTATTACTTTGGCCTTGTATAGTAGAAATTTTGATAATATTGAGCGTTATATAGTGTGTTTTATATAGTGTGTTTAATATAGTGTGTTTTAGTGTTAGCAACAGTAATATATATGTATAGATCCTCTTTTAAGGTTGCATGGGGACACACGTACTTTAGGGCTCGGGCCCCTGATCTTTTAGGACCCAACCAATGCCCCTGCTCAGAGCGCTGATCACCGGAGACATAGCTGTAATGGAGGGTGAGTAGAATTTGTTTTCTTGTGCTTATGTGCGTTACTATATATACAGCATATGATGCTATACTGAGCTGATATATTCATAGATAATGATCTTGTATACAAACACTACTCACCCTGCGGCCAAGATGTCAGCTGTCATGACCTAAATTATAAAACATACCATATTATATAATTAATGGGGTTGTACCCTTTCTGTAAATGAATATCCCAGACTGCAAGTTGTCATAAAAACATAAACCGTGCTGTACACGCCCTCCCAGGGTCCACCAGCGAGCTTCCACTTCTGGTGCTCCCTCCTGTCTGGTATTAACTGCGGCACGGATGCCAGGTCAACAGTGTAGTACCCAATCAGGTAGCTCAGATGTGTATCAAAATAAGAGGGACCCTATGTGGCTTTTCAAAAATTATTTAAATAAATAATTTTAAAAAAAATGGCATGCGGTTCCCCCAATTTTGATACCAAGCCATGATAAAGCCGGCAGCTAGGGTCTGGTATTCTCAGGCTGGGGAGTCCCATGGTTATTGGGCCCTCCTAACCTACAAATAGTAGCCAAAAGTCACCCACAATTGTCGCATCTACTAGATTTTTCTTAATTATCCGGGTGGCCGAACCGGAACAATAACACAGACTTCTCTGAGAACTCAGTGTTTGGGGTCCATGCATGGACACTAGGTATCCTTTACAGTTCGGCTTCACCCATCACTACCTATCCCCTTCACTTTCACAGTGATATTTAAATTTTGGCTACTATGGGTTACAGCATTGTTTGCTTTTTACAGAAGCTTGTAGATAACCCCCAGTGCACTCCCACAATAGAATAGTGACTAGAGTGTGCACTCCCACCATAGTGAAAGGGGAGCCAACACGATCTGAGAGTGGCATGCATCATATGAAAAGTGCAAATTCACAGATTTATTGCAACTGTACTATAATAGAGAATGAGATTTTTAACAAATAATTGATCAATTTTTTTGAGTCACCCCTGCCACTTCACGGCAAATCTCAATAGGGGGTCCTACTCTGTATTATGTATTTCATGTGCCATGCGGCCTCCTAGATAAATTACAAGCAGAACCATATTGGAGCACACATACAGTACCTGTAACCTGTATGTAACCACTTCCATGTCCAAAAAGAGGCCACTGCTGCTTTCAATTTATTTAGGAGGCTGCATGGCACATGAAATACATAATATAGAGTAGGACCCCCTATTGAGATGTGCCGTGACGTGGCAGGGGTGGCTCAAAGAATTGATCAATTATTTGCTAAAAATCTCATTTTGTATTATAGTACAGTTGGAATAAATCTGTGAATATGCACTTTTTATATGATGCATGCCACTCTCAGATCGTGTTGGCTCCCCTTTTTCCTTACTCCCACAATAGTATAGTGACTAGTGTGCACTCTTACAATAGTGTAGTGACTAGAGTGTGCACTCCCACAACAGTATAGTGACTAGAGTGTGCACTCCCACAACAGTATAGTGACTAGAGTATGCACTCTCACAATAGTATAGCGACTAGAGTGTGCACTCCCACAACAGTATAGTGACTAGAATGTGTACTCCCACAACAGTATAGTGACTAGAGTATGCACTCCCACAATAGTATAGCGACTAGAGTGTGCACTCCCACAACAGTATAGTGACTAGAATGTGTACTCCCACAACAGTATAGTGACTAGAGTATGCACTCCCACAATAGTATAGCGACTAGAGTGTGCACTCCAACGATAGTATAGTTACTAGAGTGTGCACTCCTACAATAGTGACTAGAGTGTGCACTCCCACAATAGTATAGTGACTAGAGTGTGCACTCCCACAATAGTATAGTGACTAGAGTGTGCACTCCCACAATAGTATAGTGACTAGAGTGTGCACTCCCACAATAGTATAGTGACTAGAGTGTGCACTCCTACAATAGTGTAGTTACTAGAGTGTGCACTCCCACAATAGTGTAGTTACTAGAGTGTGCACTCCCACAATAGTATAGCGACTAGAGTGTGCACTCCCACAATAGTATAGCGACTAGAGTGTGCACTCCCACAATAGTATAGCGACTAGAGTGTGCACTCCCACAATAGTATAGCGACTAGAGTGTGCACTCCAACGATAGTATAGTTACTAGAGTGTGCACTCCTACAATAGTGACTAGAGTGTGCACTCCCACAATAGTATAGTGACTAGAGTGTGCACTCCCACAATAGTGTAGTTACTAGAGTGTGCACTCCCACAATAGTATAGTGACTAGAGTGTGCACTCCCACAATAGTATAGCGACTAGAGTGTGCACTCCAACGATAGTATAGTTACTAGAGTGTGCACTCCTACAATAGTGACTAGAGTGTGCACTCCCACAATAGTATAGTGACTAGAGTGTGCACTCCCACAATAGTGTAGTTACTAGAGTGTGCACTCCCACAATAGTATAGTGACTAGAGTGTGCACTCCCACAATAGTATAGCGACTAGAGTGTGCACTCCCACAATAGTGTAGTGACTAGAGTGTGCACTCCCACAATAGTGTAGTGACTAGAGTGTGCACTCCCACAATAGTATAGCGACTAGAGTGTGCACTCCCACAATAGTATAGCGACTAGAGTGTGCACTCCAACGATAGTATAGTTACTAGAGTGTGCACTCCTACAATAGTGACTAGAGTGTGCACTCCCACAATAGTATAGCGACTAGAGTGTGCACTCCCACAATAGTATAGCGACTAGAGTGTGCACTCCCACAATAGTATAGCGACTAGAGTGTGCACTCCCACAATAGTATAGCGACTAGAGTGTGCACTCCCACAATAGTATAGCGACTAGAGTGTGCACTCCCACAATAGTATAGCGACTAGAGTGTGCACTCCCACAATAGTATAGCGACTAGAGTGTGCACTCCCACAATAGTATAGCGACTAGAGTGTGCACTCCCACAATAGTATAGCGACTAGAGTGTGCACTCCCACAATAGTATAGTGACTAGAGTGTGCACTCCCACAATAGTATAGTGACTAGAGTGTGCACTCCCACAATAGTATAGTGACTAGAGTGTGCACTCCCACAATAGTGTAGTGACTAGAGTGTGCACTCCTACAATAGTGTAGTTACTAGAGTGTGCACTCCCACAATAGTATAGCGACTAGAGTGTGCACTCCCACAATAGTATAGTGACTAGAGTGTGCACTCCCACAATAGTATAGCGACTAGAGTGTGCACTCCCACAATAGTATAGCGACTAGAGTGTGCACTCCAACGATAGTATAGTTACTAGAGTGTGCACTCCTACAATAGTGACTAGAGCGTGCACTCCCACAATAGTATAGTGACTAGAGTGTGCACTCCCACAATACTATAGTGACTAGAGTGTGCACTCCCACAATACTATAGTGACTAGAGTGTGCACTCCAACAATAGTATAGTGACTAGAGTGTGCGCTCCCACAATAGTATAGCGACTAGAGTGTGCACTCCCACAATAGTATAGTGACTAGAGTATGCACTCTCACAATAGTATAGTGACTAGAGTATGCACTCCCACAATAGTATAGTGACTAGAGTATGCACTCCCACAATAGTATAGCAACTAGAGTGTGCACTTTCACAATAGTATAGCAACTAGAGTGTGCACTCTGACAATAGTGTAGTTACTAGAGTGTGCACTCCTACAATAGTGTAGTTACTAGAGTGTGCACTCCTACAATAGTGTAGTTACTAGAGTGTGCACTCCTACAATAGTGTAGTTACTAGAGTGTGCACTCCTACAATAGTGTAGTTACTAGAGTGTGCACTCCCACGATAGTATAGTTACCAGAGTGTGCACTCCCACGATAGTATAGTTACCAGAGTGTGCACTCCCACGATAGTATAGTTACCAGAGTGTGCACTCTCAGAATAGTATAGTGACCAAAATGTGCACTCCCACAATAGTACAGTGACTGCAGTGTGCACTCCAACAATAGTATAATGATTGGAGTATGCACTCACAGAATACTGTAGTGACCGGAGTGTGCACTCCATACAGCACTATATTACTTGACAAAATGAGAATACCTCTGTAACATGGGAGATATTTGGTATGATTAATCAATCTTCTAAAACAAAGTTTTATCCCCGCATTGTGCTATGAGTGACGCAGTTCAGATTAGTGCAATGCAGAGCTCGTGGCCTAAAGCAGATCCTGATATCGATATTCTGTCCCACTTTGACCGCTTCTCCTCTTAGGTTACGGCCATAAAGCCCTATGCATTCCTCACACAGAGTGGCCTGTATATAAGATTTCATCATTGACAATCCAGTTGCATAAGAGGCACAGTCTGAGTATGATCTGCTTTACTGTCTGGTACAATCAGCATGTGGTGGATTAGCCTCCCATGTAGTCTTTATTCGCACGTTCATATCGGTGTGAGGCATTAATAAAAGTTAAAATACATTACCGTGGAGCATCTCGATCTCACACCAGTAAGAACTAAATTACATTAACCATAGAGGATTAATTCATTCAATACTGACAGTACATAACAAACGTTTGTTACGCATCCCTCGAATTATAGCCTCGGCGTATGATATTTTCCAGGTAGAATGGTCATTTCTGGGCCACTCTAAATTAAAAACCACAATAAAGAGTTTGTTCAGGTTTAACACAAAAGTCTGCAGTCACTGTGTGTAAATTCTCATAGCACGCACAGTGTGCACTGTCAGGATTCTCCAGGAATTGGCGGTCATGTGACCACAAGTATGCAATATGCATACTTCCGGACACAGTCCGACTAGACGTGCCCAGTCTCAGTCAAATTACTAGTATGGAGCGAGGTTGCACACGTCTAGTTGGAATGTGGCATATCACTTACCTCTGGTCACATGACTGCCATGCTTCCAGCACTGGAAAGACAGAATCCTGACAGCGCGCACAATGGGTGCACAATGTGACTGCTGCGTTTTGTGCTAAATCCAGATAATCCCTTTAAAGAGAACTTGTCACCAGATGAAAAGTGACCAGTTTATGCTCATATTTTGCTACCACCGCTAGCCAAATTATTGTTTTGTTTTTTCAAATCGACATACGGTTCCAGTGACATGGGACATTTTGGTGACTGCTAATTATAATGGTCTTTACCATTAAAGTATGGCTCACAAAGTAATTATGCAGAGCAGCCTAAAGACATGGCCTAAAGAATCAGAGGGCAACACCCCCTTGGTAAAGACCATAAATATTGTCCCTCAATAAAAAAGACCTATAACTCTGGAGCCGTATTGTACATCAATTAACAAAGGGAAAAAAAACTGCACATTCGGGGAATAGGGGGATAAAATAATAATAAAATATGCCCACTATTGCCCTGATGACAGGTCGCTTTAAGATGGTAGGGCCACCAAAGCAATTTAGCTCCTGATAAGTGATTATTGGGGTTCCAACCACTGTGATCTCCAACAATGGAGAGAAAGGGGCTCTGGAGTCCTTTAATTGAATGGAGGGATGGTCAGGCATGGTCATTACCTCTTCATTCAAAGGTTATGGGATTGACAGAGAAAGGCTGGGGAGAGTAACAAGGGCTAGAAGAGAATAGGAGCCCAACTGGCTGCAAGGTGAGAGAGAGGCAGAGGGAGATGACTGTCACAATGACTGTGGGATAGTGAAGAACCGGGGCTCCTAAGCTATCCCTCAAGATAGGGGGCCCTATGCTATCTCTAATCTCAGGTATACTCCTGATGGTAGAGATGCCTGATTCTCCTTCCTGGCCCTGCTCCTGACCATTCCTGATCTCATTCCCTCTCCCCATTCTCAGGGAGAGAAGGGACAGGAGTGTGATGAAACCCACAGATAAAGTCAGGCAAGGAAAACCAAAACTCTTGTCACACAGCACACGTCAGGACCGGGAGGACTGGTAGACCCAGGAGGTGGATCCTCTGGACCGAGCACCCCACCGGGGGGCAGGGTACACGACAGCCGGAGCACTGGCGTGGCCGGGACGGGAGCCGCGTCCCACAGGGGACGGGAAGAACAAAGTCACTGGGGTCACGGAGTTCCTAAGACTGTACGGTATACTGGTACAGGTGCCGGGTAGGAAAGACAAACAGTAGTCCAGGACACGGCACAAGGGGACCTGAGCACCTAGCTCACAAGACAAGGCTTCAAGACACGTTGATCAGGCGCCGCCCACATGGAAAGGCCAGTCTTATATACCCAGCACAGCCTCATGTCATTTCCTGCTGCAGGTGTGCTGGGCCTATAAGACCAGGAGAGTGGGCGCGGCCCGATCCTATACAGAACCATGTGGCTAAGACTCAGAGTCAGACTCATAAGACCAGGAGCAGGACACAGGAGAGCACGAGCGGCAGCCATGACCGGTGGACACGTGGACTGGATCAGTGGTTAAGGAGCAGTGCAATGACGGTGAGGCCGGATCAGTGGGTACGGAGCGGTGCCGGGATGGTGCGACCGGATCAGCGGGTAAGGAGCGGTGCCGAGGCATCGGGAGCGTGACAACACACACAAAAAGGTAAAGATAATAGGAGATTCAGGAGTAAAAACAAGATCAGGAAGGAAGCTACAAAACAACAGGAGTAAACTCCACAACTGCACCAAGCAAAAAGCACAATTTTCATCAGAACGTCTGGGACTTCACAGACCAACATAGACAAACTATAGCTGGCATGGGTGGAAGGATTCAACCAGCATAAATAGCAGGGGAGCAGATGTGATAGGCCTTCCAACAACATGTGATTAAAGGAGCAAAGAGACTAGTAGAGATTAACTCTTGCTAGCCTGCCTATGAATCAGCACACAGCAGGTTGACGCCCAAGTCCGCCTGTGTTGATTCCAGACACTAGAGAAACTATTGGGCGGAGTGTCAGAATCTGCTATCTGAACTTAACCCACCACCACCATGACAGTCTGCGAAGATTATGTAATAGTCCGTGTGACAATGACTCTTGGAGATAAAAGACTAAAGGCCCCTTTACACACTGAGACTTTCAGCGATCCCACCAGCGATCCCAACCTGGCCGGGATCGCTACAAAGTCTCTGGTGAGCTGTCAAACAGGCAAACCTGGCCAACGACGCAACAGCGATCCGGACCTGCAGAACGACCTAGCTACTCAAACACTGGAAACGAGTGATGTGTCACAATATCTGTCAATCACTATTCTCTGTCAGTCGGTCTCTCCCTCTCGGTCTCTATTCTCTCTCTGTCGGTCCGTCACTATCTCTGTCCCTCTCTCACAGTCTGTCGGTCATTTTCCCCTCCTCTCTCATACTCACCGATCCCCGGCGCGGCGCTGCACGGCATTGACACTGCTGCGGCGGCTTTTACTATTTTGAAAAAGCCGGCTGCTCATTAAACAATTTCGTATTCCCTACTTTCCCTGCCCACAGGCGCCTATGATTGGTTGCAGTAAGACACGCCCCCACGCTGAGTGACAGTGAAATAAATAATTAAATAATTTAAAAAACTGGCGTGCGGTGTTACAAGGGGGACCCGGGGAAGCGTGCCAAGATGGGAAATGGACAGCTTCCGCCGGTCAAGGTCCACTGTGCGGTGTAAGGGACCGCCGCTATGGTGGGTGAGGAGTGAGCGGGTTGCTGCTAGCGATCGTCTGGAATGTCACAGACGATCTATGTACACCGATCTGCCGTAACCCGTGAGGGTTGTATGGCACGGATCTCACGGCTCGGTGTACCTGTTGCACGGGGAAGCACAGAGGTGCCCACGCACGTGTGCTTTCAATAACCAGGTGAGTCCGGTGGAGACTCGAGGAGCTCACCTGGGACAGGAACACGGCCTGTTGAAGGAGATACTGCCGGAGCAGCAAGGCAGGAACATGGCCTGCAAACCAGGTGCTGCCTAAGCAGCAAGGGCCAAGCCCACAAAAGACAATAATGCCTGAGCAGTGGCGTAGCAGCACGCTGCCAGACATCCAAACATAGAAGGACGGTCACGCACCGCCATGATGGCAGGGGGAGCTTTTAAGGAGGTGTAGCTCCACCCAAGGGCGGGCGCGAGATGGACGTGACCCAATCAGGATTCGTGACGTCTTGGTCCGGCCAGTCAGGATTCAGCACACCACCAGCCTCGTTATCGGGCCGTGTGATATCAGTGAGCGAATCAGAAGACGTCACGTGGGGCACATACTCATCTTCCTGCCTCTGGGTCATAAAGGCGGGATCCTCGGTTTCACAATGTGCAGAGATAAGGGAAGTCTTGCTGCTTCCCTGAGCATCCATCCTTTGCACACTGCGCAACCTCCCAGACCCTCCGTGATGCTGAGCAGGAGGGCTCGTGGCAGACAAGGGATGGGAGACCACTCCATTCCTTGCAAGGGGAGAACCACTAGGTGTCACCCTTCTGCTGCGTCTCCGAGGAGGCAACTCCTGCAGACTGCGAAGTCTCCCAGACCTTTGGTGCTTCTGAGCAGGAGGGCTTGCGGCAGACAAGGAATGGGGGACCACCTCATTCCTTGCAACAGGAGAGCCACGAGGTGTAACATTACCCCCCCCCCACCTGCGCTCGAAGGCCACCACCGAACCTGGGGCGTGGACATGATCCTCCAATTCCCAGGACCTATGCCTTGGGCCACGACCGACCCACTCCACGAGGAAGTACCTCTTGCCCTGTACGATTTTTGTTTTTACTAGCTTCGCTACTTCTGTGTCGTCAGACGAGAAGTCGGCCTGGGACAGCAGAGACCCCGAGGTTTTAGGTCGTACGGGTTTCAGAAGAGATACATGAAAGGTATTAGAAATAGCCCAGCGTGGAGGGAGCTGGAGTTGATATGCTACCGGGGTTACCCGCTTTATTACTGTAAACGGGCCAAGGTACCTAGGAGCAAACTCGGCTGTCTGTACCGGAAGGTTAATATGTTTAGAAGACAGCCACACTAGGTCACCAGGTGCAAAAGATGGCGCAGGGTGTAGAAGACCCGCAGGCCTCTGCCTGAACGGTTTATTATACGCACACGACGTACAGACTCCCATATTCTTCTGTACATCCTGGGCTACAGCTGGCCCCCAATAATGCCTGACCCCTAGGTCTCTGGTCCTTTCGACCCTGAAGTGGGCCCCAACTTTGGAGGCATGATCCCATGACAGCACACCGTTCCGTGAGTCAGAGGAAGTGAGGGTCTTACCAGGTGGCACCTGGTCTTGGGAAGTGGAAATGACCCTCCTCACGCTGACCGGAGGTGAAACAAGACACTGACTTTCTTCCGAAGGTTTCAAACATCGGGTAGCTACATGTCCCCTCTGCCCACAGGCAAAGCAAACGACCGACGGCCGAGAACCTGTGGTAGAGGAGACCACTTTGGAGACTTCCATTGGCTCCACAGAGTCATCAACAGAGCTGGCTGGGAGACCGGTCTGGTGGGGAAGGGGAGTCAGAGGCTCTGTAGACCAGGTAGACGTGGGTGCCGAAGAGACTTCGAGCCTCCGCTCCGCGTGGCGGATGTCTATGCGAGAGGCAAGCCGAATCAAGGACTCTAAGGTGGTCGGCACGTCACGCGTGGCCAGCGCGTCTTTGACGAACCCTGCCAGACCCTCCCAGAACACAGGGACCAGGACTTTATCTGGCCAGTCCAGCTCTGCGGCGAGTGTCCTGAATTGTACTGCAAAGTCCCCGACTGAAGTGGACCTTTGCCGAAGGCGTAGGAGCCGCAGCGCGGAGTCGTGGGTGACTTGAGGCCCGAGGAACACCTTTCTCATGGCCTCAAGATAAACTGGAAGGTGATTCACCACCCGATCTCCGCGCTCCCACAACGGCGTGGACCATTTTAGCGCTTTCCCTGTGAGCAGGGACTGGACGAAGGCTACCTTCGCCTTCTCAGTAGCGTAATCAGTCGCGGACAACTCCAAGTAGGTGGTAACCTGGTTTATGAAACCACGGCACTCAGAGCTGTCCCTGCTGAAGCGCTCTGGGAGCGCAAGGCGAGGCGACCTTCCGCACAATTCCACAGCCTGAGTAGTCGCCTGGGTGGCGACTGTCGCTAGAGCAGCCTTATCGGGGGAAGACCGCTCCACTGCTGCCAATCGTGACTCCACCTGCTGCACATAACGCAGCAACTGCTGCTGCTCTTCTGCCATAGCCAGACCTTTGGCGCGACCGTAATGTTACGAGGGGTACCCGGGGAAGCGTGCCAAGATGGGAAATGGACAGCTTCCGCCGGTCAAGGTCCATTGTGCGGTGTAAGGGACCGCTGCTATGGTGGGTGAAGAGTGAGCGGGTTGCTGCTAGCGATCGTCTGGAATGTCACAGATGATCTGTGTACACCGGTCCGCCCTAACCCGTGAGGGTTGTATGGCTCGGGGCTTCTCGATCGGTGTACCTGTTGCACGGGGACGCACAGAGGTGCCTACGCACGTGGGCCAGCGGGAGTCACAGGATATGGCACGAGGGTAGCACAGAGGTGCCCACGCACGTGTGCTTTCAATAACCAGGTGAGTCCGGTGGAGACTCGAGGAGCTCACCTGGGACAGGAACACAGCCTGTTGAAGGAGATACTGCCGGAGCAGCAAGGCAGGAACACGGCCTGCAAACCAGGTGCTGCCTAAGCAGCAAGGGCCAAGCCCACAAAAGACAATAATGCCTGAGCAGTGGCATAGCAGCACGCTGCCAGACATCCAAACATAGAAGGACGGTCACGCGCCGCCATGATGGCAGGGGGGAGCTTTTAAGGAGGTGTAGCTCCACCCAAGGGCGGGCGCGAGATGGACATGACCCAATCAGGATTCGTGACGTCTTGGTCCGGCCAGTCAGGATTCAGCACACCACCAGCCTCGTTATCGGGCCGTGTGATATCAGTGAGCGAATCAGAAGACGTCACGTGGGGCACATACTCATCTTCCTGCCTCTGGGTCATAAAGGCGGGATCCTCGGTTTCACAATGTGCAGAGATAAGGGAAGTCTTGCTGCTTCCCTGAGCATCCATCCTTTGCACACTGCGCAACCTCCCAGACCCTCTGTGATGCTGAGCAGGAGGGCTCGTGGCAGACAAGGGATAGGAGACCACTCCATTACTTGCAAGGGGAGAACCACTAGGTGTCACCTTTCTGCTGCGTCTCCGAGGAGGCAACTCCTGCAGACTGCGCAGTCTCCCAGACCTTTGGTGCTGCTGAGCAGGAGGGCTCGTGGCAGACAAGGAATGGGGGACCACCTCATTCCTTGCAACAGGAGAGCCACGAGGTGTAACAGTGCGGTCCCCCCCAATTTTAATACCAGCCAGATAAAGCCATACGGCTGAAGGCTGGTATTCTCAGGATGGGGAGCTCCACGTTATGGGGAGCCCCCCAGCCTAACAATATCAGTCAGCAGCCGCCCAGAATTGCCGCAAACATTATATGCGACAGTTCTGGGTCTGTACCCGGCTCTTCCCGATTTGCCCTGGTGCGTTGGCAAATCGAGGTAATAAGGAGTTATTGGCAGCCCATAGCTGCCAATAAGTCCTAGATTAATCATGTCAGGCGTCTCCCCGAGATTCCTTCCATGATTAATCTGTAAATTACAGTTAAAAAACACACACACCCGAAAAAATCATTTATTAGAAATAAAAAACACAAACACATTCCCTCATCACCAATTTAATCAAGCCCCAAAAAGCCCTCCTTGTCCGGCGTAATCCACGGACCTCCAGCATCGCATCCAGCTCTGCTGCATGGAGGTGACAGGAACAGCAGAATACACCGCCGCTCCTGTCACCTCCACGCAGCTAATGAAGGCAATAGCGCGATCAGCTGATCAGCTTTTCCGTGGGTTGGTCCCTGCGTTTTCTTACCATTATCTATGGCAAAAACCGCAGGTACCTGTAGAAAAGAAGTGACATGAACATTAATTCCGCAGCGGAAATTCCGCGGGTAAATCGGCAGGTATAAAAAAACGCAGTGTGCTCACAGCATTTTTTTACACCCATAGGTTTTGCTGGGGAATGACTGCAGCAATGTTAGACACATTTTCTGCAGCAAATCCGCGGTAAAATCCGCGGTAAATCCGCAGCGTGCGCACATAGCCTTACAAGATTTGCAGGATTCCATTTAAGGCTAATTTCACACATTCGGCATTTCGCCGGATTGCCGGATCCGTCACACTCCAGTACAGTGTTAATACTGTACAATGGAATCGCGGCAAGCTCCAGTCACTTGCTGTCATGTGACGGGAGCATGGGACCGGAGGTGCCGCGATGCCATTGTACTGTATTACACTGTACTGGTGTGTGCCGGATCCGGTAATCCGGCGAAATGCCGGATGTGTGAAACTAGCCTAAATGGGACCTGTCACCAGGTTTTTCCCCCTATACTCACCTAGGGGGCGGTCCGGGCCGATAGACATCGCTGCTCTTGATCCAGCGCCTCCTCCATCTTATGTGATTGCCGTCCTCCTTCCCAGCCCTGTGTGGATGACAAGTCCTACGTCATCCACACAGAGTCCTCCATTGTGCTCCTGTGCATGAGCATTTTTTTCTGCCGTGCTAAGGGGCAGAGCAAAGTACTGTAATGCACAGGAGCAAAATGGTGGACTCTGTGTGGATGATGGAGGACTTGTCATCCACACAGGGCTGGGAAGATCTGTGCTGCTAGATTGCACAGATCTTCCTATTTGCTCTGCCTAAAAAACTGGATTGGAATTTTAAAGTGAATAAATAAAGGGTTTTTTTAATATTTTTGAGACACCTTACTATTTTCGCTGGATCTCGTTTGCGGGTTTTCTTATTTGTTGAAGACGGGATTCTCTACCCCTCTCCGTGCGGTACAAAGGACTCACCAGTCCCATGCTTTACTCGGACTGAAAAGACACATTGATCGGTAAGCTGACAAAACCCCCTTTTTATTTTTCAATTTTTGTATTTATTCATTTAAATAGGTGAAAAATTTGGAAATAATTGATATATTGGAGACTTGGAAAAAAAACTGTGCTGCAAATTTGAAAGGAAAAAATAAGGCTGCTTTCACACTACGTCTTTTTAACATGCGTCCTGAACGTTTTTTTGCTGCAAAAGCGGATCCTGCTTTTACAGCAAAAAACGCATGCAAACGCATGTGTTACTTTGCAGGATCCTGTCACTGGATGTTTAGGGGCGGGCATTGGAGTCATGTGATCGGGAGTGATGGGAACTAAACGTGCCAGACTGGGGGAGCCGGCTTCTTACAACTGCGGAGGTTCGTAACCAAGGTAAACATCGGGTATACTTGCTTGTATACCCGATATTTACTTTGGTTACGAGTGTCTGCAGCTGCTAGGAGCCGGGCTCCCTGCACACGTAACCAACGTAAACATCGGGTAACTAAGATAAGTGGTTACCCGATATTTACCTTGGTTACGAGTGTCCGCAGCTCTCAGGTGGAGGAGAGGGAGGGGGAGAGACAGAGGTAGGAGAGAGAGGGACTGATCACGCGAGACTGGTTCTGGGCATGCTCAGTAGAGCAAGCAGGATCCTGTCTATCAGCATGCCAGCGTTCACATGCGTTTGCATGCAGTATAGTCAGGATCCAGCAATTTGCAGTATTTGGACGCAGCTCAAAAACGCTACATGTAGCGTTTTTGAAAGATGTTAAAAAACTGCAAGTCGCTGGATCCTCACTGTAACGCACGCAAACGCAGGTGAACGCATGTTAACGCGAGTCCATTGCAAATGCATTGAAATGAAAACGCATTTGCACTGGATCCGTTTTTGCGTTAAAAAAACGTTCAGGACGCATGTTAAAAAAACGTAGTGTGAAAGCAGCCTAAGAAATATAATTCACTTTGATGGTACTGCAAAAACACACAAAAATAGGTGGCAAATTTTGCAGTGTGTGAACAAGCCTTTACTTTATTTTTTTTTCTGGCAGTGCAGGAAACTGGAGCACGATCCCATTCCTGTAAATGTTTGTGACTATACAAATGTAATATGAAGAATCAATCTGCCGTAAATATCAGAGACGCTTTGTAGGGACTTCTAAAATCGCAGTCAGGAGATGAACCGGCTATCAAAGCCAAGAAGAACGCAGCACATTTCTGTCTGCTTTTTTATCCTTGCCGTGGCGCTGCTCCTTTCTCTGATTTCCCTTTGCTCTTCACAATGCGTCACATACTTTCCAGAATGAAGATTGCTTCCCCTACTTTTTTTTCATATGGGAATACAGAAGCCCCATTCATCAATCCCTCTCCTCTGGATGTACCTTCTAAACCTCCAGATTGCACCCAGCAGAGTACAGTCACCATGCAGGTGGGATTTATAGAGGCTGTCAAGAGTTTTCTAAAACGTGTTTGTCATTCCCAGGAAACCGAGTGTCAGATTTATTTTCAATCTGAAAGGAACGTAACGGCCATTCTTTTATATATAATGCAGCATTAAGAATACACAAAGCTGTAAGCGGAAGTTAGTTGTGGGTGATGGAAATGCATTAAAGGGAACCTGTCATCAGTTTTTTCCCTATTAAACCAAAAATATCACCTTCTGCAGCTCCTGGGCTGCATTCTAGGAAGGTGCACCTTGTTGCTGGCCCACTTGTAGACCCCTAAAAGAACTTTATGAAACCTTACCATTTCCTATGCAAATGAGTTTGGTTGGCCAGATGAGCGGACTCTAATTCGTCTCCTGTCTCCCCCTCCTGCCGACGGGCTGCTCGGATCCGGATCCGCAGTGGCTCGAGGGGTCTCCGGACCCGAGGCAGGGTCGCGCGGCCTCTCGAAATAAAAAGGGTTTTTTGTTTTGGATAGTGTTCGTGACGCCACCTACGGTGTGTGGTAACGTGAGGGACCACCGCTGCCGGTTTGGGGAGCCCGGGGACGCTGGTGTGTGGCAGCTGAAGTTGTTAACCCCTCCGTGGGCAGGGGAGTGGTGTCCCGGGGCCAGGTGATGGATGGCGTGGGGAACCCGTCGGGTGCAAGGGGGTAACGCGTACTCACACAGTCCAAAGTCACTGACGCTGACACCAGGTAAACCAAACTCTTGAGCACTCTGTGGTCCTTGGACGGGCATGCTGGGTCCATGTCCTCTTGGTGTTGCCTGTTGACCTGAAGCCTTGTCCCTTGGCACTGTGTGTCCTACGTGTGGATCCCTTACACTTGAAGCGTTTCGGGTCCCGCTCACCTGCGTGGCTAGCAGGGTGAGCTTGCTCTCAGGGTTCACGCTTGGGATTTTCTGGACGGTTGTGGGAGGTCCTATCCCCCTCGTTGCGCTAGTACCCCGATTCTGGAGCGGGTGGGGGAACGGTTCCTGAAGATTCCGTTCCCGTCGGGTGAATTATTGGGCTACGTGAAGCTACTTCCCAGCCTAGGGTCCGCGTACCCCGTCGTGCCCGGGTCCCTGCCCGGTTGTAGCACAAGGCAGCCGGCCTGCTCTCTGTAGCAGCACCGTACTCCCTGCCACTACCCCCTGTGACCGGGGTTCCAGCTCCTTCTGGCCAGGCCAACGTCTGGCACCTGGGAAAGGTACAGAAGCCCAGCTCCACAGCGTGACCTGGACTGTCACCGCTGTCTCTCCTTCCACCTCCACTCTCCAAATCTACAACTCACTAACTGCACTGACACTTCTGCCTTCCTTCTACCAGCCCTCCATCTGGGTGGCCTTATTCCCTTCAGGCCGTCCAATGGGTGTTTGGTGGGTGTGGTGCAGAGTATTCCTCAGGATTTGTGTACACCTGTTGGTAGCAACACCAAAGTGACAGGACCCGTAACCAAGGAGGAGCGGGTACCATGCAGAAGGGCAGATTGCACGGCACCCTTGTGACGACCTGATAGGCCAGGGCGTCACATGCCCATCTGGCCAACCAAACTCATTTGCATAGGAAACAGTAAGATTTTATAAAGTTCTTTTAGGGGTCTGCAAGTGGGGCCAGCAACAAGGTGCACCTTCATAGAATGCAGCCCAGGAGCTGCAGAAGGTGATATTTTTGGTTTAATAGGGAAAAAACTGATGACAGGTTCCCTTTAAGTATGTTTATTAACTGGTAACATGAAATTTCACATACCGGTAGCAGCTTCATAGCAGACATCATGTACTGTGTGCCCTTACAGTTTACTTATGAGTAGAGATGAGCTGACCTGTGAATATTGGAGGTGGCCGAATACACATGGACTGAAAAAAAAATTGGGTTCGGGAACCGAACTTGAATGGAACTTGACCCCTGTCAGCAAACCCCATAGACGTCATCAGGGACAAGAAGTTCTGTGTTGTAAAATGCTCATAGTAAGGGCTAGGGGGATACAAAAAGAAGCTAAAGAGGTGTAAGAGCAGGAAAGTTAGGCTGGGGCCACACGGGGACTACTGCGATCCCCTTGCATGACACTCGGCTCGTGCTGGCAGTACAGCAGAGCCGAGTGTCATGCGTGTGTCCTTGCAACTGAGGTCCGTTCGTGCAAGCAGACCTCAGCTGCGGGGGGCGGGCCGGCACGGAGGAGGGGAGGGAGGGATTTATCTTCCTCTCTCCTGCGTAGCCGGCTATTGCCATTCTCGCACTGCACTAGCGGTACACCGATGTACCGCGAGTGCAGTGAGATTTTTCTCTCGCCCCATTCACTTGAATGGGTGCGAGAGAAAGAGTCTCGCATTACAATCGCAGCATGCTGCGATTGTTTTCTCAGTCCGATTAGGGCTGAGAAAATAATCGCTCATGTGTGGCTGACACACAGGCTAGAATTGGTCCGAGGGGAATGCGATGTTTTATAGCACTCCACTCGCACCGATTTTCTCGCTGTGTGGCTTAGGCCTTATACATACCGTGTTTCCCGGAAGATAACACTGCAGTCAGACTCTTTTCCAGACCAGTTCATTAAGATTCATGGATATTCACTGCTTCCCCACCCACCCTCTGTGCCAGCGTCTGTGATTGGTTGTAGACTACTACTGTGTTTTTCCAAAAATAAGCCCTCCCCCAAAAATAAGCCATAGCAGGAATTTTCAGCCTTTTTGGAGCAAGGCTTAAATATAAGCCGTTCCCCAAAAATAAGCCCTAGTCACAGTTCAATAATGAAGTGTCCGTGCAGCTAAAAAAGTTAAAGATACTGCAGGACACTTCATTATAGAAAGCAGACACCCCAAAAGAGAGAAGACGGAAGACCCCACAATCATACTCACCAGATGCCAACTGGGAGGTCCTGCAGCGAAACGGACACCCACACACATCCGATCACACACCACACACACATCAGCTCACACACAAATCAGCTTGCACACCCACACACATCAGATTGTACACACACACACACACACACACATCAAATCGCACACACACATCAGATCACACACTCCTCACATCCAGCAATAACGCTTGCTTCTGGCCGGCAGAGAATCCTGGGATGCAGTGCAGTGGAGCGCATAGAGGACATGTGGTGGAACACATCAATGCATTCCACTACCGAGTCCTCCATGCGTTCCACTGCACTGCGTCCTGTCTTCCCCTGCTTGCCGGAAGCAATCGGTGACGCCATATGTGTTGAGTGAGTGTGTGCGACCTGATGTGTGTGTCTGTATGAGTGTGTGTGTGTGATCTGATGTATGTGAGTGTTGGCAAGAAGCAGGGGAGGACTGCGTGGAGCATACATGCTGGGAGCACCAGGTGAAGATCATAGGAAGACCTGAGAGCCATGTAGACGCCCGGGGTCTGGTAAGTATGAGTCTCCTGGGAAGGGGGTGGGCTGCTTTTTTTGGGGGGGCTAGCTATACCCCAACTGTGTTTCCCCAAAAATAAGACCTACTTGAAAATAAACCCTAGTTTTTTTTTTGGGCCAAAAAAAAGTATGACAGTGTATTATTTTTGGAAAAACACAGTATACATGCCCCCCCATCCACTGTGTCGGTGTCTGTGATTGCTTGCAGTCAGTTTGCTGTATGGTAATGTAAAAAGAAAGAAATAATTAAAAAAAATGGAGTGACGTCCCCCTCTATTTTTAATAAACAGCGCACTTAAAAGAGACGGCTTTGTGCCAGCGGTCTGCTTTAGGACTGGTTCACACTAAGCGACAGCAACAACGAGGTCGCTGTTACGTCACCATTTTCTGTGACGTAACAGCGACCTTGTAAGTCGCTGTTATGATCGCTGCTTAGCTGTCAAACACAGCAGCCGAAGCAGCGATCATAACCGCGAGAGCAGGGAGCCGCGCACACTGTTTAGCGCTGGCTCCTTGCTCTCCTAGCTACAGTACACATCGGGTTAATTAACCCGATGTGTACTGCAGCTACATGTTCAGAGAGCCGGAGCCGGCAGCACAGGCAGCGTGAGAGCTGCGGAGGCTGGTAACTAAGGTAAATATCGGGTAACCACCTTGGTTACCCGATGTTTACCCTGGTTACAGCTTACCGCAGCTGCCAGATCCCGGCTCCTGCTCCCTGCTCGCTTCATTTCGTCGCTCTCTCGCTGTCACACACAGCGATCTGTGTGTCACAGTGGGAGAGCGCCTTTGAAGAAAACGAACCAGGGCTGTGTGTAACGAGCAGCGATCTCGCAGCAGGGGCCAGATCGCTGCTCAGTGTCACACACAGCGAGATCGCTAATGAGGTCACTGCTGCGTCACCAAAACCGTGCCGTAGCAGCGATTTCGGTAGCGATCTCGCTATGTGTGAAGCACCCCTTACTGTTTCTGGTTATCATAAATAAACAGGAGCCCATGCTGTTTTTTTTTTAATTATTTAAATAAATAATAAAAAGAATGGCTTAGGGTCCCACTCGTTTTTTAAATCCAGCCTCTGTAAAGCTGACATGTCGGGGCTGGTATTATCAGGATGAGAAAAGCCATGGTTATTTGCCCCTCCCACTCTAAAAATACCAGCCTGCAGTCACCTTAGAATTGGGGCACTAGGTTAGTAATGAGGCGGTGTCTATGAGACCCCCTATTACTAACCTGTAAGTCAAAATAAATAAAGACACAGAAAAATCCTTTATTTGAAATAAAAAATACACACACCTGTGACGATTCAGTGTTTGGCCACTTGTATGGGGTGAATTGTTCTTAGTTAGGCCAGATGTATGGGTCCTATTGTTAGTTAAATAAAGAGAAGATAACCATTGTCTCTTCCCAGACTGATTGGCGCCTTATTGTTTATAAATGGGGATCGCTTCAGCTCCTCTGACTGCATAGTTCAGAGGAAAATTTAGCAGTCGGATTGAGCTTGTGACCAACGAGAAAGCAGCCATCTCCAACCAATCCTGTAACACCCAATACCCCGAATTAAGAACTGAGAGCTATAAAAGGGCCTTGCTTCCATCTCCAGATTTTTTTATTCTATATGCCCCCAGCTTGAGGACCTTTGGCTCCAGTTGGGGAATCATAGAATTACACCAAGAGAAAGGATTCTACATGATGTCAGTCGAGAAACTTAGCTTCTGACTGAAGAAACACAGAGCTGCTTCCTAAGCTTTCCGCTATCTCCTCTCAGTTGATGCCTGCCAAAAGCAGGGTTCCTGACAAAAGTGGGGTGCTGCTGGACTGGGATAGTTGGCCCTTGAAGCCCTGAAGTCATGAAGACTCTAATCCCTGGTGGGCCAGCGGAAGGGTGAGACTCTGTTGCTTGTACCATCTTGCGTCTTGTTGGGAAAGTACTATATGTGTTTGCCTGTTGGTGACTCAATAAAGTCTTACCAATGTGTGGTTCACTCACCCTGTGTTGTCTGAGTAGTGTTTTACCCATGGGGAAGGAGTGCAAGCTTTAGTGGGATGAGCCCTGATCCGTGAAGTCTTTAAAAAGACAGCCAGGCCAGCGGATGGGAGCACCCATTGGCCCTTGTGTCTCCACAACACCCTCTTTCACCCCTTTATTAACCTCAAAATATCCCTGCAGGTCCAACATAATCAACACAATGTCTCAGGATGATCCTGACTTTGCTACATCCAGAGTCTGCAGTGGTGGACAACGTGACCGCTCACTACAGCCTGTGGGACATAGTGAGGGCAATGGGGGAGCCTGCCAACGGTGGACACATTGGCTGAATGCGTATCTCAGAGAGTACAAGGCAACTGTCAGTCCGAAATCGGACATGTGTGATTGACATCTCTCCCAACTATCTGCGCCCCCGTACACACTAGACCACTTATTTGCAAGTTCATCTGACTGTATTCTAATGTTCTTACTTTAATGAGCTTTAAGAGAGGTATTTATTTATGCAATAATTCAATGTCCAACCCTTTAGCGGGCCATGCAACATGAACAGGGATAATTGGGATGCCAGAAACTCATATAGACAGCTATTTCAGTGTTTGCCCCTAAACAGTGTAGAGTTTGGCTAACTTAGTGTGATGCTCTATAGGTAATTGGGGGGGGGGGGATTCTGTTTCTATGCACAGACCACATATGTATGAAATCTTACAGGTTAGGGGCGGGCTCATTCAGATGTCAGTGATTTTTCTTGTATGTGTGAGGGAACAGAATCCATTTTGTTCTTATGGTAATTATCTTGGCTAATAACTTTATGAAGTCCTGGAGATCGGATGGCACTGATGGGCGGGGAAGTTTGGTACTTCTTTTCAAACCTCTACTGTTCTTATTGGAGCATAGTTCAGAAAGACCTTGTTCTTTGTCTGTGACCCTATTTAAACTGGTCACATGCGCTAATAAAATAGAAGTCTCCAGTACACCATACTAGGCTGTGCTGTATTGATTTCCCGAGCGCTTGTAAAACAAACCTTATTCATTTGTAGTTCAAATGGCATAGAAGGAGTGATTTCGCTCACATAAGCAAAATGGTCTGAGTTTTATCAGTGTTTTTTTTTTTTTTTATTAGAGTCTCATCAGAACTTGTTCAGTGGGTCAGTTCTATCATCAGAGTTTTGAAAACAGCTTAATAAACTGACTTCACAAGACTTCAATCGTGCTGTGCCAGTGTTCTGGAATGCACTATCCCAAACTATTCAACTTATATGTAGCCCGCATACTTTAAATACACATCTCTTTAGATAGGCCTATCACCTTAACTCACCAACCTAACTCTCCCATGTTCCCTCCAAAATATTACTCAGAATTTGGTTGTCACGATTCCTCTGTGCAGAGGATATTGTAGACTAGAAGATGCACTGCTGCATTTTCCTGAATTACATTCCTGACAGTTACTATTCCTCTGTGCAGAGCATCTTGCCTTTGGAGATGCTCTGCTGCGCCTTCCTGAGTTACTGAGCTAGCAGCTTGTTTGACAGCGCAGGATTCCATGTTGGTGCTAATTACCCAGGTGTTTCACCTTCCTGGTAATTGCTCAGGCTTCTTACTGAGCATGCTTACCCAGAACTTTGCCAGTTGTATTTTCTGGTTCTGCAGTTGTGCTGTTGCCTCTGCTAGTGTTTTGATCTTTGCATTCTGACCCCGGATTGTTATTTAACTCCGCTCTGCCCGCTCCCTGTTCCTGTCGTGATCACCTGTCTATCGACCTCGGACCGTTACCAGACCACATCTCTGTTTTCTCCCTGAACCTATTATGTCCTCTCCTAGATTTCTGACTCTTGGATATAGATCTGATTATGCCTCTGTTTACTCCTTGTGCTCACATGTGTCCTCCCGTTACCAGACCCCGGTTTTCCTGACTACTTCTCCGTCCATTTTGCCCATAAGTAGTGACTGCATCAGACTGGTCCCTCCTATTCATTCTCCATGCACCTGTGACGCTCTGGACTAGCCAGGTAGTCACAGACAGGCTCTTGCACAAACACCCGTCCCCTAACAAGGTAACAGCAGCCAACCTAAAAACCCTGAGTCACCCCTGTCAGGTCTTGACGTTCACACCAGGGGGGCAGAGCCAGGCGGTTGGCCACGCCCACCGAGGAGTTTGGATAGCCTGAGGCAGGAAAACACAACATATCAGTTTTGGTGGTGAAAGAGAGAGGTAGTAAACATCTGTCAGGGATCTGGGTCGTAGCCTGGATACCCTGTGGCCAGGAGGCAGACGGTGGTTGGCGCCTGCAGGAGCCAGGAAGATGGCTGGTGGAACCGTAAGGGACCGGGACAGGGTAGTGGCCCGCCGGTACCGAACCAGGAGGGGTACTCAGACCCAGAACGAGGCCCAGAAACCACTGGACCAAGTCAAATTCACTGATTTGGGTCTGGACCTTAGGTTCTTTCCCACCCAAGTCCCGACTGAAGACAACAGCCCAACGAGGGGGATAGAAAGCCACCGCTCAGGCAGAGAGATCCCACGGGCCAGCGTCTGCGGGCAAACGGGCTCTCCTGGCGCACACAAAGCTGGGGAGCGGACTACAGTCGCTGAGGCATAGGCAGTCAAAATCTACAAAACGAGGTGCAGGAGAAATGCGGGAACCACCGAACCGGGTGGGGGACCAGACGCAGCCGGCTGCGGGCACCGACCACCATCCTTTTGGTTTACCAGAGACTCCGGTGTATCTGTCATAGTGAGTATAACAGTGCCCTCGGGCCGCGCATCACATCGCACTAACACGCCCGCACTTCGCAACCACCGGGCCCCGGGACCATCACCCCCTGCCCACGGAGGGGTCAACACCAGGCTGCACAACACCGTCCCCGGGAGCCTAGTTAATGGCAGTGGTGGTGTCCACACTCACCACAACCCGTGGGTGGCGTCACGAACTTAAATCTCTAAACACCACAGCCCCGGCCATGAACCTCCCCCACCGAAACCCCTCACATAGCGCCAACATCCCCTTGCAGAGCGAAGTGACCCTCGGGTCTGGAGGCGCCTGAGCCACCCACCGACGAGCCCGTATCCGAGCGGTTCGGCTGCAGCCGAGCCTCAGGGCGGTACACACCCAATAGCACTTGGTGCTAGTAGCTACACCTGGACAGATACAGGCTAATGACCAGATCATGCAGCTATATATGAAAACGCTTATTTATTATATCATTGGCTGGACCATATATGACAAGCACATTCTACCTCTACCTATTATTTCTCCCTCTTATTTCCTTATAAATTGTAGCTGATGAGCAGGATCCTCACACCTCTTGTAGCTGCTGAACTTGTGTTACTTTGTAATGTCTTTATTATGTGTACATGTCACACTTAATTGAAAAGGGCTATATAAATAAAATTATTATTATTATTTAAACTCTAATGGGTACGAGTTTTATCTGTGAAAAACATAGAACTTGTATGAAAAAGACTGACTTCAGAATGAGCCCTAAAAGAACTTCAGTGTCGGCACCTTTCCAGTGGTATCAGCACTGGACCAGTCTCTGAGACATGGCCACGGAAAGGAATGCTGAAACCCGACCACCACTGAACGAGGCACAGGACTCCCCTGACATGTCCAAAAAACACCTTTTATAATTCTCACTCTCCATAAGTTTATTGACACCATCCGGTCCGATGGGCATTGTTGGTCCTTGCTCAGCGCCTCCTCTTTTTCCACAATTGCATCCTCTTTAGTGTTGAGCAAGTAGTTGACTATTCGTACTCGCTATGCGGTTAGTGAGTACTGTCCGCTACTCACATATTTGTTATGAGTAGCGGGCCCAGTGTAAGTCAATGGGAAATACTCGCTAAGTAGCGAGTAACCTGAAAGCCGTACTTTTCGTGCGAGTAGCGAATAGTACAGCTTTTGGGTTACTCGCTTACTTAAGCGGGCTTTACACGCTGCGATATCGGTCCCGATATTGCCAGCGTGGGTACCCGCCCCCATCTGTTGTGCGACACGGGCCAGTCGCAACATCGCCCAGACCCGTCACACATACCTACCTGTCCGGTGACATCGCTGTGACCGGCGAACCGCCTCCTTTCTAAGGGGGCGGTCCCTGCGGTGTCACAACGACGTCACTGAGCGGCCGCCCAATAGCAGCGGAGGGGCGGAGCTGAGCGGGACGTAACATCCCGCCCACCTCCTTCCTTCCGCATAGCGGCCGGGATGCAGGTAAGGAGAGCTTCCTCGTTCCTGCGGAGTCACGCGGAGCGATGTGTGCTGCCGCAGGAATGAGGAACAACCTCGTTACTGCTGCAGTAACGATTTTTGAGATGGGACCCCCATGTCACCGATGAGCGATTTTGCACGTTTTTGCAACGATGCAAAATCGCTCATCGGTGTCACACGCAACGGAATCGCTAATGCGGCCGGATGTGCGTCACCAATTCCGTGACCCCAACGAGTTCGCATTAGCGATGTCGTAGCGTGCAAAGCCCCCTTTAGCCAGTATTTTCCATTGACTTACATTGCGCCCGCTATTCATAACGAATATGTGAGTAGTGGACAGTAATCGCTAACAGCATAGCGAGTGCAAATAGTCAACTACTCGCTCAACACTAGCCCTCCTGCCTCAATTGATGACGCATCTAATCATCCATACATCACTGTACATCTCATGCCTGCACAGGTGCACGAGCAACACCCATTAGTAAACAAGCAAATGAGGCTTGGAATTATGTGAAGCAGCCATTTTTTAATTACATCAATTATATAAATATTATTTACCACCACATGTGCTTGTTACATTTTCGGATGAGCAGCAATAAACATGTAATAATTAGAGAATTATACCAAAGGGACTTTTCCAGCCTTATGTCATCAGTTTGACCTGACCTTGTATGTGTACGACTGGATCATTATCTGCTCATTGTGTAACAAGCATCCAGAAAACTCTCATTGGTGAGTATGTGCCATCATGAAGGCATCTCTAATGTTTGCCTTTGGTTGTAAGGGCGTCTTATATTCTGCTTCTTAAGCTGGGGTCACACATTGCGATGCAGCCTCGATAACGACGGGCGACCTGACCTTATCAGTATCGCTGCTGCGTCGTTACATGGTCGCTGGTGAGCTGTCAAACAGGCAGATCTCACCAGCGACCAGTGACCAGCCCCCAGCCAGCAGCGATGCGTGGAAGTGATGCTGCGCTTGGTAACTTAGGTAAATATCGGGTAACCAAGGAAAGCACTTCTCTTGGTTACCCGATATTTACCTTAGTTACTAGCGTCCGCCGCTCTCACGCTGCCAGTGCCGGCTCCCTGCTCTCCTAGCCAGAGTACACATTGAGTTATTTACCCGATGTGTACTCCAGCTACGTGTGCAGGGAGCCGGCACTGGCAGCGTGAGAGCACACCGCTTAGCGCTGGCTCCCTGCACACATAGCTGGAGTACACATCGGGTAATTAACCCGATGTGTACTCTGGCTAGGAGAGCAGGGAACAGGGAGCCGGCACTGGCAGCGTGAGAGCGGGACGCTAGTAATTAAGGTAAATATCGGGTAACTAAATAAAGGGCTTCCCTTGGTTACCCAATGTTTATCTTGCTTACAGCTTACCGCAGGCTGCCAGAAGCCGGCTTCCTGCTCGCTTCAGTTCATCGCTCTCTTGCTGTCACACACAGCGATGTGTGCTTCACAGCGGGAGAGCGATGAGCAAAAAATGAAGCAGGACATTCAGCAACGACCGGCGACCTCACAGCAGGGGCCAGGTCATTGCTGGATGTCACACACAGCGACAGCGACGGGACGTCGCTCTTACGTCACAGAAAATGGTGACTTAGCAGCGACGCCGTTGTCGCCGTCGCTGTGTGTGACACCACCTTTACATCTGTTCAATTTACATCAGATCTTCTTCAGAGATCCACCACCTGCCCATTGTGGTGTCAGTAACTTAAGGGTGCTTTTCACGCTGCGACATCGCTAACGATATATCGTCGGGGTCACGTCGTTAGTGACGCACATCCGGCGCCGTTAGCGACATCGCAGCGTGTGACACCAATGAGCGACGATCAACGAGCGCAAAAACGTGAAAAATCGTTGCTTGTTGACACGTCGTTCATTTCCTTACTATCGTTGCTGCTGCAGGTACGATGTTCGTCGTTCCTGCGGCATCACACATCGCTGTGTGTGACACCGCAGGAACGACGAACATCTCCTTACCTGCGTCCACCGGCAATGAGGAAAGAAGAAGGTGGGCGGCATGTTCCGGCCACTCATCTCCACCCCTCCTCTGCTATTGGACAACTGCCGTGTGATGTCGCTGTGATGCCGCACGAACCGCCCTCTTTGAAAGGAGGCGGATCGCCGGCCAGAGCGACGTCGCAGGGAAGGTAAATCCGTGTGACGGGTGTTCGTGATGTTGTGCGCCACGGGCAGTGATTTGCCTGTGATGCACAACCGACAGGGGCGGGTACGCTCGCTAGCGATATCGGTACCAATATCGCAGCGTGTAAAGTACCCTTTACTCTATTCTATTCTATTCCAGATATCCCACCCATATGTATGTAGTAACAATTAAATCTCATGAAACCGATATCACCAAGATCAGCTGTAATAGATTTTCCAATCAAGTCAGTTATTATCTTCACCGTGTCCAGTTGCTAGTACCAATGATATAGTAAACGTGCACCCTGTGAGGGCCTTCCGTGTCTGTATGGATTATAATAATTAAAATTTTCTTATATTGACCCAATGATGATGATTGATTTTTTTTTTTTACTATTTAGTCAGTTTTCTTTTTTTTCTTTTGGCTCAGTTTAATTTTTTATTTATTTGTTTTTTGTATTTTTTTTTTTACAATTTTGTACTATATATAGTAAAAAAGTGTAACATTATCAAAATGAGGCAAAGAGAAAAAAATAATTGATAAAATGGTGAAACAAATTCATTTTTAATTATTTAATATTTTTATTTTACAGTAAAATAAATACTTATTTTCAGTCATTTTCAGACATCACAATGACTCACTGCCTATTTCAATTATACGTATATTTGTATTCTATAACATGGATTGTATGATCTACCATTCTGGCCCCTTTCTGGCAAGTCTACCTTTCCTGATGTAATGTTCCCCATCCTGGTCTAATGTATTCTTTCTGAGCCCCTTCCTGACATAATGTTTACTTTTCCTATTATAATGTCCTGATATAATGTCCTTTATCCTGGTCCCCTTCCTGGCATAATGTCTACCTTTCCTAGTACAATGTCTCTCATTGCACTCTGACCAATGTTAGTCAATGAGGGAGAGCAGTTGGTCAGCTTTTTTCCTGTTGCCTTGCCTGGATTACTTGTTTTTCACTGCAAGCGGCTGACCGTAGGCCGAGCACTACGCGTACCCGAGCACAGAAATGCTTACTTGAGTGGTTTGCATACGTCAAGCACATGAACTCTAAACTTGAACACTGATTTTTTTTTGTAAATTCTGTGTTTGGTACGAACAACAAACTTTAAAGTCGCTTATCTCTAGTGTCATACCTTGCTAAGCTTCTGCATACCACTCACCTATTTTTCCCTGCTCCCTCCCAAGGGAGTAAAGGGGCACAAAAGCAAGGAAACACACAAGGAATCCAGGCAAGGCAACAGGTGTGACAGGGCTCCAAGATTTTTTCCAGTTGGAAGCTGCAATGGTTCTAAAGAAACAAACACCTCTGTAGTGGTCAGAATAGAATTTCTATATCCGGCATGGAGTGAAGCCAAGGGTGGGTATATATAGTGGAAGGATGAGATAATCACAAGCTGCAGCTGAAATGAAAGCTAAGAGAATTCTCAGCCAGCAGGTAAATGGCCCTTAACCCCTTCAGCATAGAAAAGAAAGTACTGTTCATCAGTAAAACAACAAAGTGAGGCTGACTGGACCACGGTCACCTCGGGAGTACAACCTGTTACCAGTAAAGGTAAAAGAAAACTACCAATCTGTGTCGTCTGGTTACTGTCTGCGCCCTCAGCCCTGCACCCCAACGCACCTCCATCATCTTCCTGGGGCCCGCTCCACCTGTGGGGAGCAGAAACATCCCAGCTGCTACTACCATCTGCCCTGGAGGACAGCAACAGCAGCGGTGGCTATTCCCTGGCCGCATACTGCAGGTGACGTTACAAAATCAAACCTCCATTAACAACCCCCCCTTTATTGTACACCTCAGGGCCACGAAAATGGGCAAAAGGGGCCACCCGGTGACATCCCCAGACTCGACATCACCAGGCCTAGCGATGAGTAATTTAACCCCTGCCCCGTGGGTGCTACAACTGCAGCACACTCATGACAAAAAACCTATAAAATTTCTTATCACTATTTTTTCCTGCAGTCACAAATAAAGAAATTTAAAAAAATAGGCAAATTTACTATTGTTGCATAAGGAGAGTCCGATCTATGAAAATATAAAAACATTAAATATTTTATAGGAAAAAATAATCGACATGCAGCTTCTGGTTGTTACACTTACTACAATAAATACATAAAAAGTGATCAAAATGTTATGTACCCCCAAATGGTACCAAAAAAACCTAAAGCTCTGTGCCCTAAAAATAAGTCCTCATACAATAGAAAGATTTAAAAAGTTTTTGTTTGTTTTGACCTGAAGAATCCCATTGCCAAGTAACTCATGGCCAGATGAGATTTATGTATGCAGAATTATTTTACTGTCCTAGGGCTTCACATCACATAGACGATATTCCCTCCACGGATCATGAACTAGTTTGTGTGGGTGCGTCCTGCTTTGTATCGAGGTCAGGGTGTGAGAACTAATAAGAGCCATTCTAATGATCGCTCTACATGTATTATTCATGAGCATCGATTAATACTTATTACATTATGCGTCTCATCTTCTTCTAACTTTTGTACATATTTATTTTTTTGTCCAAAAGCATCATACATGAAATAACAGTGAATAATGCCCTACATTTACTAAGGTTGTTGCCCCAGAAAATTAGGCGCATGTGTGCTGCCCCGGCGCAGACCGGGGTGCTCGGATCCCAGGTGGTCGTGGCTGGAGGGTTCTGGACCCGGGCTCGCTCCGATCCTTGAAAGGGGATTATGTACAGGGGAGAAGTTCGTGATGCCACCAGCGGGTTGCGGTAATGGGAGTACCGCCGCTGGTGTAGGAGTACCGGGGCAGATGGTAGGGAGCAGCAAGGTGTCAGTCCCTCCGCAGGTATGGAAAACCCCGGCCTCTGGGGTGTTGGTGGGATGTTTGGGAGCACAGGGTAGCCAGGTTAATCACTGCGGGTAGTCGTGGTGCTGGATGAGGATTATAAAGCAGACACTCACACTGATGATAAACCAAAGTCTCTGTGCATCACAGTCTCTACAGGGGAGACCGTCCAGGTGTCCGCTCCCACCAGTGTCACTGGGTAATCCAGAGCCACCTCCATGCACAAGTTAGTTCTCTGTGTGGCCCCTCGGCTTGAAGCTGTTGGGGCCCCGCTCACTATGTTTCTAGTGTAGCTGTGCTCTTGATGGCTGGCACTTGGGATTTTAGTGGGCCGCATTACTGGAAAGTCCTATTCCCCGCGGTGTGCTGTCGCCTCCAATCTCTGAGCTCTTAGGGAAGTTCATAAAGAGACTCTCCCTCCCAAGTTAATTATCAGGATGTTGAACTGGCTCCTGACCTAGGGTCCTGTACCCCGTCGTGCTCGGTACCGGTCAGTTCTTTTGGGTTTCTGATGCCGACAGTCCTCCTAGACTATATCCGTCGCGACCTTCCAATGTGACTGCCACAGGTCCCCGACTCCTCTGGTCCCGGATCACCGTCTGTGACTCAACCTTGGTCTAGCTCCCCGGGAGCTACTACTCCCCAGCTCCTCACTCTTTGAGGGCTCTCACTCAACTCCTCTTTCTTCCCTCCCACCAGTCTGCCTGACCCCTAGGTGGGTGGCCCTATTCCAGCTTGACCAACCCACTGGTGTGTCTGACAGGTCATGATCTGAGGTGTGATTGGGATTTGTGGTGCTGATGGTAGTGACACCGGTTTCTTAGGAACCTGGAACCATGGGGGGTAGGCCCTGCACCCTGGGTAAGGATTGCAGTACCCTGTGGCTCCCTGATATATTCAGGGGCGCGACACATGATACATCTTATTTGGAGCAAAACAGTTCACTATTGATTTGAGCAAAAAGTTTCTATTTTGCAAGTCATAAAATACGCCAGATTTATTATAAGAGGGTCAAATTATTTGTGTAAAGTAAAATTTGGGAGTAGGAGAAAGTGTCGACTTTATGCAAATGTGATAAATTTGGCAGATTTTGGATTACCTGGGCTAAGCTTATGCTGCCAGGATACAGTCACAAGTTGTGGATTTTGTGGAAGTTTTCCTTCTCATCTGAAATGAACACATTCAGAGGACTAGATCTGATTTTCAGTCTCAGAATTTTCTACAACAAAATCTGCAGGGTAGGAATTCACACTAAGGAGTACTTTGCACACTACGACATCGCAAGCTGATGCTGCGATGCCGAGCGCGATAGTCCCCGCCCCCGTCGCAGCTGCGATATCATTGTGGTAGCTGCCGTAGCGAATATTATCGCTACGGCTGCTTCACATGCACTCACCTGTCCTTATTAAGGGGGCGGGTCGTGCGGCGTCACTGCGACGTCACACGGCAGGCGGCCAATAGGAGCGGAGGGGCGGAGATGAGCGGGATGTAAACATCTCGCCCACCTCCTTCCTTCCGCATAGCCGACGTGAGCCGCGGTGACGCAGGTAGGAGATGTTCCTCGCCTCTGCGACTTCACACACTGCGATGTGTGCTGCCGCTGGAGCGAAGAACAACATCGGACCGTCGCTTCAGCGTAATTATGGAATTCGCCGACGCTACACCAATGATACGATTACGACGCTTTTGCGCTCGCTAATCGTATCATCTAGGATTTACACACTATGATGTCGAGAGCGACGCAGGAAGTGCGTCACTTTCGACATGACCCCACCGACATCGCACCTGCGATGTCGTAGTGTGCAAGGTACCCCTAAGTTCTCATAACCACGACCGATTTTCTTGTCCGAGTGCTATCCATGGTTTTGATAAATAGCGCTCCTGTCTATGGTAGTCTATGAGGCTGTGCACATGTACAATTTTTTGTTTGGTCAGAGGGAAAGGAGCGAATTTTGATCCGAATGTTGGATCAAAAGTGTCAAGGAAGGTCTTTGGGTCTGTGGAAAAAAAATTGGTCCACACTCCGATGACATCCAAGTGCAGTCTGATTTTTACAGACTGACTAAATGGAGACGGTGGAGGACCATTTTTTTTTCTCCATGTCCGAGAAAAACTATGATAAAAGTCTTAGAATAAGCAGAACATTTTACTCGGGTTTGGAGAAAATGGTCATGTGAACCAGAGGCGTAGCTAAAGGTTCTGCTCAGAGACAGCGAAACTTCTGAGTGGGCCCCTAACCAGGTAATCATATTTACAACTATTGTCACACCCTACGAGCTTGTGTAGATGCCCATATTTTTGTTCCAAGTGCGGTCTGACAAAAAAATCGATTACACTCGGACAATTGTTATCCAATGGGGCAGAGCACATGTTCGATTTTGTCCTCGGACCAAGTGGTCTGAGAAAATAAAATTGCAGCAGGCAAGCGCACATAGATGCAGTTAAGCGTAGTGGCAGGGCCTGTAGTTGGCATTCATGCTGCCCTAAGCACTTAAATTGATTACACCCCCGACGAGTAAGTCAGACTAAAACCTCATGCAGATGTGGCCAGAAGTATGTAAATCATACACTTGTGGTCAGATGACGACCTGCTCTCACCGCCGGCACTGGCAAACCCTGACAGCGCGCTGTGCACATGCTATGAGGATTCACTAATCTGCAGTCACAGGCCAAAAAAGACTGCCGATCGGCTTCATATAACCAAACGGTGACAATTATTAAAGGGAATCTGTCACCAGGTTTGTCCACCTAATATGAGAGCAGCATAACATAGGGATAGAGACCCTGATTCCAGAGATGTGTCACTTATTGGGCCACACAGTGTTGTTTTGATAAGATTATTGATTAATCAGCAGTATATTATCATTACAGGACTACTTGGCGTGCTGCGGGCAGTCCAGCATATTCATCAGCTCTGTATAACTGCTAGATCTGCCACAGAGAAAACACTTATTGTAACAAAATGACAGCAAACAACTCAGTAAGCTGTGCCCGCACGATCGCCACCGGGAGCTCGGCTTAAATGATAGCTGAGCTCCGGCTGTCCCAGCCCCATAAATACTGTGATCAATCAGGGGTTTCATCTGTATCATGTCATTTGGACATTTAGACAGAAACCCTGATGTAAGTGCTCAGCGAATAGCACAGGATAAATGTGATCTAATATTTTATGTAAAATGTTCCCAATAAAAGCTTCAACTCAATCCCCACAAAAAATAAGTCACCACTCAGATCCATCAACTGTCAATGGAAATTAGGAGAGGATCCCAAGTTACTGGTAACACAAAGGCTGTGTAAAAAGGGAATTCTCCCTCCCAACCCCAAAAGAAATCCAACAAAATCTAAGTTACCAAATGCAAATGGGATTATGGGGTCTTTGTCCCCAGAAGCATGAGCTGGGCGCACTCTATGGGCACTATAATGTACATGCACTACAATGTACAAGAACTACAATGTAAGAGTACTAGAATGACAGATTTACAACTGTCATGCCGGCGTCACACGGTACGATATATCGGGTGATATGTTGTCGGGGTCACGTCGTTAGTGACGCACATCCGGCATCGTTAGAGATGTCGTACCATGTGACCCCTCCGAACGAGCAAAAATACTCACCATATTGTTGCTCGTTGACACGTCGTTCATTTTCAAAATGTCGGTCCTCCTTCTGTGCTCCGGTTGTTCATTGTTCCTGAGGCAGCACATATCGCTACGTGTGACACAGCTTACTTGCGTCCCGCCGGCAATGCGGAAGGAAGGAGGTGGGCGGGATGTTACGTTCCACTCATCTCCGCCCCTCCGCTACTATTGGCCGGCGGCTGTGTGACAACGCTGTGACTCCGAACGTCCCTCCCCTTTCAGGAAGTGGATGTTCGCCTCCCACTGCGAGGTCGTCCGGGACGTATGTGTGACGGGGGATTAATGACTTTGTGCGCCACGGGCAACTAATTGCACAAACGACGGGGGCGGGTACGATTGCTCGTGCGATCGCACGATAGATCATCCCGTGTGATGCCGGCCTCACTCAATAACATCCATTGCTGCTTGTTTCTGGAAAACACCCCGTTGCTACGCTAGTAGATAAATACCCAGAAGGGTGTAATTTCCAAAATATGGACACTTGAGGGAGATTCTGCTCTTCTGGAAATTATGGGCTCTGTATATGGAATCCGCAAACTATTCTAGGAACATCTGCGTTACATAGTTACATAGTAACTAAGGTTGAAAAAAGACCTAGGTCCATCTAGTTCAACCTTCCTCCACCAGTTCTACATTTAGTCACTAAGTCATTTATAACCAACAATGTTGTGTGTACTGAGGAAATCATCCATCCCTGATATAAAAGCTGTTCTAGTATCTGCCATTACTACCTCTTGTGGTCGGCATTCCACAGTCTGACTGCTCTAACTGTAAAGAACCCTTTCCTATTTAGCTGTCGGAATCGCTTTTCTTCCCCTTGCAGTATATGCCCCCTGGTCCTTAGTATTGTCTTTGGAAGAAATAAGTCATGTGCCAGTCCTTTATATTGACCACACATGTATTTATACATATAAATGAGATCTCCTCTGAGACGTCTTTTTTCTAAGCTAAACAGATCTAAGTTTTTCAACCTCTCATCATATGGGAGGCCTCCATTCCTTGTAGTAGTCTAGTTGCCTGCCTTTGAAGTGACTCTAACTTCTGAATGTCCTTCTTAAAATGTGGAGCCCAAAAATGGATCCCATATTCCAGATGTGGCCTTATATGGGATTTATAGAGGGGTAACAATACGTTGGGATCACGGGATCTAATCTCTCTTTTTATATACCCTAGAATCTTGTTTGCTTTAGCAGCTGCTGCTTGACATTGAGTGCTGCTGCTCAGCTTATTTGTAATGAGAATACCCAAGTCCTTCTCCTGTTCTGTAGTCCCGAGTTTACTTCCATTTAATGTATACGCAGTTATAGGATTACTCCGTCCTAGGTGCATTACTTTACATTTATCAACATTAAATCTCATTTGCCAAGTCTCTGCCCATTCTGACATCTTATCCAGATCTTTTTGTAATATTGTACTATCAAGGTCAGTTTTTAATATCCTACATAGTTTGGTGTCATCAGCAAAGACTGACACTTTACTATCAATCCCATCCACAAGGTCATTAATAAAGAGATTAAAAAGAATCGGTCCTAGCACAGATCCCTGCGGCACCCCACTGCTGACTATGGCCCATTTAGAGAATGTACCATTTATGACTACTCTTTGTTTCCTATCTTTTAGCCAATTCCTTACCCAGTTGCATATAGTTTCCCCTAGTCCTTGCTTCTGGAGCTTTAGTATAAGGCTATTATGTGGTACAGTATCAAATGCCTTTGCAAAGTCCAAATAAATCATAGCTGCATTACCAATATCCAGGTTTGCACTTACCCCCTCATAGAACCCCAACAGGTTGGTTAGATACGACTTATCTTTCATGAATCCATGATGTCTGTCAGTTATTATATTATTTTCTGCAACAAATTTTTGCATGTCATCCCTTAAAATGCCCTCAAAAACTTTGCATACTACTGATGTCAGGCTTACTGGACGGTAGTTGCCTGGATCTACCCTCTTACCTTTCTTAAATATCGGTACCACATCAGCAATCCTCCAATCCTGAGGCACCAACCCTGTTACAAGCGAGTCTAAAAAGATGAGATACAGCGGTCTGTCAATTACGGAGCTCAATTCCCTCAATATTCGTGGATGAATGCCATCTGGCCCGGGGGATTTGTCAATGTTTAATTTACTCAGACGCAGGCATACTTCTTCTTGTGTTAAATTAATTATATCGGGTGGTGAACTTTGAACTTTGATTTTTCACTTGTTGAATGATCCCTGGTACAGTCAGTTCCTTGGTGAACACAGATGAGAAATGCCTATTTAATATCTCAGTCTTTTGTTTGTCCTCTATAACTAACTTGTTATTATATTTTAAGGGGCCAATACTATCCTTTGTTTTCCTTTTGCCATTAATGTATTTATAAAAGATTTTGGGATTTATTTTAATGTCATTGGCGATTTTTGTTTCAGTAGCTAGTTTTGCTTGTTTGATTTCTTTTTTGCATTTCCTATTGATATCTTTATACTCCTGAAATGCTATTTCTGTATTCTCAGCCTTCAAGATTTTAAATGCCCTTTGTTTTTGTTTTATTATACTTTGTACAGTCTTATTTATCCATAGTGGTTTCTTTTTATTCCGGGACATTTTATTACCAGAGGGTATAAGTGTTTTACAGGACTCTAGCAGTATATCTTTAAACTTTCCCCATCCGATATTTTCACAAATAAATAGAAAAAAATTAGCCTAAATTTACTATTAACATAAAGTACAATGTGTCACGGTAAAACAATCTCAGAATCAATGGGATATGTTAAAGCACATAAACTGACACTCCGACTCGGACTGGCCCACAGGAGAGCCGGAGAATTCCCCGGTGGGCCCCTCTGCAGTAATGTGTCACTTACCCCTAAACATGATCAGTAGTTGGCACAATACACTTGTTTCATTATGTTCAGACCCAGAAAACATCTCATCATTCATTTTATAAACTACCCGGTATATTATTATATAGAAACACGTGTATATTTGTGAGTGTAATATATCCATGTGGTTGATCAGTGGGACCTCAGAGTCAGTGTTACTGCCCCAGTCTGACAAATCTAATATCTTATCCAAAATGGTCAATATTTAACTTAACTTTGCACTCTTTCCGAAAATCCAGCCACGCAAATCATAGAAAAATGTCAGTGATGTGTCCACAGCTGTATAATGACATTAATTTTTCCCTCCCGGTTTGTTCATGGGTTTACGGATTGATATCTGTTATAATAATTCTCTTTCCTTCTTTTTTTTTTTTTTCTTCAATGAACAAAGCGATAACTTCACAAGAGAAGGACACAGCACCACCTACTGTCACAGAGGTACCGGAAAAAGTTGTATTGAGAGTTGTGAATTTACCATTGCAATCATTCATGTTTGGTTTTTTTAGATCTGTACCTCCATATACTAAAAAATAAAAACTCAAAATTTCCAGGTTTCTTTTTTCTTTTTTTTTATGTTATGTAAAAACTATAACAAATCTTTATTAGTGAAAATACCCAGTGACATTCAGGAGGTCCTCTTTACATGAGCATGGCACGTATCTTGTCCCACTGAGAAGACGTCCCACTATGTACACTATGACAATGCCATGGACAGTGATGCTCATGGTGCGCTCTCCCTACGGACCTGGATGGAGGTTTTGGGGAAATACATATAAGTATACGCTGAAGGTTATTATTTTTATATCACACCTTGTAATGATAATCTAGCAATGTCCACATTTTGCTATTTCCATTTCAAGAAGACAGTAAGGCTGTGTGCCCACGCCTGCGTGTTGCATGCTTTTATGCTACGTTTAGAACTACACCATCGCTTCATGCGTCCTGCGTCCCCAGCACAATCTATGAAGAATGTGCATAATCCAACCGCACGTTGCTTTTGAGAGCGCAGTGTTTCGGATGCTGAAATTTTGATTCAAATCTCTGCGTTCTAAAAAGCAACATGTCACTTCTTTTGTGCGTTCCGGATGCATTTCTCACTCTGTCTATGGCAGAGCAAGCATCCAGAACGCATCAATTCTGCATTCAACAATGCATCCAGAACGCAGATTTTCGGCTGCGTTCTGAAACGCACGACTACTGCGGAAGATTTGGCACGGCAGAACACAGACGTGCGCACATACCCTAAGGCTCTGTGTACACGTTGCGTTTTTGCCATGTTTTTCCCCTGTGTTTTTGCTGGCAGATTTGTGAAAATCTGCAAGGAAATCCTTATGCCAGCAAAGTCAATGAGAATCCTGAAGTGTAGTGCACACATTGCGTTTTTTTCCCTTGCACATTTGGTGGCAGAAAAAATCTGCAGCATGTCAATTTTTTCTGCATTTTTGGCTGCATTTTTACCATTGAAAGACGCATACAAATACGACAAAATGCCTAAAAAAGCGCTGCAAGAGCACCCGTTTTTGCCTTAGCATTTTACCTGCCAGGAGATGCATGTTTGGTGCAGAAATTTCTGCAATCAAATCTGCAATGTGTGCACATAGAGAGAGGGGAGCCAGCACGATCTGAAAATGGCATGCATCATATAGAAAGTGCAAATTCACAGATTTATTCCAACTGTACTGTAATATAAATGAGATTTTTAGCAAATAATTGATCAATTCTTTGAGCCACCCCTGCCAACGTCACGGCAAATCTCAATAGGGGGGTCCTACTCTATATTCTGTATTTCATGTGCCAAGCGGCCTCCTAGATAAAGTTAAAAGCAGAACCATAATGGAGCACACATACCTGTAACCTGTATATATAACCGCTTCTATGTTGCAAAAGAGGCAATTGTGGATAGAGGCCACATAGATAGAGGATAAATACGACAAAATGCCTAAAAAAAGCGCTGCAAGAACACCCGTTTTTGCCTTAGCATTTTACCTGCCAGGAGATGCATGTTTGGTGCAGAAATTTCTGCAACCAAATCTGCAATGTGTGCGCATAGCCTACAGTGGGCTTTACACGCTACGAGATCGCTACAGCAATCTCATTGGGGTCACGGAATTGGTGACGCACATCCGGCCGCTGTAGCGATGCCGTTGTGTGTGACACCTATGAGCGATTTTGCATCGTCGCAAAATCGCTCATCGGTGACATGGGGATCCATTCTCAAATATCGTTACTGCAGCAGTAACGAAGTTGTTCCTCGTTCCTGCGGCAGCACACATCGCTCCGTGTGACACCGCAGGAACGAGGAAGCTCCCCTTACCTGCCTCCCGGCCACAATGCGGAAGGAAGGAGGTGGGCGGGATGTTCGTCCCGCTCATCTCCGCCCCTCCACTTCTATTGGGCGGCAGTTCAGTGACGCTGCTGTGACGTCGCTGTGACGCTGAACGAACCGCCCCCTTAGAAAGGAGGCGGTTCACCGGTCACAGCGACGTCGCAGGGAAGGTAAGTAGTGTGATGGGTCCGGGCGATGTTGTGCGACACGGGTGGCGATTTGCCCGTGTCCCACAACAGATGGGGGCGGGTACGCACGCTGGCGATAATGGTACCAATATCGCAGTGTGTAAAGCAGCCTTTAGGATATGTGCACATAGCCTAAAGATATGTGCACACAGTGCGTTTTTATCATTTTTTTATGCATTTTTGAATGCAATTTTGTTACCTACGGTATCTGCATGCAAATCCTTATACCATCAAAGTATAAAAATCCTGAAGTTTTGTGCACATGTTGCTTTTTATGCCCTTGCAGATTTGGTGCAGAAATAAATCTGCTGTATGTCAATTCTTTCAGCGTTTTTGCAGCATTTTCCCACCCCAAAATGCCCAGAAAATGCCTGGAAAAATTGCATAAAAAATGCACCAAAAACACATGCAATAAACACATCAAAAACATAGCAAAAATGTGACAACAATTGCTGCAAAAACAGTACTATCTATTTTTAGCAGCAGCAGTCTCACTACCCCTTTACATATTTTTAATTCTCTTTGGGCATTATATCCCTTCTAGTTGGTGAGTACTAATTTTGGTTTTAATTTTGGATTTTTTTACTGTCTACTATTTTACTGTCTATTATATTTAAACCACTATTGGTAGTATTGTTTACAACATGTACTTGCTTTTAATCAATAACAATACTACCAATAGTGGTTTAAATATAATAGACAGTAAAATAGTAGACAGTAAAAAAAATCCAAAATTAAAACCAAAATTAGTACTCACCAACATAAGGTCTTTTTGCATCTTTTTTTGGCCTTTATGAATTATTTAATTACTATTCTTGTACATTTTGAAAAAAAACATAACATATATGAAGTAAATATCTGTGCTTTCTTGACAATACCAACCACTATTTTTTCAGGATGTGTTTTTTTCAACTTCATATTCTGATTTTCTTGCTGAATATTTTAGAGTACATTATCTGTATTGTCTATGTGATACACACGTGTATAAAGTGGAGTGGCTAAATCCCCACTTTTTTGTATTCAAAATGTCTTAAAAATATTTTTATCCTTTGAAATTTTCTCAATAAAAATTATTCATTTTATTTTGGCTATTTACTCTGGTTACTTTATTGGTATTTAGATGGAGAAATAGTGCAGAAATTTTTGCAACCAAATACTCAGTGTACATAGCCTTAAAATGAAAAATGAAATCCTTCTTGATTTAAATATTTTTTTTTTTTATATAATAATTATAAGGGCAGTAGAATTGAGAAAAGGTAACATGGGGAAACAAGAGGGGGAAAAAAGGGAAGAATATAATGGGATGAAAATAAAAGGGGGAAAAAAGAAAAGCGGTCTACATATGACGGATCAGTTTACCTTACATATTTAAATAACAAGACAATCTGAAAGAACAAATAACATTATATCAGATGAGTAAAACCAAAATAATAAAACAACTTGGTAAAAACAAAAAGTATATTAATCCGTGGACTCATTTATACATAAATTCTGTGTGAAAACTGGGATCCAAGGCTTCCACTTTTTAGAGTATTTTTTAAACTTTTTCTCTCTTAAGGCAACATTGTACTCAAATGTATCGAGTACTAATAATCTACTATTTCCGTGGATGTAGGAGGTAAAGGTTGTTTCCATTAGATGCTATTAAGTGTTTAATAGTTAAAAGGATGTGGCATATGATATGTGTAAACTTATAGGTATGGTTTCCAGACCCATTAAAAAGAAGCTTAGCTGAGGATTAAGGCCTAAGACACACGGCATGAAAATCGGAGCGAGTGGAATGCGATAAACATTGCATTCTACTCGGACCAATATTAGCCTATGTGCCAGCACCCATGAGCGATTATTATCTCAGCCCTAATCGGACCAAGAAAACAGTCGCAGCATTCTGCGGGTGCAATGCAATCTTTGTTTCTCTTTCACTCATTCAAGTGTATGTGTCGCGGGCGGGGAGGAGGGTGTCAGCACACCGCGCTCGCCCCCTTCTGCTCGGGTCCGGCGGCCGCTGCTCAGTGGTGGCTCAAGCCGTAGGCCGGATCCCGGGGGTTTCTCGAGCGACACTCCTCGCCCGTGAGTGAAAGGGGTTTGTTGGGTGCGGGGATGGTTATAGTTCGTGACGCCACCCACGGTTGTGGTGATTTCACCACCGCTGCTCAATGCGGGGGTCCCGGGGATGGTGATGCGGAGCAGCCAGGTGTTGTGTTGCCCCTCCGTGGGCAGGGGCTGGTGATCCCGGGCCCGGTGATGGTTTGAGAGGTGCGGGGCCTGGTGGGCGCAGGGACGCGGGGGCAGCGCTGTGCCTTGCGGCACTGTGGTACTCACTCAGCCTGAGACACGGACACAGTTTGTACGGTAAACCAAACGGCTGGTAGGACGGTCCCACAGACGGCTGCACCTGCACTCCCGGTAGGTGACGGTGATGTCCCTCTTCCTTGCACCTATGGTTGACTTGTGGTAGCGGTGGATTCCCTCCGGTTACCCGCTCCCCGACTACAATCTGGGCCGGAGGAGCTCTACACTTTGCCCGCAGGCGCTGGCCCTGAGAAACTGGTGCCTTGGCGGTGGCGATGTCTCTCTGCTTCAGGTTGGACTGTTGCCTTCAATCGGGACTTGGTTGCTGGGGGATCTACGTCCCCTTCACTGACGGATTCGGCAAATTTGGCGACTCCTAGCCTTGCCGGGGTCCGAGAGGCCCCTGCCCTGGTGCTGACTGTCCTTCGGAACACTGCTCCAGACCACCGGGCACACAGCCAACGGGGTCCTTCCAGGAACTTCCAAACGGTCCCACTCCAGACGGTCACCGCCGTCGCTGACCTTGCTGTTCTGGCCCTACACAAAGCTGGACCCTTCAGGCTTTCCTTCCTTCTTGTCACCTCACTTGCTTTCCTCCTTTACCACCTTTCTACTTTCACTACTTGTTTACTCTTGCCCTCCCCGGGCTACTCTGCCTGGTACTTCCCGCCTCCAGAGCTGTGATCTCCTTGGTGGGCGGAGCCAACCGCCTGGCCCACCCCCTGGTGTGAATCATCAGCCTCTGGAGGAAGGCAACAAGGATTTGTAGTTTAGCTGTGATGTGCCTACCTGGAGTGTGGGGTGTGGTGGTGTTGTGACCTGTGACCCCTGGCTTGCCCAGGGCGTCACATTCCCCCTTAGCAAAATGCAGACCGTACGCGGGCTGCCGTCCTACACCGGTTTTATTTTTCTGAAAAAGATAACATTTGGGAAATTAACATATATACATTTTTAATAACTCTTCCCAAGACGGGAGGCACATTTCTTAAACGTTGCAACGGTTTACGGTTACGGTTTCCGCTCTCTCCCACCCAAGCAACCTGGCCCTGATGCTGCCCCTAAAACCCAGGCAGCACCCCTTGACCCACAGTCCAGCACACGGTACCCGAGCGGGATCTGTCCTTCCCTCCAGAGGGTAGCCACCGGTTCCTTTGGTGTCTGGGCCCCAGCCTGCTCTGCTGAGGGCCCTCCCTCCAACCTGCCTCTCCGGAGGCGGCATTGCGGAAAACGGTAACGGTAACCAACATATTTACAAGCCACTAACGTCTGTGGTTGCCCTGCAAGTTCACGGGCTTGTCCATGGATAGTTCCCATGCATTTTTAAACGGTCCCCACGGGGACAACGGTGCCGGCTTCGGCCGGTTCAATCACTACAGACAATCAGGTAACTTCTTCTTGGATCAATCATTTTCATTTTCAACTTTTCAACAAACAAACTGTGGTGGTCCCAACGGGGACGGTGCTGCGGGCGTCCGCTGCCCTACTCCGGTCCTTCTGCTGCTTCATCCGAGGGAGGGGGTGCAGAGCTCACCCTGCTCTCGTTGCTGCCCCTGAGCTTCACATCCAGGGCAAACCACCCCCTCTCTCCGCAGTGCCGGGTATACCGCACCATGTCTCCCGGTATGAGGTTACGGCCAGGATGCTCCTCGGGCAGATGGGCATTCACGTCCCGCCGGGCCACAAACACTTCGGCCTCCAGGCCCGGTTCATATATAAATCCGTAGCCCCGGCGGACATCAAACCGCCTCACCTGCCCTTCATACAACGGGCCCCGGACACGGAAGGTCGCTTGCCGAAGATTTTCTTTTTCCCGAATGGCTCGGGCCACCAGCTCGGCTTTCCTTCTCTCCCTCTCCGCGATCTCCAGGCCCAACTTTGTCGGCTCCCTGTCCCAATATGGCGCTGCTGCCAGCGCCGGCGCACGGGTCGGGCCCCGCGGGACATCCAGAACGTTACCCACTGTCAGGAAGGTGGGCGGCGTATCCCGCGGTGTCATGGCCTTGGGCGCTGCCCTGCAGCAACAACCCGGCGCCACCTCAGCCGAGGTGTGGGGGATGGGCACAGGGGCTTTCCGCAGCTGGGCCTTCGGCTCGGAGCGGGTCATCGGCTCCGGCTCAGGAAACTGCTCGGGGACTGTCTCTGACACAATCTTCGGGGCCTTCCATGGCAACACCTCCGGTTTGCTACGGGCTCCGGCTACAGGTCGGTCCGCTGGGGCGGACGGGCTGGGTATCGCTACCGGTTGCGGTGGTAGCGGGCCTAGTGGCGGGGTCACGGCCTCCGAGACGGGTGGCGAGGGAGGCAACGGGGGGAGAGGGCTTGGACCGGGTCCCTCAGCCGCAGCGACCGGTCCCTCCGGGACATAGGGGCGTGGGTCACTCACCCTCCCTTCCTCCGCTTCCTCCTCGCGTCTCCGCACGGTGGCTATAACGTCCGCCATGTCGGTCTCCCACTCCTCCAAGAGGAGCTGCATCTTGACCTGCAGCCTTAGGTGGAGCTGCGCGGTCCGGATTTCCACCCACGCTGCGGTTCCCGGCGCGGGGGCCACGGTGTTTCGGGACGGCATCCACATGGTGACTTTCTCTTTTCTTTCCAGGAACGGTGTGCTTGCAGGGTCCTGGCGTCCCTGCTTTTATAGCCGCAGCTACATGCGGCCAGCCGCCATCGCGTCCCCCTTAGCTCTTTCCGGCCCCTCCTCTCTCGGGGCGGGGTCTTGGCCTTCGCACCTCTACTGCTCGAGAAGACGCTCAAGCGGGAACTTTTCGCGCCAAAGATGGCGGCTTCTGCAATTTTTCTGCCGGATACCTCCGGCGGTGACAAGGCGCACCTCTACCAGACGGCAGAGCGGTAAGATCCTGTTCGTGACGCCAAGTTGTCGCGGGCGGGGAGGAGGGTGTCAGCACACCGCGCTCGCCCCCTTCTGCTCGGGTCCGGCGGCCGCTGCTCAGTGGTGGCTCGAGCCGTAGGCCGGATCCCGGGGGTTTCTCGAGTGACACTCCTCGCCCGTGAGTGAAAGGGGTTTGTTGGGTGCGGGGATGGTTATAGTTCGTGACGCCACCCAAGGTTGTGGTGATTTCACCACCGCTGCTCAATGCGGGGGTCCCGGGGATGGTGATGCGGAGCAGCCAGGTGTTGTGTTGCCCCTCCGTGGGCAGGGGCTGGTGATCCCGGGCCCGGTGATGGTTTGAGAGGTGCGGGGCCTGGTGGGCGCAGGGACGCGGGGGCAGCGCTGTGCCTTGCGGCACTGTGGTACTCACTCAGCCTGAGACACGGACACAGTTTGTACGGTAAACCAAACGGCTGGTAGGACGGTCCCACAGACGGCTGCACCTGCACTCCCGGTAGGTGACGGTGATGTCCCTCTTCCTTGCACCTATGGTTGACTTGTGGTAGCGGTGGATTCCCTCCGGTTACCCGCTCCCCGACTACAATCTGAGCCGGAGGAGCTCTACACTTTGCCCGCAGGCGCTGGCCCTGAGAAACTGGTGCCTTGGCGGTGGCGATGTCTCTCTGCTTCAGGTTGGACTGTTGCCTTCAATCGGGACTTGGTTGCTGGGGGATCTACGTCCCCTTCACTGACGGATTCGGCAAATTTGGCGACTCCTAGCCTTGCCGGGGTCCGAGAGGCCCCTGCCCTGGTGCTGACTGTCCTTCGGAACACTGCTCCAGACCACCGGGCACACAGCCAACGGGGTCCTTCCAGGAACTTCCAAACGGTCCCACTCCAGACGGTCACCGCCGTCGCTGACCTTGCTGTTCTGGCCCTACACAAAGCTGGACCCTTCAGGCTTTCCTTCCTTCTTGTCACCTCACTTGCTTTCCTCCTTTACCACCTTTCTACTTTCACTACTTGTTTACTCTTGCCCTCCCCGGGCTACTCTGCCTGGTACTTCCCGCCTCCAGAGCTGTGATCTCCTTGGTGGGCGGAGCCAACCACCTGGCCCACCCCCTTGTGTGAATCATCAGCCTCTGGAGGAAGGCAACAAGGATTTGTAGTTTAGCTGTGATGTGCCTACCTGGAGTGTGGGGTGTGGTGGTGTTGTGACCTGTGACCCCTGGCTTGCCCAGGGCGTCACATATGGGGCGAGAGAAAAATCGCACTGCACTCGCGGTACACCGGTGTTCCGCGAGTGCAGAGCGAGAATGGCAATAGCCGTCAAGATAAATTCCTCCCGCCCCTCCGCAGCGCCAACCCTCCCCTCCTCAGCGCCGGCTTGCCCCCCTCAGGTGTGGTCCATCGCATGATCGGACCTCAGTCGCAATGACACTCGCATGACACTCAGCTCCCGCTATGCTGCCAGCATGAGCCGAGTGTCATGTGAGGATCGTAGTAGTCCCCGTGTGACCCCGGCCTAAGAACGATGGTTAAATGGTAATCTTAAGAAATAGGATTGGAGTGTCCCACCATAAATTTTTTAATACAGGACAATACCAGAAGACGTGGGACAAGCTTCCAATTTCATCGCAATTCCTGCAACAATGTGGTGAATGTGCTGGGGATATCATGTTCAGTTTTTGTGTGGCATAAAATACCATCTGGACAACACTTTATAACTCTATTGAAGAGTTGCACATGAGGCGTTTGTATACGTGATATCAATGCCACAATGTGACTGTTGGATAACGAGGGGGGCCCCTGAGCTGTACCTAAGGGTACCGTCACACTTTAGCGATGCTCCAGCAATCCCACAAGCGATCTGACCTGGCCAGGATCGCTGGTGCGTCGCTACATGGTCGCTGGTGAGCTGTTAATCAGGCAGATCTCACCAGCGACCAGTGACCAGCCCCCACCCAGCAGCGAGGTGTGGAAGCGATGCTGCGCTTGGTAACTAAGGTAAATATCGGGTAACCAAGCAAAGCACTTCGCTTGGTTACCCGATATTTACCTTGGTTACCAGCGCACCCCGCTTAGCGCTTGCTCCCTGCACTCCAAGCCAGAGTACACATTGGGTTAATAAGCAAACCGCTTTGCTTATTTACCCTATGTGTACTCTGGCTACGTGTGCAGGGAGCAGGGAGCCGGCACTGGCAGCCTGAGAGCGGCGTACGCTAGTAACCAAGGTAAATATCAGGTAACCAAGCAAAGCACTTCGCTTGGTTACTCGATATTTATCTTGGTTACAGCTTACCACAGGCTGCCAGAAGCCGGCTCCCGGCTCCCTGAACATTCAGATCGTTGCTCTCTCGCTGTCAAACACAGCGATGTGTGCTTCACAGTGGGAGAGCAACGTCCAAAAAATGAACCAGCACTGTGTGTAACGAGCAGCGATTTCATAGCAGGGGCCAGATCACTGCTCAGTGTCACACACAGCGAGATCGCTAATGAGGTCACTGGTGCGTCACAAAAACCGTGACTCAGCAGCAATCTCGCTATGTGAGAAGTACCCCTTAGGGAGATCGCTAGCGAGATCGCTGCTGAGTCACGTTTTTTGTGACGCACCAGTGACCTCATTAGCGATTTCGCTGTATGTGACACTGAGCAGCGATCTGGCCCCTGCTGTGAGATCGCTGCTCATTACACACAGTACTGGTTCATTTTTTGGACATTGCTCTCCCGCTGTGAAGCACACATCGCTGTGTTTGACAGCGAGAGAGCAACGATCTGAATGTTCAGGGAGCAGGGAGCCGGCTTCTGGCAGCCTGTGGTAAGCTGTAACCAAGATAAATATCGAGTAACCAAGCGAAGTGCTTTGCTTGGTTACCTGATATTTACCTTAGTTACCAAGCGCAGCATCACTTCCACGCGTCGCTGCTGGCTGGGGGCTGGTCACTGGTCGCTGGTGAGATCTGCCTGATTGACAGCTCACCAGCGACCATGTAGCGACGCACCAGCGATCCTGGCCTGGCTGGAGCGTCGCTAAAGTGTGACGGTACCCTTACTCTAGGGGACCCTATACTATCCTTAACCCCCGGGATACCCTTAATGGTGGAGACGCCTGAGTCCCATTCCCAGCTCTGCTCCTGACCAGTGCTAAACTGATACCCCCCACCAGGGAAGGATGGGGCAGCATTGTGATGTTAACCACAGATAAAGACAGACAAAGGAAAACCAAAACTCTGATATACTGCACTCACACATAGGATAGGACAATAAGAGATTCAGGAAGTAAACAAGAGCAGGAAGGAAATTACAAAAGACAACTGGAGTAAACTCCACAACTGCACAAAGCAAGAAGAACTACAAGCACCAGGAAATTTAGGATGTCACACCACAACAGACCAATTAAGATAAACTATAGCTGCCATAGGTGGAAGGATTCAGCCAGCATAAATAGGAGGGGAGGAGATGGGATTGTCTTCCCTATGACATGTGATCAAAGGTGACTAACAAGCAGACTGGCAGAGATTAAATCTTTGTAGTCTGCCTATGAATCAGCACACAGCAGGTCAACGCCTGAGTCTGCCTGTGTTGATCCCAGACAACAGAGAATCTATAATCTGAACAGAATCTGAAGCCGCCATGACAGTCGGCGAAGTTTGTGAAAATCTCCATGTGACAATCCAATGCTTTTAAAGTTGTTCTTCTTGAAATTTAAGTTGTAGTTCCTTTTCCCATGCAAGAATATTAGAATCTTTACAAAAACCTAAATCTTCATTAAATTCTTGATAGTTGTTACTAGTAGTGATGGGCGAACTTCCAGATATTCGGGATTGGCGTGACTAACTGGATTTAAAAAAAAAATATGGTTCCTCCCAGAGTTGTTCCCAGATATTTGGCTGGATGCCGATCCCTATATAAGTCTATGGGGATCAGAATACGGCACTTAAACATGGTGATGAAAGGGATAGGAGTATTTGAGCAAGCACACTATACTTACTGAGTCTATTGCGAGGCTGTAAATGCTTCACTCTTCTTCTGGGGCTGCTCATTTACCTTCATGCATATTAATTGCTTCCCCTGCTCACTGGCAGTCTTAGTGTCTGTGATTGGTTGCAGTCCGGTGCGCCCCCTGCCGTGTGACAGCGTGTTGTACTGCTTACAATCACAGACCCTGTTTGCGGGTCACTGTAGATTGATGGAAAAATAAATAAATAAATTGTCCTAGATCCCCCCCCCATTTTATGATACCCAGCACAGATAAAGCATACGGCTATAGGCTGCAACCCTCAGCCGTGCGCTTATCTTGGCTATTTATCAAAATAAGAGGAAACGCATGCAGCTTTTTTAAAAATTATTTAAATAAATAATTTTAAAAAATGATGTGCAGTCCCCCAATTTTAATATTCGTCCATGATAAAACTGACAGCTGGGAGCTGGTATTCTCAGGCTGGGAAGACCCATGTTTATTGGGGCCCCCCAGCCTGAAAATAGCCTCCTGCAGCCACCCAGGACTGTTGTATCCATTAGTTGTGACAATCCCGGAACTTTACCCAGCTCAGACCCGGCAGCGATTGCGGGGGTGCAGTGCAGGAACCCTTGCAATTGCCATTACCTAAAAACTCAGGTAAAAATGTATTAAAAAAACCCACGAAAACGTGCTAAAAATGTGCTTTTTTTCTGCAGCATTTTTACTGCCAAAACATGCACTTTTGTGTGCAGAAAATTAGAACACAAAGTTTCTATGTGGGAACACACCCTTACATTCAGAGTCTGCCCATCACTAGTTACTAGTTTTCCAGAACAATAGATTTGAAAACTTAGGGCACACTAACATGAGCGTGAAAACTGGACAAGTGCAATGCGAGAAAATCTCGCATTGCACTCGGACCAATGTTAGTCAATGAGTGAGACTAGTTGGTCAGCTTTTTCTCACATCCAGATACTGAATGCAAGAAAAGTCATAACTTGCTGCGATATTCTGCTAGAGCCATATCCCTCGCACCCATTCAATTGGATGGGTGTGAGAGAAACATCGGACTGCACTCGGATGTTATCCCAGTGCAGTGCGATATACGCACAGGCTGACAATAGAGGAGATGGGGGGATTAACCGCACCCACCCTCTCCTCTGCAGCTATGATCCGATTGCAAGATCGGGTCACAGTCGCATGACACTCGGCTCACACTCGCAACAGAGCCTGAGCTGAGGGTCATTAGCATATTCTATCTGTTGCTCTCGCATTGGATTCCATACGCTAGTGTGAGTCCAGCCTTAAGGAAATCCTTCATCAGGATGAAAATATCCTTAAAGAAGTTTGTCAGTAGTGGGCAATCCCTTCTTAAGTGCTACAGTGATTGCTGTAGATTATAAGCAGCCATGGACGACACAAGGCCAACATCACAACAGTCCGGCATGAGGCACTGTAGCATCACAGAAGGGTTTGTCTAGTAGTGGACAACCTTGTTATAATTTGATTTAATCTGCAAACATCTACTTTTAACAGTCATGGAGGGGGCTGGGCTGTTAACCTGTTAGGCTAAGTTCACACTTCAGTTGTTTTCAATCCGTCAGGTCCGTCAGCAACGGATCAGTTGTTTTTTAGATGTCAACTGATTCAACTGATGTGTTTTTCACAGGATTCCTTTCACAGGAATCCTGTGAAAAAACTGATCCGTTGTGTCCGTTACATCCGTTATGCGTCCGTTTTTTTGACGGATCAGTCATGATCCGTTTGTGTTTGGGACAGCCCAGTGGGCGTGCCAAACATGCAGGGCATGCTCAGTAGAGCATGACGGAATCCAGCGCTGGATTCCGTCGTAAGACGGATTACGACGGAATCCAGCACCATAGACATACATTGCAAGTGTGGCGGATGGCGACGGATTCCTGCGCGGCGCGTTAATTTTGACGGCCCGAAAAACGTTACATTCTGCGTTGCTCCCCGCTCGGCGGTCAGTCAAAAACGACGGACCGCGACGCAGCGGATGCAACGCAGGGTCATCAGTCGCAATCCGTCACTAATAGAAGTCTATGGGGAAATACAGGATTCCTGCAAAATATTTTGCAGGATTCCGTAATTCCTCAAGGCTACGGATTGTGACTGATGCAAAACAACTGAAGTGTGAACTTAGCCTTAAATGCAACTGTCAATCTTTGACAGCAGCATTATTCCATGCTCCTATTATCACAGGGCGCTGATAGGTTGCCATGACAGCTGGGGGTCTACTGAGGACCCTCGTGTCTGTCATTTTGATCCTTCTGTGGAAGCTAGCCTGGAACTGATGTTCATAGGAGATCTTGATTTTAGCAATACATAGCAGTGCTGATGCACTGCAATGTACAGCACAAGCAATCGGATGATCGCAGTTTCACATTCCCTAAGTGGACTATTAAATATAGTAAAATGTAAGAAAGTACGTTTTTAAAAATATTAAAAAACCCCCACAGATTCAAATTACACCTCTTTTGCCCCCATTAACAACAAAACAATAACAACAATAAATACCCATTTGATATAACTATGTTCATAAAAGTCCAGTCTTTCAAAATCTAAAATAAATTAATCTTTTCGGTAAACGGTGTAATGAGAAAAAAATCTAAACAGCAGAACTATGTTTTTTTTGGCCATCACAACATTGCAATAAAATACAATAAGAGGCAACTAAAATATCATTTTTTTTCTGCTCAGGGAGCAAAAAATAAGCCCTCATACAGCCTCATATTTAGAAAAATGAAAATTATATGGGTCTCGGAAAATGGCAACACGAAAAAAAATATTTCTTACAAATTTCCACATTTTTTTTTTCACCACCAAATTATCTTTTTTCTTTGCGGGAACAGCAGCCTCGAGTTTTCAGTCATAGAGGTGCAGTTGCAGCAGATTTGGTCACTGATCAGTTAGCCAAGGCTGTAACCACATCCCTGACACCGACTGACAACCAAATGTGCATTGTATCAGTACAGAGGAGTCTGGAGAGAGCTGTAAGTCTAAAGGCCCTGTCACACGTAGAGATAAATCTGCGGAAGATCTGTGGTAGGATTGTGGCAGATCTCTGGTTGCAGTGAAATTGTGGACAATTAGTGGCAGGTTTGTGGCTGTGTACAAATGGAACAATATGTCCATGATTTCACTGCAACCACAGATCTGCCAAAGATTTATCTCTGTGTGTGACGGGGCCTTTACTATCAGTCAACTATCAATTGATTAACTACCAGCTAAAGACCAGGGGCATAAGAATCGCAGTTGTGACCACAATCGGTCCCAAGGGGCAAAGGCAGTTCGCCGACCCCATCAGGTCCCTATTGCACACCAGGCATTGTCATGTTAATCACAGATAAAGACAGACAAGGGAAAACCAAAACTCTGACACAGTGCACTTACACACATGATAGTACAATAAGAGATTCAGGAGGAAAACAAGACCAGAAAGGAAACAACAAAAGACAACTGTGGTAAACTTCGTAACCGCACAAAGCTGCAAGAACTACAGGTACCAGGAAGTCTGGCACACCACATCAGACCAACTAGGATAAACTATAGCTGGCATAGGTGGACAAAGAGAAGTAGCCCAAAAGATCTTTAAAAGCTAGACATCATGCTGCGATCCAAAAAAAATCAGCAACAAATGAGAAGCAAAGTAATTGAAATCTAACCGTTTGGAAAAAATTATAAAGCTATTTTTAAAGCTTTGGGATTCCAGCAAACCACAGTGAGAGCCAGACATGGAACAGTGGTGAACCTCCCCGGGAGTGACCGGCCCACCAAACTTACCCCAAAAGGGCAGCGATGACTCATCAAAGAGGTCACAAAAGACCCCACAACAACATCAAAAGATTGCAGGCCTCACTTGCCTCCGTTAAGGTCAGTGTTCATGACTCCACCATAAGAGAGAGACTGAGCAAAAATGGCCACATGGCAGAGTTTCAAAACAGAGACTACTGCTGAGCAAAAAGAATATAAAGGCTCATCTCAGTTTTGCCAGAAAACAACTTGATGAGTCCCAAGACTTTTCGGAGAATACTCTGTGGACTGACGAGACAAAATTTGAACATTTTGGAAAGTGTATGTCCCATTACATCTGGTGTAGAAGTAAAACAACATTTCAGAAAAGGAACATCATACCAACAGTAAAATATGGTGGGGGTAGTTACATAGTTACATAGATTGAAAAGAGACCTAGGTCCATCTAGTTCAACTTTAAATGTGATGGTGTTTTGATGCTTCAGGACCTAGAAGACTTGTTGTGGTAGATGGAACCATGAAGTCTGCTGTCTACCAAAAAATCCTGAAGGAGAATGTCCGGCCATACGTTCGTGATCTCAACCTGAAGCGCACTTGCGTTATGCAGCAGGACAATGATCCAAAACACACCAGCAAGTACAACTCTGAATGGCTTAAGAAAAACAAAATGTAGACTTCGGAGTGGTCTAGATGAAATCCTGACCTTAATCGGAGTGAGATTCTGTGGCAGGACCTTAAAAAGGTAGTTCATGCTCAGAAATCCTCCAATATAATGAATGCTGTAAAAGACTCATTGTCAGTTATCGCAAACGCTTGATTGCAATTGTTGTTGCAAAGTGTGGCCCAACTAGTTATTAGGTTTAGGGGGCAATCACTTTTTCCACACATGGCTGTTTAAGTTTGAATTTCTTTTTCCCTTAATAATAAAGATCTTCATTTATAAACTTTCTTTTTTGTGTTTACTTGTATCATCTTTGTCTAATATTTAAATTTGTTTGGTGATCTGAAACATTTAAGTGTGACAAACATGCAAAAGAATAAGAAATCAGGAAGGGGCAAACACTTTTCACACCACTATACATCACATAGGAGACACAGACTGCTGTACATACATCACATTGGAGACGCTTGGGCTGCAGCATACATATCACAGGAGACACTGTAGCTGGAGTATATACATCTCATGGGTGAGATTGAGGCCAGAGCATATACATCACAGGAGAAGGGATTGGTGCATATACATCACAGGAGAAGGGATTGGTGCATATACATCACAGGAGAAGGGATTGGTGCATATACATCACAGGAGAAGGGATTGGTGCATATACATCACAGGAGAAGGGATTGGTGCATATACATCACAGGAGAAGGGATTGGTGCATATACATCACAGGAGAAGGGATTGGTGCATATGTGGCACCCCAGGGTTGCCACAGTAACAACACAAAGGGTTAACTCCCCACACACAACACCAAAACCTCCTGGCCAGAAGGGGGAGACCAAGCTGCTTCCCTGTATATTCTGGTGGGAAGGGGAAATGGTCAGTAGTTTCAGTTTGTTTGTTTGTGCAGAGAGTGCAGTTCAGTGGAGCTGCAGCTCGGTGCAGAGCAGAGAACTGAGGAAAAAGGATCTGCAGGTTGGAAGCTGGCTTTAGCTCACCTCAGGATCCACTGACCAATTCCAGGCCTAGCTGAGGGTCTGAGGGAAGGAGACAGAGTACACAGAGGAACATTCCTGGGAGGCAGACCATTGCAGAGCTCACCCCAGTTTAGCACACAGAACGGATGCTGGATCCGAGACTGCAGGTTACATACTGTACAGTTACTACCAAAGAAGTGAGGATTCCACATTCTCTATCTGTACCACAGACACAAGCAACATGGGAGAGTTCAGGAACAAACTAGGAAGGACTCAAGTTGCCTGTCAGGTCGGTACCTAGGAGCAGAGCAGAGCCGGCTGCCTAGTTCACACAGCAGCAGGGCCACAGACACAAAGTGCAGGCAAGGAAGCCAAAACGGCCCGGCTGGGTGGGAGAAACCCTGAACCCCTCACAGACTCCGTGGACAGTACTCTGCTGAATACCATCATCAGTAAAGGACAAAGAAACTGCAAAACCGTGAGTCTGCCTGTTTATTGTGCTCGTGTCCTGCACTCCCCCCATAGACTAACACACTGCCCCGGGGAAAAGGCTCTACCCGTGGGGAGCCGTCCCATCTCAAGCTGCCTTCCATCACCCCCGGAGTTTCTGCAGCAGCGGTGGTCATCTCTGATCACATTCCACGGGTGGCGTCACGAACATAACCCCCCTTTTTATTGTGGACCCAGGGAGCACGGACCGGGTCACGACACCGTGATCCCCTTTCCAGAAGCAACCCCTTGGCCCGGTTCTGGGTATCCCCTTAACCCCTGGCGACACAACTTTGGCGTCACGAACAGGATGCGGACTGGACCCGGCTGCAACCCGGGTGACGTGTGCCTGTAAAGACTTATTGCATCGCATAAAAGACTTGCACTGTGAATTGTTGCAACAAAGAACGGACTTTAAACTTTGCAAAGATACCTGGAAAAATCCAAAAACATCATTGGTAAAATTTTCCAGGCGCCATCTTTAATCGCGCCATTAGCTGCTACGCGCGGGAAAACATCGCGCCTAAACTAAGACTCCGCCCACCGCTTGCAGAGGAGGTGCGCTCGGTGCTGCATCCCGAACGAAAACGCAGAAAAGTGTCCCAGGCTTGCTGTCAAGAAGACTGGTGAAATTAACTAAGGGGGCGCAAAGATGTCGCAGCAGGGAGACGCTGTTGTACCCGGCGGTGCAGCGGCACCTATCATGCCGTTCCTGATGCCGTACACCCCGGGTGCAGTGTGGCTGCCGCAGTACTCAGGTGAGCCCAACACCCTTAATGACTTTATCGGAAAGCTAAAAATCTACTACAGCATGTACCCCCTGACAGAAGCTCAGCGTGTTGGTATGCTTATGGGACAGTTAACTGGCAATGCCCAGCGGGAGGCTACATCCTGGCCGGACGATGCAAAGGACACTGTAGAGCATATAATAGCTAGACTAAAAGCAGCTTTTGAATCCACTGCTGGCAGCCGGGCTAAAATGAGGTTCTTTGGATGCAAGCAAAAACCTAGAGAGAGCGCAAGAGACTTTGCCTTAAACTTGCAGGAGGCGCTCAGAGCACTTAAATTAGCAGAATCTGCCTTAGCCCCTGGAGCAGATAAGCTGCTGATAGACCAATTCCTGGATGGACTCTCATCCCCTTCCCACCGGGGACAACTGAGCATGATGGTGATCCAGGATCCAGGACTAACATTTGCCCAGCTAAAGGATAGAGCCATCCGCCTCCAGCAGGTGGAGGAGCCGCAGGATATAGACTCTGTTCAACACCTTACAGTGGCACCCCAGCAGCCAGTAGTGCCAGTGACATCGGCCATGTCAGCGGCTGCTGCTAACCACCTGGAGCCGATCACTAATGAGGCTCTCCATCAAAGGCTTGATGCCCTGACAGACACTGTTGCTTCCATGGCTAGAATCATCCAGGAGCTGCGTGGATCCAAGTCTGCACCCAAGATTGAGCTGGCGACCAGCAATGAGGATGTCCCGTGGATAAGGCCTAGGAGATACCAAGCGACGAGAGGACGACCCAGCGACCGCTACCAGCTGGATGGACAGCCCATTTTCCGCCGTTGCAAGGAGCCAGGTCACTTTGCCCGTGAATGTGCTTTAAATGGGGATCCCCTGGGAAGGCGGGCCGTTCCTCAGGAATGAACTCTCAAGGTCCCTCACCCTGGCACGACAAGTATGTGGGGGGACGTCCATTCATCCCCATCGTGCTGGATGGCATTCTGCTCAACGCCTTGCTGGACACTGGTTCCCAAATAACATCAATTCCGCATGTCCTTTATAAGAGGTACTGGGCTGATTCAGACGTTAGCAGTGGTCCATCTAATGTTGCATTGAATACATGGGCTAGCAATGGTGAATTAGTACCACAGGTTGGTTTCAGAGAAATGACCATTAAGATTGGGAGAGTAGAATTGCAGAATCAGGGTATTGTCATTGTTGATGTTGACCGGCGAGAACGTGAACCAACTATGCTGCTAGGAATGAATGTGATTGAAAATTGTTTTGCAGAGATAATTACTGTCTTGCAGCAGATCGCCGAAACTGCCAAACCTGTGCAACAGAGACTCCTGCAGAAGGAAATTAAAGCCTTGATGCTGAAGCAGCAGGTAGAAATGTCAGGAGGAGAAATTGGCAGTGCAAGGGTAAGTGACCCAATACCTATTGTAATTCCTCCCAAAACGGAAATGCTGGTCTGGTGTAAAGCCGCAATAGGCATCAGAGGGCGAGACTATCAGGCCCTGGTAGAACCCGTGTACTCAGACAGTAGGCACACTGTACTGACGGCCAGAGGAATAGTTGAGGTACATCGGGGAAGAGTGCCAATACGCCTTCTAAATTGTGGGGAAGATGAGGTCACCCTACCAAAGTATGCTACCATGGCTAAGCTATATACGGTTGATAACAACGCCATCACCACCGTTGAGCCCTTGAAGCCGTCAAGTCAGGCGGAAGACAATGGCTCAGAGGGAAAGCTGGAGGATTGGTGCCAAAAGCTACATGTAGGTACCGATTCTACACCCTCCCATCAAAAGCATGGAGTATACAAGGTAGTGAAAGAATATGAACAAATATTCAGCAAACACCCATTAGACTTTGGGCAGATCAAAGGGGTAGAGCACACTATACCCACAGGTAACCATCCACCCATAAAGGAGAGGTATAGACCAGTACCACCGGCTCACTACCAATGCGCCAAAGACATGCTCAAAGAAATGAAAGAAGCAGGGGTAATAAGAGACAGTTGTAGCCCCTGGGCAGCCCCACTAGTGCTAGTTAGAAAAAAAGATGGGACCATGAGGATGTGCGTAGACTACAGAGGGATCAACCGCATTACACACAGGGATGCATACCCATTACCTAGGATAGAAGAGTCATTGGCTGCATTAAAATCCGCTACTTACTTTTCCACCCTAGATCTGACTAGTGGGTATTGGCAAGTTCCTGTGGCAGAGGCTGATAAGGAGAAGACAGCATCCACCACGCCGATGGGCCTCTGTGAGTTCAATTGTATGCCGTTTGGACTCTGCAATGCACCTGGAACCTTCCAGCGACTGATGGAGTGCTGCCTAGGACATAAGAACTTTGAAACTGTGCTCCTGTACCTGGATGACGTCATAGTCTACTCCAAGACCTATGAACAGCATCTACAAGACCTGGCAGAAGTGTTTGAAGCCTTATCCGGATACGGCATGAAAATCAAGCCATCCAAGTGTCACCTTCTAAAGCCAAGGGTACAGTACCTGGGACATGTCGTGAGCTCAGAAGGGGTAGCACCAGATCCTGAAAAAGTTACCGTGATCAGAGATTGGTCAAGACCCACCAGCGTGAAAGAGGTGAGGCAATTCCTGGGACTGGTGGGCTACTATAGAAGATTTATAAAAGGGTTCACGAAGCTAGCAGCTCCATTACAAGACATCCTGGTAGGACAGTCAAAGACGTCTGCAGCCCGAAATCCTCCTTTCCAGTGGAGTGATGAGAGAGAAGAGTCCTTTAAGAAGTTGAAGTGGGCACTGACAGGAGAAGAGATCCTGGCATATCCAGATTACCATCAACCCTTCATTTTGTACACGGATGCCAGCAACGTAGGACTTGCAAACACTGTGGAAAAGGAGCGCAATAGGGTCTTACCCGACAAACAATTGGGGTGTGATAACAAGAGGTTACTCACCAAGTGTGGTTGTGAAAGTCACAACCACTCTGCAGGCATCTGAAATAGGTCAAAGGCAGCAGTCATCCCTGTAATCGGTGAAAAATATGTGGAGAGTGGATGTTTAAAAACCGCGCCAAGGACCACTCATGAAGGAGATGAATTTAACGTGACTTTATTCCATGTTCAGGTCTACGCGTTTCAGGAGCGTCCGCTCCCTTCCTCAGGACAATACAGGCACAAGCACATCAAAATCAGCGATCAAAGAATGAACCGAAAATTTTATACCTTCCGGTGTGACGTCATGAAGACGCCCACCTGACCCAGAAAAGAAAAAAATCGGCAGGAATTACATACATCCACTGAAAATACCAGCAACGTGACTTCAATGTAAAAGCCGCTTATCCGTATCAACATATCTGTTTAAAATGTATAATAAAAACATCGGAAAAATAAAAATAAAAATGAAACACACAAAAAAAAGGGGAATATATAATACAGAGTATTTGTGACAGTGAAAAAATTTTTTTTTTTTTTTTTTTTTTTTTTTTTTTTTTATATATATATGCTAGTGTGTAGAGAATAGACCCAGCACTCAATCAGAATAGAACCCGCAGAGAAACGGAATCAATGAGTTGAAGAATGTGACAGAGAATTAGACCATTGAACCATACCAAACGAGTAGCGGTGTATATAAACCCGCTCCCACAACCCACAACTTAAGAAAATAGTGTTATGTACATGAAATGCAGAAGCAAAGAACTGTACTACTAGGAACAAAGAAGGTCATGAAAAGTTCAGACCGTGGGAAAAAAACTATATGCGCATGCGGAAAAAAGGTAAGAAGCAAGATAGAGTGGTGGGGTCAGGAAAGTTCAAAGCGTGAGAAAACCACAACTGCGCATGCGAGAAAAGAAAAAGTAATATTAACCCGTGATAAATTACACGGGAAATATTACAGAATAGGAAAAAAAGGGGAAATAAAGAAAAAAACTTTTTATATAAAAAACAAAAATATAAAATATGAAGGAATTAATATCAGATATATACTATTAATATCTAATAAATGATATGTTCATTAAAATCACACAATATAAATAAAAATTATATCACACAAAAATAAACCAAAAAATTGATACAATATTAAAATATTAAAATATGAGAGGTAGGACCTGAAGATGAACAATAAAAATACCAACATACAATAATTAGGAACCAACAATTAAAAAGCACGTAAATCAATTTTCAAAATGCCATAACATATACCCTAACAAAAAAACAATTATAAAATTTATATTTACTACTACGTGTATGGATATCCATATATATGAATATGGCACTGTAAAAAGAATAAAACCTGTATACATGTACATATATAACAGTACACATACCCACATATATAAAAATAAAACATTTTAGTAATAAAACCCCTAGTGAAAAAGATCAGTTACCTCATTCAGCCCCAACGGTTTGAGCGTATTTAACTTATAGATCCAATACGTCTCCTTTTTATTTAATAATTCATTCCGATTGGGGGTATGTAAGGGTATCTGCTCAATAGGAGTAACTTTAAGGCAAAATTTTTTGTCATGAACCATGGTCATATGCCTAGATAGACCATGGAGCATAAACCCAACTTTTACATTGTGCCTATGTGAATTCATTCGATTATGCAGGGCTTGCGTGGTCCTGCCCACATAACGCATATCACAGTCACATTCGATAAGGTAAACAACAAATTCGGATTGGCAAGTGAGATGACTCCTAATAGTAAACTCAGTGCCACCTGGAGACAAACCAAAAAACTCTCTTCTATGCTGTATAGATCTGCAACACAGGCAGTTTTTCATACCGCATCTAAAAACTCCAAAAGGTTTATCAATTAAAGGTGTAGGTAAAAAAGTCCTCAATCTACTAGGGGCTAGCTGGTTTTTTAAACTAGAGGGCCTCCTAAACGTGATCCCAGGTTTTTTTGGGAGAACCCCCTTCAAAAAGGGATCATTAAGAAGAATATTCCAATGCCCTAGAATAACATTTTTTATGGCCACACTATCCCTACTATAGGTGGTCAGAAAATTTAAAGAAAAATTTGACTCATTTTTAATACAATTTTTAATCATAGATTCATTCTTTTTACCCCTAATTAATTCCACCTGTTGTAATTCTAGATTATCTTTATATGCTCTTTTAAGCACGGAATGTGGATATTTTTTATTTAAAAATCTGTCCTTTAGGACACCTGCCTGTGTAATAAAATCTTTGTTAAGGGTGCAATTCCTACGTATCCTCTGATATTGATTTTTGGGCACATTTAGCAGCCACTTACAATAATGATCACTGGTAAAATCAATATATCCATTGCTATCCACCTTTTTGAAGAACGTTTTAGTCACAATAGTACCCTCCTCATGTTTAATAGTGAGGTCCAAAAAATCTATAGTTTTAGCGTCTACTGTAGGTGAAAACGTAAGACCCCAATTATTGTTTTTTATATGTTCCAGAAACGGAGATAAACTATTTTCTGAGTCATCCCAAATTAGAAATAAATCATCAATATATCTTTTATAGACGATGATATGTTTAGAAAATATGGAGGAGTATATGTATTGTAACTCAAAAAGTCCCATGAATAAATTAGCAAACGTGGGTGCCACCTTCGAACCCATCGCCACCCCACGTCGCTGGCGATACAATACATCCTGGAAGGTAAAAAAATTGTTCGCCAGGATAAACTCCATGCCCTCCAAAATAAAGTTTTTTTGCGCCTCTGGTAGGCGATCATCAACCTCCAGGAATTGCTGAAAAACCTCTAGACCCAGATTATGTATTATATTTGTGTATAAAGCAGCAATGTCCATAGAAACAAACCGAAAGGACTCCTTCCATTCAATGTCCTTAATAATATTAATAAGATGGGTGGAATCGCGCAAAAAACTTTTTAGTTTGATCACATGTATGCCCATTATTTGGTCTATATAAGCCGCTAGGTTCTCAGTTAATGAACCAATACCCGAAATAATAGGTCTCCCCGGAGGATTATTAAGAGATTTATGTATTTTGGGTAAATGGTAGTAAAAGGCTATCTTGGGATCTTTAACCTCCAGAAATTTTATTTCATCTTTATTGAGTATCCCTCTCTGTGTAGCACCTTTAATCATGGTATAATACTTTTTAAGGGAAAGATCATACTGAGCCATCTCCACCACTTCATAGTGAGCAAGGTTGGAAAGATTCCTCAATGCCTCAGACAAGTATGTCTCTTTATTTTGTATGACTATACCCCCCCCCTTATCTGCATTTCTGATAATAATGGATGGGTTATTTTTTAGACCTAAAAGGGCCGCCCTCTCCTCCTTATTCAAGTTGGACTTAAATTGTGCTTTATTAAGCGCAAGTTTCTTGAAATCTTCAAGGACTAGATCGTAATATGTTTTAATATGGTGTCCCTTACTCTGAAGAGGATAAAAGTTAGATTTAACCTTACAATCAGTGTGGAAGAAAACATCCCCAGGTGAAACACTCACCTGTGGATTATACTTATTAACTTGAAAGTGACGGGTGAGAGTCAATTTTCTAATAAATTTTTGTAGATCAATATATAACTCAAAGTCATTTGAATTTTTTGCCGGACAAAAATTCAATCCCTTACTTAGTACATCCAATTCCCCTTTTGTTAAAGTGTGGTGGGACAAATTGAAAATGCCCATATTAGCAGGGTCTATTGTGGACCTCTTCTCTCTTTTTTGTTTGACCCTAAGGCCAGCCCTGGTTCCTCGGTAATGTTTTTTCTTTTTCCCACTCGCGGTGTAAGGAAGTGTATAATCTGGGGTTGGGTGCTCCTGACCCCCGGTAAAAAAGGAACACATTTGTCCCCCTCGCGGGTGTTGTCAATAGTGACAATACCTTTTATGGAATCATCGCCAATTGTAGCCGTGGAAACCACCAAGGTGGGCATCTCCAACGAAGCCTGGTCGGGAGGTAATGGGATATACTCATCATGTATGGACATATCCAATAGGTCCAATACATCTTTATCGATAGTGTCTTCTTCAGTCATCGAAATCTGAACTTTTTCTCGTTCTGCTTCTAAATCTCTATTTTTCCGTATTCTCTCTATTTGCAACCTGAGAGCTTCCAATTGTTTCCTAGTCTCCGTAAAATCTCTGGAGGTATTGTCAGAAACTACAGAGGAAACAGGATCTGCACAAACTGATGTAATCTGTTTGGGATTAGGAATAATGGTAAGATCACTGTCAGTGATTACAGTGAAAACCTCATCCATTGTAGTCTGTGGGAGAGATTCAGAAATGGGACCATCCCTAGGAGTGGGTTTAGGAAGACATTGTGTCTGTCCCTCATCACCCATACCCGTACTATTGTTTCTAATAGACACATTGGAGTTTTTCCTATGAAATTTGCTATTGAAAAAATTCCTATGCTGACTATTACGTCTAGGTCTATGATTAAAAGGCGTTCTTTGCAATCCCTTATCGGAAGGTTCTGAACTTTTTTTGTCAGCAACCATATCTTGTCTATCCCGTTGTAATTTTTTAGATTTACGGAATATAGTATCCTGTTCCATTTGAATTAGCCTGGTATTAATATCAGAATTATGGATTTTATATTCCGGATGTGAATCAAATTTGTTCAACTCTTTATACACATCATTAATATTATTTGTTGCTTCATCCGCAATAATAATTCTTTTCTTATGTAGGCACTGTAACATACTCTGCATACAGTTAGAAAGAATACCATCCCATTCTGCCGTAAACACCGAATCAGAGGGAAAAGGAGATTCATGATTAATTCTTAAACCCCTAGGGCACAGTTTCTCCTCCATATAAATCATGAGGAATCTAGCATCCAAACCGAATCTGAGTTCCTCTTTCAATAAATCTTCCAATCGGTGAAACAATTTTATCATGCATGCAGTGTCCTCCTCAGAATATATATTCGGTAAATCAAGATCCCAATTGGTTCTCCGAACCACGGGTGCACCTACTGTTTGTAGAATCAATTTTTCTCTAGAGGAAAGTCGATTGTTAAAATATTCCATCTTAGGTGAAGAAACGACCCTCTGCTGCTGAATCCACACACAGAAGAAACTGGTCACGCCAGATCCAAGAAACACGTGCAAACACTGTGGAAAAGGAGCGCAATAGGGTCTTACCCGACAAACAATTGGGGTGTGATAACAAGAGGTTACTCACCAAGTGTGGTTGTGAAAGTCACAACCACTCTGCAGGCATCTGAAATAGGTCAAAGGCAGCAGTCATCCCTGTAATCGGTGAAAAATATGTGGAGAGTGGATGTTTAAAAACCGCGCCAAGGACCACTCATGAAGGAGATGAATTTAACGTGACTTTATTCCATGTTCAGGTCTACGCGTTTCAGGAGCGTCCGCTCCCTTCCTCAGGACAATACAGGCACAAGCACATCAAAATCAGCGATCAAAGAATGCCTTAAAGTTACTCCTATTGAGCAGATACCCTTACATACCCCCAATCGGAATGAATTATTAAATAAAAAGGAGACGTATTGGATCTATAAGTTAAATACGCTCAAACCGTTGGGGCTGAATGAGGTAACTGATCTTTTTCACTAGGGGTTTTATTACTAAAATGTTTTATTTTTATATATGTGGGTATGTGTACTGTTATATATGTACATGTATACAGGTTTTATTCTTTTTACAGTGCCATATTCATATATATGGATATCCATACACGTAGTAGTAAATATAAATTTTATAATTGTTTTTTTGTTAGGGTATATGTTATGGCATTTTGAAAATTGATTTACGTGCTTTTTAATTGTTGGTTCCTAATTATTGTATGTTGGTATTTTTATTGTTCATCTTCAGGTCCTACCTCTCATATTTTAATATTTTAATATTGTATCAATTTTTTGGTTTATTTTTGTGTGATATAATTTTTATTTATATTGTGTGATTTTAATGAACATATCATTTATTAGATATTAATAGTATATATCTGATATTAATTCCTTCATATTTTATATTTTTGTTTTTTATATAAAAAGTTTTTTTCTTTATTTCCCCTTTTTTTCCTATTCTGTAATATTTCCCGTGTAATTTATCACGGGTTAATATTACTTTTTCTTTTCTCGCATGCGCAGTTGTGGTTTTCTCACGCTTTGAACTTTCCTGACCCCACCACTCTATCTTGCTTCTTACCTTTTTTCCGCATGCGCATATAGTTTTTTTCCCACGGTCTGAACTTTTCATGACCTTCTTTGTTCCTAGTAGTACAGTTCTTTGCTTCTGCATTTCATGTACATAACACTATTTTCTTAAGTTGTGGGTTGTGGGAGCGGGTTTATATACACCGCTACTCGTTTGGTATGGTTCAATGGTCTAATTCTCTGTCACATTCTTCAACTCATTGATTCCGTTTCTCTGCGGGTTCTATTCTGATTGAGTGCTGGGTCTATTCTCTACACACTAGCATATATATATAAAAAAAAAAAAAAAAAAAAAAAAAAAATTTTTCACTGTCACAAATACTCTGTATTATATATTCCCCTTTTTTTTGTGTGTTTCATTTTTATTTTTATTTTTCCGATGTTTTTATTATACATTTTAAACAGATATGTTGATACGGATAAGCGGCTTTTACATTGAAGTCACGTTGCTGGTATTTTCAGTGGATGTATGTAATTCCTGCCGATTTTTTTCTTTTCTGGGTCAGGTGGGCGTCTTCATGACGTCACACCGGAAGGTATAAAATTTTCGGTTCATTCTTTGATCGCTGATTTTGATGTGCTTGTGCCTGTATTGTCCTGAGGAAGGGAGCGGACGCTCCTGAAACGCGTAGACCTGAACATGGAATAAAGTCACGTTAAATTCATCTCCTTCATGAGTGGTCCTTGGCGCGGTTTTTAAACATCCACTCTCCACATATTTTTCAGCAACGTAGGACTGGGAGCAGTATTGTCTCAAAAGCAGGAAGGCAAGGAGAAAGTTATTGCCTTTGCAAGCAGGAAGCTCCGGCCTACAGAAAGAAATCCGGAAAATTACAGCTCCTTCAAGTTAGAACTACTGGCAGTAGTTTGGGCTATAACAGAGCGTTTCAAACACTACCTGGCAGCTGCAGAATTTACCATCTTTACTGACAACAATCCGTTGACCCACCTGGACTCTGCAAAACTAGGTGCGCTGGAACAGCGATGGATAGCCCGACTGTCAAACTACAACTTTGTCATCAAGTACAGGGCAGGCCACAAGATATGGGAATTCTGAAGCCAGATGCCGAAGTTCAAGAATCCAATTGGGATACCCTACGTCAGCAGCAGTATCGCCAAGTACAATTGTGCGTAGAGAAAAGTCTCCAACAAGCTAGGGGAAGACAGGAGAGAACCTTCAACCAGCATGCTCTAGCAACCCCATTGCAACCTGGTGACCAAGTTCTCAAGAGGAAACGACGCACAAACAAATTGGATAATCAGTGGGAAACCACCCCATATACAGTTTTACCATCCAGTATGGATAATCCCAAAGTGTGTCTCATCAGTAAGGATGAAGGAAGGACATCAGCTGTCGTGTCAAGAGATCAACTCAAACCGTGTCCTGAAACCCTGAAGACACCAGAAGTCACCTTACCCATACAGGTACAACCTGTCAAGAAGGAAGAAGATGTGTTCCATACAGTCTTAGGAGATTTCCCAAAAACATGGCCAAATTACTATGGAGCAGTAGTAGTCCCAATGATCGCCTTCCCTCAAGTGGCGGAACCAGCATCAGAACTCGTACCACAAGAAGTCTCAAGACAAGAAGAACTGGAAGTTGAACCCATAGAGGAAGAACAGATTCCTGGTCCCAGTGAGCTTGCCAGTCCTACAGTCAGCCCCCCATCCTCACAAGTGCCAGAAACACCAAATAGGTACACTTCCACCCACACCATTATGCTAAGTACACCCAGTACACCAGCAGTACGCAAGTCACAGTGTAGTACTCAGGGTCAGATACCAGCAAGATATAAGGACTAATGTGGAATTGCATATAAAATGTACATATGTTATAATGTTTATATGAGAAACCGTAACAGTTTAGTGTACAGAAAAGGTGAGAGAAGAGTGGTGTAAGGTGGCAGCACGGAGAGTTACAACTTGATCACATTGTTGGTGGCCCGAGGGCCGTGAGGCCTACTGCACTTATGACCAGAGTAGAGACACCTTTAAGAAGCGTTTGGTTATTGAAATGTTTTATATAATTGCAACGTTAAGACCAATAAGCCCAGTACCTACAGAGACTATCCTGTATGAACACTTATATATTTTTGAACATTTTGGACTCTTTTTGAGCTTTAAGGTTTTTGTATTTTTTCCTTTTGAGACTCTGTATATATATATAATTGTTGTGATAACTTGTTTGTTTGTTTCACAGTCCCGGAGTACTGTTCTTCACTAAGGGGGAATGTGGCACCCCAGGGTTGCCACAGTAACAACACAAAGGGTTAACTCCCCACACACAACACCAAGACCTCCTGGCCAGAAGGGGGAGACCAAGCTGCTTCCCTGTATATTCTGGTGGGAAGGGGAAATGGTCAGTAGTTTCAGTTTGTTTGTTTGTGCAGAGAGTGCAGTTCAGTGGAGCTGCAGCTCGGTGCAGAGCAGAGAACTGAGGAAAAAGGATCTGCAGGTTGGAAGCTGGCTTTAGCTCACCTCAGGATCCACTGACCAATTCCAGGCCTAGCTGAGGGTCTGAGGGAAGGAGACAGAGTACACAGAGGAACATTCCTGGGAGGCAGAGCATTGCAGAGCTCACCCCAGTGGAGCACACAGAACGGATGCTGGATCCGAGACTGCAGGTTACATACTGTACAGTTACCACCAGAGAAGTGAGGATTCCACATTCTCTATCTGTACCACAGACACAAGCAACATAGGAGAGTTCAGGAACATACTAGGAAGGACTCAAGTTGCCTGTCAGGTCGGTACCTAGGAGCAGAGCAGAGCCGGCTGCCTAGTTCACACAGCAGCAGGGCCACAGACACAAAGTGCAGGCAAGGAAGCCAAAACGGCCCGGCTGGGTGGGAGAAACCCTGAACCCCTCACAGACTCTGTGGACAGTACTCTGCTGAATACCATCATCAGTAAAGGACAAAGAAACTGCAAAACCGTGAGTCTGCCTGTTTATTATGCTCGTGTCCTGCACTCCCCCCATAGACTAACACACTGCCCCGGGGAAAAGGCTCTACCCGTGGGGAGCCGTCCCATCTCAAGCTGCCTTCCATCACCCCCGGAGTTTCTGCAGCAGCGGTGGTCATCTCTGATCACATTCCACGGGTGGCGTCACGAACATAACCCCCCTTTTTATTGTGGACCCAGGGAGCACGGACCGGGTCACGACACCGTGATCCCCTTTACAGAAGCAACCCCTTGGCCCGGTTCTGGGTATCCCCTTAACCCCTGGCGACACACATATACATCACAGGAGAAGGGATTGGTACATATACATCACATAGGAGACATTGGGGCTGGAGCATACACATCACAGGTGACACTGAGTAAGAGGGTGACCTATGCTCGTATGTTCCTGCACATGAAGACACCAACCGTGTTGTTGTGTCATGATGTGAACTGTGTTATGTGTCTATGTATACAGTGTGTCATAAGATGACGTAGTGCTGATAATGTCTGTGCAAGGTAACATGTTAGGCTGCTTTCACACATCCGGTTTTTGCAGTGCGGCTCCATCCGGCTCAAAAACCTATGCAACGGATGCGGCGAAAAAAACGGATCCGTTGCATAAGTTTTTCCATGCTGCCCGTCCGTTTTTTGATGGATGCTGCTAGATACTGAGCATGCGCAGTGCAAAAAACCGCATCCGGCGTCCATAGGCTTGCATTGTAAATCGCGCCGTGCAAAAAAACGTGTCAGGCAACGTTCCATCCGGCCGCCTCATAGGCTAAATATGCCGCATCCGGCAAAAAACGGACGCAACGCAAGGCCATGCGGCACAATACGGCGCTAATGCAAGTCTATGCGGGAAAAAACGCAACCGGCGTAAAAAAAAAACGGTTGCGTTTTTTCTGCAGAGCGCCGTATTGTGCCGCTCAGCAAAAAACGGATGTGTGAAAGCAGCCTTACATAGCACTTAAGATAGGAAGAATATGTGTATATAAGGTATAGGAATCTTATGTAGAGAGTTGTAATGTATAAAATAGGTACAGTGAGTACTATAGTAAGGTAAAGTGTTTAGTAAGACAGGAAGCAATAGTTAAGCTGTGGAAATAGCCCACAAGCTGAGGAGCCAGTTTCTAGGAAAAGTGGACAGACTCCATTTTGGTGCAAGGTAGTGTTTTACAAGTTTCAAAGTCAAATATGCAGGTCGACAGAATGCCTAGGCAACTTAAACCATTATCACCTAAGTGGGACGCCAATATTAGGGTTCCTGAGAAGGACTCAAGCAGCGTGTGTGAAGCTACCGCTAGGGGGTGCTGGGACTCAGGTAGAAAAAGAACACCTGAGTGCAGTAAGACAGAAGCCCACAAGAGGTTGCTAAACAAAAGACCAGGTATAGTAGATCAGTCAGGGTCTATACAGGGATGTCACATTTGTACCGAGGAGAAAACAAGCCAAAGTCAAAGAACAAAGCTGAGGTCAGATACTGGGAAAGCAAGTAAGCATAGGGGCGGGAGTAGAGGACACAGAACAGGACCGGAGTCCGGTGGACAGGGAGGAACGGAGGTAGGGTCGGGAAGGAGGGACGGGGGTAAGGACGAGCAGGAGGGAAGGAGGTCAGGACAGGTAGGGGAAACGGAGGTCAGGGCAGGTAGGGCAGAAGGGACGGAGGTCAGGACGAACAGTATCAGGTAGCAGGACAAGAAACAGAGAACATCTCTCAGGAACAGTGCACGCAGCAGAGCCAGAAAAATTACTGGCGGGGTCCCAAAGGTAGCAGCACCAAGATATGGCGGCGCAACCCCAGGAACGAGGCCAGAATGAACAGGCCCCTCCCAAAGGACCTAAACCCCAGAGCCAGGATACATGCACCGGTTCAGGGACGGAAGACCCATGCATGTGTGCCGCCCTCAAGTCAGTAGCAGCCGGGCTGCTCGGATCAGGACCCGCAGTGTGGCTCGAGGGATTCTCCGGACCCCGGGGTCACGCGGACACTCCAAATCAAAGGGGGACGTATTTGTACAGGATTTACCGTAATCAGTCTGTGACGCCACCCACGGTGTGTGGTGAAGTGTGGCACCACCGCTGCTGTTGTGGGACACCCGGGGCGATGGGATGGCAGCTGGTTGTTAACCCCTCCGTGGGTAGGGATGGTTGCCCCGGGACCCGGTGACTTGGTGCAGGGGACGGTGATGGTAGGGGCCACCGCACCTGGTCAGACCAGGGAGTCTCAGCTTACTGACGGTTAAAGAAATCAGACAAGTCCAGTGGTTAACCAGGGTGCTGGTGGCCGGCCGCCGCGGCCGGGTGTACTCTGGTCCCCCACCCGGGCTGGTGGTCTGTGTCACTTTCCTCTGCACTGTGTTGTGATGTGGTGGACTTCCCGGTGTGGAACGTGGGAGTCCGCTCCCGGTACTATTGTTGGTAGCCGTGCCCGTGACCCATGGGATCTACCGGGCCCTGGCGGATGCCCTATCCCTTTCTGTGGGTGGTTGTCTGCTTTTGGGACTTTGGTTGGGACAGGACCTATAATCCTGCCCCCAATTGGTTAATTAGCTAGGCCATTGGTTCCGGTCCTAGCTTCAGGGTCCAAGTACCCCCTCTGTGCACGGTTTGCATGTCGGTTCTCCGGTGTCCATACCGGCGGGCTCCAACCCTGCCCCGATCCACCTCGGATCTCTGGCTGCCATCTTCCCGTCTCCTGCTAGACACAGACCACCGTCTGCCACCTAGCCAATGCGCCAGGGCTCCAACCTCGCCGCCTCTGCTCTCTGCGCTTGAGCTTCACCTCCTCCACTCCACTGAACTTGAGCTCTAGACTTGAACTACTGCTTTTCCCGCCCCGGGCTCTCCAGACCCCTAGGTGGGCGTTCTCCATCCACCTGGTCCCGCCCACTGGTGTGCCTGTCCTTCCCTGGGGGGGTGACTAGGGTTTCAGGTCGGCTGTGTGTAACCCTGTGAGGGAAGGTGTTGTGCGGGGGCCTAATCTGTGTGACTACCTGGTTTTGCCAGGGCGTCACACATGAATCAAGACAGTGTGGACATATAGCGAACAACCTCTGTTTCACTACAAACTACTCCAGGCCCTGGACCCTAAAGAGACTTTCCTATTACTGGACGGACACACGGCAGGTCAATGTTAGTGTCTTCCCTGGCCAATAATGTACTGACTGCAGTGGTACAAGTCCTAGGGGGACACTTAGCATAGACCTGGGCAAATGGGTAATTTCTCTTCAAAGAGTTAGGGGCACTTTGCACACTACAACATCGCAGCTGCGATGTCAGTGGGGTCAAATCGAAAGTGATGCACATCCGGCGTCGCAGTCGACATCGTAGTGTGTAAATCCTTTTTGAGACGATTAAGGAGCGCAAAAACGTCCAAATCGTATCATCGGTGTAACGTCGGTCATTTCCATAATTTCGTAAGGACCGATGTTACGATGTTGTTCCTCGTTCCTGCGGCAGCACACATCGCTGTGTGTGAAGCCGCAGGAGCGAGGAACATCACCTTACCTGCGTCCTGCGGCTCACGCCGGCTATTCGGAAGGACGGAGGTGGGCGGGATGTTTACGTCCCGCTCAGCTCCGCCCCTCCGCTTCTATTGGCCGCCTGCCGTGTGACGTTGCTATGATGCCGCACGACCCGCCCCCTTAATAAGGAGGCGGTTCGCCGGCCAGAGTGACGTCGCAGGGCAGGTGAGTGCATGTGAAGCTGCCGTAGCGATAATGTTCGCTACGGCAGCTATCACCATGATATCGCAGCTGCGACGGGGGCGGGGACTATCACGCTCGACATTGCAAGCATCGGCTTGCGATGTCGTAGTGTGCAAAGTGCCCCTTAGAGTAGAATCTGGGGCACTGCTTCACACACTTGTTCTCCTGCTGTAAAATCAGTGTCCGTAGCAGACAGGCAAACATCGGTGCTGCTCTGGGTGCTCATTTTAGAAGAGAATATATTCACATGACCTTTTGAAGAAAAAAACGGACATGATGTCACACGCCCTCAGACCAGCTGAAGCACTGAGTGAAAGTGTGAAACGGCCGTCGTATGACGGGTCGGGTGGTCCTCTCCCTCCCCGCTAGCCCCACGCATGTAACCTCCACATTTGAATAAAGAATCCTCTGCACAGCAAGAACTGGTGAGTTCCATTTTTTTCTTCAAAAGTTCATGGTAATTTCTCTTAATCTTGTCTAAATGCTGCTGTTCTCCTGAGTCTGGCATTGTTGGGTTTGTTTTGTTCTTGTGCCTCGCGGTGATATGACCCCCTCTTCCTTGTATGTTACTCTGTTCGGGGTAACCAAGAAGGCGCAGTCTCCATTTCTGATAATGATGAGTCTGGCTGACGCTGCTCCCCATTTAATACACCCAAGATAATATTTTGTGATATAACATGGATAGCCCGGAGCCCTGACCATAGCAGGGAATCCAGAGCACCAGTCAAGACTCTTTCTTCCTTGCAATGTGTCATCAGCACTTGTGCATCCTCAACACATCATTGGGTAGATAATCAGGAGGAAATTGTTCTGCTCCAATCTGTCTCTCTCCAATGACAAGATGCTTTGTACTCGCTGGGATTTATTTGAAACGCCATTTGTCATTCTCTGGTCAAAATCTTTCTTTTCTGCTCTTTTCTGGCTACATTTCCTTAATCTCGCTCTTAATTGTAATTTGCTCTGACAAATGTGTTTTATGGATTATAGTGTAATTCAAGTAACTTTATTAAGTAAATATAGGTTTGATACTAAGGATTACAAACCAATTAATACTTGTTTTTAAAGGAACATTACACCCAAGACAATATCTGATAGTGGTTACATTCTGCATCTTTCCATATGTTCTAGTCGGAGGTTTCACAAAGAGGTGCATTAGTTCTGGCCACATTCAAGTAGCCATGTATTTCCTCATTGCTTATTTGACTGAATACTATGGAATACTGTATTTATTATGCTGTTATTCCTATGTTTGATAAATAGACAAGGTAAAGCAGACAGCTGTAGGCTAATATTATCAGGCTGGGAAGTACCATGGTTATTTGGCCTTCCCAGCCTAAAAATATCAGCCTGCAACTGCCCCAGAAATGACACATCACATTAGATGTGTCAATTCTGGCATTTTTCCCAGCTCTGATTGCCCCGGTGTGGTGGCAATCGAGGTAATATTTTTCGAGGTTGATTTCAGCTGTGTAATGTCAGCTGGCATCAAGCCCTGGAATTAGTAATGGATAGGTGTCTATCAGACACCCCCATTACTAACCCAGTAAATAAAAAGAAACCCACACACAGGAAAAAATAGTTAATTTGAATTAAGACTCCCCCACAATATCCCTTGTTCACCAATCTATTATCAAAAATGTTCCCATGAAACTCCTCCATTGTCCTCGATCTTCGAATGCAGCTCTGATGACAGCTATTCTCAGGTGCTAGTTAGTGATGACAACTCTCATCAGAGCCGCCGGCTTAACGCTGCACTCAGTGAGACCTGGTCACACTGATGAGAGTTGTCTTCACTACCCAGCGCCTGTGAATAGCTCTACTTTACTGCTACTCACAGTCACTGGAGCTGCATTTGGGGATCGTGGACTACAACGGAACTTCGTGAGAACATTTTTGAAGTGATAAATGCAGTAGTCAACATGGCCACGGCATTATCTTGTATGGCAGTCAATCCTTACATGTTGATTGGCTGTTTAACAGCTGTGAAACATACTGGACGGGGACTCCAGCATGGCGCTCGTGCATCTGCGATACTCGACCGAGTATCGATCAGTGCTGAGCACATTCACTCATCACTAGTAATAACTACTAGATCAATGAGGGTCTGACTCCAGAAGCCCCAATTATTTACCAAAAGAAGGGACTTGTGTCTCCCAGTTGAGTGAACATGTGCATTGTAACTCATTTCAAAGTCTATAGGACTGATGGAGTTAGAAGAGTACAGCCCTCAAATATCTGCGATATCTCACCTGCTGCTTCTTGAAGCCTTGGTCCGAATAAGCATTTGTAATGCAGCACAGACTAGTGGCGCTGGTGCAGCAAGATAAAAGTGGCTGTAAAAAACATGCTGAACCGATTTGGAAGAATTGGATCAGCGAGTACTGGTGTAGATGAATTGGACCAGTTATGACTGTTTTAGCAGAGTTGGATTAACTATGAGTGATGGAGCAGAGATGGATCAGTGATGACTGGTGTAGCAGAGTTGCATCAGTGATGACTGGTGTAGCAGAGTTGGATCAGTGATGACTGGTGTAGCAGAGTTGTATCAGTGATGACTGGTCTAGCAGAGATGGACCAGTGATGACTGGTGTAGCAGAGTTGGATCAGTGATGACTGGTGTAGCAGAGTTGGATCAGTGATGACTGGTGTAGCAGAGTTGGATCAGTGATGACTGGTGTAGCAGAGTTGGATCTGTGATGACTGGTGTAGCAGAGTTGGATCAGTGATGACTGGTGTAGCAGAGTTGGATCAGTGATGACTGGTGTAGCAGAGTTGGATCAGTGATGACTGGTGTAGCAGAGCTGGCTTAACGATGACTGGTGTAGCAGAGTTGGACCAGTGATTACTGTTTTAGCATCGCTGGATCAAAGATGATCAGTGAAGTGAAGTGACTGGAGAAGCAGATTAACTACAACAATTTCATTTTTATAGTTTTTCTACTTTTATAGAACAAAAATGTTTTTTTTTGTTATAATCTTTTGTTTTTATGAGGTTAAATTCTGGTTCTATTTTTCTCTGAACTTATTTTTCACAGCTGACAGCTCCTGACGGCTTGTTGTTTTCACAATGACCTGTAGCTTAGGGTATGTTCACACAATGCTTTTTCAGGAATACAAAAGCCAGTGTGTGAGATTTCTGGAATCTCCTAGGTTTTGCTGTTTTTATAAAAAGCAGCTTTTAAATTACACAAAACCCATAAAAAAAACTGCAAGAAACAAACAAACCAAACAGCAACAAAGCAGCAAAAAAACAACATGTGAACGTAGCCTTGTTTTCCGCATTTCGGGTACATGTGACTTATTGATTAACTTTCTTTTTTGAGAGGGGAACAAATAAAAAACTATCATCTGAGTACCACTAGGAGACTTAATTTGATCAGTTACATCATACTACTTACATCCCTGTGCCATACATTTACACTAATTTATGATACCTATAAATATAGGTGTCTGTGTCAAAGGGGTTAACAAAGAAACACAGCTCAACCATAGGTGCTTTATTCAGTGCACATGGGAGGGGGACATGTCAATACTGGAACCGGCACGTTTAAATCCAAAAATATACTGACAAGTTAATTGACTTTATAGAGAGAGTGTATGTGTGTGTGAGATAAGAGAGAACCCAGACTGTCAGCCCCACTGGGGATAGTGACTGATGGCAGCGCTGCATGCTACAGGGCTGGGGAATAGATTTCTGCAGGAAAAGTTAAAGCAAAATTGTAGATAACCTAGAAACAAGAGCCAGATTGTCCACATTTTTGGACTTCTAAATGCCAAATTAAATTATTTAAGATCAGGTCAGTTCTTCTCTCTAGATCTCTTTTTCTTAAAGGGAACCTGTCAGGTGCAATATACACCCAGACCCACGAGCAGATCTGGGTGCATATTGCTAATCCCTGCCTAACCGTCCCTGTATCTAGTGACATAGATAAAGGGATCTATAGAAAAAGTATTTCTAAAGATCCTTTATGATATGCTAATGATGAGTGCCGGGACTAGTCCCCTGGGCGTTGCTTCTCTTGCTATTCGGCTCCATTAGCATGTTAGCACGCCTTTAGGGTAGGTTCACACAAGCATATTCTCATTTTGAGTGCTGTCCATGAAAAAACGGACAGCACAGGTATAGCAGTAAGATCAATGTTATTAAATTGGACTGTTCAAATGACAGTTTTTTCTTTCCTGGACTAATTTCTTCCATGTCTTGGATGAAACTAGCCTTTCAAGTCTATAAAGGATCCCATATGGCCCATCCATACAACATTTACTTTTTACGGCTGCCTTGCAATTCTTAACAGGGGAAACTGCATTTGATCTTGTAACTGGTCATCAGGCAATGGTTTTTGGGGTTGATGTCAGCTGTGTAGTGACCAAAAACACAGCTGGCATCAATCCGTGGTCTTAAGGCGGCGTTACACGCAACGATATATCGCCGGGGTCACGGATTCCGTGACACACATCCGGCATCGTTAGCGATGTTGTTGCGTGTGACAGCAAGGAACTACCGTTAACGATGGAAAATACTCCCCTTATCATCCATCGTTGACACGTCGTTCATTTTTAAAAAATCGTTGATTGTTGAGGACACAGGTTGTTCGTCTTTCCCGAGGCAGCACACATCGCTACGTGTGACACCTCGGGAACGACGAACTGCAGCTTACCTGCGGCCGCCGGCAATGTGGAAGGAAGAAGGTGGGCGGGATGTTACGGCCGCTCATCTCCGCCCCTCCGTTTCTATTGGGCGGCCGCTAGTGACGTCGCTGTGACGCCGCAAGAACCCATTAGAAAGGAGGCGGTTCACCGGAAACCGCGACGTCGCTAGGCAGGTAAGTACGTGTGATGGCTCCAAACGATTTTGTGCGCCACGGGCAGCGATTTGCCTGTGATGCACAAACGACGGGGGCGGGTGCTTTCACCAGCGATATCGCTGCGTGTATCACCCCCTTTAGTAATGGAGAAGTGTCTATCAGACCTCACCATTACTAACCCAATAATTAAAAAAAAAAAAAGGACTAGTAATGGGACTAACTGGATGCCCAGGCACATCCCTTAAGGGAGAAGTGCCTTATATCCTTGCAGCCTCTCAGCTGATCAGAGAGGCACTTCCGGGTCAGGGTGCGCTGGCCATTTAAGAAAGGGGGCATGGCCATGTGCTCATTCTTCGGGCAGAACCAGGAAGCCTGTGATGTGTGCTCAGCCTCTGGGATACAGCAGCATGGGCCGGGGACGGGGCGGCCACTGCAGGAAGGCCAGACAGGTGAGAGAGCCAATGTTCCCATCGGGGTAGGGGGCAGGGCAGTGCAGGGAGGCCGGTGTGGGCGTTACAGATTTCAATTTATTTCTTAATGGACTTGTACAGATTGTGGACAACATTAAAGATGGAAAAACATCCGAAATGATTCAAGGTGAAATGTTTTATTACAGGTTGAAGAGTTCTCTGAAACTTTTTCTAGTAGTTGCCTTTGATAGTGGATTTATGGGGTTCATAAAGGACTGTTTCTCAGTAGTGATTGCCACTCAGGATGTATATAAGATGTTATTGCTCTATGTTTGCACTATAGTGATATTTGCACTTAAAAAATGAAAACAAATTATCATTGAAAAAAGAAAAAAAATTATGGCTTGGTGTCCCTTGTTCATACACAGCGGTCCCCTGATGGTACCCTGAGGGTTTAGATACGGTACTTAAAAAAAACTCACAAAACTGTGCTAAAGATGTCCGTTTGTATCCTAAGGGGTACTTTGCACGTTGCGACATCACTAGCATCGGCTAGCGATGCCGAGCGCGATAGCACCCGCACCCCGTCGCACATGCGATATGTGGTGATTGCTGCCGTAGCGAACATTATCGCTACGGTAGCGTCACACGCACATACCTGCTCTGCGACGTCGCTGTGACTGCCGAACTATCCCTCCTTCAAGGGGGATGTGCGTGCGGCGTCACAGCGATGTCACCGCGACGTCACTAATCAGCCGGCCAATAGAAGCGGAGGGGCGGAGATGAGCGGGACGTAACATCCCGCCCACCTTCTTCCTTACGCGTAGCCGGCGTGACGCAAGTAAGGAGATGTTCGTCGCTCCTGCAGGTTTACACATAGCGATGTGAGGAGCAGCAGGAGCGATAAACAACATCATACCTGCAGTCGACCCGACATTATGAAAATGACCGACGCTACACAGATCACCGATTTTCGACGCTTTTGTGATCGATTATCGGCGCATCTAGGATTTATATGTTGCGATGTCGTTACCGGCGCCGGATGTGCGTCACTAACGACGTGACCCCGACGATATTTCGGATGCGATGTCGCAACGTGCAAAGTACCCCTTATTGTGAAAGGTCACATTTATAACTCTATAACTTTTCAAAATGATTCATTAAGGTTACATTTCAATTGCTTTATAAGGTTGGTTAATTCTATTTATCATTTTTACGCCTATGGGAAAAACAGGATTAACGTGAATATTTAGGTGAAAATTGAGTTTTATATCGATAGAAGTTTATTTTCTTTTAATTAATCTGTGGCTTCCGAGCCTTTCTGTCGATGGGTTTTAGTAAATATTATTTATGGTAGTAATGATCTGGAGATTGCTGCCCTTTCCTCTCTTTATATTGCCTGAATCATTTTACAATAACCGGCAAAGCACGAGGGGATCAATTGGAACATTTGTGTCACTTTATAATATGAGATTTTTTGGATAATAATCCAAGTATTATTATTATCATCTGGAGCCGGCACAGTGTAATATCCAATGTAATATAGGGTTGGACAAGAAAAGCCTTTGGTTTTCTCACATTTCTGGTGTAGAAATGTCAATACTGGGTGTAAATAACAAAGTGTTCAATTATTAAGTGTGTGACAACAGTAAACCATTACAATGAGGTTTCAAATGAAGTCTAAAGTATCTATGGATGTTGCAATTGGTAAAAATAATAATTATAATTACCATATATACTCGAGTATAAGCTGAGATTTTGAGCCCATTTTTTTATGCTGAAAAAGCCCCCCTCGGCTTACACTCGAGTGAGGGTCCCGCAAAACATTATTCTCACCTCTCCACCATTCCCGCGGTATCCTCTTATCTGCTTCTTGCAGACCACAGGTACATATACCGCTCAGTGATCTAGGCTGGTACATTGGCCTCCCGCTGCTGTCAGTGCTTTAGTTAAGTTGAATGCTTTGTGGCGCCGTATAATAGGGTACAAGAAGGGGACCAGTAGGAGGACATTACTAAAGGATGGGCACATTACTACAGGGCACATTACTACAGGGCACATTACTACAGAGCACAAGGATGGGACACATTACTAGAGGGCACATTACCAGAGGGCACGTTACTACAGGAGACAAGGATGGGGCACAATACTAGAGGGCACATAACTACAGGAGACAAGGATGGGGCATAATACTAGAGGGCACAAGGATGGGGCACATTACTAGAGGGCATATTACTACAGGAGACAAGAATGGAGCACAATACTAGAGGGCATATAACTACAGGAGACAAGCATGGGGCACATTACTACAGGGCACAAGCATGGGGCACATTACTACAATGCAGAAAGTTGGGATACATTACTACAGGGCAGAAGGATGGACACATAACTATAGGAGACAAGGATAGGGCACGATACTGCAAGGCACAAGGATGGGGCACATTACTGCAGGGCACAAGGATGGGGCACATTAGTACAGGAGACAAGGATGGGGCACATTATTACAGGGCACAAGGATGGGGCACATTACTACAGGGCATATTACTACAGGAGACAAGGATGGGGCACAATACTAGAGGGCACATAACTACAGGAAACAAGGATGGGGCATAATACTAGAGGGCACAAGGATGGGGCACATTACTAGAGGGCATATTACTACAGAAGACAAGGATGGAGCACAATACTAGAGGGCACATAACTACAGGAGACAAGGATGGGGCACATTACTACAGGGCACAAGGATGGGGCACATTACTACAGGGCACAAGGATGAGTGACATTACTACAATGCAGAAGGATGGGATACATTACTACAGGGCAGAAGGATGGGCACATAACTATAGGAGACAAGGATGGGGCACGTTACTGCAAGGCACAAGGATGGGGCACATTACTGCAGGGCACAAGGATGGGGCACATTAGTACAGGAGACAAGGATGGGGCACATTACTACAGGGCACAAGGATGGGGCACATTACTAGAGGGCACATTACTGCAGGAGACAAGGATGGGGCACAATACTAGAGGGCACATAACTACAGGAGAGAAGGATGGGGCACATAACTACAGGGTACAAGGATGGGGCATGTTACTACAAGGCAGAAGGATGGGGCGCATTACTACAAGGCACAAGGATGGGGCAAATTACTACAAGGCAGAAGGATGGGGCACATTACTACAAGGCACAAGGATGAGGCACATTACTACAGGGCACACGGATGGGCACATTACTACAGGAGACAAGGATGGGGCACGTTTCTACAGTGCACAAGGATGGGGCACATTACTACAGGGCACAAAGATGGGTCACATTACTACAGGGCGTAAGAATGGGGCACATTACTACAGGGCACAAGGATAGGGCACATTACTCTAGGGCACAAGGATTAACACATTATATTTTATTGGTATCTATTTTTATTTTTGAAATTTACCAGTGGCTGCTGCATTTTCCACCCTAGGCTTATATTCGAGTCAATAAGTATTCTCAGTTTTTTTGTGGAAAAATTAGGCGCTTCGGCTTATACTCGGGTCGGCTTATACTCGAGTATATATGGTAAGCCCTTCCCTCCACAACCAGTTTTTATTTTAATGCTGCCCCTCCCCTTCTAAGAGCCATAACTTTTTTATTTTTCCTTCCACATAGCTGTATGATTTTTTTTTTTCTTCTGCAGGACTAGTTATAGTTTTGAATAACGTGATTCATTTCACCATTCAATGTACTGAAAAATAGGAAAAAGTCCAATTTCGGTAAAATTGGGAAAAAAAATGCAATTCTATCATGTTTTTTTGTTTTTGATTTTATTGTGTATATTCTGTGGTAAAGGTTCCTCTGAGTCATGATTCTCCAGGTCAGTACAAATACGGTGATACCAAGCTTGTGTAGATTTTTTTTTTATTTTATTTATTGAAAAAAATTGAAAAATTAAAAGAAACAAAAATCTTTGGTTTGTGTCTCCATTTTCCGAGACCCTTAACATTTTTATTCCTCTGACGATTGAGCTGTGTAATGGCTTAACTACTGTGTGACATGCTGACAGTTTTATTAATATATCAGGAGTGTGTCCCGCTCTCGGGAGATCTCAGGCAAGTCTGGAACCAGAAGGTCACCCATGCCTTATTATGCGCAGGTCTACAACTTTGAGTGAATCTACTTTCTTTTAGTGCTGAAGGGGTTAAGGATTCTTTCATATCTGGCTGTCCTTTGTAGCTTTAATCTCAGGTACTGCTCTTTTGTAACCACTCCCCTTCACTATAAAAAGTCACATGTCTTACTATCTGATACTGGTTAGAGATTGTCATTCTCTGCTAACCAATTTGGAAGGAGCCTGTCTCTGGAAGCTGAGGAATCGTGACTATTGCAGCTGTGGTGTTTAGCTACATTGGCGGATCTTGGAGTATTTTCCCTTTTGTGTCTATTTTCCCCTGTCCGTCACCCTTACCTTATGTTGTATCATTGCACTTGTGAGACTAGTGTTCTCGCCAGCCTTCTCACTAGCCAGGGTGAGTTTAGGGCCAGCGAAGGCCAAGGCACATAGCGGCAACAGGGGGAAAGACCCGTATAAGGATGCTAAGACGTGTAGGATACAGAATCAAGTGAGTTGCAGGAGATGTTTCTTCTTCCCTTTCCCTATCACCAGGGCCTTCCTTCTATACCATTGCCATTGCTACCCATCTGTTGCAATGAGAATGGTATACCGTAGTCTGGTGTGACATTTTCATCTGTTTTTATTCCGATCGTGTCTGTTAGAGACAGATGCTGACTAGCCAACATAGCCGGTATCTCCTTCATGTGGAGGTCGCCCAGTTCCTGAGCTCCCCCAAGTGAGATCAACCACCACAATCACGTACTTTTGTGATATTGCGTTAACGTTGTTTCAGAAAAACATGTGCTGTGTTTGGGCGCTGCTCCATCCACGCCACTGAATCCAAACAGGTGTGTGGTGTGACTGTTTGATCTCTATGCGTTTCTGAACGGTGCGTCGCCTACCCCAGCTGTCAGTGGTACCTGAGAGGTGTGTTACCAGCAGTGAGATCGGGCGGTCACGTGGGGAGAACAGGATCGCCACGCAGGAAACAACCATATGGGAGACCACCTGGATGGACTGTGGCAGCTCTCCCCCTGAATTTGGCCTAGATCCCTTGTCGATGTCATTGGTCACTGTTGTGCCTGGTTAGCACAACCATAGGAGGCGAGTGTAACTAGGAATGCTTTTTACCTATAATCATCCATTGTAATTAGGCTGCTGATAATTGGAAACAAGCAAAATGCTAGTTTATCGAAAGAAATGAATTTAAGATTGCTTAAAACCCATCGTTCTCGGCAGCACAATCATCATGTGTACACAGATGATGCCGAAAAAGATGACAAAACAATTGTATTACCAATAATTCTGTATGCAAGGGAAGTGCAGTCGGCATGTCTAACCGGGCAAATAAATGACCACCGATTGGTATATTATCTGGTAGAAGCCTATTCAGACAGAATTTACTATCAAATATAAAGTATCTTGCGAAAGTATTCGGCCCCTTTGAATTTTTCAACCTTTCCCACATTTCAAGCTTCAAACATAAAGATAAACCATTTTAATGTTCTGGTGAAGAATCAACAACAAGTGGGACACAATTGTGAAGTTGAACGAAATCTATTGCTTATTTTAAACTTTTATAAAAAATAATAAACTGAAAATTGGGGCGTGCAATATTATTCGTCCCCTTTAAGTTAATACTTTGTAGCGCCACCTTTTGCTGCGATTACAGCTGCAGTCGCTTGGGGTATGTGTCTATCAGTTTTGCACATCGAGAGACTGAAATTCTTGCCCATTCTTCCTTTGCAAACAGCTGGAGCTGAGTGAGGTTGGATGGAGAGCATTTGTGAACAGCAGTTTTCAGCTCATTCCACAGATTCTCGATTGGATTCAGGTCTGGACTGTGACTTGGCCATTCTAACACCTGGACACGTTTATTTGTGAACCATTCTACTGTAGATTTTGCTTTATGTTTTGGATCATTGTCTTGTTGAAAGACAAATCTCCGTCCTAGTCTCAGGTCTTTTGCAGACTCCAACAGGTTTTCTTCAAGTATGGTCCTGTATTTGGCTCCATCCATCTTCCCATCAATTTTAACCATCTTCCCTGTCCCTGCTGAAGAAAAGCAGGCCCAAACCATGATGCTGCCACCACCATGTTTGACAGTGGGGATGGTGTATTCAGGGTGATGAGCTGTGTTGCTTTTATGCCAAACATATCGTTTATCATTGTGCCCAATAAGTATGTTTTTGGTTTCATCTGACCAGAGCACCTTCTTCCACATGTTTGGTGTCTCCCAGGTGGCTTGTGGCAAACTTTAAATGACACTTTTTTGGATATCTTTGAGAAATGGCTTTCTCCTTGCCACTCTTCCATAAAGGCCAGATTTGTGCAGTGTACGACTGATTGTTGTCCTATGGACAGACTCTCCCACCTCAGCCGTAGATCTCTGCAGTTCATCCAGAGTGATCATGGGCCTCTTGGCTGCATCTCTGATCAGTCTTTTCCTTGTTTGAGATTAAATTTTTGAGGGACGGCCGGATCTTGGTAGATTTGCAGTGGTATGACACTCCTTCCATTTTAATATGATCGCTTGCACAGTGCTTCTTGGGATGTTTAACGTTTTTAAAATCTTTTTGTAACCAAATCTGGCTTTAAACTTCTCCACAACAGTATCATGGACCTGCCTGTTGTGTTCCTTGGTCTTCATGATGCTCTCTTTGCTTTAAACAGAACACTGAGACTATCACAGAGCAGGTGCATTTATACGGAGACTAGATTACACACAGGGGGATTATATTTATCATCATCAGTCAGTTAGGACAACATTGGATCATTCAGAGATCCTCTATGAACTTCTGGAATGAGTTTGCTGCACTGAAAGTAAAGGGGCCAAATAATATTGCACGCCCCAATTTCCAATTTATTATTTTTACAAACGTTTACAATAAGCAATACATTTCGTTCAACTTCACAATTGTGTCCCACTTGTTGTTGATTCTTCACCATAACATTAAAATTTTTTATCTTTATGTTTGAAGACTGAAATGTGGGAAAAGGTTGAAAAATTCAAGGGGGACGAATACTTTTGCAAGGCACTGTAGGTAAAATGGGACTTCAAAGGGATTCAACATTGCAGATGCCAATCCAAAGTGTTGCATACAGAAATAATCTAATTTCTTTATGAAGTGCCTTGAATGAAGCCACTTGGCAGAAGCAATAAGTGCGCTGATTTCCTATTTTTCAATATTTATCAAATAAGCCGGCAAATCCAAATATAAACACGAAATATGAACAAACCCAGTAATTAATTACTCCTGACGAAGCCGCACAGCCTGTGGCGCCACCCATGGGGCTTGTTCCATGGCGTTTTATTCATACATCAGGACCCTTTAATTACTGAGGTATGTTCATATTTCCTATTTAGATTTGGATACTACATTATTTGCACATTGTATTTGCTGCCAACATCCTTATATACAGTTCTCTGTGCGATTTGTGATTGAATTAGCCTATGGTTACTGACGCTGCGGTTCTGCTCCATAAATTTGCCACGTGACAGTTCGTTTTTATCATATTTTCTTTCAATTGTTTCTTAAAATCCTTCTGGCCAAAAGTTTGGACACACCTTCTCATTCAAAGAGTTTTCTTTATTTTCATGACTCTGACAATTGTAGATTCACATTGAAGGCATCAAAACTATGAATTAACACATGTGGAATGAAATACTTAACAAAAAAGAGTGAAACAACTGAAAATATGTCTTATATTCTAGGTTCTTCAAAGTAGCCACCTTTTGCTTTGATTACTGCTTTGCACACTCTTGGCATTCTCTTGATGAGCTTCAAGAGGTAGTCACCGGAAATGGTTTTCACTTCACAGGTGTGCCCTGTAAGGTTTAATAAGTGTGATTTCTTGCCTTATAAATGGGGTTGGGACCATCAGTTGTGTTGTGCAGAAGTCTGGTGGATACATAGCTGATTGTCCTACTGAATAGACTGTTAGAATTTGTATTATGGCAACAAAAAAGCAGCTAAGTAAAGAAAAACGAGTGGCCATCATTACTTTAAGAAATGAAGGTCAGTCAGTCCAAAAAATTGGGAAAACTTTGAAAGTGTCCCTAAGTGCAGTGGCAAAAACCATCAAACGCTACAAAGAAACTGGCTCACATGAGGACCGCCCCAGGAAAGGAAGACCAAGAGTCACCTCTGCTGCGGAGGATAAGTTTATCCGAGTCACCAGCCTCATGAATTGCAGGTTAACAGCAGCTCAGATTAGAGACCAGGTCAATGCCACACAGAGTTCTAGCAGCAGATACATCTCTAGAGCAACTGTTAAGAGGAGACTTTGTGCAGCAGGCCTTCATGGTAAAATATCTGCTAGGAAACCACTGCTAAGGACAGGCAACAAGCAGAAGAGACTTGTTTGGGCTAAAGAACACAAGGAATGGACATTAGACCAGTGGAAACCTGTGCTTTGGTCTGATGAGTCCAAATTTGAGATCTTTGGACCCAACCACCGTGTCTTTGTAGAAAAGGGTGAACGGATGGACTCTACATGGCTGGTTCCCATCGTGAAGCATGGAGGAGGAGATGTGATGGTGTGGGGGTGCTTTGCTGGTGACACTGTTGGGGATTTATTCAAAATTGAAGGCATACTGAACCAGCATGGCTACCACAGCATCTTGCAGCACATTGCTATTCCATCCGCTTTGCGTTTAGTTGGACCATCATTTATTTTTCAACAGGACAATGACCCCAAACACAGCTCCAGGCTGTGTAAGGGCTATTTGACTAAGAAGGAGAGTGATGGGGTGCTACGCCAGATGACCTGGCCTGCACAGTCATGAGACCTGAACCCAATCGAGATGGTTTGGGGTGAGCTGGACCGCAGAGTGAAGGCAAAAGGACCAACAAGTGCTAAGCATCTCTGGGAACTCCTTCAAGACTGTTGGAAAACCATTTCCGGTGACTACCTCTTGAAGCTCATCAAGAGAATGCAAAGAGTGTGCAAAGCAGTAATCAAAGCAAAAAGTGGCTGCTTTGAAGAACCTTGAATATAAGACATATTTTCAGCTGTTTCACACTTTTTTGTTAAGTATTTCATTCCACATGTGTTAATTAATAGTTTTGATGCCTTCAATGTGAATCTACAATTTTCAGAGTCATGAAAATAAAGAAAACTCTTTGAATGAGAAGATGTGTCCAAACCTTTGGTCTGTACTTCATATGTTGTCTTTTTTACCTATACATGTATTGAACCTGTTGGTTTCTGTTGCTGGCTGAGCCCAAACTGTACTTTTATTTATATTTTCAATATTGGCACTATTGGACACAGACAGAAAGGGGCCCCTATGCAAAAACAATATATGGGCACTTTCCAATCCAAAAGCTCATCAAAAATGCACAATTCCATTTGCTTTGGGGTAGAAACAGGCCCCGTTATCTCTTGGTCCCCTGTGCAGCTGCACATGTTGCACCAATGGTATGTTCACCCCTGAATATTGGTAATTAGTAGTGATGAGCAGGCACTAAAATGCTCGGGTGTTCGGCACTAAACTCGTGTTACGAGTATAATGGAAGTCAATGGGAAACTCGAGCATTTTTCTGGAAGACCCTACCAGGGGGAGCCTGAGGGGCATGAAAATCGCTGAAAACGATGGATACAGCGCTCAAATGGAATGAAAACCACATGAGAAAGACGCCTGGATGCATCTCTGACTCCCAGGTCACTGCTGGGAACAATGTTGTCAGAATATTGCGCCACTTTTACGGACTAACAATAAAACATACATAACAGCGGATAAAATGGCTTTTATAGGAAACAAATTAGGAAACATTTTTTCTTGTATAATGACTTGTATAGAAGGCAAATTAAAAAACAGAAAAAAAAACAAAACGCCTCCCTCACTTCTTAGGCTATGTTCACATGTAGCGTTCTTACTGCGTTTTTGTACTTTCTTATTGTTTTCTATGGTGAATTCAGTCTGGGAATGTGTCCATTTGGATGTGGTTGCGAATGTGCAATGATATCCATGCCTGTGTCCTGCACAGGGGATTGATCAGCACGTAGCACAGTGGAAGAGGCAGTGGTGTCACCCACGGGCATTGATTGCGGACCCAAGTGTTCTGCCCACCTAGTTGGGTGCTTAGATGACATGTGACTGAGCATGCTGGTGGTAGTCAGGCTGGTAGTGGTCTGGCCCCTGCTGAGCTTGGTATGACACAGGTTGCAATTTACCATTTTCTTGCCTTCTGCACTTCCCAGTAAAAAAGAGCTATACTGGGGAACACCTTATCCTTGGCCTTGGATCTGGCCACATGTTGGTGCCCTGTGCAACAGTTACCTGCCTTCTCCCTCTGGCCACACCACTTCTTCTTCCTGCCTGTTGCGGTGCTGTGGATCCTTCCCCCTCTACACTGCTGTGCTCTCTCCATGCCACTTGCATGAGTTTCGTGTACTCCCACAGCAGGCCCAGTTTGCCAGTGACCCACAGCCACGTCCTCTGCATGCACCACCATCAGTGGGACATCCACTTCCCCATCCCTTACCACACACCTTGCACATTTTAAGTTATGTAAGCAGCTAAGAGCAGTAGTATTAAAGAATACAAACTATTTAAATTGGCTTTCAAAGGACTTTTGGTTGTTTGTGGCAGCATCAATGGCTGTAAGGCAATAATCCCTGGCTAGATGCCTTCAATATGCTATCCCTAATCCAGCAGCTAACCCTACAATAATTGCACAAAGAATGCTATTATTATACAATATAATCTATTTGAATTAGTTTTACGTGGCAGCACAAAGGACTTTAGCGCAATGAACCCTGCTGAAATACCTCTAATTCACTAACTCTACTCTAGCAGCTACCCCAACACTAATTTTAGCTAAGAGCAGTATTATTAGAGAATACAATCCATTTAATTTGGCCCTGAAATGAATTTTGGTTGTACATGGCAGCACCAAGGACTGTAAGACAATAATCCCTGCCTACTGGCCTCTAATACACTATTCCTACTCCAGCAGCTAATCCTACACTGCTTGCAGCTAAGAGAGGTATTATTATAGATTAAAATCTATTTGAATTAGGCCTGAAAAAGACTGTTGGTTGTATGTGGTAGCACTAAGGAATGTAGCACAATAAACCCTGCCTAAATACCTTTAATTCACTATCCCTATTCAAGCAGCTAAAGGCCCCGTCACACTAAGCAACATCGCTAGCAACATCGCTAGCAACATCGCTGCTAACGAACAACTTTTGTGACGTTGCTAGCGATGTTGCTGTGTGTGACATCCAGCAACAACCTGGCCCCTGCTGTGAGGTCGTTGGTTGTTGCTGAATGTCCTGGGCCATTTTTTAGTTGTTGCTGTCCCGCTGTGCAGCACAGATCGCTGTGTGTGACCGCGAGACAGCAACAACTAAATGTGCAGGCAGCAGGAGCCGGCTTCTGCGGAGGCTGGTAACCACAGTAAACATCGGGTAACCAAGAAGCCCTGTCCTTGGTTACCCGATATTTACCTTTGTTACCAGCCTCCGCCGCTCTCACTGTCAGTGCCGGCTCCTGCTCTGTGCACATGTAGCTGCAGGACACATCGGGTTAATTAACCCAATGTGTGCTGTAGCTAGGAGAGCAAGGAGCCAGCGCTAAGCGGTGTGCGCTGCTCCCTGCTCTGTGCACATTTAGCTGCAGGTCACATCGGGTAATTAACCCGATGTGTGCTGTAACTAGGAGAGCAGGGAGCCAGCGCTCAGTGTGCGCTGCTCCCTGCTCTCTGCACGTGTAGCTCCGTGCGCTGGTAACCAAGGTAAATATCGGGTTGGTTACCCGATATTTACCTTGGTTACCAAGAGCAGCATCTTCCACGCGGCGCTGGGGGCTGGTCACTGGTTGCTGGTGAGCTCACCAGCAACTCGTGTAGCCACGCTCCAGCGATCCCTGCCAGGTCAGGTTGCTGGTGGGATCGCTGGAGCGTCGCAGTGTGACATCTCACCAGCAACCTCCTAGCAACTTACCAGCGATCCCTATCGTTGTTGGGATCGCTGGTAAGTTGCTTAGTGTGACTGGACCTTTATGCTACACTAATTGCAGCTAAGAGAGGTATTATTAGAGACTACAATCTATTTAAATTTTCCTTGAAAGGACTTTTGTTTGTACGTGGCAGCACGAAGGACTGTAAAGCCATGATGATGTCTAAAGGCCCCTTTACACACTGAGACTTTCAGCGATCCCACCAGCGATCCCAACCTGGCCGGGATCGCTACAAAGTCTCTGGTGAGTCTCTGGTGAGCTGTCAAACAGGCAAACCTGGCCAACGACGCAACAGCGATCCGGACGTGCAGAACGACCTAGCTAGTCAAACACTGGAAACGAGTGATGTGTCACAATATCTGTCAATCACTATTCTCTGTCAGTCGGTCTCTCCCTCTCGGTCTCTATTCTCTCTCTGTCGGTCCGTCACTATCTCTGTCCCTCTCTCACAGTCTGTCGGTCATTTTCTCCTCCTCTCTCATACTCACCGATCCCCGATCCCCGGCGCGGCGCTGCACGGCATTCACACTGCTGCTGCGGCTTTTACTATTTTGAAAAAGCCGGCCGCTCATTAAACAATTTCGTATTCCCTACTTTCCCCGCCCACAGGCGCCTATGATTGGTTGCAGTGAGACACGCCCCCACGCTGAGTGACAGGTGTCTCACTGCACCCAATCACAGCAGCCGGTGGGCGTGTCACTATGGAGTATAGAAATAAATAAATAATTAAAAAAAACGGCGTGCGGTTCCCCCCAAATTTAATACCAGCCAGATAAAGCCATACGGCTGAAGGCTGGTATTCTCAGGATGGGGAGCACCACGTTATGGGGAGCCCCCCAGCCTAACAATATCAGTCAGCAGCCGCCCAGAATGGCCGCATACATTATATGCCACAGTTCTGGGACTGTACCCGGCTCTTCCCGATTTGCCCTGGTGCGTTGGCATATCGGGGTAATAAGGAGTTATTGGCAGCCCATAGCTGCCAATAAGTCCTAGATTAATCATGGCAGGCTTCTCCCAGAACTGTCGCATATAATGTATGCGGCAATTCTGGGCGGCTGCTGACTGATATTGTTAGGCTGGGGGGCTCCCCATAACGTGGAGCTCCCCATCCAGAGAATACCAGCCTTCAGCCGTATGGCTGTATCTGGCTGGTATTAAAATTGGGGGGACCGCACGCCGGTTTTTTTAATTATTTAATTATTTATTTCACTGCACAGTATAGACACGCCCACCGGCTGCTGTGATTGGGTGCAGTGAGACACCTGTCACTCAGTGTGGGGGCGTGTCTCACTGCAACCAATCATAGGCGCCTGTGGGCAGGGAAAGTAGGGAATACGAAATTGTTTAATGAGCGGCCGGCTTTTTCAAAATAGTAAAAGCCGCCGCAGCAGTGTGAATGCCGTGCAGCGCCGCGCCGGGGATCGGGGATCGGTGAGTATGAGATAGGAGGGGAAAATGACCGACAGACTGTGAGAGAGGGACAGAGATAGTGACGGACCGAAAGAGAGAGAATAGAGACCGAGAGGGAGAGACCGACTGACAGAGAATAGTGATTGACAGATATTGTGACACATCACTCGTTTCCAGTGTTTTAAGTCCCCTTTACAGACTGAGACTTTGCTGCACAGCGGGAAATAAAGGACCAAAGAATGGTCCTGAACGATTTGTAGCGATCAGCAACTTTCACACACTGCAATGTCGCTGGGGAGGTCGCTATTACGTCACAAAACCGGTGACGTTACAGCGATGTCGTTTGCGATTTTGCAGTGTGTAAAGCCACCTTAAGTCAATAATCCCTGCCTACAGGCCTTTAATATACTATACCTACTCCAGGAGCTAATCCTACACTAATTGCAACTAAGAGTGGTATTATTATAGAATAGAATTTATTTGAATTAGTCCTGAAAAGGACTGTTAGTTTAATGTTGTACCTGCAGGTTCTGTAACACTATTACACACTGTCCCATGTCCAGAAAAAACTCTCCCCACGCTATTTTAAGGTCCAGTGCGCTGAGCACCAGGATGGTCAGTCGAGTACCGAGCATCTTTAGCACCAGGATGCTCAATCGAGTACCGAGTAATGCCGAGCAGGCTCAGCCATCACTAGTAAAGAGCTATTGACGCTAAATATCATTTTCAGTGCACCAGGTGAGAATGCCTATATGTTAGCACATATTTCTCAATGCTTTTTACTAAGCACAATTTGATTCATAGCTGACAAGCTGATCCTATATAGCTCAGAAATCTGTGCCAGGGCTAATGAGTGCAAAGAGGCAGACACTGAAATATTGTGCAATTAAGCAGTTGCTAGGTCTGCGAGCTTTGAACAAGCAAGAAATCAATGTGCAGCCAAGTGATTAGCTGGGAACTGGAAAACCCTGCCAGGATCATATCTTTGGGGATCTCTCCATATACAACGCATTGTCATCAGTGCATACAATAGGAGTGACACAGATGTACCCCATTTTCTGTATTGAATCACTATATGAGGTTTCATAAGAATGACTTAGTAACGTAGCTAAGCTGAGTATTACATCTGCTACTACTCCAACAAGCAAAAGAGAACTATGTTTTGGACTTTTGAATTTCAGGCCCCATATCTCACCATCCTCTTCAGCTTTGAATGTAATGCTACCTTAATTTTATAGACAATCTTTATGGCTTTCTCATACATAAATTTTCCTTGGAACTATTTAGCATATGATTAGTTTTGCAGATTCTTGTAATGTTGCTATATTGTTACTGTTTTGCTCCTAAAAAAAAAATCTAAATTTTATTTTTTATTATTATGTTAGTATTTTGTAAATCCACCTTTGGCTTTCAACACTTGGAATGTATATGTGGCACACCTGCGGCTTCAGGCGCCACAGGGTACTGCACCCCCATTAGGGTGTAGTACTTATTCCGGGTCCAGGGAAGGTCGAATACGGTTTCCACATACACAAACATACAGTCAGTGGGTTGCCCTCCCCAATGGGGACTGGGCCAGGGTCAGATCACAGTAGGGGGTCACTACAGCAGTGGTTTACAGGATGCCACCGCACCAAGGGCTCCCCCAGATCCACTGGAACTGGGGACTAAGGGTCAGGGAGCAGCAACCACTAGGGGGAGTGAGGAGCACACAGTGAGAAGAGCAGGTTGACCTATTTAGAGTAGTGAACCAGCCGGAGGCAGCGTCTGGGGGCAACAGCTCAGAACACACAACACAATCACAAGGGAGAACTGCTTCAGACACAGGGCAGAGCGGACATGCCGCGTGCAGCTCTGTGGACCAGTGCGTTTAACACGGTCGCTGGGGAGAAACAGGCGGCTGCTTCCACAGGACCGGCGCTGTCGGGATACAGAATCCTAGGGCAGATATAATTTATGTTGTCTACCAACTCTGCAAAGGTCGCGGGGAACAGCTAGAACAGTCACCGGACCCATCCCACCGAGTCTGCAGCAATTAGCATATAGGACCCGGGGTTGAGGTCCGGCCCCACAACGGAACCGCGCTATCAGCATACAGAATGGGACACTTTACTGACATCGGGACCCTCAAGTGCTTCACGCCACGGGGTTTTGATACGTAGCACATCAAAAGAAGAAAGGGCTCACAGGCTGACACACACACCGGACTTGATCTTTCACGGATCCAGGATCGGCTGGAGCCCATCGTGGCGAAGATCGGTACTCTGGGGCAGCGCTTAAACTACCTGTGAGTAAAAAGACCTGGAACCGCAGCCCCTGTCTCTGCCTCTCATTTATCAGCGCCATCGCCCAGAGCTGTTGCGCCAACGGGGACTACTACCACCCCCACCATCCTCCCGGGGCCTGCTCCGCCTGTGGGGAGCGATACCATCCCGGATGAACCCAACATCTGCCCCGGTGAAAGACCCTGCAGCGGTGACCCATCCCTGGCCGCATACCACAGGTGGCGTCACGATCCTTAAAAAGACTTTCCTAACCTCCAACTACTACCTCCATCCTCCCTACCACCCTATGACCCTCCTTCCTGTATGCCTCGGGGTAAGGGAACTGGGCCAGGCCACCCCGTGACATCGCAGAGGATCTGCACCCCTGGCTTGGGAATGAGTAGGTTAAAACACCTGCCCCGTGGGGCGCTACATTTACAGCTTTTCTTTCCAACTCTACACACGTGTTCAAGTGGGGTGATGTTACACAGAGGTTTTTACAAACCTCGCCAACTGTCATGGTGTTATCAGGATCTGTTCAGACTACTGATTCTGACACTTTGCCTGATAGCCTTCACTGATTACAGACCTCAGAGAAGTTGACTTGGGTGTCGATCAACAGATTGGTAGTTCATAGACAGGCTAGCAAGAGTTAATCTCTGCTGCTCTGCTAAAGTCATCTTTGATCACGTGTTGTGGGGGAGCAATTACATCTGCTCCCCTCCTATATCTACTGGCTGGACACTTCCATTAATGCCAGCTATAGTTTATCTTCGCTGGTCTGGCAAGATGTTGTGATACAGACTAACTGGTGTGTTATGATCCGGAACCATGGAAGATCACAATAGATCATTGGCAAAAAGGTGACAAGAGTATTGGCAACTAATCTGGCCGCCATCCCCTTATTAACCATCAACACTAGAAGTAGCTGAGGGGTGAACTAACATCCTATGCACCGCAAACCCAGCCGGAGAACTAACTATCCTAAAGGAAGGAAGGATGAATAACTCTCTGCCTCAGAAATAGACTGCAAAAGGTATAGCAAGCCCCCCACATTCAAGATTACGGTGATATAGGAAAATACAATACACAGATGGATGATCGGATCAGTAAAGGTGAAGCCCCACTGACTAAATAGGAAAGGATAGGAAAGGGGCTGATGGTGGCCTGAGAAAAATGCTACAAAAACCCAAATACCAAATACCTTATAGTACAAAAAGGTCCTCAGATCGCACGATCTGCACTCCGTCCTATATCAGGCACTCTTGTGAATGAACACAAAACAGGAACAAATACAAATTAAAGAAGCAACAAACACATGGACTTATAGGAGCAAAACTCCAAACATAGCTGCAGGGAGCTTCCCAGCAAAGCAACAGAGGGGGAAGATTCCTGCATGCAAATAAACTGAAAACAACCACAATAATTGACAACCCAGATAAGAACAAAAGAACAAAGACAACATAAGAAAGAACCAAGCACTGGGGTAGATGTGGTCTGAAGCAAGATGAAAAGGCTGGTGAGCTACAGGACAATGATAACCGGCTCAGCCTGCTAGGAGGCCAGGGTTTAAATAGGCAGAGAGTTAGCAATGGAAACGCCCATTGCTCCAGCACACCTGGTCTCTGTCCAAACCATTCCTGGCCACACGAGGGAGCCTTACAGCAGCAAAAGCATAACTGACATTCACAACACTGGTGGTTGTAGTATTTGTTGCTGTGTGTGGTTGTATAGTTAAACCTTGTTCTCTTTTTGTCACTACATTCCTGCTCTTCCTTTTCTCCTGAGTCTCTCAATGTTAGTTTTTTGTCTTTCCAGTGTGTCAGAATTTTGGTTTTCCCCTGTTTGTCTTAATCTGTGTTTCCATCTGTCCTGCCCCTTCCTTCCCTGGTGGGAGGGGGAATCATACCAGTTCTGGTCAGCAGCTTAGTCAGGCATGGGACTCAGGCATCTCCACCATAAGGGGTAACCCTGAGGTTGGGGATAGCCGAGACCCCTAGTATGAGGGACAGCATAGGAGCCCCTGATCCTCGCTTTCTATCTATCTATCTATCTATCTATCTATCTATCTATCTATCTATCTATCTATCTATCCATCTATCTATCTATATCTATCTATCTATCTATCTGTCTATCTATCCCGCTATCTATGCCTCTATCTATCTATCTATCTATCTATCTATCTATCTATCTATCTATCTATATGACATCTATATAACTATATGAGATACACCACCACATTATGGGTGTCAGGTCTGAGCATTCCTACATGAACAGTGTCCTGCAAAGTGGATAGGTCATCATGGGCCTGTTGAATGGCCACCAAGGTATTCTGATCTGACCCCCTTGGACTTTTATCTTTGGGGTCATCTGAAGGCAATTGTCTATGCTGGGAAGATATAAGATGTGCAGCATCATAGAAATGGCCCACCATGTATATATATTCTATCTATCTACAGTATTTACCTATCTATCTATTTATCTATCTATTTATCAATCTATCTATCTATCTATCCCTTTATCTATCTATCTATCTATCTATTTATCTATCTGACATCTATCTATATGACATCAATATAACTATGTTATATAATATATATATATATATATATATATATATATATATATAATATATACTAGCTGTAGTACCCAACGTTGCCCGAGATAGTAACTGTCTCTCTGTCTCTCTCCCAGTCTCTGTCTGTCTATCTCTCTGTCTATGTCTGTCTGTCTCTCTCTCTCTTTGTCTCTTTCCCTGCCTGTCTCTCTCTATCTCTCTCTGTCTGTCTGTCTCTTTTCCTGTCTGTCTTTTTCTCTTTCTGTCTCTCTATCTCTTTCTCTGTCTGTCGCTTTCCTTGTCTGTCTCTCTCTTTCCCTGTCTATCTCTTTGTCTGTGTCTGTCTCTCTGTCTGTGTCTATCTCTGTCTGTCTTATTCTCTGTCTGTCTCTTTCCCTGTCAGTCTCTGTCTGTCTCTTTCCCTTTCTATCTCTTTTCCTGTGTCTTTCCCTGTCTGTCTGTCTCTTTGTCTGTCTCTTTGTCTGTCTATGTATGTCTGTCTCTTTTTTGCAAATTTTCGTGATTGTACATGCGACGGTGCGAATTCCTTTAGCGGACATACATACATACATACACTCAGCTTTATATATTAGATTTATACTGTATCTATGCTTAAAAACTGTATATCTCCTATCTATCCCTCTATCTATCTATCTATCTATCTATCTATCTTTCTATCTATCTATCTATCCATCCATCTATGTAATTCTTCCGTCCTCAATGGCACACATTAACTTTCTGACATTTTGCACCTTCACACCCTGTTAAACTGTATCTTGTTTGCTTCATCAAGTATTTAAATCAATCTCTTTCTTGACGCTTCCAAATTGTACAATGTGCCACAGATTAAATCTTTATGTTCTATTCATCTCCCTTCGCTCCTCTAGAGCATTTCCTTGTACAGCTGCTCCTGATACATAATGTGCGCTCCATCCACTGTCCTTCGCTGACTGATTCATCAAGAACAGAAGAGAAGATAATATTTCTGGCATTGTGCGGAGCCAAGCCACACAGCCCTATGGTCAAAACTCCATGCAGCTGCCCAGGGGGATTTCTTGTAGATTAGCAATCACAAACTGCCTGCTGTGCTTGTCTTGGCATCGGATACTTATGAACTGCAGACGCTTTGCGCCAACACAAACTCACTGATAAATATGTTGTGGGATTTAACTTTTCTGGCTACTTCCAGAGAACGCGCCAACATAAACTGTACAGCCATTGAACAAGCTTTGTCCTTCTGGAGATCCACTCAACAAACCTTGGATCTACAAAATGCAATCACTGATATTGACACATTGTAAATCTGCCAAAAATGTAAAAAAAAAAAAAATACAGTATACAGTCATGGCCAAAAATGTTGAGACTGACACAAATGTAGGTTTTACACAGTTTGCTGCTTCAGTCTTTTAAGGGTGCTTTACACGAGACGATCTATCGTGCGATAGATCGTCGGGGGTCATGGTTTTTGTGACGCACATCCGGCATCGCTTGCGACGTCGGGCTGTGTGACACCTCCGAGCGACGCAGTATCGCTTACAAATCGTGGGTCGTGTACTCGTCGCTCGGTTTCATAATCTCGTTTAATTAAAATGGCGCCGGTTGCTCATCGTTCCCGGGGTAGCACACGCCGCTCCGTGTGACACCCCGGGAACAATGAACAGCAGCTTACCTCCGTCCCGCGGCACCCTCCGGCTATGCGGAAGGAAGGAGGTGGGCGGGATGTTTACATCCCGCTCATCTCCGCCCCTCCGCTTCTATTGGCCGGTGGCTGTGTGACGTCGCTGTGACGCCGAACGTCCCTCCCACTTCAGGAAGTGGTCGTTCGTCGCCAACAGAAGGTAAGTACGTGTGACAGGGGTTAAACGAGTTTGTGCGCCACGGGCAGCGATTTGCCCGTGACGCAAAAACGACGGGGGCGGGTACGATCGATTGTGAAATCGCACAATAGGTCGTCCCCTGTAAAGCAGGCTTTAATCTCATGCGCTGCCTGGATCCGTACTCGTAGATTACAGCTACGGACTCAGACTCTGTTCACATTGCAGAATCCAACAAGACAACCTGGTCTCTCTTAAGTGCTCAGCTCTGCTGGACGTCGGCTGAGTTGTCTCACTGCTCCCAGCCGTGCAGGAGTTTTTAGAGCAGTGTGCAACTCTTCTGAGAGTCAGGTTGTTGATTATCATCCACAGCTGGTGTCTTGCTATTTAAGGTTGGGGAGTGTGTTAGGACATCTCTGAATATAACTTCAGCTTAGCTCCAGTGATCCCGGTCTTAGTGGTTATCCAGTTGAAGGTTAACTACAGTTGTTATTCCAAGTGGTGTGAACGTTTCCCTATTGTGCACTTGCTACCTAGCCTGTTGATAATCAGCAATCCTAAATATTAGTGTGCAAAATAGCATTAAAATACACCTTTATTAATAACCTTAAAAAGAGCAATGTGAATTACTCTAATGCATACACGTAAGGTTCAGAAAGCCATCACTCTCAGAGGTGATCACACCATGGCCACTTATATTAGCCAGATGGGGACACATCCACACAGGGTCCCGTCTAGTGATGGCCACTAATAAAGAACAAACACAAGAAAAAAACAAAACAAACAGAACAAAAGATTGGTGTTACTGTGAGCAAAGGACAATGGTCCAATTGACAAAAAAACACAACAAAAGAAATAATACCTAAAAAAGAAAGCAGTATGCACTTAATTAGCTGACAGCGGTCAGTCATACATGTGCACAACTATGCAGTAGACCTTTAGGTATTACAAAAGGAATGGTCTCACCCAATTCCTTTCCATGGCAGGCCGTGCAGTTTCTTGATCCTGAGTAGTGGAGTCGTTCGCCATGCACTGGCCCTACCAACTCTCGGATACAAAATAATAAAAACTGCTGCCCCAAACTCCCGTCCTAACAAGGACGGACCACAGCTAGGTTTCAAACTGGACCCCTATGCTGACCCTGATGACATCCCGACGTCCCGACGCGTTTCGTCACTTAGACTCCTCAGGGGATATAATAATTGTCAGTCAGGTCCTTACTGCCAGCCCTCACCAAACCATAGTGTCAGAGATTCTGGCGTGGTCAAAACTGGGGTCATTTAAACACATGAGTCGTATCATTACTCCAATCAGGAGGTACAGCTCACCTGATGTTTATTTGGTCAAAATGATGTGGGTCCTGCCATGTGGGTTTGGATTCACCATGCGTGGTTATGCCTCCTAGATGATGTCACCAGCGTTCCAGGAGGTAACACCCATGACATCCGGGAGTACTGATCCAATCGGCACCCCGGTAGATGTGTCACTCAATCACCTTCCTTCCGGTATATAATTCAGCCATAGGAATGTATATGGCCATTCTTAGTGCACAACCGGAAGTCTCCCCCTCGTCATCTCCGGCCGGCCGCATCACTAATCCCAATCGGGGACGCACATTCCGTATGCACCGGCATTAGAGGGGAGGGACTTCCTGTTAACCAGGGTCATGTGATCGGAGGTGTCCCCCATGTCACTTCCGGTCGGTCACGTCAGTCACTCCGAAGCCGGGGCACAACTCCCACGTGCACTGACAAAGGGGGAGGGACCTCCCATCACCTCAGACCACGTGGTCGGAGGCGCGCGTCAGCACAACACCGCGCGTCACCTCCCGCCCCATGACCCGTGCAGAGAGGAGGAACCTCCCCTTCTCCTGATCAATATGATCGGAGGTGCGCAACAGCCCTACAGTGCATGTCCCCTCCTGCCCACCATGTCAATCAGGGCTATGAGGGAGGCGGTCACGCGCCCAAGCATATATCCGGTATAGTTCCATTTAGCTGGTCACAGCAAAGCGTCAACTTATTAAATAGGACACATGTAGGAGATCGTATCCACCGGATAGGCACCTCAATCACACATGTTTGGAGGAAACAAACCAAACCCTACAGGCATAATTAGATCCACAAAGTGTTGTTCATTTTACCACAATCGTACATAACTACATTTCTGACAGTACGTACAGGAGTTTTGTGATAAAAGACTATAAGACATTATCATGATGCCGTAGCCTAAATGGCAAATGTAATGGGCAAGAACACTGAATCCTCCGATTATACCATTGTGTAGGCACCAGAGGGGTGTAGGAAATTTATAGATGGCAGGGTTACACCATCCACCAGAGGCTAAATAAAACTGTTGAAAAGTAACTGCTCATTTAAACCATTGGGGGAGAGGGTTTCTAGTTGGAAGATCCACCTTGTCTCTCTTTGCAAGATGAATCTGTCCCAATCCCCCCCTCTTTTGGGTTTCAGGACTTTGTCAATTCCAGTGAACCTCAGGACACGTACATCTCCACCAAGTTTTTCGGTGACATGCCTGGCCACCGCAGTGTCTGAACTCACGAATAGTTTTCCCAACGTATTCAAGGCCACAAACACAATCAATCTTGTAAACAACCCCCTTAGTACGGCAGTTGATAAAGTGCCGGATGACATACTCTCTGGAGTTTACATTGCTTCTAAACGTTTTAGTGATCTGAATCACAGGACACGCAATACAACCTGAACATTTAAAACATCCCTTGACTCCCCTTGTCAGCCACTCGGACCGGCTGGTCCATAGCCATTTTGTACGGTCAATCGAGGACAATTGGCTGACAAGGGGAGTCAAGGGATGTTTCAAATGTACAGGTTGTATTGCGTGTGGCAATGGTATGGGCAGCTAGGTGTTTAACCCCTCCACGGGTAGGGGGGATGCCCTGGGACTCGGTGAAGGTGACGGGGAGGTGCCATTGGGACGGTAAGGGTCACTTGCGTACTCACTCAGTCCAATAACGCTGACACCGACAACTGTAGTAAACCAAAGTTCTGGACACCGCTGCCGCTTAGAGGGAGCACACCTGGGTCCCGTGCCCGCTGGTGTTGCCTGTTAGTCTGTGACTTTTTCCCGTGGCACCTTGTCTTCTAGTTGGTCCCTTTAGCCTGAAACTAATTGGGTCCTGCTCACCAGTATGGCTAACTGGGTGAGCTTGCTCTCAGGTTTCACACTTGGGATTTTCAGGACCGTGTAATGGGAAAGTCCTATCCCCCTTGTTGCGCTAGTACCCCGATTTTGGAGCGGGTGGAGAACGGATCTTGAAGGCTCCGTCCTCGTCGGGTAAATTGTCAGGACGCCTGAAGCTACTCCCTGACCTAGGTTCCACGTACCCTGTCGTGCCCTGGTCCCTGCCCGGTGAGGGCACAAGGCCGCTGGCTGTCCTCCTCGACAGTCCGTGCCCCTTGTCACGATCCCCTGCGACGGGGGTCCAGCTACTACCAGGCCAGCCACCTAGTAGTTAACGGAGCCCAGCTCCTGACCTCTCCTCTTGAGAGTCACTGCACACTGAACTGTCTCCTAACACTCCTGACCCCCTCTTCAACCAACCCCCCAAGTGGGCGACCCTATTCCACTCAGGCTGTCCACTGGTGTGTCTGGTGGGTGTGGTGCAGAGTGTTCCTAGGATTTTGATTAGCCTGTTCTTGGCAACACCAAAGGTGAGGGACCCGTAACCAAGGAGGAGGCGGATATTGTACAGAAGGGCAGATTGCACAATACCCTGTGACGACCTGATAGGCCAGGGGCGTCACACATACCCATGACATTTAGATCTTTTAGTTAGATGTTTCTATGGTTATTGAAGAAATTATCAGCAGTTCATATGTTTTTAAGCTTTTATTTATAGATAAATCAAGTTTATACAAAGACTCAATATATACAGTGTTGACCCTTATTTTATATAATTTCTGCCCTTCGTCCTAGCAACAGAACATGAGCGTCTGGGTGATATCCTGACTGATAACAACTCCTTGTCTAACCTGATATTCTTTGAGTTTATCACAATTTCTGTTTTTCTTTGTCCTCCTGCTTTTTGAGCCTTGACAACTGTTTCTCAGGGTAATTGAGATCTGGGGAGTTTACATGCCATGGACCCAAAATTTCAATGTTTTGTTCATCAAGCCATTGAGTTATGCTGGAAAAAGCATTGTCCATCACCACATTGCTCCTTGTATTTTTTAAGCTTTATTTGCATGAAAATCAGTGAATAAAATATAAATTGCAATCCTCAGAGAGTTATATCATCTAGCAGCTTTCGTCCTCACTACTAAACTTCCATTTGCGCTCCCATAATGCCCTATTCTTTGACGCAAAAATCATAATTCTAAATTCCGAATTTTGTTTGGATAATGAACAAAACACCATATAATTAAGCAATACAAGATGAGTAGAGCAAAGTATTTGCAAATATATTCAGTATGTTATATCAAGTTACACAGTGAAATAACGCAAAGTGGAATTTCCCTTTATTTCCTTAGTGATACTGCATTTTTTTCTATTTCAGCAATTTTGAAAACAATTTGTTTACTGGGTGCAGCAGTTCTCACACAGAGTGTTTCAATTTAGCAATGCAGAAGAGCTCAGAAAGTTAACCCGCCCACACCAGTCTCTCTATGTACAAAGTCTATAGACAGAGAGATGCTGTCACGCTCCCCGGCTCCCGTGCCACGCTCCTCGGCTCCCGTGCCATGCTCCCCGGCTCCCGTGCCACGCTCCCCAGCTCCCGTTCCATGCTCCCCGGTTCCCGTGCCACGCTCCCCGGTCCTCCGCTCCCCAGCCTCCTTGCTCCCTCACCTGCGTCCTCCAGGTGTCCTGATCCCCGCTCCCGGAACCCTTCCGCGACACGGAGCCTTCTGCCGGGCACTCCTGCCTCCTGTGCACCACTTCCTGCTCTGGCTTCTGGCACCCGGGCCTCGCGCATGCGCGTTAGGGCGCGCGGTCATTGACCCTTTCTTAAAGGGCCAGCGTCCACTGACAGGATATTGAACACACAGGTACAGGGTATAAAGGGGTTTCTTTTCCAAGTGGGCGGGGCCGGTTCTTCGTGTTTAGTAAGCTAGGAGTCAGGTCCCCCTGTGCCTTGTCCACTACTGACTTGTCTGTCTCGTAGAGCCGCTCCTGCCTCGCCCACCGGTCCTGACGGTTCCAGAACTCCAGAGAGTGACTGTCTGCCATCTCTTCAGTCCCTCCCATCTCCGATCCCTGGATCCGTGTGGTGACCGACCCCCTCGCTCAGCTGGTTCCGGATTCTGCCAGACATCATCCCGGCCTCCGAACCTGAGCCTCGCCACCCGGACTACCTTCAGAAAACTCTGTGGTCCCAGGGACTTCTTCACTCCGGTCCTCTGAAGAGACTGTTCTGCTACCCGTAGTGCTCCAGCTACCGGGTACCCTGCCCTCGGTGGATCCAGTGGATCCACCTCCTGGGCCTACCCATCCTCCTGGTCCTTACAGATGCTAATCAGAGTAGATATGGTAGGACTGAAGTAGTCTAGCAATGCTAATCCCAGCTGATAAAACCTTCACTATAAGTAAACACCACCACATACCGTAGGTTAATAAATGACACAGTGTTGAAAAAAACCTGCAGACAGATTTCCTTTAAGACATTCAGTCTTGGTGCATGCTGTTATTGTGGCCCATAGGGGCCCCACAATGTATTAATGGGGTGCCAATGAGATGCCATGGCAGTCATGGGCCGGCTGGTGGCGTCTTTGCCATAATAGCACTCTAGTGAAGGCAAGCCTGTGGTTGGTCATCATAGGAGACCCTAATTTTTACTATATTAGCAATATAGTAATATAGTAAAAGCATTAACCATTCACTGATGTAAATCCACTATGGAGACTAAAAAATAAAGTAAAACAAAAAATATAAACATTTGAATTATCCTCTTTTTCCCTACCATTAAAAGTAAGGAAATAAAAATACTAAAAAAACAAACCCATTGATCCTGTGTCAGTAAAAGTCTTATCTATCAAAATATGAAATTAGTAACCTGACCGATAAAAGCTGTAAAGAGAAAAAAATCGAAATGCTAGAATAATGACTGGTCAATAATTTGTTGCATTTTTTATTTGAAAACCCCCCCCCCCACATAAAACAAGCTCTCACTCAGCTCAATTTATACAGAAAACTGAGACACAAGCGAAACATTCTTCATACACATTTCAGATTTTTTTTTTGGACTACTTAACTTAAATAATAAATATGATCCTAATGATCTGTATCACTATACCCATGTATTATTCTATCGGATTTCATACTGACACGTAAAATAAAAGAATTACATTTTATTGAATATATTAAAACATTAAATAAAAAACAAGGATGCAAACTACCATGGGAAACCGTAATACAGACCGTATGAATAAATAAATAAATATATCACAGAACAGTATATATTGCACTATACTAGGTAAAGTGCAGAATTAGTATTGCACTGATAAGTATAGGATGTCAATATGATATCTAATGGATACAAATAAAGTGCCTTGCTGATAACATATGAAGTTCCTGAGTATGTAAATACTTATATAAATAAAGCAAATTTTATATTAACCCTGTAAGATATAAAGTGCATATATAGAACAGATCAGTGTCTTATATTACATGTACCTGCTTCTATAGAAGAACCAGAAGCCAACAAAGTTTAAGTGAGCTACATATCCACTAATGTAAATTGTTTAAACCACAGAAACTTCATTCATTTAAATACCCGCGTATTGATATTTTTCAGCCTGTGCACATGTCTCCACCCACCTACGCGCGTTTCGTCTCCTTCATCAGGGGGCGTGTGTATCAGATCATAGGGGGCTATTTTATATACATTGTGGCTCAGTGTAAAATGTACTGATTACTGACAGCGTGCCTGGATGGACATATTGTGAGTAAGCGTGCTAGTGGGAATTAATGTGCATATAATGTGTGTATGTGTGCCATGAATAGGTGATAAAGATATATGTATAATGCCCCAAAAATATATTTGTGCATATATATATATATATATATATATATATATACACACAATACAAACCAAAGGTTTGGACACCTCTTTTCATTCAAAGAGTTTTCTTTATTTTCATGACTCCGAAAATTGTAGATTCACGTTGAAGACATCAAAACTATGAATTAACACATGTGGAATGAAATACTTAACAAAGAGTGAAACAGTTGAGAATATGTCTTATATTCTAGGTTCTTCAAAGTAGCCACCTTTTGCTTTGATTGCTACTTTGCACACTCTTGGCATTCTCTTGATGAGCTTCAAGAGGTAGTCACCGGAAATAGTTTTCACTTCACAGGTGTGCCCTGTCAGGCTTAATAAGTGGGATTTCTTGCCTTATAAATGGGGTTGGGACCATCAGTTGTGTTGTGCAGAAGTCTGGTTGATACACAGCTGATAGTCTTATCGTCACACGGGACGATAAATCGTGCGATCGCATAAGCGATTGCACCCGCCCTCGTCGTTTGTGCGTCACGGGCAATTAGTTGCCCGTGGCGCACAAAGTCGTTAACCCCCGTCACACGTACTTACCTCCCGGGCGACCTCGATGTGGGCGGCGAACATCCTCTTCCTGAAGGGGGAGGGACATTCGGCGTCACAGCGACGTCACACAGCGGCCGGCCAATAAAAGCGGAGGGGCGGAGATGAGCGGGACGTAATATCCCGCCCACCTCCTTCCTTCCGCATAGCCGGCGGGTGCTGCGGGACGCAGGTAAGCTGTGTTCATCGTTCCCGGTGTGTTACACGGAGCGATGTGTGCTGCCACGTGTACGATGAACAACCGGCGCCATGAAAAATAAACGATTTTTTAAAAATTAGCGACGTGTACACGACTCACGATTTGTGACCGATTCAGCGTCGCTCGGAGGTGTCACACGAGACGACGTCGTGAACGATGCCGGATGTGCGTCACGAAAACCGTGACCCCGACGATGCATTGCACGATAGATCGTCTCGCATAAATTTTACAGATCGGGATCTGATCTTGTGAAATTACGGAATGATGCCATTTCCACTTCTGTGGATTTAGTTATGTTCTTGTGATGATATTACCTTTTACAATTGATAAAGGGCTATGTAAATTGATTTTGAGTTTACATATAATCTGTCCTTTCAGAAAACGACTCATGTGTGATGAGCCTCAGTGATTAGAGTTACACTTCTTATACTTCTGTTTTCTCTACCACAGTCCAGTTTACTATCACGATGGGACGTGGGGCTCATTCCTCACTTTGCTTTAGGACCCTATGGATGTGAGTTATTCCCAGCATTATCTGTAGGCACAGCTGACCGCCGCTCATATACACTGCTGTGTCATTCTGTGCTCACAAGTATGAGATGACAAATGATAAGACGATTCCCTCTGCCTGATGTATGTATTGTTACTGAGGCCAGTGTACACCTGACAATGCTCATTTTTCTCCCTTTTTTTTCACCATCAGACACAAATCAGAGAGTAATGGGCCATTATTGGAAGAGAGAAGAACAGCTCTACATACTACAATCCTACACCCAATACAGAGGGAAGATGGAGTAACCGAGCCGATACCAGACCATGTGCACAGGGAGTCACTAACCCAGATGGTTTCCATTACCAATATTGTGCATGGTTCTGTTAATTTGCAAGGAAAGTGATGCAGGAAAGCTGAATGTGCACAGAGTAATCACAGTATTGAAACTTAGACAAAAACCGTCTCAAGCAGTAATATAATATATTTCTCTTTTCATTAACAAGAGAAAGTATTAACAAATCTGTCTGATTGCAATTGCAAGCTGGAACCAGCAAGCGTGTTGCCCCCTTTTTTTAACTATCCTGTTTATATACACAGTATATATATATATAGTACAGACCAAAAGTTTGGACACACCTTCTCATTCAAAGAGTATTTTTTATTTTCATGACTCTGAAAATTGTAGATTCACATTGAAGGCATCAAAACTATGAATTAAAACATGTGGAATGAAATGCTTAAAAAAGTGTGAAACAACTGAAAATATGTCTTATATTCTAGGTTCTACAAAGTAGCCACCTTTTGCTTTGATTACTGCTTTGCACACTCTTGGCATTCTCTTGATGAGCTTCAAGAGGTAGTCACCGGAAATGGTCCTCCAACAGTCTTGAAGGAGTTCCCAGAGATGCTTAGCACTTGTTGGCCCTTTTTCCTTCACTCTGCGGTCCAGCTCACCCCAAACCATCTCGATTGGGTTCAGGTCTGGTGACTGTGGAGGCCAGGTCATCTGGCGTAGCACCCCATCACTCTCCTTCTTAGTCAAATAGCCCTTACACAGCCTGGAGGTGTGTTTGGGGTCACTGCACTGTTGAAAAATCAATGATGGTCGAACTAAACGCAAACCGGATGGAATAGCACGCCGCTGCAAGATGCTGTGGTAGGCATGCTGGTTCTGTATGCCTTCAATTTTGAATAAATCCCCAACAGTGTCACCAGCAAAGCACCCCCACACCATCACACCTCCTCCTCCATGCTTCACGGTGGGAACAGGCATGCAGAGTCCATCCGTTCACCTTTTCTACAATGACATGGTGGTTGGATCCAAAGATCTCAAGTTTGGACTCATCAGACCAAAGCACAGATTTCCACTGGTCTAATGTCCATTCCTTGTTTTCTTTAGCCCAAACAAGTCTCTTCTGCTTGTTGCCTGTCCTTAGCAGTGGTTCCCTAGCAGCTATTTTACCATGAAGGCTGCTGCACAAAGTCTCCTCTTAACAGTTGTTCTAGAGATGAGAAAGTGTGTCCAAACTTTTGATCTGTACTGTATATTTTATTTTATTTTTTTTTTTTAAACCAGTATATACTCTGATCTCCCTTCCCCTTTGATATAGTAATATTATTCCTACTTTTTTGCTGGCATTGGAGATGATGTGTTCCAAAATTGTCTCTAGTGAACTTAAAAGGAGCAGAGCTAGAATGGCCCAAAGGTTAATTAATTAACCACTTGCTTTTTACTTATTACTTGGTGGGTTTACAGCCCAGCCACAGATAGGATGGCCGAGCTGTCACTCACAATACTGACAGCTCAGCTCGCCCCTGACTCTATAGAGCTGTCACTCGCTCAGACCCGGACACAGTGAGCGGCAGAATCGTGACACAAGCTTTTTTTCTGTCTTACTTACCAATGACTTTATCTTTTGACAACGAAAATATATTGAACAGATATTATCTTTGCACCTTTCGGTCTGAGTGACTTACAGAACACGTTTTTATTTGCATAACATTACATATATGAAGCATATTTATAGGTATCCTCCAATGAAATGTATGTTGTATAGCATTATATAGCCTTATACTAGATGTACATATGACACATAGTATGACAAACATTAACTTCTGCATATGCTTCATGTGGACATGTGAGCAGCCACAGACTATAATAGGTATATTATTTACAAGTGAAAAATCCAGATAGAAAACATATGTGACTGACAGAAGTCTGAACGACGTCTAAGGCGGGCTTTGCACACTACGACATCGCAGGTGCGATGTTGGTGGGGTCAAATTGAAAGTGACGCACATCCGGCATCGCAGGCGACATCGTAGTGTGTAAAGCCTAGATGATACGATTAACGAGCGCAAAAGCGTCGTAATCGTATCATCGGTGCAGCGTCGGCGTAATCCAAAATTACGCTGACGCGACGGTCCGATGTTGTTCCTCGCTCCTGCGGCAGCACACATCGCTGTGTGTGAAGCCGCAGGAACGAGGAACATCTCCTACCGGCGTCACCGCGGCTTCCGTAGGATATGCGGAAGGAAGGAGGTGGGCGGGATGTTTACATCCTGCTCATCTCCGCCCCTCCGCTCCCATTGGCCGCCTGCCGTGTGACGTCGCAGTGATGCCGCACGACCCGCCCCCTTAATAAGGAGGCGGATCACCGGCCAGAGCGACGTCGCAGGGCAGGTGAGTCTATGTGAAGCTGCCGTAGTGATAATGTTCGCTACAGCAGCTATCACAAGGATATCGCAGCTGCGACGGGGGCGGGGACTATCGCGCTCGGCATCGCAGCATCGGCTTGCGATGTCGCAGCGTTCAAAGTACCCCTAAGGCTGTGCTTGTGGTAAAGAGCTTTAAGGGGGTGAGGAGGTCCTAGGACCGAGGAGACCTCAGACTGTTACACACCTCATTTTAAAACAATTGAAGTCTTTGCAGTATTACGATTTGTGGCAAATCAATTCAAAGGGAATCTAATTTTTTAGAAAATTTTTTGGCAAATTTGAATGTCATTTCTATCATCTCTACTTGTTTCCATTCATTTTATTGCATCCCATATTGTTAATATTTGCCTTGTTTCAAGTTATTTAATCCCTTCACAACCGAAGATTTACCTGACTTTGATACGTGCTCACGTGCTGAGCCCACATATTTCCCCACTCATGTCAGCACATCTGATCAGTTGACATGTGCAACTATCAGACGTGGATGGATCTCTGCTGTTAAATTATGGCAGTGTAATGTAACCCGCACCGGCTGGGAGCGCACCATTCCCTGCATCCATTGACATCACGGTGCCACCTCCCTGATGGGCATTTTGGTGTGCATGCCTTCTTCCAGGCTTCTACACTAATCATGTTTTAAGAAAGCACGCACATTGAAACGCGCGTTGTGGAGGTTGCATTGCTGCACAAGCCCAGGTATAATGTATATTTTACCCTGAGTGTTTTTTAAACTTTTTATAAACAGTTCACTTTGTGCTTGTGTATTTGCTGATTGATCATGATATAGTTATCAATACTACTTCTTGTACCTGAAGTATTGCAATACCCTATATACTGTAACTTAATACTCTATGCTTTATCTGTACTTTAAGTTTTCACTGTTCATTCTTAGCTTCTTATACATGCTCATATATTTATCGTTGGCCTGGTTGTGCTTAGGAGCCATCTATTGGTTCCTCTGCTTTATATCGCCCCTGTCCACTGCTTTTTAAATGCACTTTCATGTTTTAACATATTTCAATAAAGTTAATTTTAACTCACACCTCGTCTTCATGCACATTTTTTCTAAATGTTTTTCTAAATTGTTGTTGTGCAGGACTTATGTCATTATACATTGGTATATAGAAATAATAATATTTCATGAATACCAAGCATCACTGCAATTTTTTGGAGATCTTTTAAGGTGCAAGTCATGCCTTTGGTTAGGCTGCCTGTCAAACCAGGACCCGTCCGCAGGGGAGATTGAGACAAAGACTCAAATCATTTCATCAATGGTCTTTTACTGAACATTAGGAAAAGTTCTTTCAGCAGAAGTGATACGGCGGGCACAACACTTAAGCACGTATTCTTATGTAAAATTCACTTTAAGGCACACTTCTACCTTAACCTCTTCTATAGTCATTAGTTTCTCTGATGTTACTGGTCCTTGCTCCTCCATCCGGCCTAGCCCCGTTGGCTCATGGCTCTCCCACGCATAGAGAGTTGTTCTCTAATGATTCAACCATCGACTGGAGTGCACAGACTGTACACCTCGTCTCACGTCTGTTCTTGTGACGACCTCTTTGCACAGGTCTATGCTAAACATCCTCCTAGAGGACTCGTACCAATGGAGTCAGTACACTATTGGCCAGGGAAGACACTCACGCTGACCTGCCATGTGTCCGTCCGATAACAGCAAAGTCTCTTTAGGGCCCAGGGCCTGGAGTAGTGTATAGTGTGACAGAGGGTGTTCTCTATTTGTCTGTGTGACGCCCTGGACAAGCCAGGGGTCACAGGTAATGACATCACCACACCCTACACCCCGGTTAGGAACACCTAAGCTAGACCAGAAACCCTTGTTGCCCTCCCCAGGGGCTGATGGCCACACCAGGGGGTGGAGCGAGGCGGTTGGTCTCCACCCACCAAGGAGTTTACAGTCCTGGAGGAGGGAAAACACAGGCAGTTAAGCTAGGGAAGTGAAGGAGAGTAGGAGTTGAGTGGTAGAGGAGCAAGTGTGAGGAGAAAAGTGACAGCAACAAAGCCTGAAGTTGGTCCGGGTGTGTGCCCCGGACGGAGACAGCAAGGTTAGCAGACGGCGGTGACCGTCTGCAGGAGTGGCCTATCGGAGGTGCCGTGAGGACTGTGGACGGGTGGTGACCCGGCGGTACCGGACCGGTATACAAGGAGAAGCCAGCACCATTGGCAGGGGCCTTTCGGATCCCGGCAAGGCTAGGAGTCGCCGTGAATTTGCCAAATCCGTCAGTGAAGGGGACCTCCGGGTCTCCAAACAACTAAGTCCCGATTGAAGGCAACCGTCCAACCGTATGAGAGAGACACCGCCACCGCCAAGGCACCAGTTTCTCAGGGCCAGCGCCTGCGGGCAAAGAGGGGCTCCTCCGGCCCATATCCAAGTCGGGGAGCGGGTTACCAGTGGGAACCCATCGCTACCAACATTACACAAGGTGCAGGGAAAGAGACAGTCACCGTTAACTACCGGGGAAAAGCAACAGCAGCCGTCCGTGGGAACCGTCTTTCCAGCCGTGTGTTTTACCGAGAACTGTGTCACCGTCTCAGGCTGAGTGAGTACCACCGTGCCGTGAGGCATAGCGCTGCCCCCGCGACCCTGCACCTCACCAGGCCCCGCACCTGGCCTGCCATCCCTCATCCTCCACTCCATCACTGGGCCCCGGGACAACCAACCCCTACCCACGGAAGGGAGAACTAACAACTCTGCTGCTCCCTGTCACCGCTCCCGGGATTCCCATACAGAGCAGCGGTGGTGTTACCAAAAATCACCACAACCGTGGGTGGCGTCACGGACAATAAATCCCCAAAACCAAACCCCTTTTCACTCACGGGCGAGGAGCGCCGCTTGAGTCCCCGGGATCCGGCCCATCGCTCGAGCCACCGAGCAGCAGCGGCCGCAGCAGCAGCGGCTGCCGGACCCGAGCAGTGGGAGAGCGCAGCGTCCCCTCCTCCGCCCGCGACAACTTGGCGTCACGAACAGGATCTTACCACTCTGCCGTCTGGTAGAGGTGCGCCTTGTTACCGCCGGAGGTGTCCAGCCAGAAAATTTCAGAAGCCACCATCTTTGGCGCGAAAAGTTCCCACTCGAGCGTCTCCTCGAGTAGTGGAGGCGCGAAGGCCAAAACCCTGCCCCGATAGAGGAGGAGCGGGAAAAAGGCTAAGGGGGACGAAATGGCCGTTGGCCGCATGTAGCCACGGCTATAAAGGCAGGGACTCCAGGACTCTGCAGCCATCTTGTTCCTGGGAGAGGCCACCACCAAGAGGTTTATGCCGTCCCGTAGCACCGTAGCCCCCACGCCTGGAACCGCGGCGTGGGTGGAGATCCGGACCGCGCAGCTCTACCAGAGGCTGCAGGTCAAAATGCAGCTCCTCATGGAGGAGTGGGAGACCGACATGGCGGAGGTCATAGCGGCCGTGCGTAGACGCGAGGAGGAAGCTGCGGAAGGGAGGGTGAGTGACCCACGCCCCGATGCCCTGGAAGGGCCGGTCATCGCGGCTGCGGGACCCGGTCCAAACCCTCTCACCCTGCTACCTCCCTCGCCACCCGTCCCGGAAGCCGTGACCCCGCCACTAGGCCCACTACCACCCCCACCGGTAGCGATACCCCGCATGCCCGCCCTGGCGGGCCGACCTGTAGCCGGAGCCTGTAGCCGACCGGAGGTGCTGCCGTGGAAAGCCCCGAAGCCCGAACCGGAGGCGTCCCCCGAGAAATCCCCTGAGCCGGAGCCGGTGGACCGCTCCATAAAGAAGGCCCAGCAGCGGAAAGCCCCTGTGCCCGTCCCCACACCTCGGCTGAGGTTGCGCCGGGTTGTAGCTGCAAGGCGGTGTCCAAGGCCAAGTCACCGCGGGACCTGCCGCCCAGATCGCCAGTAGTGGGCAGTATTCAAAAGGTCTCGCGGGGCCCGACCCGTGCGCCGGAGCTCGCGGCAGCGCCATATTGGGAGAGGGAGCCAGTACCGCTGGGCCTGGAAATCGAGGAGAGGGAAAGAAAGAAGGCCGCGATGGTGGCCCGTACAATCCGGGAGAAGGAGAGCCTGAGGCAAGCGACCTTCCGTGTCCGGGGCCCGCTGTATGAGGGGCAGGTGAGGCGGTTTGATGTCCGCCGGGGCTATGGATTCATTTATGAACCGGGCCTGGAGGCCGAAGTGTTCATAGCCCGATGGGATGTGAATGCCCATCTCCCAGAGGAGCACCCAGGCCGCAACCTGATGCCAGGGGACCTGGTGCAATACACCCGGCACTGTGGGGAGAGGGGGTGGTTTGCGCTGGATGCAAAGCTAAGGGGCAGCCAGGAGGCCCGTGTGAGCGCCGCGCCCCTCCCCCAAAGTGATGCCGAGGACTCTGAGTAGGGCAGCGGAGCACCGTTGTCACAGTCCCCGTTGGGACCACCTGTATGTGTGTATTAAAGTTTTTATCCAAGTCGGGGAGCGGGTTACCGGTGGGAACCCATCGCTACCAACATACATTACACAAGGTGCAGGGGAAGAGACAGTCACCGTTAACTACCGGGGAAAAGCAACAGCAGCCGTCCGTGGGAACCGTCTTTCCAGCCGTGTGTTTTACCGAGAACTGTGTCACCGTCTCAGGCTGAGTGAGTACCACCGTGCCGTGAGGCATAGCGCTGCCCCCGCGACCCTGCACCTCACCAGGCCCCGCACCTGGCCTGCCATCCCTCATCCTCCACTCCATCACTGGGCCCCGGGACAACCAACCCCTACCCACGGAAGGGAGAACTAACAACTCTGCTGCTCCCTGTCACCGCTCTCGGGATCCCCATACAGAGCAGCGGTGGTGTTACCAAAAATCACCACAACCGTGGGTGGCGTCACGGACAATAAATCCCCAAAACCAAACCCCTTTTCACTCACGGGCGAGGAGCGCCGCTCGAGTCCCCGGGATCCAGCCCATCGCTCGAGCCACCGAGCAGCAGAGGCCGCAGCAGCAGCGGCAGCCGGACCCGAGCAGTGGGAGAGCGCGGCGTCCCCTCCTCCGCCCGCGACATCTGCACTCTTCGAGTCCTTCCCGGATTCCCTAATCTCACCATTCACAGTCAGGTGATAATGGCTGAAATCGCCACAAACAACCACCAGATGCAGCTTAGGTATCTTGTGAAGCTGGACGTATGGACTTGTCACTCGTCCTACATTATATTGCTGCATATACATTAAATGGAAAAATAATAGGGATTACAGAACAGGAGAAGGACTAGGTTATTTTGGTTATTCGTAAGCTGATCAGCAGCACTCAATGTCAGGCAGCAGCTGCAAAAGCAAACAAGATTTTAGAGTGCATAAAAAGAGAGATCACAATGCATTATCACCCCTCTAAAAAAATCCCATGTAAGGCCACATCTAGAATATGGGATACAGTTTTGGGAGCCACATTTTAAAAAGGCTACTGGGAAACTAGGGTCCATTCAAAGACATCAACTAGATTATTACACGGGATGAGGTGAGATATTTGAAAAGATGGGTTTGTTTAGCTTAGAAAAGACGTATCAGAGAAGATGTGATTTATATGTATGGTCAATACATAGGACTGACACATGACTTATTCTTATCAAGGACCTTGCATTCCTTATGTGTGGAGGAAAGGTGATTTCAGAAGCTAAATAGGAAAGGGTTCTTTACAGTTAGAGCAGTCAGACTATGGAATGCCCAAACGCAAGTCATAGAAATATCAGATATTATATCAGTATTCAAAAAGGGCCGGATGTTTTTATTACAACAAAAGGCATTGTGAGTAATCTAGAGAAAGAAAATGTATAACTGGTGGAGGAAGGGTGATCTTGATGGAGCGATCTCTTTTTTTATTCTTTTTTTTTTTCCAATTTAAATTTTTATTGAGTTTTCATAAGCATACAATAAAGAGCATGGGACCATGTAATGATAGACAGATTTCATCAAACATCTGAACAATGTTAAACTGTCATAGGAGTCATAATGGATTATAAGTCATTGTGGTGACACATAGGTCCTCATTTTAAACCGTAGAAACCATAGAAACCAGTAACACAGAGAGGAAAGACAGAGGAGAGTAGCAGTCATGGTATGTAGGAAAGATAGCGTAGGTCAGAGAGAAAGGAGGAAAAATAGAAAGTAGAGCGCGGTGACCGGGGCTGATACACTGTCCGCTGGACCAAGACCATTCGAAAAGATGGTGTATGTTATCTGAAGAAGGGAGGGAGCCGGGGGTTCCTGCTCCTCAGGAGTCACACAGATCCAAGAATTTTTTACTAGACAGAAAAGATTCCCACTGAAGCCATTTGGTGGCTGTCACCACCGACTGCCCGCGTGACTGAGCCATCACCACCTCCATACGGTGAATCACATTTACCTCCATGACCCATTCTTCCAACGAAGGGGGAGCAGAGTCCTTCCATCGTCGTGGGATCACTGTCTTAGCTGCCTGGAGAAGATGGCCCAGGATAGAATTTTTATAGACCTTTTCGGATACATTAAAGATGTACAATAATACCGCCTCTGGGCGACTCGGAACCACAACCCCGGTGACCTCATGAATGGCCGCCAGTATTTTCTTCCAAAAGGCCGACAAGCTCGGGCAGTACCACCAGATATGCGACATAGTGCCCCCCTGCGCTCCACATCGCCAACACGTGTCAGGGACGTCGGGGTACCATGCATGAAGAGATGCTGGGACCCTATACCATCTAGACAGTATTTTATAGCTGGTTTCTTGCATCCTGGTGGCCACCACGGACCTGTGGGTCAAACGGAAACAACGTTTCCACTGATTCTCAGGGAAAGTCTGGCCGAGCTCCTCTTCCCATACCGCACAGAATCGGGGGGAAGACGTCTCCGCCGCGTTCGTCATACATTTGTACACCTTTGAGATTGCATGGCGTGCACCAGAGGGCCCACTACAAAGGTTTTCAAAAGGCGTTTGGGGCAGGTGGTGGGCTATGTCAATGTCCTGGGAGGTTATGAAGTGCTTGAGCTGGGCATATTCAAAGTGGAACCGCAATTTGAAGTTGCGGTTCTCTACAATCTCCCGGAGTGGAAGGAGGGACCCCCCCGAAACTACCTGGTTTAATCTCAGGGGGTTTAGTTTCGTGCAACCTAGAAAGTTGTTGGACGATGCTCCCGGTAGAAACTCCGGGTTGTCAGTTAGTGGCATGAGGGGTCCCCTAGGCTGGATCATGAGGTTGCGTGATGATATAGAGTGTATCGTTCGTAGTGTTTGTTTGGTACTATAGGACATCTCAATTTTATGTTTGATGAGGAGGGGCCAGGTCCACGGCAAGGTCGATGTCGATAAAGGGCACAGATCCTGTGCCAGGCAAACCCAGAGCTTAGACTTAGAGCAGTGCAAAAGGTCCAAGACCCTGGCATGGGCGGCTGCCATATAATATCGCCTACAATCGGGCAGACCTGTTCCCCCCGCGTTCTTGGTCCTGGTTAAAACGCTGCATCTCAAGCGAGCGCGTTTTTTGGACCAGACAAATTGATTAAATATGCGTTGTATCTTGGCCCAATATGCTGCCGGGATATATACCGGGACCGTCTGGACCAGGTACAATAATCGCGGCAGGGCGGTCATCCTGAGAGCGCCAATCCTGCCAAACCACGAAAGAGTGCCTTTTTGCCATGAGGCTAGGTCTCCCTCGAGTCTTGACAGAAAGGTTTGATAGTTTAATTGAAAGAGAATAGTCAGATCGGAGGGAATCTTTATGCCCAGGTATTCAATGCTACCATGGGATGGCCATTTAAAGGGAAAACTTGGTTTTAGGGCGTTTACCATTGTGTGGGGCAGAGAGATATTCAGCGCCTCCGACTTGTCAAAATTAATTTTGAAATTGGACCATTTACTAAAGCGGTTTAGCTCCACTAGCAGGGACGGAAGGGAGGTGAGAGGATTACATAAATAAATAAGGAGATCATCGGCAAATGCGGCACATTTATGTTCCCGGTTTGCAACCCGAATGCCTTGAATATCTGGGTTAGCCCTAATGGCCGACAGTAAGTGTTCCATTACCAACACGTATAATAAAGGTGATAGGGGGCATCCCTGCCGGGTCCCATTCCGGATGGGGAAGGGCCTCGACAGAGTGCCATTAATCTTAATGTATGCAGTCGGAGAGCGATATAAGGCCATAATCTTAGAGGAGCAAATGGGTCCCAGGCCCATATGCTCCAATGTCTGTGAAAGTGACTGCCATGAGACTCTGTCGAAGGCCTTCTCAGCATCCAAAGATAACAGCATCAAAGAGAGTTTTTTAGTGTGTGCGTGTTGGATTAAGTCCAAGGTCTTTATAGTATTGTCCCTAGCTTCTCTGCCCTGGACAAACCCGACCTGTTCTGGATGGATCAGGTCAGGAAGCAAAGGGCCCAGTCTATTTGCCAAAAGCTTGGCATAGATTTTTAAATCTACATTAAGGAGTGATATCGGTCTGAAACTGCTACATATTGTGGGGTCCTTTCCAGCCTTACGAATCAGAGAAATATGGGCAGTGGTTGAATGGGGCGGGAAAGGGACCGAGTCCGAGATTGAGTTGAAAGAGAGGAGCATTAAGGGAGCTAACTGTTCCGAGAAGGCTTTATAAAATTTAGCGGGGAATCCGTCAGGTCCAGGACTCTTATTACCCGGTGTGTCACGAATCACCATCAACAATTCATTCAATAAAAATGGACTTTCCAGGTCCTCAATTGTGGAGCTACTAAGGCGCGTAAAGGGTGAGGGCATTGAGGGGCATTCGGCACTCAACTCAGAGGGTTCGACAGGTAAATTATATAGCTTGGAATAGTAGTCGTGAAACGTGTTGGAGATGTCGGGGGTGGCATAGAGTAGCTCGTCACGTGTGTTCTTGATACAAGGTATAAGGGTGTGGGCTCTTCCCTCTCTCAATGCGTTGGCCAGCAATCTGCCCGGTTTATCTCCAAACTCATAAAACCTCCCTTTCCCTACCTGTATCAGGCGCTTATACGAGGAGTCCAACAACTTTTTGACTTCCATCCTGGCCTGTAGAAGGGCCTGCAGGTTCGTGGCCGATAGTGCTCGTTTGTGTATAAGCTCACGTTCAGAGACCCTACGAAGGGCTGTTACTATATCTTGGGCCCGTTCTTTTTTGATTCGGGACCCATGCTTAATAAAAATACCCCGTATGACACATTTCAATGCTTCCCACTTATAAGTGGGGGCTGTGTCATCGGTTAAGTGGTCTGCTACGAACCCCGTGATAGAGGTCTGAACGTCGGAAACACAAAGCTCATCCAGCAACAGCGACTCATTTAGCCGCCACGAACCCCTGGGGGTCGGGAGGGAGGGTATCTCAACTGTACAATAGACCGGGGCATGATCCGACCATAGAATGTTGTCCATCCCAGTGTATCGAATCCAGGGGAGAGCGTTGTGCTGTAAAAGTATATAGTCTATGCGACTGTATGAGTCTTGAGTATGGGAATAGAAACTATAGTCCCTGTCGGACGGGTGTTTCAGTCTCCAGGTGTCGAACAGTTGAATACGCAATAGAGCTTTTTTGATACGTTTGATCGTGCTGTAGGCAATGTTAGATTTCCCCCTGGAGTTGTCCAATGTGGGGTCGAGGGTGACATTGAGGTCGCCACACAGAACCACTGTGCCCTGAATCAGAGGGACCGCAACGTCTATCAGGCGGGTGACAAAGCTGTCTTGTTTTTGGTTTGGGGCATATGCGTTAATGACTGTGAGTGTTTGATCCCCTACCTTTAGCGAGAGGATGATATACCGTCCAAGACTATCAGTCGTACATTTTAGGATTTGATGTGGGAGGGATTTATGGATGGCTATCGCCACCCCTTTAGATCGGGAATCCGGGTTGTCTGAGGATACCCATGTCTGATAATACTTATTTTTGAAAATGGGGGCATGCCCTTGTTTGAAGTGGGTCTCCTGGAAACATACCATGCTCACCTTCTGTTTATGGAAGTGGTACAGGATCTGTGTTCGTTTCTCCGGAACATTAAGGCCCCTGGCATTAAAAGAGGCAATAGTCAGGTCCGCCATCTAAAAGAGAGTGTGACATTAAAGATAAATGAGAGAGGGAATCGAACACGATCAGCCCGGTCGCCAAGAGAGGAAGGAGGAAGAGAGTTGAAAGAGGTAGAGTATAGCGAAGAAGAAAACAAAGAGAACAACAAAGCACAAAACCTTGTATGATAAACTAGATTCGAACAAACGTTCCTAGGGAACATGTCCGCCTTTGAATGGCAGGACAGGGGATCCCAACCTATTTGGGGAAAAAAGATGTCGGACATAGCAAAGCAAAACAGAACTCCGGATATACTAGAAACATTAAGGATGACCACAAGCACCGGCTAAGGAATTGATGACTAATGTAATACGGGCAATGGATAGGTTTAAACTCAGCAGATGAGAGTCACTTAGCTGTAAATAACTGTAAATAACTGTGTGTAGAATATGTCATGAAGGCACACACGGCCTCAGGGCTTCTCTATGTCGGGTATCGAAAGCGTCCTGCCCCTCGGCCCCGTTCTCCTCTCGGAGGCAGGCCCCTCTTGGGCCCCGGGAATGAGGTTGGTCTGGTGGGTGTGATCCTTTCCCTGGGGGTCCAGGTCTGAAGCAGGGTAGTTGGCCAGGCTGCTATAGAAATTGTGGGTAGGCCCAGGCTCCTGATGAATGCCGGGAGGTCCTCTGGGGAGCGCAGGACCCGCCATTGAGAGTCTTTTTGCACCGCCAAGGAGAATGGAAACCCCCACCGGAACGGAAGTCCCTTTTCTTTCAGAACATCCAGAAGGGGCTTCAAAGTAGCGCGTTGGGCTAGAGTGTGTCTTGAGAGATCTGGCATTATGCGGATGGCAGAACCATTGTATGACAAGTTTGGCTTCTTCCTGGCTGCCTGTAGAATAGCCTCCTTTGCTACAAAGAAATGCACCCTACAGACCACATCTCTTGGGCGGGGATCATCCGGATCTGGGGGACGCAGAGCCCTATGTGCTCTATCGAGCTCTAGGGGGGCACCAGGCGGTTTCTTTAGCAAATTATTAAAAATGGAACGAAGGACGCCAGGGATGTCGGGAGCAGCTATAGATTCAGGTAGGCCTCTAATTCTTAAATTGTTCCTTCTATTTCTGTTCTCTTGATCATCAACGTGTTGTTGAAGGGCAAATAGCTGCTTAGACTGGTTTTGTACTGTCTCTTGGATAGATTGTATAGAGACTTGTGAATGTGATTGCTGCTCAGTGAGGGTATCAACCCTATGGGTAAGTGAGGAAAGATCAGATCGCAGTTGGATAAATTCTTGCTTACATTCCGCCACCACTTGATTAGCCAGTGCTGCGATGTCATTCTTGGTGGGGATCGCTTGCAGCAGTGATCGCAGGTCTGCCAAGGACGCCGGGCGGTCCTCCCTTGTCGAGGCGGCAGCGTAGGATAAATTGGGGTATGCACAGAAAGAGTCCTGTACAGCTGGACCGTATATCATTTGCTGTGCACTTTGGGGATTATTTATGCCGCTCCATGATGGTGATACGGTTACAAGACGAAGTGGGGCTACCCCTGACACCATGGGCCCCTTATTCATGGGCATCAGTGCACCCCCTTCCGGAACCCCGTCTGTGTCCCCCAGGCTCTCAGCCCAGGAGGATCCTGTGCACCAACTATTGGGTGAGGTGGGGGGCATTTCCATCTGGGGCGTCCCCCAGAACTCAGTGGCCGTCTCCCTGAATTCATGCGGTCCCCCTCCAGTCACTGGGTCCCCCAGGGGTTGTGTGTCCCCCGGCGAGGAAGTGTGGCTTATGTTGTTATTGCCGTTACTAATATGGGCCCTCGGCAGCAAGTCCCCCCTCCAGCCCCGCAGCGGGGGCCTGGGATCAGGCAGTCTGTTAGGGGTATCCGCTGCTCCCGTCTGGGCCTCAGCTGCTCTGCGTGGAGCCTGTTCTCCCTGAGCCCGGGGCTGGGGCGGTGACTCATCCTCCAGGCCCGATCTCGCGTGCAATCCACGGCTGCACGCCGAGATCTCCCTGATCCCGCCGACACCAGCCGCGGGTGGACTGCGGGGACTCACCGCTCCCATCCGCGATGCAGCAGGGCATGAGGCAGGCGAGGTCGCGGCTGCGAGTGTCCCGTCTTCCAGCTCCGGCCTCCGGGGCCGCGGTTCAGGTAGGTGGGCGCCATCTTGGAATGGCGTCTGCAGCTTCACTAAGTCCCCCGCCGCAGGGCTTTGTTTCTTGCTCACCGCTGCTGTGGATCTCCCGGTGGGTCCTTTCGCATCATGGGGGGTCTCAGCTGCTTCACCCCTCTTTTGGGTCTCCGGGGTTGCTGTGTCCTCAGGCATCCGGACAGGGGCAGGACTCATTTCGGATTCTGCAGGCCGCAATTCTTGCTCCGGCTGCGAGGTTGCCCCCGATTCCTTGGAGCGGGTAAAGTAGGCTCCAATATTATTCAGGGGTGCAGGTGGCCGTCCTGGGGTGTTGAGCTTGCCCTTTTTGGCCGATGATTTGCCCATTTTATGTATATAATAGCCGGCTTTATGGAGGATTATGAGGAGCTCCAGAGAAGCACGTCTTTACCCCGCCATGTCCAGCTCCGCCCCCCCTCTTTTTTTATTCTATGTAACTATGACTGAAATGGTAAAAAAATTCTCTATATTTAAGGTCAAAACCAATTGTTTCCATGATGGTTGATAGACCATGTTATGTATACTGGATTGGTTGTCGGTTGCTGCGGCCACTGCTGGTTATGAGGTGACGGAATGTTGTGACATCACGGTGACATTATATCAGCAACCGCCGCACGGAACTCCTTTGAGGGTTTGAAGTTAGTGGAGAGCGAGTATGGCTTATATTAGCTCCTGATTTATGTCCTATTATATCTCTTGTGTCTGTTGCTCCTCATTTCCCTATATGTGTCTGTGATTGTTTATCTATTATCTTTCTATCCATCTATTCTAATGGGCAGTTACAGGGCTGGTGGGACATGTACTATGGGGGCACCAACAAGCCTCTACTGGGCTAATGCCGCAAATGTAATATTCACTCTAGAGGGACACGATCTATCTATATATTTATCTATCTATCTATCCCTCTATCTATCCATCCATCCATCCATCTATCTATCTATCTATCTATCTATCTATCCCTCTATCTATCCTATATCTATCTATCTATCCCTCTATCTATCTATTATCTATCTATCTATCCCTCTATCTATCATCTATCTATCTATCTATCTACTATCTATCTATCTATCTTTCAATCCGTCCAACTCTTTTGCAATGTGTCCATCCATAGATGAGAACAATCCAATGTTATGTATAAATTAGGTATAATTAGGAATATGGAAATAATCGCCATGAATCTTTATCATCAATTTCAGTATAACTGAACCTTATTTTCGCCTCTTCTTAAATCCTTTATGTTCTGTTCCTTTCTTCTCTATAACTGACTCTTTATCCCTTTAAGGAAATATCAGAATAGGAATTTGATTTCCTGAACTATAAATACAATTTCTTCTTTCATTCTTTTATTGATAATTTTAGGTTTTTATTGTGAGAGAGAGTTATTAGTGACAAAAGGTAAGTGCATGTGTATCCCAAATGTACGATTTCTCTGATAGACCGGGGCCACTTTCTGGCAGAGAGTCACCTTCTATATCACCCATAATCTCCTGCAATGTTCCTTCCCATAGGGGAAACATTTAAAGGGGTGGTCCAGCACCTCAAATGTATTTTCTTACTAACTATCCTTACCCCCTAACCAGTTTTGTAATTATCTTTATTACACAATTCTCTACACTATTCTCTATCTAATCCCTAAAGATGTTTAATTTTTATGGCACTTCCTGTGACTTTTCGTTTAAGAAGAGTCTGAAACGTGACATCACAGGAGGCTGGGGCTGCAGTCACTCCCCGCTGTGTCCATGGCCCCTCCTGGAACAAGAGGTCACGAGAAGGCAGCGCTGCAGTTACTAGTTTCTTGTATCGCCGCCACCTCTGAGGACGTCCTGGATCCGTGTTGTTGGATGCTGTGGGATATGAGTGCAGACAGCGCTTAGATGATGCTCCTCTCCCAGATGCAGATGTGTGGCTGGAGCCTCATTTAATTTTTTTGATATTCACCCATAAGGGAGATTTCATCTTACAATACACCAGAACCTGGGAAATAAAAGATGTGCAGTTTTATGTAACACAAAGCTCCTAATACACATTACAATTGGGGTCTCTATTCTATAAGTGCCCCCTACTGATCATAGAACCATCCAGTCACCATTGATGATCTTCTCTTATCAGCTATGGAGCAGATACAATCAGTTCTCATTGTCTTCTTTACTTCTTATTAGGATGAATAATATATCGGAGGAGGAGGACGAGGACTATCCTGATGACATGTATGTATCATATAATTGGGACTGCTTCTCCTATATTCTCCCAGGAGATGTCTGCATGGGTTACATTAAGGCTCAATAGTAGATTTTATCTTCCATTTTTATGTGTAATATTATTAATTATTTTTTTCTTTGCCTTTTCTTTAATAGCTGGATAGAGAAAGTGAGAAAGAGGAAGCCAAAATACCGGTATTGATCTTTCTTGTTCTTCTTACCTCATTGATATCGGATAGTATGTGCACCCGGGGGGGGGATTAATATTAATAACAACAGTTTCCCTGTTTTTGTTATGAAGCCACGCCCATATAAGAAACACGCCCATTTGGATGCCACACCCATCTTGTTAGCCACACCCATTTTCACACACTTTCCTCAACCAACAAAATTCAAGTAACGGCAGCTAAAAGTATCAGCGCTTTCCCCTTCTTACCCCACTGATATCCTCATGTATAGTCTCATTGCCTCCTGCCGAGTACAAGATGTTCCCATCAAACTGTCAGTCACTTCTTAGTATGGTGAATGGTATTAAATACGTTTCTCTATAAATTTTCAAAATTACTACTAAAGAAGTTCCGGGCTGCCTCTGACCATTAGTAATCTATGGGGCCTCTGAGAAAGTTCTCAGAACGACGCACCATAGCAATCGATGGGCGTTATGGGACATTACTCTTTGGATTACGTCAGAACTTCCAGGATTTACTTTATTAATAAATTGGTGAACAAGAGAGTGTGGGGGAGTGTTTATTAAAATAATCTTTTTTTCCCTGTGTCTGTTCTGTTTATTTTTAACTCTACTCTTGCCGGGTTGGTAATGGGGGTGTCTGATAGACGCCTCTCCACTACTAACACTAGGACTTGATCACAGCTCACAATTCACACCCCAAAGGTATCAAGCCCCATGCGCACTCTGCAGTTTTTGATGCGTTTTTGGTGCAGCTTGTAGTGACCTTTTAGTCATCACAAACTGCATGATTTTCCTTCCCCAGCAAAGTCTATGAGATTTCAGATTTGCGGTGCGCACGTTGCTTTTTTTTGCCTGCATTTTTGTGGTATAGAGAGAAGGGCTGCACACCAGCGACAGTGCAAGGGGAATAAATGTAAAGCAGAAACTGCTGTGTGAATACTGGCATGAAAAATACAATAGCTATATGTGAGAATGAAAATATGACAATGATATCTGCATAACTGCCATGAAATAAGAATAAAGAGAAATTTAGCTATTGAACTGATCAATACAACAGAGCCCCAGCACCTCGTCACAGTATTCTCTTACATTTTCACATATAGCTATTGTATTTTTCATGCCAGTATTCACACAGCAGTTTCTGCTTTACATTTATTCCCCTTGCACTGTCACTGGTGTGCAGGCTTCTCTCTATATAGGGAAGTTTTTTTGGGGTTTTGCACCCAGTTCAGACTTAGAATGGTGTCGACGTTATTTTTTAATTGCATTTTTGTGGTGACCAGAAAAATGCAGCATGTCAATTCTTTTTGTGTTTTTCCCTGCGTTTTTCACCCATTGGTTACAAAAAATACATAAAAAATGCATGGTCAAAAAATGCATAAAAAAAGTACCAAAACCGCATGCGTTTTTTTGCCACAATTTGCGGTTTTTTCCCCACAGGGTGCATTTTTATGGTTACAACAAAAGCGCAGCGTGCGGCCATACGCTAGCCCATATTGCCACTCCACCAGTGCAATCTGGAGAGCTGGGCAAAGCACCAGAATTGGCGTATCTAATAGATGTCCCCCATTCTGGGCCTGTATGTCCCTCCTTCTGTACCGTTATGTCACTCTTCTCAGTTTCCATGTTGTCCATCCTGGGTCCTTATGTTCCCCTTCCTGGTTCCTGATGTACTCCATCCTAGTCCCACATGTGGCTTATCCTAGACCCTTGTGTCCGCCATCCTGGGCCACTATGTCCCCCAATCCTGGGCCTATATGTCCCCAATCCTGGACCCTTATGTCCCTCATCTTGGGCTTGTATATCCCCTCATTCTAGGCTCCCATGTCCTCCATCCTGGGCCATTATATTCCCCATCCTAGGCCCGAATGTCCTCATCCAGGATCTTTATATTCTCCATCCTGGGCCATTAAGTCCCTTTCCTGGTCCATTATGTCCTTCATCCTTGTCCTCTAGATGCACATCCTGGGCACATATGTCCTCGATCATGACCCCTATGTTCCTCATCCTGGGCCCTTATGATCCCCATCCTAGGCCTGTATAACTCCCATCCTGTGCCCATATGTTCTCCATCCTGGTCCCCTATGTCCCTCATCCTGGGCCCTTATGACCCCCATCTGAGTCCCTTATGTACCCCTTCCTGATTTCCTATATCCTCCATCCTGGTACCTTATATCCCTCATTTTGGGCACTTATCTTCCCCATCCTAAGCCCTTATTTCCCCCTTCCTGAGCCCCTATGTCCTCTATCTTGGTCTCCTATGTACTCCATCCTAGTCCCACATGTTCCCAATCCTCGACTATGGTGTTCCTCATCATGGGACATTATGTCCCCTATCCTGGGCCCATATGTCCCCCATTCTGGGTTTGTATATCCCCCATCTAAGGCCCCCATGTCCCCCCTTCTGGTACCCCATGTCCTCCATCCTGATCCCTTATGTCCCATGTCCTGGTCCCTCATATTCTCCATTTTGGTCTGTTATGTCCCCAATCCTGGCCATGTATGTCACTTATTCTGGGTCTGTATGTCCCCCTTCCTGGACCCCTATGTTCTCTACCCTGGTCTCATATGTCCCTCATCCTGGGCCTTTAAGTCCCCTTTCCTGGTCCCCTATGTCCTCCCTCCTTGGCCCCTGTGTCCCTCATGCTGAGCCCTTATGACCCCCATTCTAGGAACCTATCCCCTTTCCTGGTCCCCTATGTTTTCCATCGTGGACCGCTATGTCCTTCATCCTGGGCCCTTATGTTTCCCATCCTAGACTCTTAATTCCCCCTTTCTAGTCCCCTATGTCCTCCATCCTGGGACTGTATGTCCATCATCCTGAGTCCATATGTCCCCCCATCCTAGGCCCTTATGTCCCCCATTTTGGGCCTGTATTTCCCCATCCTACGCCCTCATGTCTCCCATCCTGGGCCCATATATTCACCATCCTTGTCCCCTATGTCCCTTATCCTATCCCTTTATATCCCCTATCATGGTCCCCAATGTCCTCCATCCTTGTCTCCTATGTCCCCAATTTTGGCCCCCATGTCCTCCATCCTGGGCCCATCTTCTTGCCCCTTATGTCCTCCATCCTTGTCCCCCAAGTCCTCCATCCTGAGTCTGTATTTCCCCAATCCTACGTCCATATGTCCCTTACCTTGGGCCTTTATGTGCTCCATCTTTGGCCTTTATGTCCTCCATCCTGGGTGCAAATGTCCCCCATTCTTATGCCATATGTCCCTTATACTGAACCCTTATGTGTCCCATCCTGGTCCCCAGATATGCTTCTTTAGGGGCCCGTATGTCCCCCATTCTCCTCCTGTATGTCCTCAGTTCTGGGGTTTTTTTTGTCTTCAATCCTGGTCCCCTATTTTGCAACATTAAAAATAAAAATTCTTCTTACGTCTCTTCTCATTCACATTTTTGCTCTATGTGCAATGTGGACAAGGCCATGTGTTGGCGATGTGCATGCCAACGTCAGCTGCCGGCCTATGATAAGCCAGTGGCCATTTTAACTATTGCATTGCAGGAAGCTGGTGCTTGTTTTGCACTGCAATCCATTTCAACTGAATGTATTTCCAAGAACGCACATTCAGTTGACACTGGTGGGTCCCCGGTCTTCAGCACTGGATCGGTGCACTGCTTTTTGCTGGTTTTGGCAACTGGCAGTCATTTTAACAACCAGTAAGTACCGGCTGAATCCCACCCCTCTGTAACAATAAGGGGTGGACTACATAGTGATGGCATCATGGCATTGCCGCTATCACTTATAGGCATTTATCGATATGAAGGATAACATTTAATGAATAGAGAATTGAGACCACGTTGAATTCGTCATACTGTTGCTCATCCCTTTACGTCATAAGATAACAATGAGGTCATGAGTGAAATACAGTAATGCTGTAAATTTACCCTGATTTCTGCACGACCAACTGTTGTCTTGGAGTTCTAGAATAAAGGACATTCATCCAGTGCAGTACAATCTATGTGAGTGTAGCGCTGTATAGATTCTGGAGGTTATGTCCATGCTGTTATCTGACAGACAGGTTATATAGAGAATATTGTAGAGTCTTCATATGAGCCAAGGTGTTAGTGATTCTAACAAGAGCTGTATGTTCTATTATAGGCGTAATCGTAAAAGATTTCGGAAATGGAAAAGGTCCCGCCGTCCTTCTCTGGAGACAATACCGTAAGTTGGTGTAATAAACAGAAATATTGTAAGAGGGCCCCCAATATAACCTATTTCCAAAATCAATGTATCTATAAGGGCAAATGATGTAATAAGAGTAGGATATTCATGAGGATGTCACACACCACAAAGTCACTGAGCCGCCATCAGCAGACACAGGGCCACTCATGTATAAACACTTCTCTGAAGACAGTCTCATTGTGGCCATCACAGCCAATCAGAATACAGATTGCAGCATTCCAGATTCCTTTAAAATGAGAGAGTTAATCTGATTGGTTGCTGTGAGTAATATGGACGCTATTTCTTAGAGCACTTTTTATGGAGCATGCCTGGGAGTTTTATGAAACCATATACTGTATATATTCCACACACAATCCACCGTACATGGCAGCGACTGGAGCTATAATTCAGCCCTGGCATTTAAAAGCACACAGGCCCATGCCGTCTCTGTCCTCTTCCACAGATTGGGGTCTTTAATGCTTCAATTACTCTGCCTGTGGGAAATCAAGGATTACTACCACCTATATTTCTAATAATACCGCTATACAAGATTTAATAATATTAATATTGCAATATAACAGACAAGAGAAAACAAAGCCACAGCTGATAATAAAGGGGCACAATTGTAAAAGAAAACCACGAATAGAAAGAACCCCAATAAAAATTAACTTTTAATAATTGTCTGTGAAAGTCAGATGACCAACAAACCCTAGTAGTGAGGGCAGGTGACGAAGACTGCTGAAAATCACAGCAATAATTACATACCCAATAGAAAGGGAATACACTGACCCTAGAAGACCTATACATATCCCTACCTAGAAATGAAGGGTACCCTAGGTTTGTGGCACCCCCATTCACTGTCTGGAATCCCTACAATTCCCTAATTCACCCTGCACCCGAATGTAAAGTGCCCCAACAATTATTAGAAATAACAATAATACAGGACCAGTAATTACACCCAGACAAGTATAACCTCAACAAGTTATGCCCTTAATAATAAATAGTTACTTATCTGAAAAGCGGGGTTCAGAAATTAGATACCTTGAATGGTAGTATCTAGATACACCATTCAGAGTATCTAATTTCTGAACCCCATTTTTTCAGATAAGATGCATTATTAAAGGGAACCTGTCACCAGGTTTTTCTCTTATGGGTTATGACCCCCATCAGTGAGCCCTTTTATACAGCACTCAAGAATACTGTATATAAGAGCCTAGGCCTCTCTGTATAATGTAAAAAACAGCTTTATAATACTCACCTAGGGGGCAGTCTTGTCCAATGGTTGTCGCTGGTCTCGGTACGGTGCCTCCTCCATCTTGTGGAGCGTGCTTTCAATGTAAGTCCCCTGGGCCCTGTCTTATCCTCACCTTTCGTCGCCTTCATCCTTTTCCACTGGTGCTTCAGTCGTTCTACTCTAAAAAGTGACCTGCCGGTGACCTGGAGGGCACTCTTCAATGCATCTCTATGGGAGCCTCTTTCTGGCCTCGTTCTGGCTCTCATAGATGCTTGTGATGTAGCTTCTGACTTCCAGCTAGTGAGAAGCTATGGGCACAAGATGGCTCCGTGGACTGGTGTGGCGTCGGTAAAGTATTAAAACGTTGGAAGGTGACTATAAGACGGGGGTAGGGTGGAACCCTGTGCCTCCTTATAATACTAATTGCTTTGTGCCACCTTTAATAATTCTCCCCATGACCCCTTATAATAATGATCACAGACCTACTTCTAAAAATAGAAACACTCCTGTGCATTGTTTTATTAATAATAATAATAATAATTCCTCCTGTGTTCTTCTTATAATGATAATATTTCCCCAGTGCGTCTTCTTATAACCCCCCTACTGTGCCTCCTCATAGTATTGCAGCACCTACACAGTTATTTGCCAATTTTCCATGGTTCCCATAGAGTATGATGCCCCCCATAGAGAATGATGTTCCCACACTCCTCTGTTGAGGACAATGTGGCAGGACCGTCATACTTTTGGGCGTCCTGAAGATGTCGGTACTGCTAATAGAGTTGCAATTGATGCTGCACACGCCAGGACTGGCCCATCTGGTATTTGACAGAATTACCTGATGGCCAGTCCGGCCTGAAAGGCAGCCTCCATTATGCTATTGGTTGGTATCTGCAGGATAACAGGGATGACGGATAGAAATGCAGAACTTTTCAGAAAGGTGTATCATATAAAATGCGTAATTATAAGAATGGTAGTTTCTGAGAGTCGTTATATAGAGTCTATGTTATGTGTCTATTAGTGAGGAAGAGGAAGGAGAAGAGGACGGTGAGGAGACAGCCCACATGACACCGGCCAGGAAGGAGAACACCAGAATGTAAGTAGAGAGATGGTGAGAATATCACGTACTCGCGACATTCAACATCCGGAGACTCCAGGAAAAAGTTACCCAGAGACACATCTATAGCAGTTGTGTTCAGTCAGGTAACTTTCTCCGGAGACTTTCTAAGCATCAATTCTACTAACCAGAGCGGCATTTGTTATTTCAGGTGTCGCGGGTGGAGGGGTTTTGGGAACGCCGCTCGCCTGAGGGATCTCTGGTGCCCGGGTCCGATGCTTCTGCTCCTCGGTGGCTCGAGCACGAGGCCGGACCCGGGGACTCGAGCAGCGCCTCCTCGTCCACGAGTGAAAAGGGGAGGTGTGGTGGTGGGATGTCGGTTGTGACGCCACCCACGGGGTTGTGGTGAGGATGGGCACCACCGCTGCTGGTGACGGGGTTTCCCGGGAGCGATGGCAGAGAGCAGCTGAGGTGTTGGCCCCTCCGTGGCTAGGGGCTGTTGTCCCGGGGATCGGTAGGAGGGAGCATGCTGCAGGGGATAGGTGCAGGTGCTGATGCGGGGAGGCAGAGTGGATGCGGGGCAGCGTTACTGTGCAGCGATATGCCAGGTGGCACTGGTGTACTCACTCAGGTAGTCAAGGACCGAGTCTCTGGTAAACCAAACGGCTGGATGCACGGGGCCCGCAGTCGGCTGCGGTGTCTTCACTCCCCGGACGGGTTGATGGTGGCTGTCTTTCCCTACACCTGTGTGTAAGTGTTTGACCCCTATGGATTCCCACGGGTAGTCTGCTCCCCGGCTTGTACGTGTCGGAAGAGTCCGTTTTGCCTGCAGGCGCTGGCCCTTGGATTTCTGGCCGTTGGCGGTGGCACTTATCCGGACGGGTTGGGCTGTTGCCTTCTGACAGTTGGGAATGAACCTCTGAGGTCCAGACCGCAATCAGGTAATTTGACCGTTACAGCAGCTTCCGAGCCTAGTCGGGGTCTGAGTACCCTGCCTTGGTGCTTGGCTTTGATCCACTCCCCGGTTCGGTACCGGCGGGCCAACGCCCGACCCTGGTCCTACGGTTCCGCAGACCTCCACCAACTCCTGCAGACGGCCACCACCGTCTGCCGACCTTGCTGATGGTGCCTGGGCTTCGACACAGACACACAGTCTCTCTCTCCCCACTTCTCCACTTCAACTCTCCAAAAACTCAACTAACTCCCCTTTCCCGCCTCCAGGACTGTGAACTACTCGGTGGGTGGGGCCAACCGCCTGGCTCCGCCCCACCGGGTGTGGACATCAGACCCTGGAGGGAGGCAACAAGGGTTTTGTTTGACGGGTGTTCCTGACCAGGGAAGGGGGTATGTGTGTATGTGATGTTATTCTGTGACCCCTGGGGTCCAGGGCGTCACACAGGCACTTTGGAAAGTCTGTGAAGATCGCAAGGGAAAGAAGAGAGAGACTGCCGTAAGTAATCCACGACCTTCAATGGTTGAAGTCCTCAGTAATTTTTCACTGTAAGAGGTACTTTACACGCTGCGACATCGCTAGCAATTGCTAGCGATATCGAGCGCGATAGCACCCGCCCCCGTTGTACGGCCGATATGTGGTGATCGCTGCCGTAGTGAACATTATCGCTACGGCAGCGTCACACGCACATACCTGTTCAGCGACGTCGCTGTGACTGCCGAACAATCCCTCCCTCAAGGGGAGGTGCGTTCGGCATCACCGCGACATCACTAAGCGGCCGGCCAATAGAAGCGGAGGGGTGGAGATGAGCGGGACGTAACATCCCGCCCACCTCCTTCCTTCCTCATTGCCGGCGGCCGCAGGTAAGGTGAAGTTCCTCGTTTCTGCGGTGTCACACGTAGCGATGTGTGCTGCCGCAGGAACGACGAACAACATCGTACCTGCAGCAGCAACGATAATTGGGAATAGGGGGGCATGTCACCGATTAGCGATTTTGCACGTTTTTGCGACGATTCAAAATCACTCATAGGTGTCACACGCAACGGCATCGCTAACGTGGCCGGATGTGCGTCACAAATTCTGTGACCCCCAACGACATCGCTTTAGTGATATCGTAGCGTGTAAAGCGGCCTTAAAGACGGCTTTACATACTACAATATATCTTACGATGTGTCGGCGGGGTCACGTCGTAAGTGACGCACATCCGGCATCGTAAGGTACATTGTAGTGTGTGACAGGTACGTGCGATTGCGATTGAACGAAAATCCGTTAATCGCATACACGTCGTTCATTCCTCATGAATTGAACGTGCGGTTGTGCAATGTTCCCGAGGCAGCACACATCGCAGTGTGTGACACCCCGGGAACATTGAACAGACCTTACCTGCGTCTCGCGGCTCCAGCCGCCAATGCGGAAGGAAGGAGGTGGGCGGGATGTTTACATCCCGCTCATCTCCGCATCTCCGCGTCTATTGGCCGGCTGCCGCGTGACGTCGCTGTGACGCCGAACGTCCCTCCCACTCCACGAAGCCGAAGTGGATGTTCGCCGCCCTCATTGAGGTCGTATGGACGGGTAAGTACGTGTGACGGGGGTTAATCGTTTGTGCGGCACATTCAACAAATTGAACGTGCCACACATACGATGGGGGCGTTGCAAATCGCATACGATATCGTATGTGAAATTGCAACGTGTAAAGCTGGCTTTAGACATAGCTACAAACAGTGGAGTAACTTTAACATCTGGGGTCTCACACTACCTGTTATACTGATGCAGGGCCGGCTCCAGGTTTTTGTGGGCCCTGGGCGAAAGAGTCTCAGTGGGCCCCATCCACACATAGACATGCACAGATACATACACATACAGGCACACGTACACATACTTATTTAAAGAGAAATTCACAAAAACACATAAATAGACATAAATCTAGACAGTCATATACACTGACATACATAGATACACATCATACATACACACACACATTATTTTTATATATTTATCCTGTATATATATTTCTAATATTGGGAAGCCGGCAACAGCCTCATTCACTTCCCGGCTTGTCTAACAGACATGGCCGCACATAGGGCACACTAACACTGCTGTATATACATCACAAGAGAGGCTGGGGACAAACACAATACTGGGGGGAATACATATTACTGAGGAAAGGGGTATACAGCAATGGGGGGCATACAGCTCTAGAGTAGGGCAGTGACTGAGGTGGGGGGACAGCTGTGAGGTGGGGGGTTGACATGCAGCTCTGGGTGTATACAGCTCTGGGGTGGGGGGGGACATACAGCACCTGGGTGGAGGGGACATACAACTCTGGGGGTATAGTAGTATGCAGCCCCATATTGTGTTATGAAGCCCCCATTGTCTTCCATATAGTATTATGTAGCCCCCATATGCACTATGCAGCCCCCATATAGCACAATGCAGACCCAGATAGCATTAGGCACCTTCATGTAGTATACAGCACACATATAGCACAATGCAGACCCAGATAGCAATAGGCACCCTCATGTAGTACACAGCTCCTAAATACCACAGTGCAGAGCCAGATAGCATTAGGCACCCTCATGTAGCATACAGCTTGTATATAGCATAGCCTGTATATAGCACAGTGCAGAGCCAGATAGCAGTAGGCACCCTCATGTAGAATACAGTGATTAATACTCAGTGGCGTAACTAGAGTTTGATGGGCCCTGGTGCAAAATTTGGACCGGGGCCCCCCTCCACGTACACCGACACTTAGGGTGCGGGATAATGACACTGACACTCGGGGTACAGGATAATGATGCTGACACTTGGCTCTTACCCTCAGCACCCAGGTTTCCCATGATCTGAAATCCCTCTATCAGTACCCAGCTTTCCCATGTTCTGATATCCATCTTTCCCTCAGCACCCAGCTTTCCCATAACAGAGTAAAGCTGGGTGCTGAGAGATGTATAGCAGAGCATGGGAAAGCTGGGTGCTGAGGGAAAGAGCCTTTTTCCCTCAGCACAAAACATTCCCATCCCATACTTGTATCTTTGTCCTCCTTGTATATAGATCTCCAAATACTATAATGGCCCCCACATAGCCTTCCATATAATATAAAGGGTCCCACATAACCCGTCATATATTATAATGCACCCCCATAGTTCTCCATGTATTATAATTCACCCCATAGTACTCCATATATTATACTGCACCACAGTTCTCCATGTTTTATAACGCACACCCATGTTTGACCATGTGTAAGGTAGCCTCCATATTTCTCCATTTATTATAATGTAGCCCCCATAGTGCTATATGTATTATAATGTAGCGCCATAAATCATCATATTGTATTATGCAGCCCCATACTCCTCCATGTATAATGCACCCCTAGTCCATGTATAAGGTGTCCTTCATTTTGTATTATGCAGCCCCATACTCCTCCATGTATAATGCACCCCTTGTCCATGTATAAGGTGTCCTTCATTTTGTATTATGCAGCCCCATACTCCTCCATGTATAATGCACCCCTTGTCAATGTATAAGGTGTCCTTTATGTTTATTATGCAGTCCCATAGACCTCCATGTATCATGGAGCCAGGTCCCTCCAGGCCTCCATGTGTCATGCAGCCAGCAAAATAAAAAACAAGTACCTCTCTTCTCCTTCCGACCCCTGCGACTGCGGTAGTTACGCCCCTGCCCCCATATGTCACACACCCTGCACCCCCATATCACACACACTACACCCCCATATCTCACACACCCTGCTTCCCATACAGCCTGCACCCCCATATTACACACACTAAACCCCCATATCACACACACTACACCCCCATATCTCTCACACCCTGCTTCCCATACAGCCTGCACCCCCCATATCACACACACACTGCTCCCCATACAGCCTGCACCCCCCATATCCCACACACACTGCTTCCCATACAGCCTGCACCCCCCAGATCTCACACACTACACCCCCATATGTCACATACCCTGCTCCCCATACAGCCTGCACCCCCATATCACACACACACTGCTCCCCATACAGCCTGCACCCCCCATATCACACACACACTGCTCCCCATACAGCCTGCACCCCCCATATCACACACACTGCTCCCCATACAGCCTGCACCCCCCATATCTCTCACACCCTGCTTCCCATACAGCCTGCACCCCCCAGATCTCACACACTACACCCCCATATGTCACATACCCTGCTCCCCATACAGCCTGCACCCCCATATCACACACAATACACCCCCATATCACACACACCCTGCCCACATATCTCACCCTGCCTGTACCCCAACTTACCCCTCTCAAACACTCTGCACCCCTTCACATCCTTCTGTCAGTCTGCAGCCCTCATATGCCCCTCACCCTGCAGCCCCCCTCACCCTCATGTCCCCTCTTTTCTTATTACCAGTTATCATGTGTCCATGTCTCCTTCAGGATTCAGTATCTTGCTTTCTGCCGGCATCCTGTGTCTCCTCCCACACAGTCACATGGGCGTGACGTCATCGCAGGTCCTGCAGGATGGAGATTCCATCTGCTGTGCAGGTCAGGACTAGCACTCCTGCAGCTCAGACATGGCTGGTGGCCTCTCCAGGTCAGGGGCCCCTCTACTGACACTGGGCTCCCCTGACTCACAGGCCAGCCACTACTCAGCGGCACTACACATAGGGGCCCGGCAGCCGGCTCTGCAGAGCGGCTGCCGGGCCCCTATGTGTACTAGTGCCGCTGTGTAGTGGCCGGCCTGTGAGTCAGGGGAGCCCAGTGTCAGTAGAGGGGCGGCTCACTCGTTCCCCCGCTGATCCGGTCTCCTCGGCGCGTCGTCCATTGCTGTCGCTCGCTCTGACCTCTCTGCAGGCGCGCAGTGATGACGTCACCGCGGTCCTCTGCAGAGCTGTCAGAAGAACGCCGACAGTCACAGCGGGGAGAATGATAAGAGAGAGCGCGCCGCTCACTCTCTCATCATTGCTCTCAATTGTATCAGCACCTGCGATGCCGATGCAATTCAAAGCGCGATCCTCGGCGGGGGGCGGTGACAGCGCGGCCACCGGGCCCCCCTGAGTAGCGGTGCGCCACTCCTGCCACCGCGAGTGGGCCCCCCCCCGGCAGCTCAGGGCCCCGGCATTTGACCGGGTTTGCCGGGTGCTGGCGCCGGCCCTGTACTGATGAATTGATATGTGGTAGAGGGGCTTTTAGCCCCCGATGGCAACAGATCCCGATGTGACTGCGACCCCTGCACTCCCTATAGCTATGTGTAAATGGTCGTCTCTCCCCGGCCTCCGCGCACTGGTACAATCTCTGCTTTACAAAACCCAAACAAATGACAGCAGAGACACCATAACACTTACATCTTATTCCATCCACACACTATGGAGTCTGGTGCCGGTCGTTTCTTCCTAATTACTCCCTATAGCTGCTCCCCTGAGTTACACTAATTGTCATAGCATTTATTAACGAGACGCTGTATATACATGGGGCTTTCTGTAAGTGTCACTGGCTCTAACAAACGCTACATTTTCATATAGGCCAACGAGAGAAGTAAAGGAAGCCTGGCCGAGCACGGAGTCCATCAGGTAAGTCACTAGGACTGTCACTTCATTTACTGATGCATTTTTTTATGCTTTTTCCCCATTATTTGATTTTTTTTTGTGCAGATGTGAAGCCGCTTTTTTAAGTGTTTTATAGTACACAAAAGCTTTGATTCTGCAGTAAAAAAGTAACTGCAATTTTTTCCATGCATTTTAGGCTCCATATTGAAGCCTCCAGAGAAAAAAGCACAAAAACCGCACAGTTCAGCGGCGTCTTTAGATGGACACTGGGTGAGGTTTGCAGCATTTATGCTACATGTGAACATGGCCTAAATGTCCAAGCAAAATGGACGTGATTTCATGAATTCTCCCCTGAATGTTCGTCTAAAGACGCCGCTGAACTGTGCGGTTTTGGTGCTTATTTTCTCTATAAGCTTCTAGATGGAGCCTGAAAAAAAGCAGGTAAAATAAAAAAACGCGGAGCGGCGCTGATCTGTCCGCTATTCACTAAACAAGAGGCCGCGTACTTGGGCTCAGCAGCGCCACCTGCTGGAGCTGTGCAGAACTGAGCGCTGTCCTATAGAATTCTAAATTCATCAGAAACATTTCTCCTGCTCATGAATGGTGGATTTATCTCCACTAGGGTGGGTTCACATTACTCAATTTCTCGTTCTGTTTTTCCAAAATCACAGCAAAGATCATTACAATAAACGCACCATTATTGCAATGTGTGTACACGCTCTAACCCTCTCTTATAATGGATTATGTTTTTTAGTGCTGAGGAGAAAGAGGATAACATCAAGGAAGATAACATCAGGAAGGATAAAATCAAAGAGGATAACATCAAGGAGGATAACATCAAGGAGGAAAATATCAGGGAGGATAAAATCAAGGAGGATAACATCAAGGAGGATAACATCAAGGAGGATAACATCAAGGAGGAAAATATCAGGGAGGATAAAATCAAGGAGGATAAAATCAAGGAGGATAAAATCAAGGAGGATAACATCAAGGAGGCTAACATCAAGGAAGATAACATCAGACCGTAAGTAAGGGTACCTTCACACTTAGCGATGCAGCAGCGATCCGACCAGCGATCTGACCTGGTCAGGATCGCTGCTGCATCGCTACATGGTCGCTGGTGAGCTGTCAAACAGGCAGATCTCACCAGCGACCAGTGAACAGCCCCCAGCCAGCAGCGACGTGCAAGCGACGCTGCGCTTGCACGGAGCTGCCGTCTGGAAGCTGCGGAGACTGGTAACTAAGGTAAACATCGGGTATGGTTACCCGATGTTTACATTAGTTACCAGCGCACAGCTGTGTGTGCAGGGAGCAGGGAGCCGCGCACACTGAGCGCTGGCTCCTTGCTCTCCTACCATAGCTACAGTACACATCGGGTTAATTAACCCGATGTGTAATGCAGCTACATGTGCAGAGAGCAGGGAGCCGCGCACACTGCTTAGCGCTGGCTCCTTGCTCTCCTAGCTGCTGTACACATCGGGTTAATTAACCCGATGTGTACAGCAGCTACATGTGCAGAGAGCCGGAGCCGGCAGCACAGGCAGCGTGAGAGCTGCAGATGCTGGTAACTAAGGTAAATATCGGGTAACCACCTTGGTTACCCGATGTTTATCTTGGATACAGCTTACCTCAGCTGTCAGACGCCGGCTCCTGCTCCCTGCTCGCTTCATTTGTCGCTCTCTTGCTGTCACACACAGCGATCTGTGTGTCACAGCAGGAGAGCGGCTTTGAAGAAAACGAACCAGGGCTGTGTGTAACGAGCAGCGATCTCGCAGCAGGGGCCAGATCGCTGCTCAGTGTCACACACAGCGAGATCGCTAATGAGGTCACTGCTGCGTCACAAAAAGCGTGACTCAGCAGCGATCTCGGCAGCGAGCTCGCTGTGTGTGAAGCACCCCTAAAGAGATAGTGAGATATACAGTATAGGCTGTATACAGATGTGGATGTGTAATGTACTGCATTTTTTATCTGTGTAAGCCCCCTTTAGTTACAGTAATTGTCATAGCATTTATTAACGAGACGCTCTATATACATGGGGCTTTCTGTAAGTGTCACTGGCTCTAACAAAAGCTACATTTTCATATAGGCCAAGAGAAGTAAAGAAAGCCTGGCCGAGCACGGAGTCCATCAGGTAAGTCACTAGAACGGTCATTGCATTTATTGCTGCATTTTTTATGCTTTTCCTCCTTATTTGATGCGTTTTAGGTGCAGATGTGAAGCCGCGTTTTTAACTGTTTTTATAGTACAGAAAAGCTTTGATTCTGCAGTAAAAAAGTAACTGCAGTTTTCTTCGGCGCTCCATTGGGAGACCCAGACGATTGGGTGTATAGCTACTGCCTCCGGAGGCCACACAAAGCATTACACTAAAAAGTGTAAGGCCCCTCCCCTTCTGGCTATACACCCCCAGTGGGATCACTGGCTCACCAGTTTTCTGCTTTGTGCGAAGGAGGTCAGACATCCACGCATAGCTCCACTGTTTTTAGTCAGCAGCAGCTGCTGACTATGTCGGTTGGAAGAAAAGTGGGCCCATATGGGGCCCCCAGCATGCTCCCTTCTCACCCCACTTGTGGTTTGTAAGGTTGAGGTACCCATTGCGGGTACGGAGGCTGGAGCCCACATGCTGCTTTCCTTCCCCATCCCCCTGAGGGCTCTGGTGAAGTGGGATCTTACAGGTCTCCAGGCACTGAGACCGGGCTCCATCCACAGACCCAGAGAACCTGCTGGATTTGGAGCTGAGTATCGTCAGGGACAGGCCCTGCTACATTAAGGTACTCTGTGTCCCCGGACAAGCGCGCACACACACACCAGCATTGCTGGGAGTGTTAGTGCGCCGGGGGTAACAGCGCGGTGCGCTCGTGCTATATTCACTGCAGCTTAGCTGAGTGAATTTATGTATTGGGAACTGCCGCGCCGGCTGCTGCTGGGTGTTTTTTACATTGTGGCGCGGCTGGGACTTGTGGTGCGCCGGGGACTTCCGCGCGGGCCGTGCACATGGACGGCCGCGCTTATTACTCAGGGGAGAGGCGGGACGCTGTACAGACAGTCAGCACAGACGGCTGGAGTCTGCTTTGCATTCTCCAGCCCCCTTCACTGGACACAGTGGGACGCCAGTTTCCCGCTCTTGTCTGGGGTACGCCCACGGCCCGCCCCTCGTCACACGAGCTGGAGAAGGACGCCGGCAGCCATTCCTGCACGCAGTCCGAGCTGGGGAACGGAGACATGCTCTGGGCAACCAACACAGGGCTCTGGCGACCACACACCCGCGTTATAGGCGGGCGGTAAGCAGCACCTGAAGTGCTGACCCCACTAAATACCGCAGTGTCCATTTGTATTTGATGCTTGTATACTATACTCTGCACTGTAGGTCGCTATCTTGGCTATATGCCCTCCTAGATGGCGAGATAACAGCAGCAGAAAAGCAACGGTGCTAAGGCACAAGGTTTCTAGGCTGCTTGTATTGCATGTGCTGAAGTGTTCATTTGTACTTATGCTTGTATGTTATACATTGCACCGTACTGTCGCTACTCTTGGCTATATGCCCTCCTAGATGGCGAGATAACAGCAGCAAAAAAGCAAGGGTGCTAAGGCACAGGTTTTCTAGGCTGCTTGTATTGCATGTGCTGCAGTGTCATTTGTACTTATGCTTGTATGCTATACATTGCACTGTACGGTCGCTACTCTTGGCAATATTCTCCTAGATGGCTGGACAACAGCAGCAAAAAAGCAAGGGTGCCAAGGCACAGGCTTTCTATGCTGCTTGTATTGCATGTGCTGAAGCGTTCATTTGTACTTATGCTTGTATGCTATACATTGCACTGTACGGTCGCTACTCTGGGCTATATTCTCCTAGATGGCTGGACAGCAGCAGCAAAAAAGCAAGAGTGCCAAGGCACAGGCTTTCTATGCTGCTTGTATTGCATGTGCTGAAGTGTTTATGCTTGTATGCTATACATTGCATAGATGGCTTGAATACAGCAGCAAAAAAGCAACAAGGCTTCCTATGCTGTTTTTCCTGCATGTGATACTGTTCCACCGGCAGGTTCCACTGACCCCCATTGTGTGCAAGCTCCCCTGTAGCACTTGGTCAGCCGGGGTCTCTACTAGAGGTGGCCAAAGGAACCATCCGTGAACCCTGTCCAGGGACAGGGACGGAGTTGCAGTTTCGGCTGAGGATTGTCATGGGATAGAGACTTTGCAGTCCAGACAGGCCATGGGCAATCTTGATTAATGCTCCCTGGCCACCCTCATTTGGAACGTAATCATTGCTCCGGGGGGGTCCCAGGCATTCCAGGGGGAAGGCTCTGACACGGACGGCAGTCCCAGACAGCCTAAGCTAGCTCGCTGGGTGCGGCGCTCGGCTTCATCACTGGTCAAGGTCCCAGCAGGACGACTCTCTGTATGATGAGGCAGACGTAGCTGATCAGGGCTTTGGTCCTGACACCGCTCTCAATCCGGATACGCCGGATGGTGACGCCATAGTGAATGATCTTATAGCGTCCATCAATGGAATGTTGGATATTTCTCCCTCAGCTCCCCCATTGGAGGAGTCAGCTTCACAGCAGGAGAGATCCTTTTTTTCTGGCGCTGACTTCAGAGAAGCAGTTCAGAAACACCACGCTTACCAGATAAGCGTTTTCTCCAAACGTTTTAAGGATACACGTTATCCCTTTCACCTGACGTGGTAAAGCGCTAGGCCCAGGGTCCAAAGGTGGATCCCCCAATCTCCAGGCTTGCGGCTAGATCCATAGTTGCAGTGAAGATGGGACTTCACTTAAAGATGCCATTGACAGACAGATGGACCTCTGGTTGAAATCTGTCTGTGAAGCTATCAGCGTGTCGGTTGCTCCGGCATTCGCAGCCGTATGGGCACTCTAACCTATTTCAGCTGGGCTTGCGCAGCTGGTCTTGAGCACATGTACATCTGTGCCGCAGGTGGTGTCCTTAACCTCGCAATGTCTGCATTGGCGACTTACCCTAGTAATGCTGTCCTGGAGGGACAGTCGAGGTTGGTCCTTCCCAGGCTCGGGCAGGTCCCAATTGTCCTCGTCCAAAAGGGCTCTAAAGGCTCAGAGGGGCTCAGATTCCGGCCGGGCTCAATCACGCCCAAGGAAGGCAGCAGGAGGAACCGCTACCAAGGCGGTCTCCTCATGACTGTCAGCTCTCTCTCTCCGCATCCGCGGTTGGTGGCAGAATCTCTCGCTTAGGGACATTTACTGCCACAGGTCACAGACCGGTGGGTGACAGACATTTTGTCTCACGTGTACAGGATAGAGCTCTGTTCTCGTCCTCCGACGCGATTCTTCAGCACTTCCCCCCCCTCCCCCCACCGAGCCGATGCTCTTCTGCAGGCAGAAGAAGTGGTAATCCCTGTTCCTCTTCAGGAACAAAGCACGGTTTTTTCTTCCAACCTGTTGGGGTGCCAAAAAAGGGGTGGCTCTTTCCGTTCCGTTCTGGACCTAACACTGCTCACCAAGCACGTGAAGGCCAGGCGGTTCCGGATGTAACCCTCCGCTCCGTCATTGCCTCAATGTCGCAAGGAGATTTCCTAGCATCAATAGTCATCAGGATGTTTATCTCCACGTGCCGATTGCTCCAGAGCACCAGCGTTTGCTACGTTTTCGTTATTGAAGACGTGCATCTTCAGTGCGTAGCCCTGCCCTTCGGTCTGGCAACAGCCCTACGGGTTTTCACCAAGTTCAGGGCAGCAGTGGGAGCAGTCCTGCACTCTCAGGGTCACTCTGTGATCCTTACTGGGACGATCCACTTGTCAAGGCACCCTCTCAAGAGGCATGCCAACGCAGCCCGAACGTGGCGCTGGAGACTCTCCAGAGTTTCGGGTGAATCATCAACTTTTCAAGGTTACATCGGGCACCGACCCAATCGCCGACATATCTGGGCATGGAGTTTCACACTCTCTCAGCGATAGTGAAGCTTCCGCTGGACAAGCAGCGTTCACTACAGACGGGGGTGCAGTCTCTCCTTCAAGGCCAGTCACACCCCTTAAGACGTCTCATGCAGAGGCAGTCACTTTCGCGCAGTTTCATCTGCGTCCACTTCAATGGGACATGCTTTGCCAATGGGTTGGGGAGTCGACGTCCCTAGACAGGAACGTTTCCCTTCTCAGACGGTCAAGGAGTCCATCCCTTCAGATCAATGTTCTGGAAATCTGGGCAGTGTATCTTGCCCTGCAAGCCTTCCAGCAGCGGCTGGAAGGAAAACAGATCCGAATTCAGTCGGACAATCCCACAGCGGTGGCAGACATCGCCCACCAAGGCGGAACACGCATCGCCAAGCCTACCAGGCAATCCGGCGGATTCTGATGTGGGTGGGGGACAGAGCATCCACCATATCCGCAGTTCACAGTGTTCTACCTCTGGCACTGTTGCCCAGAGTGCTACGCAAGCTTAGCTCCGCTTGCCGCCGCGCCATCCTCGTCGTCCCAGACTGGCCGAGGAGGTCGTGGTTCCCGGATCTGTGGCATCTCACGGACGGCCAACCGTGGGCACCCTCAGACCGGCCAGACTTACTGTCCCAAGGGCCATTTTTTCCACTGAATTCTACGGCCCTGATCCTGACTGTGTGGCCATCGAGTCCGAGATCCTTCAGGATTATCTCAAGTCGTCATTGCCACCATGAGACGGGCTTGGAAGCTGACGTCTGCCAAGATCTACCACAGGACGTGGAAGATATTCTTCTCTTAGCGCTCTGCTCAGGGAGTATCTCCCTGGACATTTGCATTGCCTACTTTACCTTCCTTCCTGCAATCTGGTTTGGGAACAGGTTTGTCGCTCGGCTCCCTTAACGGACGAGTCCCAGCGCTGTCTATATTTTTTCAGAATCGCATAGTACGACTTCCTCAGGTACGCACGTTCCTGCAGGGGGTTGGTCGCATTGTCCCTCCGTACAAGAGGCCGTTAGACCCATGGGATCTGCACAGGGTACTAATTGCTCTCCAGGAGCCGCCCTTGGGGCCTCTGAGGGATGTTTTTTCACTTTCTCGACTGTCACAGAAAGTGGCCTTTTTGGTAACGGTCACGTCTCTTCAGAGAGCGTCCGAGCTAGCAGCGCGGTCATCCAAAGTTCCTTTCCTGGTGTTTCACCAAGACAAGGTAGTGCTGCGCCTGATTCCGGGGTTTCTCCCTAAGGTGGTACCCCCCTTTCATCTCAGTCAGGATATCTCCTTACCTTCCTTTTGTCCTCATCCAGTTCATCGATATGAATTGGACTTGCATTTGTTGAATCTGATGAGAGCGCTCAGAATCTACTTTTCCCGCACGGCGCCCCTGCGCCGCTCGGATGCACTCTTTATACTTGTCGCTGGTCAGCGCAAAGGGTCGCAGGCTTCCAAAGCCACCCTGGCTCGATGGATCAAGGAACCAATTCTTGAAGCCTACCGTTCTGCTGGGCTTCCGGTTCCATCAGGGCTGAAGGCCCATTCTACCAGAGCCGTGGGTGCGTCCTGGGCATTACGACACCAGGCTACGGCTCAACAGGTGTGCCAGGCAGTTACCTGGTCGAGTCTGCACACTTTCACCAAACATTATCAGGTGCATACCTATGCTTCGGCGGACGCCAGCCTAGGTAGAAGAGTCCTGCAGGCGGCAGTTGCCTCCCCGTAGGGGAGGGCTGTTTTTGCAGCTCTAACATGAGGTATTTCTTTACCCACCCAGGGACGGCTTTTGGACGTCCCAATCGTCTGGGTCTCCCAATGGAGCGCCGAAGAAGAAGGGAATTTTGTTACTTACCGTAAATTCCTTTTCTTCTAGCTCCTATTGGGAGACCCAGCACCCGCCCTGTTGTCCTTCGGGATTTTTGGGTTGGTTTTTCGGGTCCACATGTTGTTCATGTTGAATGGTTTTCAGTTCTCCGATGTTACTTCGGTGTGAATTTGTTTAAACCAGTTATTGGCTTTCCTCCTTCTTGCTTTTGCACTAAAACTGGTGAGCCAGTGATCCCACTGGGGGTGTATAGCCAGAAGGGGAGGGGCCTTACACTTTTTAGTGTAATGCTTTGTGTGGCCTCCGGAGGCAGTAGCTATACACCCAATCGTCTGGGTCTCCCAATAGGAGCTAGAAGAAAAGGAATTTACGGTAAGTAACAAAATTCCCTTCTTTTCCATGCCTTTTAGGTTCCACATTGAAGCCTCTAGAAAAAAAAAACACCAAAACCGCACAGTTCAGCGGCGTCTTTAGACGGACACTGGGTGAGGTTTTCATTGAATCACATCCACTTATTCTTGGACGGCTAAACAAAGCAGAATTTTTGTGCAAAAAAACAAGCAGGAAAAAACGCAGCATTTAAGTTACATGTGATCACGGCCTAAATGTCCAAGCAAAGTGGATGTGATTTCATGAATTCCGAGCGCGAATGTTTGTCTAAACCTATACGGGCATGTAGGTCATAGGAAGCTGAATAAAATGATACTGTAATATCTCCGATCTGATGTCTTATTATAACAATAATAATAATTTTTCTTTCTATAGCGCCATCATAGTCCACAGCACTTTACATTTCAATCTTATTCCAGAGAAAGCCACGTTTGCTTAATATGTAAATAAGCTCTTAAGATCTTTGGGTTGGACACAGATCTCCCAAAGAATCTACCTGCAGAGCTTAATTTAAATAAAATGGGGTGTTACTGGTGTGAGACATGTAATGACTGACAGTCTGCTCTCCTAAGATACATGTCTCACACTGGTAGCTCCTCCTTTTATTGAAAATAAGCTCTGGATAGAGATCTGTGTCCAGCCCATAGATATTAACAGCTTATTGACATATTAAGAGAAATGTGGACTTTTCTGGAATAAGACATTGGATCGCAGATATCAAGGTATAATTTTTTTCAGCTTCCTATGATGTACTTGCCCATAGAGATGACTTAGGAGGGTTGATTCAACTGATAATTTCCCTTTAACTCATTGCATCTATTTAGGAGACACACCATATAGATGATATTTTCTGATATTTTAAGTATCTGTGTTTCAAATCACTGTATATATTGTCATATACTTATCAGAATGATAATGTGAAGTGTCTAAATGTCAATTTGTCTGGATTTTTTTTTAAGACACAAATGTAAATGGTGGATACCTAAATGCTTGAGAAGAAGGAGCAAGAGCAACGACAGAAACATGTAAGTATTTTAACCCCTTTTCCCAGAGGATGTGTCCTTATGTCCTAACTGCTTTCTTCCAGATGCAAAATTATGCAATGGTTTTTCCCAGTAGTTACAAGGCCGAAGATCTGTCCTCATGCAGCGAATGTGAAAGTGCTATTTATACAATGAGTTATTACCATAATTTTCATAATATATACTGTATGAGCCCTCACATTGTACTCCTAAATACAGTATGAGCCCCTACATAGCTCATCTATAGAGTATGAGCCCCCACACAGTGTCCTATATACATTGTGAACCCCCACATAACTGCTATATACAGTATGAGCCCCCAAATACCTCTACTAGATAGAGTATGAGCCCCAATATAGCCCCAACATAGCCCTCCTATATACAGTATGAGCACCCACATAGCTCTTCAATCTACAATTACACATGATATATATATATATATATATATATATATATATATAGTATATATAAGGAAAACATATACTCCCCTTGCTCCCGTTTCCCCGCTGCTGCGCTCTGCTTTGGTCTCCGGTGCACTGACTCTCTGCACAGCCGGCACAATGATGTGATGTCATCGCCTCTGCTGTCTCAATTGCACTTGGTGATTGGTGGAAGAAGGAGCCGTTGGCTTTGTCCTCCAATGTGTTCAGCACTATCTGCATCCTGGGGATGAAGAGAGCGGTGACACTGGGACGCCGGCGGTGGAGAGAATGGTGCCGGCCGCACTTTACCCAGGTCTGATCTATATCATGTGGCGATGTATATGAGACACGTCAGACATTCTCCTCATTGTCTGTGTCGCTATAGGACTAGGATTTGTTCCTCATTATTATTTTACTTGCTATTGACTTGTTATATTCTCTTCTATTTCTCCAGCAGCAAAAAGGACAGCAAAGAGACAGAGAGCCGTCCACAAAAGTAAAGAAACGTTTCCCCCATTGTTGTAAATAACATTGTGTTAGACTGAGGCTCATAATATAATTAGATATATTTGTGGCTTCCCATTATTTCTCTATTCTATATTGTATATCTTTAATGGAAGAAACCAATATTTCACTGTCTATCTATTCGCCCCATAGTGAGAGAAAAGCATTTCCCTTTTCAGTTCCCGACTTCTAAACTCACTTTCTCTCCCGTCCTTCCTTTTCCATTTAAACACTTTTTACCAATTGTTTGTCTTCCTTTTAGGCTCTTCAGATTATTTTCATGCTGCATCAGCAAAACAATGACAGAGTGAAAAAAGAAAAAACGTAAGTAGTTTGCAAAATATTTATTGAAAGATTTTAAGATTTACAAGTTGTTTTCAGTATCATCTTATCAATGTGTAGTATAAGCCCCTCCTGTATACAGCATGAGTCCCCACATAGCTCCTATACACAGTATGATCCCTTACATAGCCCCTATATACAATATGAGTCCGCCCATTGCTCCATTACACAGTATGAGCCCTCCCATAGCCCCCTATATATAGCATAAACCCCACATATCCCCCTAAACACAGTATGAGCCCTCACATAGCCCCCTATATACAGCTTGAGTCTCCACATAGCCTCCTATATACAGTGTGAGCCCTCACATAATCCCCTATATATAGCATAAACCCCACATAGTCCCCTATACACAGTATGAGCCCTCACATAGTCCCCTATATATCATAAGCCCTACATAGTCCCCTATACACAGTATCAGCCCTCGCAAAGTCCCCTATATATCATAAGCCCCACATATCTCACTATACACAGTATGAGCCCTCACATATCCCCCTATATACAGCTTGAGTCTCCACATAGCCTCCTATACATAGTGTAAGCCCTCACATAGCTCATACATAGGTCCCTATATACAGTATAAGCCCCTGCTTAGCTCCCTATATACAAGCACACATCCCATACACAAACTAATAAAAACAGAAAACACTACACCTAATCACCTCGCTCTGCTCTGCTCCCCGCGGCTCCTCTTCTGCTTGTGGCTGGTGCAGACATGTTTGTACTGATGCGATGATGTCACAGAAAAGGAGATGGGCTCCCCCGAAACTGCGCTGCCATTCTGTATTGGTGCCAGCAGAACCCCAGGAGAACTCCGCATCTGGAAATGTGCAGCACCCAAAGGCAGCAGAGAAAGCATTGTAATGAAGGTGTTCTGTGGACATGGGCTCCCCACAGAAGCCAGATTGCCCTCATTAAAATCTGCCCATGTGTGTGTGTGTGTGTGTATGTGTGTATTTTATATATATATATACACACACACACAATAGGAAGAAAAAGTACCGGCTCACCCACCTGGAGAACTACCAAAAGGAACGGTGCAGGGATCAGGAAACAGCCAGACCGGGCTGCAGACAATCACTGAACTTGAAGAAGAAAAAAAAAAGCATCCAAGTTCCAATTGAATTAAAAAGTTTTTCTTTATTCAACAAAGATAAAAAAAGGTTTTTCCATAATAATAATAAAATCCAATTTACATGGCAGGGTAGAAAAACTGGAACACGTTTCGGAGTGACAACTCCTTACTCTGGTCTTTGGTTCAGAGTAAGGAGTTGTCACTCCGAAACGTGTTCCAGTTTTTCTACCCTGCCATGTAAATTGGATTTTATTATTATGGAAGAACCTTTTTTTATCTTTGTTGAATAAAGAAAAACGTTTTAATTCAATTGGAACTTGGATGCTGGATCCTTTTTTTTTTTCTTCAAGTATATATATACACAGTATATACACACACACACACACACACACACACACACACACACACACACACACACACACACACACACACACACACACACACACACATACTGTTTACGGGTCTTTAAGTATTACTCCCTGGTATTTCCATCTTACTCTATGTCCAGTGTCTTGACTATACAGACTCAGCTCTTTTGATTTGCCCTTTCAACATTTTTCAGGTGATATTATTTGTGTGCACTTTTTAGAGTTCCCTTATAGATTGGACCCCTGTGCAGTATTTTATGAATTGTGTGTGTAACTTTTATGATCTACTACATTTATTTTTTTTTACATTTTGCACTTTGCCTTTTTGTGCGTTTTGTAGTTATTTTTTTCACTGAGCCATTATTATCTCTCGGGCTTAGGATTACTGACACAATCGATTACAAACACTACTGTAATACATATCTTTTATTTTTTGTATTGTTTAATGAGTCATTATTATATTCACTATGACTATTAATTGGTTTTGATGTGTGTTCTTCGCAGATCTTTCAGCTGTAGTTATCATGGAGTCTAACTACAATAAGTATACCAGAGGATTAATACTTGTCTAACGATAAAAGGAAGACAATGGTTCAGTTGGGAAAGCCGGGATAACTGTATAACATTGAAAGGAACCCCAATAAGATAATTGATCCCCTAGACAATTGGGAATATCTTTAGAGGCTATATTCCTTTGTGGATTTTGGGAAGTGCATAGAAGGATGGTAATATAGGAGTGTTGGGTACAAAAAAATTAAATTCTTCTTTTGAGAAGAGGTGACTATCTATAGCATCGATGAGCAGCGATGTCTATGAGTCACAGTAGGCACGGGTGCGGTCATCATTACACAAAATCTCGTATGTTTCCCCATCTCTCAGGATTTAGTAACACATAGATGTGGAAGTTTCACGATCCAGTACTACTATATTACTATCCTTATCAGAGGGTTTAATGATAATCTCCTGGTTATTCTCAACATCCTCCAAAATACAGACCTCTTCCCTGGGGAGGTTACACAGTGAAGCATCTCCATTTTTGTTAATCTATTTGTTTTTACCCTCTTTGACTTTGAGAACGATATCCACAGAGTTTAAATCCCCATGTGGTGGCATTTTAGTACACTTGGCCTTGAGATTAGTGAATGGTCAAGGCCTCTTGTCATTTCACCCTCAGTAATTAGGTTGGCGAGGGTATGGATATTTTCAATGTCCTTCAAGGAGACATCCAATTACTGATACTGATCTCTATCATGGCTCTTATAAAATTCGTGCCATTTTATTTTCCTGCAGAGGAGGTTGAGATCCTGTAACATGGCCCAAGGTGATAGTCATGGGAGAAGGCTTCATTCTCCATGCCTGGGCGCGCCACAGAAAATTGAATGTTTGGGTTGTGAATGTGTTGCGGTGCCTCGGGATCAGAGCCAGTCCAGTGTGTTGCACTTAGAACAGTAACGTCCCGTTTCTGCCATTCAATGAGGAAGTCAGTGAGTCTTGCAGGGCAGGGGCCATAGTGTTCCAGCATCACATCTGGTGATGACGTGATGATGTGGATGTGAGGTATTTGGATGGCAGTGGATGGCAAATGGAAGAGTGCATGGTAGCACAAGACCCACTCCCACTTAGATGATTAAATCCCCGAATAAATACACTGGACACATTAAATTTGGAAGAAATAGGCCGTGATGTTTAATAAGGGATTACCAAAAATTTCCAATAAATATAAATATAATAATTAATTAATTCCATAAAAATACATTGACCATAAAAACCATAAATAACGACCAAATCCACCCAGCAACTAGCTGGGCGATTATCCCACAAGCCATGACACGCAGAGTCATGGCCCCCCCCAAAAACACCACAGCCATTTATCAATAATTGATTCAATTCCTACGTTAAAAATGTCCAACCCAATCTCCGATAGGTGGACTAAATCACCCCTGTATAAGCCAGGTACAAAACCCTCCAGGTCAGTGTGCCTGAACGAAAAACCTCCCACTTTAACATATATTTAGACATTACCCTATTTATTCTCTTTCTTACCCTTTCCAAAAATAGAAAATCTCTGCTGGCCCAAACTAAACGAGGGACTATTTCAGAGAATATAAAAACAGTCCCTGGGAACCAGCATTTGAATAAGAAAAAATCAGAACGCATCTCCGCTAAAAGAGCAAGCGTCCCGATTTTTCCTACATCGTTACCCCCCGCGTGTATAACAATTGCATTAGGGCTAGGTCTTTTACATATCAAACTTTTCAAAACATTTTTTAACTCCTTCCAGACTTAACCCCTATAACCAAACCATTTAACATTTAACCGGTGAGAATCAAATGATATTCTTAGAATAGATTCTCTGAGATGCCCTCTTCTCAGCCCAGAAGACAAACGAATGTCCTATAATCCAAATCACTAAAGGCCCTAAAGAACAAAATAAAATTAATTTAAAAACATATTTGGTCTAACATACAATTTATACCTGTTAGACTCCCACCTTCCTAATTTCAGAATTTCCTTAGGTTCCATACCCATTCTGGCAGCTTCAGAAGCTGCCCCAATCCTGAAAGAGAGTGATGAAATCTTCTTCTCGCCAAGGCCCAGAACCACTAAACACTTTTTTAGTATAAAATTAAATTGATAAATTGTTGTTGGAGAGAAGTCTTTGTGTAACAACAACACTCCACTTTGTGAAGACCTTACTCCAAGCCAATTCCTGACAGACTGCCCAGACCCACCACCAAACCGTCCCCTTCAAAAAGGAAACACCACAACAAGTCTTTTTTCTTTTAGAATCCAATTTTTTTTATTAAATATCATTTTATTATATAAAGGAGAGACTGATAATTAGAAGCTCTCATCTTTTTTTCCAGTGGCAAAATTTAAAGGTCACAGCTTATAAACTCAACAGGAGGCCTTAACAAGGCCAACACACAAAAAACGGGTTTTTTGGGATATTTACCGCCTAAACCGGCCGTCCGGTGCGGGTGTCTCCAGCCACCTCTAACAACCCCTTCCGCTGCTGCGACTTGTCAAAGAAAAACAACCGAACAAAATAAAACATTTTTATAACCAGGGAGGGAGGGCGGGAGACAGGTCCAGGTCCTTCAGAGAGAGGCCGCCCCCGGGACGTGCTGAGGTATATATACTTCAGGGGGCGGGGCCAGTGACATCATCTGCGCATCACTGCATAACTAGTGAGATGTCTCCTTCTTAAAGGGGACATCACTTTATTAACCATATTAGGACGGCAGTCAGGGGGCAGCATCACAAACTTGGCTGCGATGCCCCTCAGACTGCCCAGACCCACCACCAAACCGTCCCCTTCAAAAAGGAAACACCACAACAAGTCTTTTTTCTTTTAGAATCCAATTTTTTTTATTAAATATCATTTTATTATATAAAGGAGAGACTGATAATTAGAAGCTCTCATCTTTTCCTCCAGTGGCAAAATTTAAAGGTCACAGCTTATAAACTCAACAGGAGGCCTTAACAAGGCCAACACACAAAAAACGGGGTTTTTGGGATATTTACCGCCTAAACCGGCCGTCCGGTGCGGGTGTCTACAGCCACCTCTAACAACCCCTTCCGCCAAGAAACAGCAAAATCCTGATGAGCTGTGACCCCCCCCAAGCCCATAAGAGCCTGGGCAATACCTTCACGAATCCCTTCCAGAAAAATATCCAAACCAGAATCATTTAAATGAACTCCATCTGGACGCAAGAAAAAAGAGTTGTCTCCTTCCAGGCGATGGTGGCGAACCACTACACAGTTCTTGAAATGGACAAACCTCGAAATTCGCTGATTAAGCGTGCGACTGGTTCTCTCCATGGCGCTACGCTCTCTAGCCCCGTGCCACGTAAGCCTGGGGATCACCTCAGACCAGACTAGCTTGAAAACCGGGAAGAAACATGGAAACTTATCCATGTCTGACCTCATTAACGTTAAAAGTTCTGCAAGGGAAAAGAGGCTAAGTCATTTCCCCCTGCATGAATGACCAAGACAACTGGCGCTGCCACACTATTTGCAATCTTCACGACTTCCGGTAGGACCTGTGACCATGACAGGCCCCTATAACCCCTCCAATTGATGTCCTCTTCCAAGAATCCTAGACTTCGACCACCGGGACAGGAATCGGCTCTCCTTGCGGCCCAATATACAAACGAATGTCCCAAAATCCAAACGCTAGGCTGGTTTTCACCTGTAATAAAAACTGTGTTAATTCCAGAAATACAACCCTACCACCGAATGTCATATCTGTCCGACAATCCCCCTTTTTTTTTTTTTTTTTTTTATATATCCGTATATACATCGTTTTCCGGGGAACTAAACAATGTTTGTAGAAAAAACTGGACTTAGAATCAAATCAGGTCTTATATATCTCATGAAACATTTCGATTGCCACCTTCCTTTCCTCTGGATTTCCCGTTCTTGCATGCCAGCCCGCGATGCCTCCGTAGCCGCCCCAATCCTAAAGGAATGGGTGCCGAATTCCGACGTGGGTAAACCCAATGAGCTTAAAATTTTTCGCATTACCGCCAAAAATTGTCCCGACAAAAGAGGTGAACCATCCTCATGAATGAAAAATTGTTCGCCATTGCTCCTAACCCCTAAGAAGGCCGTAACCCATGCCTTCGGGCATACCGGGCCGTCCATAGAAAACAATGGGAACCATGTGCCTCTACCTGTCTGATCTGTTTTTGACTTACGCAACCTGATACGTAACCCATTTCCACATATCAGCACGTCATCTTGGCGCAAGCCCCCATCTGACCCCAGTGTCTTTGGAATAAGCTCCGAAATTCGCAACGCACCAAAAAACGCAATCGCAAAAACAGCCGAAAACAAAATGGACTCATATTGTGAGTAACAAACCGTTCCCGCGCCCTTTATTAACTCTGCCAGCAAAAGAAATGAAATGGGCCTTCTAGGATCCTTTCGCTTGGCACTCTTCAACCAGCCCTTTAATACCTGGGTCACTAAAAAAGCCTTTGTCACATCCGGCCAGTTCCGCAATTTAAAATGAAAAGCCAGACCCGATAAGCGGTTACGAGCGACAGTCCCAGATGTGTTCCGGTTTTTCAAATATGTTAAATAATGCAATGTTTGCTGTAATAAAACATCACTTGAGGGCTCGCCCCCAACCACACCTCCCGAGTCACACCACTCACTCCATGCTTTACCATAAGCACGCCAGGTTGATGGGGCCACCGATCCTTGAACCATGGATGTTAGTGCAGGGGGACATCCCACAACCATGCCGAGCATACTAGGCCTTCCTCCTGTGCCGAAGGGTGGAGCTCTCGAAATCTCTGGAAATTGAAACGTGAGAGCGCATCAGCCATCTTATTATTATAACCAGGTACAAATTTTGCTCTAAACCATGCATTTAAATTTAAGCATTTTAAAACCATGAACCTAATTAACTTGATGACCGGAGGAGAGGAAGCGGACAAATGATTAATATCGTGTACGACGCTGGCGTTATCGCATCAAAAAGTTATACGCCTGTTTTTCAAGGCCTCACCCCACAATTCCGTAGCGACCACTATAGGGAACAGCTCAAGCAAAGTCAGGTTCTTAGTCCATGCCCGCTCTTCCCAATCTTGAGGCCATTTCTCTGAACACCATTGGTTACCAAAAATTACTCCAAATCCAGCTGACCCGGCCGCATCGGAATACAATTCCACCTCGTCATTTGATTGCATGTTTTCCTGGAAACATGTGCGGCCATTATAATTTTCCAAGAAGAACCGCCATACCAATAAATCCTCCTTCAAAGGAACAGTTAACCTGATTTTATGGTGAGAAAATCTTACCCCGCGGGTGACCAAAGAAAGGCGCCTTGAAAATATTCTACCCATAGGCATAGCTTTGCACGCAAAATTCAAGGATCCCAATAACGACTGCATTTGAACTAACGTAACCTTGTTAACGGACAAAAAACCCAGAATAAGGTGCAGTAAACCAGACATTTTGTCCTGTGGGAGCCCGAATTCCATTGCCTTGGAGTCGATCACTATCCCTAAAAATGCCAATTCTGTCACTGGGCCTATGGTCTTTTCTTGTGACAGTGGAACCCCAAAATCTTTCATGAGCTGTTTAAATTGAACCAAAATATTTGCGCATATAGACGAATTCCCAGGGTCAACAAATAAAAAATCATCTAAATAATGGGTTATTGAAGAAAATCCCGTTTCCTTCCGCACTACCCATTCCAGGAATGTGCTAAAAGTTTCAAAATACTGACAAGAAATGGAGCAACCCATCGGAAGGCAGGTGTCGAAATAATATGCACCTTCTAGCATAGCACCCAAAAGGTGATAACAATCAGGATGTACTGGTAGCAACCGAAAAGCGGATTCAATATCAGATTTTGCTAAAAGGGCACCTGGACCTGCCTCCCTAACTAATTCCACTGCCTTATCGAAAGACATGTATTTCACCGCAGATTCCTCTTCCAGAATACCATCGTTCACCGAAGTGCCCCTTGGATAAGACAGATGATGGATTAAACGAAATTGGCCTTGGTCTTTTTTGGGCACAACCCCCAATGGGGATACCCTTAAATTGCGAAAAGGCCGTACTCTAAAAGGGCCTTTAAAATGACCAAGTGCAACTTCCTTATCCAGTTTTTTCCGAATAACCTCCGAATGTTCCTCCGCAGATTTCAAATTTGGGGAAGAAGATGGAGACCTAGAGTAAACAAACGGGATGAAAAAAACAAAAGAAAAACCAAACCTAAGCTGTGCAGCTGCCGGTTTATTGGGGTACCTGTCTAGCTACGGCCCCATCCTGATTGCATTCACCGGGGTCGCGGTGTTCACTATGCATATTTGGCTTTGGTCCTGGAACTTTGTGTCCCAGTTTGGGGCACTTTGAAACCGGGTGGAGGGCTCCCTCATTAAAAGCCCAACATGTTCCGGGACGGCGAACGGCCACTGGACCTGTGTGTTCCCGTGTCCAGCGGCTGAACCTGGAAAGGGCTGCGAGGTTTTTTGCGCCATCATCAGCCTCAGCCATGAATCCGTGGCTTTTACACCCCAACCTAAGTGCGGCTGAATATCCAAGCGCCGGCGGAAATCCTCATCGTATTTCCACCAGACTGAACCACCATGTGACTTATATGAATTGTAGATAACATCCATATAAATAAAGAGTTCTGAACACCTTTCCGGATGCCGTTGACCCATAACACAACCCATTACTGCGAAAGCCTGTAACCAATTGTTTATAGTCTTAGCGACCTTAGGTTTACGATCGTAAGACTTCTCCCCGAAACGCCGTTCTCTATCTACCGCATGCTGTTCGGTAGATATAAAAGACCAAATGTCCACATATTTATTAGCCCATATAGCTTCTTTCACTTGTTCGTCCAAATGGGCTCCCAATGGAGGGACTCCACAAAATAAGCCCTCTTTATATAAATCCGGGCGTAAAGGGGTGGGTGCAACCACCTCAGTATGAAGCAATTTAGGATTTATAAAAACTTTATGACCTGAAGGCTCTAGACTCCCCATCCCCTGTGACGAACCAACTTTCCATTCACCCACATAAGGGTACTCACCATGTGGCGATGTCATTGAAACCAGCTCTTGCAAAGGTTCGCTCTGTTTTGTCGGTTGGGCGACCATCCTAACCGATTGCTCCCTTGTTGATCTTCTGCTGATCCTTGAATCAGCTAGTGAATCCTCCGAAGAAGAGGGAGATCTTGATCGTCTACTACGCCGTCTGGATCTCGACCTCCTATTACGTCTACTATGCCGACGATGCCCGTACTGCCCTGAGTGACGATGCCCGTACCGTTCACTTGATGATGAGGATGACGAGAAGTCATGGCGGCTGCCTGCACGGTGTGACATAGCACCGGCCAGGGTTCCTGCGCATGACCGCTGCGACTGCCGTTCTGTAATATGAACCGCCCCTGCTGCGACCTGCTGTACCCCGCTCTGTACCATTAAAGATGGGTTAGATATTTCCCCTAATGCTTGAGGAGCCGGTTGAGGAAGTACCTGGGCATGGGTATTATTGCCCTGAGGCACCGTAGAAGACCCTACAGGGGCGGGAAGCATTGGCAGAGTGGCCTGAGATGTAGGGGGAGTTACAATTCCAGGAACCCACTCTGTTTGCTGGCTTGCTGCATATTGTAATATGGTAGGGGTCCTCCCACCCCCTCTCCCTACCTCCCTCTGAGACTCTGTCATAGTGCCTCGGCTATCTCTCCTGGGCGCAGGGTCACTGGTGGATTCTGAGGAACCCTGACTCACACTCTGGTTATTTCCCATTATGGGTCTCCCCAGGTCAGTGTATGTGGGAACAATAACTAAATTACCCTGCTGGGCGTTTATACCCTCCCTTAACTTGCAGCCACCAGCGATGGGAGCCAAAAATTCCAAACCCGGCTGCACTTGAATAGCCCCTTCTGAGGTGAAACAGCGCCCGGACTCAATAAAACCCCTATCCCCCTGAATGGCTGGCATGTGTTGATAAACTCCCACTGGGATTCCCACAGCCGCAGTGGTAACCTCAGAGACGCGAGTGGGCATGGCTTCCTGCACAGAGCCTGAGGTAAATTTCCTCCCGCTCTTTTTTGACTGTAAATGTGGGCTCAAACGCACCGGAGGGCAGGCAATCCTTTTAGATCTCCGCCCCCCGGTCTTTGTTGTTTGAACCTCAGCAGGAACGGAGTCACCCGCGGCTAAAAGCGCCGTGAGCCAGTTGCTCCCTTCCCTGCCGATACGCTCTCTTACCGCTTCCTGAAGCGGGTCCATCGTTCCGGCTGACCAGACAGGTCCGGGTCCTTCAGAGAGAGGCCGCCCCCGGGACGTGCTGAGGTATATATACTACAGGGGGCGGGGCCAGTGACATCATCTGCGCATCACTGCATAACTAGTGAGATGTCTCCTTCTTAAAGGGGACATCACTTTATTAACCATATTAGGGCCGGCAGTCAGGGGGCAGCATCACAAACTTGGCTGCGATGCCCCACATTTTGTACTGGGCAAATAACATTACCAGGTACCTCATTCAATTTAATGAAACACCCCTTACCTGACTGGTCTGTCTTCGATCTTCGGATACAAATCAACAAAGACGAATTTAAAATTCTTATGTCCTCTAATAACAAGCCCGACTGGCCTGATTTGCTCCGCGATACCATTTCCCCAATACGGAATGCACCAAAAAATGCCAGGACAAAAGCAGTCCTAAATAGGCACGTTTCGTAAGCATCCCTACAGACAGAACTAAGGACTGACCAAAGCTTCCTCAGCAGGGTAAAGGAAATTGGAAGTCTTTTATCCGGCTGACCCATTTCCCTCTTATATCCTTTTAGAAATTGCTTTACCGGAAAATAACTCACCAATGTGGATTTCCCAGCCAGCTTTAAGAAAAAAGACACTCCAGCCAAAAATTTTGCAATCGAGGAAAATGACCATTTCCTCATACCCAAACTATTAATCAATAACATAACCGATCGCAGGTTATTATCATAATAATTAAAACCCATCGCATCACAAAACCCTGTCCAGACTCTCCATGCAGCTGAATAGTCAGCCCATGTTCTTGAAGCCACAGACTTCTTTATAAAAATTGGGATTAATTCCAAATTAGCTCCCACAGGTGCGGAGGACAAGGAATGCCATCTACTTCCGCGTCCGGAACTAGCGAGCGAAACACATCCAGCTGGTGACAAGAAAGAACTTTAGCTGCTTCGCTGCTAACCTTACTAACCAAGCGAACTTTCAACCATATGTTCATTTTTAAACAAAATAAGACTAAGTGCCTCAATAACCTAGCCGCCCACACACACTTAGAAGACAAAGTATTAATAGCAAAAACCACTCCTTGGCTCTCTGACAACAGCAAAATCCTTCTGTCCCTTAAATAAGGTCCCCAAACCACCCTAGCAACAACAATAGGAAATAACTCTAACACAACCCGATTATTTACAACCCCTCTGACAACCCATGTACTATCCCAAACCCCAACCAACCAAAAACCTTCAAAGCAACAACCGTAACCAACACTCACAGACACACCTGTGAATAACCGCAGCTCATCTGAAGACACAAATGAAAATTGTAAGTAGCTACGCCCATTAAAAACCTCTAAAAACTCACACCAAATAGACAAATCTTCTCTCAACTTCTTCGTCACCCGAATATGAGCTCTAGGAGAGTGCACACCTTTCGTCGCTTCATACAAACCCCTAGAGAAAACTCTCCCCATTGGGATCACACGTAAAGCAAAATTCAAAAGTCCTAATACTGACTGAAACTCCTTTAAAGTCGCCTTATGTTTTGTCTTCAACACCTGTAAAGCAGACCTCAACTTCACCACCTTCTCCTCTGGTAGTCTACACTCCATATTTTCTGAATCCAAAGTGATACCAAGAAATTCCAAACAGCAGCAAGGACCCACCGTCTTTTCTTCGGCCAATGGGATACCGAAATTATGACACAATTCCTGAAATCTATGCAACAACTCTAAACAAACACTATCTGACGACCCACCCACAAACAAAAAATCATCTAAATAATGCAAAATCCCTCCCTTAACGTAACCAAAACTAACACACCAATGAATAAACGTCGAAAAAGCTTCAAAATAAAAACACGACAATGAAAAGCCCATAGGCAGGCACATATCAAAATAAAACCCGTCCTCAAATTGAAATCCCAAGGAATTAAAGCCTTCGGGACTAACCGGCAAAAGCCTAAAAGCAGACTTGATATCCGCTTTTGCTAACAAAGCGTTAACCCCTTGACTCCTGACTAAATCCACCGCTTGGTCAAAAGAAGCATAATTAACTGATGATTTCGACTTATCGATTTCATCATTCAAAGAAGCCCCTCTTGGAAAGGAAAGATGAAGTATCAACCTGAAACTACCTACTTCTTTTTTAGGAACAATACCCAGAGGTGACAAACGAAAATTGACAAATGGCGGGCACGTAAAAGGGCCCGCAACTCTACCTTCTTTAATTTCCTTAGAAATTTTTTCTTTCACCACCTCTCGATATTTTTCCACCGAAGATAAATTTTCAACCCACACACACCCTTCACCCAAAAATTCAGGGACAGGGAAACCTTTATCAAAACCCTGCAAAATTAATTTAGCTCTCTCCCGATCTGGGAACCGCTCGAGCCACGGTTGCATGTTTTCCAGAATCACTGGAGTCCATGCTCTTAACAAGCATCTCCTTTGTGCCATTTTGCTGTTGAGACTGTGCAATCCGCTTGTAGCACTTTGACATGGGATGACTGCCCCCACAGAAGGAGCACTCATGCCGAAACCTGCAATTACTAAGCCATTTGCACTGTCCCTCATTGAAAGCAAAACAGACACCTTTTTTGCTATTACCCTGCTGTGCTGAGTAAGGCTGCCTAGACCCCTGATTCCTCAAAGGGAGCATTAAATTAATCCACAAACCAACATCTTTAACCCCCCATTTCATAGAAGGGTGTACCGCCAGTTTCTGCCTAAAGGACTCATCATAGTTGAGCCAAGCCATACCGCCAAAATTGCGATATGCCTCAAAAATACTATCTAGATGTTGGAAAAGGCCACTACAGTAGCCTGGAAACCTTTCACCCAGCACAGCAGAATAAATACAAAATGCTTGTAACCAATTATAAAAAGATTTAGGCATAGCGCGCCTTTTATCCTCCCCTTCACTTTTATCATCTCTTTTCTCACCCCTACCCAGCTCCTTGCTGGATGGAAGCAATGAAAAGAGATCTACAAATTCCTTATTCCAAATGCGCTCCTTCATGGACGCATTTAGAAAACCTAGGGGGGACATTTCACATATTAGGGCTTCCTTTAAACATGATTCAGCTACGCCCCCAGACCTGTTTAACACAGGAGGCTCGCCAACCATGTTCACCGGAAGCACATCCCTAACCTGACCTTCAATAACCTCTCTAACAATTTCTCTAACAACATTTCTAAAGTCAGGTAACATATTAACATTATAAGAAACAGCAGAATTTGTATTCTCACCACAAGTGGAAGCAGGAGGAAAAGATGAAGGGTATTGGAAATTTTAGAGAAAATACAAGAAAGTATCACTATGTACTGCACGTAGATAAAGGGAGAAGAAAACATGAATCAAAAGAAGACTAGAATAAAAAAAAAAATAAAAAAATCAAGAAAAAATCAAGAAAATATAAAAACAAAACAAAAATACAATGTAAATAAAAAAGAAGAAAAATAAAATAAAAAAGAAATAAAATTAAGAAAAATAAAGATTAAAAAATAAAGTAAAAACAAGAAGAAAAAAAGAAAAGAAAAAGAAAAATACAATATAGACAAAAATAACAGGAGAAAAAGGAAGGAAAAAAAATTGTCTTCTACCAATACTTGATTGACGTGATCCCACAGCCTATGACAGGTTACGTGCAGTACTAAAAATAAGAGAGAAAATTATAAGTAAAGTAAAAATAAACCAGATAAAGAACATGGAACTAAATATTAAGTATAACTAGTAATGTCAAAATCTCTGTTTTAGCCTTTAGGTTCCAAAGTTTGTAGGGTGAAGATCCAAAAATGATTCCCTTTTTTGAGAAGGGTAACCCTGTTACCACCCCGTCTGTGCTGGGATATCTGTTCTAGCACTTGGAATTTAAGCTGTGAAAGTCTGTGTCCCATCTGATGGAAGTGGAATGATAGTGGGAGAGACATTTTCTCACAATGAATAGTGGACTTGTGCTGTGAGATCCTGTCCCTTACTTGTTGCGTGGTCTCGCCTATATACAACAATCTGCAGGGGCATTTGATTACATACACTACAAAAGAGGAGTCACAAGTAAAGAACCCATTCATGGGATAACTCTGCCCTGTTTGGGGATGGTAAACCTTGTTTCCTTTAAGGACATTGTTGCACTGAAGGCAATTGAGGCAGGGGAATGTCCCTCTTTTAGGGGTCAATAAAAGTGATTGGGTCAATCTTGGAGCCAAGGGACCCTTAGGGTACACTAGGGAAAAAATATCCCCCCTACCCTTTTTTTCTATCAGCCCCATACATTTGTTTGCGCTTTAGGTTAATGCCCACTACGACCCACTAGATAATTTATATATATTGGGACATCACTTTTTGTTGATTTTAATTATAACTGATAAAGAAAATCTTTAATTGGGGGTTCCTTTTAATGTTATACAGTTATCATGGACTATAAAGCTAGAATTTGATCTTGGCTTTCCCAACTGAACCAGGAAAAAGATACCTCTTAATTCAGAAGACTCATTCAGTGGTGCCTTACCCTCATCGTTTCCAACCCTATGAAAAATAATAGCGTCTGGATCAGGAAAGAGACTACATATTTCAAGAATGGAGTCAAGAGCACTCTATCACCAAAGTCTTCTAAAGCTCTTCCAGTAGACGCGTAAAGTATCCAGAGACCAGGAAAAGTTATCACCATACAATCTTTTGTAGGCTCGGTTCAGTGCCCAGTGCACAAATGAATGGCCAAAAATCCATAAAGTGATGCCTGAAAAAAAAATAAGAAAAGGAAATAATTGACCAATCTACCATTCTGCCCTTACAAGATAAGAAATCCAACCATCCCCAACGACGACTGTTGCAGCTTCAACGAGGAAAGAATGTAAAGAAAATCTCTCACCAATCAACCCGAGACTCTTTAAGTGTTGTGAAAGAACCATTATGTATTGACAGATTATCAAGGGGCATAATTCACTATAAATCAATAAGTGATACCAACCCGGCAGCCCGGTACCCAGGAAACTAGAAAGCAACTTACCAAAGATGCGTTACTGTCAACCACCCGTCTACATGGTCCTACCGTCTTGATCGCACATCATGAACATCCTTCACTGAATAGAAGAATTCACTCAGTGGCAAAAGCTCACCAATTAACTTAACAAAAATGCAACAACCAAAAAGTCAAGATCGGACTTCTACCACTAAGAAAACTATTTCCTTTTCTCTGAACAGGAAAATGTACTCCAAGGCAAAAGATCACCAATTATCTTTGACGCTCCAGAAACGCCTCGGTGATTTACAATATAAGCCTGTTGTTGAAAATATCAAAATATTTATTCTGTATCAATAAATGAAGTTATTTTTATGACTGTGCATCTGGATCTTTTCCTGTTATCTCCCATTTATTGGCGTCTTTGGCAGAGATGCGTTCTGTGCTCCAGACCCAATCAAGGTAACATGTGGTGAACTGGACTTATCTCTTTCCTTTCACCAATTATGTTGATACAAACTTAACAACTAATAAGGCAAGATTGGACCTCTCCTGCCGGGAAAATGATTCCCTTTCTTATAGCATTTTATTATTAGTTTAATGACAATAAAAATTTAAAATTAAATACCTGCCTAAAATTGCATTACAGAATAATATGCCAGATGCTCTTTAAGCCCTTCACCCCGGGGCGATTTTCCATTTTGTTTTTTTTTTTGCTCCCCTTCATCCGAGAGCCATAACGTTTTTATTTTTCAGTTAATTTTGCCGCATAAGGGCTTATTTTTTGCAGGACGAGTTGTACTTTTAAATGAAACCATGATTTTTACCATATAGTGTACTGGAAAAAAGCAAAAAAATTCTAAGTGAGGAAAAATTGCAATACAAAGTGTGAACGCACATCTGTTTTTGTGATATTTTATTCACCGTGTTCACTATATGGTAAAACTGATGTGTCGGTGTGATGCCTCAGGTTGGTTCGAGTTTGAAGACACCAAACATGTATAGGTTTACTTTTATCTAAGGGGTTAAAAAAAATCACAAGTTTCTCCAAAAAAAAGTGGCGAAACCTTTTGCGCCATTTTCCGAAACCCATATAGAGTCCTCATTTTTTTGCTTGTCGAGCTGACATTTTTAATGGTACCATTTTTGCGTAGATGCTACGTTTTGATCACCTGTTATTGCATTTTGCACAAAATTAGCAGTGAGAAAAAATGTAATTTTAGCGTTTGGAATTTTTTGCCGCTACGCCGTTCACCGATTAGATAAATTGATTTTTTACCTTGATAGATCGGGCATTTCTGAAGGCGGCAATGTTAAATATATCTATATTTTTTATTTTTTTTAACCCTTTAATTTTGAATGGGGCAAATGGGGAGGTGATTTAAACTTTTAGTTTTTTTTATTTTAATTTTTTAAAACTTTTTTGAACTTTTTTTTCATTTTACTAGTCCCCCCAGCTTCTTCACTTCTGTAGATCACTGCTGCACAGCTGAGGTCTTCTGAAATGCAGCTCTCTTCTCACACACGGCGCACTGCCGGGTGTAAGAGGAAGTGACTCATGAGAGCTACAAGAGTCATCACATGATCCATTACATGGCAACCATTGGCTTCACGTGACCTCGTCACGTGACGTCCGATGGTAAACAACCATGTTTACCGTGTCCGGCAATTACACTGCACTGTGACATTTTCACAGCGCAATCTAAGGGGTTAACAGAAGCGGGTGGATCATGAATCCACTCGTGCCTGGTAGGCACACATGTCAGCTATTCAAATCAGCTGAGATAGAGTATGTAGGGATCGTTGCCGGCTGCCCATGGCTTGGATTACACTGACACGATCCATGACGTACTCCATATGTCATGTGACATGAAAAGGTTAAACAGCTGTAAGCAAAAAGGCAGAGCATAGTGTTCTGTTCTACAAAAAAGGTGATCAGCCCTTATTTATCATAAAAAGGCACCACTTTCTCCATGCTGCAACATATCCTGACCAGGTGAACGGTACAACAGATCTTTGTAAATAGACCATGTCTAAGATTAGTTCATGCCTCAGAGCTGCCCTCGGCTCACCTTCTCTTACCTGTTGTCCTCTGGCACAAGCTCCTGAAATCTCTGGAACTGAAAACAGGAAAGAGAATAAGCAATGGATTTAGAGCATTGAGGTATCTGCTTCGCCTCTAACCAAATATTCAACTTTAAACACAATAGCAGCAGATGCCATAGCAAATTCTACAACCAAATCTGACTTGGAGGATGGACAACAAAAATCAATGCACAGTGCATGTCAGCTTTCACCATCAGTGCACCCACTGCTTCCTCTTGCACTTTGCCCTGTTGCTGAAGTTTTCAGGCCGGTCACAGGAAGTGATGCTAAGTTCCACCATCCAAGAACCGGAAGTGACTCCGCTCTGTACATCCCATCTACTAGAAGAGCGCCTGCACACAGCAGAACTGGAGTAGCAGGTAACACATTTCTTAGTCACATGTGAAAACTATCTTGATGGTGGGCTTTGACTGACAGATGGTTCCTCAATCGCGATGCTTTGCCCTGTAGGGAAGTCCAGAGCACCGATGACTGCACCGCTGACTGCACCACTGACTGCACCGCTAACTGCACCGCTGACTGCACCGCTGACTGCACCACTGACTGCACCGCTAACTGCACCGCTGACTGCACCGCTGACTGCACCACTGACTGCACCGCTAACTGCACCGCTGACTGCACCGCTAACTGCACCGCTGACTGCACCGCTGACTGCACCACTGACTGCACCGCTAACTGCACCGCTGACTGCACCGCTGACTGCACCACTGACTGCACCACTGACTGCACCGCTGACTGCACCACTGACTGCACCGCTGACTGCACCACTGACTGCACCGCTGACTGCACCGCTGACTGCACCGCTGATCTGGATTTTTTTTATCATCTGAGTCAGAAAAATTAAATTATACATTTAACCAGGGGCAAATTAACTGTAGCCAGGACGCTGGGCAGTTTTTGAAGGCGTGGGCCCCCCCAGCACCCGATGTATCACATATCACATAATTCCCTTCATAGATCATGTGATTACCACACAGGTGATCTGGTGCACATCTGCAGATGCAAATTGGTAGTGAAAGAATACACTGTGTGCAGAATTATTAGGCAAGTTGTATTTTAGAGGATTTTTTTTTATTATTGATCAACAATTATGTTCTCAATCAACCCAAAAGACTCAAATATCAAAGCTTAATATTTTTGGAAGTTGGAGTGGGATTTTTTTGGATTTGGCTATCTTAGGAGAATATCTGTTTTGCAGGTAAGTATTACTGTGCAGAATTATTAGGCAACTTAATAAAAACCAAATATATTCCCACCTCACTTGTTTATTTTCACAAGGTAAGCCAATATACCGTATTTTTCGAACTATAAGATGCACCGGACTATAAGATGCACTGGACCATAAGACGCACCCTGGTTTTAGAGGAGGAAAATAGGAAGATAAAATTTTCAGCAAAAAATGTGGTCATGACACACTTGGGGCGAGGATCTGCTGCTGACACTGTTATGGGGGTAATCTCCCCAAATTCTCTAACTCAGGTACCCCATCCTGGTAATGATCTTCCTGCCTTGTATATATATGTCCCTCATCCTGCTATAGCCCACATACTGCTATATACTGCCATCCTGCTATATACTGCCATCCTGGTATGTGCTCCCATCCTGCTATATACCCCATCATGGCATATGGCCACATCCTGCTATATACCCCATCCTGGCATATGGCCGCATCCTGCTATATACCCCATCTTGGTGTATGGCCGCATCCTGCTATATACCCCCATCCTGCTATATACCCCCATCCTGCTATATACCCTTATCCTGGTATGTGCTTCCATCCTGCTATATACCCCACCCTGCTTCATACCCCCATCCTGATATATACCCCATCCTGCTATATACCCCCATCCTGCTATATACCCCCATCCTGCTATATACCCCCATCCTGGTATGTACTCCCATCCTGCTATATACCCCCACCTTGCTATATACCCCCATCCTGCTATATACCCCCATCCTGCTATATACCCCCATCCTGCTATATGCTGTCATCCTGCTATATACCCCTATCCTGCTATATACCCCCACCCTGCTATATACTCCCATTCTGCTCATAATATAACCCCATCCTGCTATATGCCGTCATCTTGCTATATACCCCTATCCTGCTATATTGCCGCATCCTGGGGCACACAAAAAAAAATAAACGTTTATTCTCACCTTTCCTCGCTCCTTGCAGCATCGCTCCTCCTCCCATCAGTGCCAGCAGCAGCGCCGCTTACCTGTGTGGAGCCGGCCACGCTCCCTGCAGCATTGCGATGTCCCCCTGCCTGTGCCGGCCGCGGCTGCGTGTGGACACGTGCGCACAGCGATGACGTCCTTACTGTGAGCACCGCTAGTCTCCACACACAGCCGCGGCCGGCAGACAGGAGGAGATCGCGGTACTGCAGGGATCGTGGCCGGTGAGTGTACTGATTCACTGCACCCCGCGCTGATGATGATGCGTGGGGGGCAGTGAATACAGCCGCACATGTTCACTCCAGGCTGTAGTTGCCAGGGGTGATCATGCGGGCCGGCTGTTTACTATGCGCGCATCCCCGCCCATCACCCCGCCCACTTCTCAGCGCCGGCTTCAGCGCTGAGAGATGGGCGGGAGGATGGACGTGCATATGAAATGAGCGGGCCCATGTGGTCACGGGAAAGATGCTGCAGCCTGCTCATGACCCGCTCCACCGCAGCACCCTCATTCCCCACAGCCCTACATTCAGACTATAAGAAGCACCCCCCACTTTCCCCCAACATTTTGGGGAAAAAAGTGCGTCTTATAGTCCGAAAAATACGGTAACTGCACAAAATGTAGAAATAAACTTTTCTGACATGCAAAAACAAAACCCCCCAAAAATAATTGACCAATATAGCCACCTATTTTTATGATGACACTCAACAACCTACTATCCATAGATTCTGTCAGTTGCTTGATCTGTTTACGATCAACATTTCGTGCAGCAGCCACCACAGCCTCCAGACACTGTTCCGAGAGGTGTACTGTTTTCCCTCCCTGTAGTTCTCACATTTTATGGGGGACCACAGGTTCTCTATGGGGTTCAGATCAGGTGAACAATGGGGCCATGTCATTATTTTTTCATCTTTTAGACCTTTACTGGCCAGCCACGCTGTGGAGTAGTTGGATGCATGTGATGGAGCATTGTCCTGCATGAAAATCATGGTTTTTTTTAATGATACCACTGCTTGAAGAAGTTGTCTTCCAGAAACTGGCAGTAGATCTTGGAGTTGAACTTCACTCAATCCTCAACCTGAAAAGGTCCCACAAGTTCATCTTTGAGGATACCAGCCAATACCAGTACCCCACCTCCACCTTGCTGACATCGGAGTGGAGCTCTCTGCCCTTTACTGATCAGCCTCTGGCCCATCCATCTGGCCCATCAAGAGTCACTCTCATTTCATCAGTCCATAAAACCTTTGAAAAATTAGTTTTAAGATATTTCTTGGCCCAGTCTTGACGTTTTATCTTATGTTTCTTGTTCAAAGGTGGTCGTTTTTCAGCCTTCCTTACCTTGGCCATGTCCCTGAGTATGGCACGCCTTGTGCTTTTTGATACTCCAGTAACGTTGCAGCTATTAAATATGGCCAAACTGGTGGCAAATGGCATCTTGGCAGCTTCACGCTTGATTTTCCTCAATTCATGGGCAGTTATTTTGCGCCTTTTTTGCCCAACACACTTCTTGCGTCCCTATTGGCTATTTGCCATTAAACGCTTGATTGTTCACTGTGATCACGCTTCAAAAGTTCGGCAATTTCAAGAATGCCGCATCCCTCTGCAAGGCATCTACCAATTTTGGACTTTTCAGAGCCCGTCAAATCTCTCTTCTGACCCATTTTGCCAAAGGAAAGAAAGTTGCCTAATAATTAAGCACACCTTATATAGGGTGTTGATGTCATAACACCGCACCCCTCCTCATTACAGAGATGCACATCACCTGATTTACTTAATTGGTAGTTGGATCTCAAGCCTATACAGCTTGGAGTAGGACATGTATAAAAAGTATCATGTGATCAAAATACTCATTTGCCCAATAATTCTGCACACAGTGTACAAATCCTTACTGCACTTTATATTCCCCCATTGTTTACATATTTTTCTTGATTGTCGTTTATATGCATGTGTGCTGCCCCTGTCGCGGGCGGGGAGGAGGACGCTGCGCTCATCACGCTCGGGTCCGGCTCAGGGTTGCTTCGCTTTCTGCTCGGTGGCTCGAGCGGTGGGCCGGATCCGGGGACTCGAGCGGCGCTCCTTGCCCGTGAGTGAAAAGGGGAATGGTTTTGGGGATTTATTGTCCGTGACGCCACCCATGGTTGTGGTGAGGTTGTGACACCACCGCTGCTCTGGGCGGGGATCCCGGGAGCGATGACGGGGAGCAGCTTAGATGTTGTTTTTCCCCTCCGTGGGTAGGGGGGTGGGTTGTCCCGGGGCCCGGTGAGAGAGGAATGGCAGGTGGGTTACGGGACCTGGTGAGGTGCAGGGTCGCGGGGGCAGCGCGGTGCCGCACGGCACAGTGGTACTCACTCAGCCAATGATGAATGCAAAGTCTCCGGTAAAACAAACGGCTGGATGGACGGGTCCCACTGACGGCTGCGGTGGTTTTTCTCCCGGTAGGTTGGCGGTGACTGCCTTTCCCTGCACCTGTGTTATGTTCTCGGTTCTGATGGCTTCCCACCGGTAACCCACTCCCCAGCTTGGATGGATGCTGAGGGAGCCCCTTTTGCCCGCAGGCTCTGGCCCTGGGAACTGTAGCCTTGGCGGTGACTGTATTTCCCTTCACGGTTTGAGCGGTTGCCTTCAATCGGGTCTTGGCTGCTGGGAAACCCCGGAGGTTCCCTTCGCTAACGGATTTGACCGGTATTACGGCGACTCCAAGCCTGGTCGGGGTCCGTAGGCCCTGCCGAATGGTGCTGGCTTGTCTTCGCTCCCCGGTCCGGTACCGGCGGGCCACCGCCCGTCCCCGGTCCTTACGGTTCACGTCAACCAGCCCCTCCTGCAGACGGTCACCACTGTCTGCCGACCTTGCTGTAGGTGCCCGGGCCATGTACCCGGACACGGTCAGTTTACTCCTCAACTGCCACTTCGCTCCTTCCAGTTCACTCTCCCTAACTGCACTTCCTTCCTTTTCCCGCCTCCAGGACTGTGAACTCCTCGGTGGGTGGGGCCAACCGCCTGGCTCCTCGCAAGTACATTTGAATAGACAGGAGGAAGCAGACTCCTCTGTGAGCTTCCCCTCCTAAGGCTGCCAGCTCAGGGCAGATCCCATAAACCTTAAGTACACTGTGCAGCCGTGAAACCCAGTTAGACAGCAGCATGTTCTTTCCATCAAATTTGGGCAGGACATTAAATATAGTGCCAGGGCCGGATTGGGACTATAATTCAGCCCTGGTATTTGGGGGTGCACAAGCCCACGTTTCGCGTGTTGAATGTGTAATATCTTTGTGCACTTGTAGGTTGTGTAACACGATCATATAACATGTAGTCACGGCTGTGTCCAGTATTACAGCTCAGGCCTATTTATTGCTCTTAGTTGCAGGACCGGGTGAAGGCGCTATTTTGCCTTCAGAGCCGGGTCTCGCAGATAATGAAGAAGATGCTGCTCTCCATATAATGCTGCGGTCACATAGCTGATGGGCAGGGATACAAAATCAGATCCCTCTGAACAAATATTGATAACCTATTCTACACATAGGGGATCAGGGAAGCTGTGGTTGTCATTGGTGATAATTTTGGACACATACCACTTAGGGAATGTGCAATAACATTTTTTGGGGGCAGATCGCACCATGGAAACTATTATGAAAAATACTGGAATGACCATCTGCATCTCCTCGCTGCGCACAGGATCAGGATTTTGAGCATCTTTTACCAACTTCAGATTTCTAAAACCACCAAGTGATTAAAAGAAGTGACCGCTCCATTCTTCTGGTGTTTCCCACTCGGAAAACGCTGTGTATTTTACAATGCAAATCAATGGGAAGGCTCGGAAGATGCCGGAATCTACAACTCCCAGCTTGTCCTTAACAATGGTAAGGAGATGCTGGGATTTGTTGTTATCAGACTGCAGACCATACAGGAACCACAATACTGATAAGACGCAGGCAATATCACAAATAATCTCCCATGCTGTGCCCCTGAATAAATAATTGCTGTGCTTCCTTCACAAAATATCCCCCCCCCACACTGCTCTTATCCAAAATACCTCCTACACTGCCTCTCTTCTTAATATACCCCCACACTGCCTCTTTCCATAATGTCCCCATACACAGCTTCTCTCCATAATGTCCTCTCCACACTGCTCTCTTTATAATATACCCCCACACTGCCTCTCTCCATAATATCTCCCCATATTGCCCCTTTATTATTATTATTATTATTATTATTATTATTTATTTATACATTCCCCCCCAAACTGCTCTATTTTAATCCACTCCACCCACACACACACAATACAATGCACCCTCCATTACCCCTACCCCCCCCCCCACACACAATACAATGCACCCCTATTCCCCCCCCCCACACACACACACACAATACAATGCACCCTCCATTACCCCTCCCCACACACACACACACACAATAAAATGCACCCTCCATTACCCCTCCCCACACACACACACACCCATAATACAATGCACCCGCCCATCACCCCCAACACACGCAAATACAATGCACCCCCCCATCACCCCCTACACACACACACACACACACACACAAATACAATGCACCCCCCAATACCCCCTCCCCACATACACACACACAATATAATGCACCCCCCATTACCCCCTCCCCACACACAATACAATGCACCCTCCATTACCCCCTCCCCAGACATAATACAATGCACCCCCCATCACCTCCTACACACACAAATTACACTACCCCATCACTACACACTCCTGCCTCCCCCCTCCCTCGGAATACAGTACTCCCCCTCTGCCTGTCACAAAGCTGTGTTCCTTCACAAATGTTCCCCGGTATGTCTCCTCAGACCCTCCCCACTCATCCCCATTAATTAAAGCTTTCATCTTTGGCTCCTCCATGGAGCTCTTACCGCTGTCTGATGCATCCATCCAGTGTGGCGCCCGCATCACTGTGTGACATCAGCAAGGTGCTGATCTCATCACGTTGCTGCACGTCTGGGGCGGGGCCCAGTCCCAGTGCACTGTTCACATGTATTTACGTCTGAAAGACGCAAGTACATTTGAATAGACAGGAGGAAGCTGCAGTCACCAGCACCGCCACCGCCGCGCTCCTCAGCAGTGTGTGCATGCCGAGCACACTGTCACACAGCAGGGCCGACACAGCACAGCATGCTATCTCCTGCTCCTGCTGCATCTAGTGTGCCCGGCATGCACACACTGCAGAGGAGCGCGGCAGTGACTGCAGATAAAGTGACCCACTACAGGCACCGGCCCAGTACAGGGACCGGCCCATCTGGCATTTGCCAGAATTGCCCTATGGTCAGAACGGGCCTGTATAGTGCCCACCGGGAGGATCCTTGCCGCGCCGGCCATATTAGCTCCAGACGCAACACTTCCCCCATGGCTAACTGCAGCCTCCATTTTGTTAAACGTGACCCTGCTTGCAGCGCCACTTGGACCGAGGGCCGTCGCTCTGCAGAGCAAGTCACAGGATCAGACAGACTTAAGCGGGCTTTACACGCTATGATATATCTAACGAGATGTCGGCGGGGTCACGTCGTAAGTGACGCACATCCGGCATCGTTAGTGATATCGTAGAGTGTGACAGCTATGAACTAGCAGAAATACTCACCTTCTCATTCATCGTTGACACGTCGCTCATTTTCTAAAAATCGAAGGTCCTGTTGTTCATTGTTCCCGGGGCAGCACACATCGCACCATGTGACACCCCGGGAACGATGAACTGCAGCTTACCTGAGGCCGCCGGCCATGCTGAAGGAAGGAGGTGGGCGGGATGTTTACGTCCCGCTCATCTCCGCCCCTCCTCTTCTATTGGCCGGCCGCTGTGTGACGCCGAACGTCCCTCCCCCTTCAGGAAGAGGATGTTCGCCACCCACAGCAAGGTCATTTGGAAGTTAAGTACATGTGACGGTGGGTTACAGCATTGTGCGTCACGGGCAAGAAATTGCCCGTGCCGCACAAACGATGGGGGCGGGTGCGATCGCAAATGCGATTGCACGATTAATTGTAACATGTAAAGCAGGTTTTAACTGGTAAACCAAGAAGAAAGTTTATTTATCAGGGTAACAAACGGAAGCTGCAGAGCAGCGGTGGGATAGGGGCAAAAAGGAACAAATGGTCAAAGAGACAACGCCAGATACAATCGGGTATAGTTTAGCTGAGGCGGACAGGCCAGGTCGCCACAACTAGTACAGTAAGCAATACAGGTTCAAATAGCAATACAACGATATGCACATATACAACACTAACCAATCCTACTCTATCCACTAACCTGGCTGGTCACCTTTAAAGGAACTGTGCGGATACCGCACTCTCACTATGGAGGCCTATACTGGTTCCCTCACCGCCGTACCCGGGTACTCACTCACGGCTCCGTCCGAAGGACCGGTCAGCTCTGGGGCTCATCAGTACTGTGGTGTGCACTTCACTCCAGGGGGGCTATGCAGAACTCCTTTCCCCAATTCCACTGGACAGCTGTGCTCATCTGGCAGGGAACTCTGGCAGACCGGAATCCGACTCTCCTATCTCTGCACCCCTCAGCACGTCCTGGAATACACACAGACACAGTCTCCCTTCCTGCTTCTTTTTTTACTTCTCTCCGATCATACCAAGTCAGCTCCAGCATTAGGGGGAGATCTGGGCCATACCATTCTGCTCTGCTTATGAGCCAGTCTCTTAAAGCTACAGCGCAATACAACACAGAAAGTACAGTGAAGCAACATCCTTAGTAGGGGCTGCACTCCCCTACATATTTACTTTGAAAATCCATATTAGAATGGCTGTAATAATTACAATAGGCATTTTAATAGTCACTACACCCGTAAATGAATTCCTAGATGGATGTAATTTCCAAAATGTGGTCACTTGAGGGGGATTCTGCGTTTCTGGCACTTAGGGCTCTGCAAATGGAGTCCACAAGCAATTGTAGGAAAATCTGTGCCCCGAAAGTCAAATAGCGCTCCTTCCCTCCCAAGCCCTGCCATGTGGCCAAACAGTACTGTAAAGTCATATGTGAGGTATTGCCACATTCAGGAGAAATTGTCTCACACATTATGGAGACATTTTTGTTTACATATTCCCCTTGTTAAAATTGGTAATCTGGAGTTAAAACAACATATTAGTGGTATTCGCTTAGTCAAGCCCCTCCCTCTTTGGGGTAAACACTTTGAGGGGTGCAGTTTTTAGAATGGTGTCACTTTTGGATATTTTCTGTCACATAGGCCTTGCAACGTTACTTCAAATGTGATGTGGTCCCTAAAAATATAGTTTTGTAAATGTTGTTGGACAAATGAGAAATTGCTGCTAAACTTTTAACCTTTTTAACTTTGTAACAAAAAAATATGTTTCAAAAATGGTGCTGATGTAATGTAGACATGTGGGAGATGTTATTTATGAACTATTTTGTGTGACATAACGCTTTGGTTTAACCACATAAAAATTAAAAGTTTGAAAATTGTGAACTTTTAAAATTTTTACCAAATTTCCAATATTTTCAAAAACAAACACAAAAAATATCGTTCTAAATTTACCAGTAACATGAAGTACAATATGTCATGAAAAACAGTCTTAGAATCACTTTATTTCGTTGAACCATTCCAGAGTCATTACCTCGTAAAGTGACATTGGTCAGAATTGAAACAATTTGCCTAATCAGGGAGGTGAAAACAGGCAGGGGCGTGAGGGGGTTAATGAGTTTGGTGCATCTTATCAATAGGGGACACTGCTAGACTCCTCAAGAAATTTATATAGATGAGCACCTTAAACCTCCAGGTAAACTTGAATTGGGCGCATTATATGACAAGGCGACAAAACTTTTATCTTGCCAAAATCTGACCTTTATGTGTTCATTAAATGATCAATATTTCAGCTTTGCAGCAACTTTATTTTCATAACCTAAACCAAATTTTGGAGGGTTTCAGCTTTCAAAAGAGTAATTTATAAAACCAATGGATGAATTTAAAGTCAGGTCATAAGCTTTTATTTACATAACATGCATAAGCAACAGAACCTCTGTCAGGGAGTGTACACAGAAATGGTGCCTCAACTGTAGCCCCTCAGTATTTTAACCCAATATGATACCTCTTTTTTAGTCCCAATCAAGTGTGATGCCTCTAAAAAAGTCCTTCACACAGTATTATCCTTTCACAGTGAATTCCCAGTCAATTTTCCCCACCAGCCCTGTTATTTGCCTCTATTAATGGTATGTCACTGTATTAATGTGTCAAATACTGCTGTCAATCTCTGACAGTGACATTTAAAGGGAATCTGACAGCAGGTTTTTGCTACCTCATCTGAGAATAGCATGATGTAAGAGACTTTGAATACAACTATGTATCACTTTGTTTACTGGGTGCAGCAGTTCTGACACAGAGTGTTTCGATTTAGGAATGCAGAAGAGCTCAGAAAGTTAACCCGCCCACACCAGGCTCCCTATGTACAAAGTCTATAGATAGAGAGGTGCTAATCAGAGTAGACATGGTAGGACTGAAGTAGTCTAGCAATGCTAATCCCAGCTGATAAAACCTTCACTATAAGTAAACACCACCACATAGGTTAATAAATGACACATTGTTGAAAAAAACCTGCAGACAGATTCCCTTTCAGACATTCAGTCTTGGTGCATGCTGTTATTCTGGCCCAAAGGGGCCCCACAACGTATTAATGGGGTGCAAATGAGATGCCATGGCAGTCATGGGCCGGCTGGTTACGTTTTTGCCATGACAGCACTCTAGTGAAGGCAAGCCTGTGGTTGGTCATCATAGGAGACCCTGATTTTTACTACAATAGCAATATAGTAATATAGTAAAAGCATTAACCATTCACTGATGTAAATCCACTATGGAGACTAAAAAATAAAGTGAAAAAAAAACAATATTTAAACATTTGAATTATCCTCTTTTTCCCTACCATTAAAAGTAAGGAAATAAAAATACTAAAAAAACAAACCCATTGATCCTGTGTCAGTAAAAGTCTTATCTATCAAAATATGAAATTAGTAACCTGACCGATAAAAGCTGTAAAGAGAAAAAAATTGAAATGGCAGAATTATGACTGGTCAATAATTTGTTGCAATTTTTATTTGAAAAAAACCCCCCCACATAAAACAAGCTCTCACTCTGCTCAATTTATACAGAAAATTGAGACACAAGCGAAACATTTTTTCATCAAATTTCAGATTTTGTTTGGACTACTTAACTTAAATAATAAATATGATTCCAATGATCTGTATCACTATACCCATGTAGTATTTATTACATTTTATTTAATAAATTAAAACATTAAATAAAAAGCAAGGATGCAAACCACCATGGGAAACCATAATACAGAGCGTATGAATAAATAAATAAATAAATATATCACAGAACAGTATATATTGCACTATTCTAGGTAAAGTGCAGAATTAGTATTGCACTGATAATTATAGGGTGTCAATATGATATCTAATGGATACAAATAAAGTGCTGTGCTGATAACATATGAAGTTCCTGAGTATGTAAATACTTAAAATAAAATAAATAAAGCAAATTTTATATTAACCCTGTAAGATATAAAGTGCATTTATAGAACAGACAAATAAATATACAAATAAAATGCTGTGTTAATGCTAAGTGTAGTTCGCTCATATAACAATCAGTGTGTATATTACATGTACCTGCTTCTATAGAAGAACCAGATACCAACAAAACTACAGTGAGCTACATATCCACTAATGTAAATTGTTTAAACCACAGAAACCTCCTTAATTTAAATACCTGCATATTGATATTTTCCAGCCTGTGCACGTGTCTGCACCCACCTACGCGCGTTTCGTCTCCTTCATCAGGGGCGTGTGTATCAGATCATAGGGGGCTATTTTATATACATTGTGGCTCAGTGTAAAATGTACTGATTACTGACAGTGTACCGCCCCGCGGGCTCGGCTGTGACCGCCGAGCCGCTCAGATCCGTGCTCGTACTGCGGGTGGTGGCTCGAGCCTCTCACGGACCCGGGGGTCACGTCGCTCTGCAAGGGAGTTGGTGCTACACGCAGGGGTTTCAGTGTTTGGTTTGGGATGACAGTTCGTGACGCCACCCACGGGTTGTGGTGATTATGGAAACCACCGCTGCGGTGAGGGTATGGGACTCCCGGGAGCGATGTAATGGCGCAGCTAGGTGTTGACCCCTCCATGGGAAGGGGATGTTGGTCCCGGGGCCCGGTAGGTGAGGGCCGGGGTGCAGGGTGAAGTGTTGCGGTGCAGTGCGGTGCTGTGCCTGATGGCACTGGTGTACTCACTCTGACACAAGACACTGAAGTCACTGGTAAACCAAACGGAGTGATGAACGGGGCCCGCAGCCGGCTGCAGCTTCTTCCAGGTTAGGTTAGTGATGTCCGCCTTTCTCCTGCACCTCTGCATGTAGATGTTTTGACTCCTGTGCCTAGACACCGGTAGTCCACTCCCCGACTGGTATATGTCGGAGGAGCCCGTTTGCCCTCAGACGCTGGCCTTTTGGGTCTCTATGCCTTGGCGGTGGCTTTACCCGGTATGGTTGAGCTGTTGTCTTCTAAAGGGACTTGTGTGGGGTAGGTCCTTAAGTCCAGCCCGCAATCAGTTGATTCGACTCGGCCCTGTCGGTTCAGGGCTTTGTACTTGGTCTGAGTACCCTGCCTGGTGCTCCGGTATCCAGTTGGCTCCCCGGTTTGGTTCTGGCTGGCCACTACCCTGTCCCGGTCCTTTACGGTTCCACCGGTCGTAATCCCGGTCTCCTGCAGGTGGCTACCACCGTCTGCCTCCTTGCCAATGGCGACTGGGCTCCGACCCAGCCACCGGAGTAGTCTTTGGCAGGCCTGAGCACAGGTCTGCTTCTGGACTCAACCTCCCTCCTTCACTGTCAAAACTACTCTGCTGTCAACTTGAACTTGACTACTTAGGTTCCCGCCTCCAAACCTGTAAACTCATCGGTGGGCGGAGCCAACCACATGGCTCCGCCCCCCTGGTATGGACATCAAACCTGGAGGGTGATGACAAGGGTTTTAGTTTGGCTGGTGTCACCTAACCGGAAGGGGGGTGTGGTGTTGTGTGTGTGACTACCTGGGACGACCTGGATAGTCCAGGGCGTCACAACAGCCTGCCTGGATTTGCATAGTGTGATTAAGCATGCTAGTGTGAATTAATGTGCATATAATGTGTGCATGTGTGCCACAAATAGGTGATAAATGATATATGTATAATGCCTCAAAAATATATTTATATATATACACACACACACAGTACAGACCAAAGGTTTAGACACCTCTTTTCTTTTAAAGAGTTTTCTTTATTTTCATGACTCTGAAAATTGTAGATTCACATTGAAGTATATATGTATAATGCCCCAAAAATATATTTGTGCATACAGTTAGGTCCAGAAATATTTGGACAGTGACACAAGTTTTGTTATTTTAGCTGTTTACAAAAACATGTTCAGAAATACAATTATATATATAATATGGGCTGAAAGTGCACACTCCCAGCTGCAATATGAGATTTTCACATCCAAATCGGACAAAGGGTTTAGGAATCATAGCTCTGTAATGCATAGCCTCCTCTTTTTCAAGGGACCAAAAGTAATTGGACAAGGGACTCTAAGGGCTGCAATTAACTCTGAAGGCGTCTCCCTCGTTAACCTGTAATCAATGAAGTAGTTAAAAGGTCTGGGGTTGATTACAGGTGTGTGGTTTTGCATTTGGAAGCTGTTGCTGTGACCAGACAACATGCGGTCTAAGGAACTCTCAATTGAGGTGAAGCAGAACATCCTGAGGCTGAAAAAAAAGAAAAAATCCATCAGAGAGATAGCAGACATGCTTGGAGTAGCAAAATCAACAGTCGGGTACATTCTGAGAAAAAAGGAATTGACTGGTGAGCTTGGGAACTCAAAAAGGCCTGGGCGTCCACGGATGACAACAGTGGTGGATGATCGCCGCATACTTTCTTTGGTGAAGAAGAACCCGTTCACAACATCAACTGAAGTCCAGAACACTCTCAGTGAAGTAGGTGTATCTGTCTCTAAGTCAACAGTAAAGAGAAGACTCCATGAAAGTAAATACAAAGGGTTCACATCTAGATGCAAACCATTCATCAATTCCAAAAATAGACAGGCCAGAGTTAAATTTGCTGAAAAACACCTCATGAAGCAAGCTCAGTTCTGGAAAAGTATTCTATGGACAGATGAGACCAAGATCAACCTGTACCAGAATGATGGGAAGAAAAAAGTTTGGAGAAGAAAGGGAACGGCACATGATCCAAGGCACACCACATCCTCTGTAAAACATGGTGGAGGCAACGTGATGGCATGGGCATGCATGGCTTTCAATGGCACTGGGTCACTTGTGTTTATTGATGACATAACAGCAGACAAGAGTAGCCGGATGAATTCTGAAGTGTACCCGGATATACTTTCAGCCCAGATTCAGCCAAATGCCGCAAAGTTGATCGGACGGCGCTTCATGGTACAGATGGACAATGACCCCAAGCATACAGCCAAAGCTACCCAGGAGTTCATGAGTGCAAAAAAGTGGAACATTCTGCAATGGCCACGCCAATCACCAGATCTTAACCCAATTGAGCATGCATTTCACTTGCTCAAATCCAGACTTAAGACGGAAAGACCCACAAACAAGCAAGACCTGAAGGCTGCGGCTGTAAAGGCCTGGCAAAGCATTAAGAAGGAGGAAACCCAGCGTTTGGTGATGTCCATGGGTTCCAGACTTAAGGCAGTGATTGCCTCCAAAGGATTCGCAACAAAATATTGAAAATAACAATTTTTTTTTTGGGTTTGGTTTATTTGTCCAATTACTTTTGACCTCCTAAAATGTGGAGTGTTTGTAAAGAAATGTGTACAATGCCTACAATTTCTATCAGATATTTTTGTTCAAACCTTCAAATTAAACGTTACAATCTGCACTTGAATTCTGTTGTAGAGGTTTCATTTCAAATCCAATGTGGTGGCATGCAGAGCCCAACTCGCGAAAATTGTGTCACTGTCCAAATATTTCTGGACCTAACTGTATATATATATATACACACACACAGTCCAGACCAAATGTTTGGACACCTCTTTTCTTTTAAAGAGTTTTCTTTATTTTCATGACTCTGAAAATTGTAGATTCACATTGAAGGCATCAAAACTATGAATTAACACATGTGGAATGAAATACTTAACAAAAAAGAGTGAAACAACTGAAAATAGGTCTAATATTCTAGGTTCTTCAAAGTAGCCACCTTTTCTTTGATTACTGCTTTGCACACTCTTGGCATTCTCTTGATGAGTTCTAGAGGTAGTCACCGGAAATGGTTTTCACTTCACAGGTGTGCCCTGTCAGGTTTAATAAGTGGGATTCCTTGCCTTATAAATGGGGAGGGACCATCAGTTGTGTTGTGCAGAAGTCTGGTGGATACATAGCTGATAGTCCTACTTGTTATGGTTGCTGTGGCTCTGGAGACTATGTCCGGATTTCTTGCTACCGCTCATGTGCAAGCGCTGGAGACTAAGTCCTATCTTGGAGCCATTGCACATGTGCGAGTGACATCATTGCTGACACAAGGTCACATGTCTCTGACACCTTCTAAGCTGATTGGCCACTGGTCATGTGCTTGTGACACGTGGTCACATGTCTCTGACAACTTCTATGCCGATTGGTCGCTGGTCATGTGCTTGTGATGCTTTGCTCGGTGATAGGCCAGCGTGACGTCATTGCTGTCATTCTGGCAGCGGATTGGCTCTGGTGTCCTCCATCTTGGATGAGGCACAGAGTCTATATAAGACCCTGACGCACGCCGCCCGGCGCTCAGTCCTCTTGGTTCATGCATGAGGGTAGACGCCCTGTGCACGTCCCTCTAGGCATCTCTCTGTCTATGTTAGGTGAGCGCTACCGGCAGGGTAGCGTTCTTATACCTTACATCTTCGGCTGCAGTCCGTATCCTTACCTCTTAGTGGAGCGGACATAGGCAGGAGCCTGAGGCACATGGTCCGGCTGGGCCTTGTGATTCTACTCGTAGGTGGACGTTGCCGCTAGGGTAACGTTCCTTATACTGCGTCTGGCAGTTGTTTGTATCCTCGCACACTAGGGGAGCGAACAGAGGTAGGAGTTTGTGCGGCTTACGCTGCTGTCCGTCTCTTTTGCACCACTAGAAGAGCGAACCTAGGCAGGTGCCATATCTAGTGGTTCGTGTCCTCGCACACTAGTAGAGCGAACGCAGGTAGGAGCTTTGTGCGGCTTACGCTGCTGTCCGTCTCCTGGCACCACTAGAGGAACGGACCTAGGTAGGTGCCATTTCACACTCACTGCTTTTGTCTGAAAAAATGGGAAAACTTTGAAAGTGTACCCCAAGTGAATAACATGAGGGGACTTGTTGCTTCGAAACATATGAACATACCAGTATGAACTAATATACAAGTGAAAAATATAAAATAAATGTGATATGTTTTTAAAGTGATATAGGTTTTATATAATGGGGGGGTGAAAGGGAACCTTATTAATCCATTGCAACCAGTGCCTAACTCTTGGACTTAATAACATTTATATGTCTTAGCAAAAAACATGTCCACTGCTCCACTACATAGAAAATAATCACTTATAGGGCTCATGTCCACTTGCAATTTACATGTGCGAGTGCGATCTAATAAAAAATCGGATTGCACCAGTGTTAGTCTATGGTGCAGTGTCCTTTTGCTATTTTTTTCTCTTCTCGAATCGGGCTCTCAGTGCAGTCACAGCATGCTGCGTTTTGCACCGAGTCTCAGCTCACGCACCCCCCACATTGCACTGCACTTGCATTGTTATGTGACTGCAGTGCGGTGCACGCATACACAGACAGCGGAGGAGATGGGGAGAAAGTGCTCCCTCCATCTTCCCCGCTCCTGGGATGCGATTGCTGAGCTCGCAGCAGAGGGTCATTAGCATATCGCTTCTGATGCTCTCTCATCGATAGCGGTACATAAGTGGATATGAGCCCATAGCCGCACTCTGGGATACTCAAAATTTAGTGGATGAAATTAAGGTCCATATTCTTTCTTGTAACTTCTTTTTTGTTTTGTATTTCTGGTATCCTGAAGCCGACCGCAGCTACTTTCTCAGGATCGCAGAGGACCTTCTTCAACATCAAAGACGTCAAAACCATTAAGTACTGTTTATTAAATATGTAACTGATAAACAGAACAAACATAAAAACAATTAAAAACTGGCAAAAACGTAAATGATTTAATACTTTTAAAAAACTCCCTATAAAATCACAAAAATGCAGTAAAACAAAAATTTTCGTTGAGACGTACCGGTGTGACAGTGTTCAGCCGATAAATACATTTATGCTCTACCTGTACCAATTTTCTATGTATATACCTCCCTTCTCCCCCATTGTTACTATATCTATAACTTTTACTTGGAGGAGTTTAGACTCACAGGTATGTCATAGGTTGGGAAGGCATCGACTTCCATGATGAACAGGGAACATCAAGGGTTCGGAAGGGGTTAAAGTCAGAGCCTTGTTCAGCTGCTCTTCTTCTTTTTCTATTTCGTGTTTATGGTTCTGTCTGGTTCATGTCCATGTGTGACGCTCAAGATTCTCCACTTTGTGCCCAAAGCTGTTTCATCTCAGATTTTATGTCCACAAGTTCAGCCATAACAGGACACGGTGCCCGCAGGAGGGTCTATGCAGAAAATGTATCTGATCTCCACATAATATGAGGGTTTATACATTCCCAGATTTACATTCCTTATAGACCAATTCCACCTTCCAATTAAAGGCGTTATCTGAGAGGACAGATTGTATGTAAACTCAAAATCAATCTTCTTAGCCCTTTATCAATTGTAAAATTTAATATCATCACATGATCATAACTAAAGCCACAGAAAGGGAAATGGCAATTATATAATTCCATAATTTCACAAGATCAGACCCCGATCTGTAAGATTAAGACTTTCCATGGAATGAAGTTCACAATTTTAGAGGACAGGACGTGCTCCTGTCATTTGCTTTATATTTACGCCTCCTGTATGCTGCCATGATACGCTCACATGTGATGAGCCTCAGTGATTAGAGTTATACTTCTGTTTTCTCTACCACAGTCCAGTTTACTATCACGATGGGACGTGGGGCTCATTCCTCACTTTGCTTTAGGACCCTATGGATGTGAGTTATTCCCAGCATTATCTGTAGGCACAGCTGACCGCCGCTCATATACACTGCTGTGTCATTCTGTGCTCACAAAGTATGGGATGACAAATGATAAGACGATTCCCTCTGCCTGATGTATGTATTGTTACTGAGGCCAGTGTACACCTGACAATGCTCATTTTTCTCCCTTTTTTTCACCATCAGACACAAATCAGAGAGTAATGGGCCATTATTGGAAGAGAGTGTGAAGCCCCGCATGTGCAGTGTCGGTGTCGGTGCGTTACCTTCAGGGACTCCACGTTGCTGGATCTCCGTCACTGGTAGGAAATCTTCTGTTTTGATCGTGACGCCACTCTCAGTATTGCGGCCAGTAGGGACCGCCACTGCAGATTGAGGGTCGCCTGGGGCTGATGGTGTGTGCAGTTAGATGTAGTAGCCTCCTGAGAGTGAGGCAAGCCCCAGGGCCCTGTGTAGGTTTGTAGTACCACAAGTCGCAGAATGACCACACAGGCAGGATGTCTTCAGGGTTTTTACTCACATTAGATGGCAGGGTGAGTAACCCGGGCGTAGCTGAGATGAACCAGGTAGGAACCAGGTATCCTTCAGGCTGACTTTATGAGGGTGACTACTGACTCGCCTTCCTTAGCCCTTGGTGGTTTGGGGTGACCCCGACTTTGAGTCCCTATGGGGGTCACCCAGGGAAGATGCTCCAAGCCTCTCTCCCCTTCTTGTTTGCCGTGTGCTTGTTCCCCGGACCAGGCCACTCCAGCCTCTTGCCTCCTATGACCTATGGGCCCTCACTGCGGTTACGTGGCTGCGGCTTTTGTAGTGTTGTGGTGTGGGCTTTAAGAGCCCCACACCGGCAGGTTTAGCAGGGAAAGGTGAATCTATCCTCGCTTCGGGATCTGCCGCCCGGTTGGGCCTGGTGCTCTCTAGCAGTCTCCTTACTTCCCACTCCGTGCACTCTCTAGCTGAAGCTGGCTTTCAGGCAGCACTCCTAGTTGACCGTTCTCCCCCGTCTGTAGCCACTGCGCGGGCGCTGTTAGACAGCAACAGCCCCACAGGTCTGCTCCTCACTGAGCCCTATGGAGTTCTGCTCTAACTGACTCACTGCCCCTCCTCTCCTGTTCTTGCCTACGCCACCTAGCAACCAGACTCTCTACCACACCCCTTGAGAGGAGATGGAGGCTCCACCCCCTCCACTATTCCAGTGAAGGTGAAGGCTTGCCCCCTCCTGGGATCCCCAGGGGTCCTCTCATGGGTATATGTGTGAGACCTGATCACTATGCGCCTGTGTTCTACACCCCTGTCAGCCTTCTGGATTACCTATATTGTACTGTTCCCAGCATGGGTGCAGTACTCAGTGGTGCCTGACCAGGTCAGGGGCGCCACATTCCCCCTTAGTTATCACCAGCACGTCCTCGGGCTGCAAGACAACATTTTAAAACGCATAAAACATTAAAACATGTAAAACATTTTTAAAACCACCAGATATCAGACATCACCTCCCTCCACCCACAAGTCCGTTAACCCACCCAAAACCCTCTCAGGAGGCAGGTCACCGGTCCTGTTGGTAACCAGGTCTGGGCCATCCGTTTCCCCAGACCTTTCCTCCAATCTTCCTCTCCCGTTGGCCGCGACTTCAGCCACTTCTGGCAGGATGTAGAGGCGGCTTACATGGGCTGGTGGTTTCAGGGTATACCTGGCCTGGTGGATCCGCGCCGTCAGCCTCTTCTGGCAGGATGCAGAGGCGGCCTCCACAGTTGGTGCTGGCCAGGTACCCTCTTTGTGGTGGTGAGCCAAGGCCCCATAAACAGGCGTGCTCTCTGGTCGCAGGTGAGCCAAGGCCCTTTTCTACGGACGGGCCCCCCTGGTTGCAGACGAGCCAAGCCCCTAAACAGGCTGGCCCTGGTGGTGGTGCCACTGGTGTAACTTTTTACACTGCGAGAGTTTGTGGCTATAGCAAGTTCATAGCCTTAAGGTTTATGGTTTTCTCACAATAGTTTTTGTGGGCATTTTTCTTAAACGTTGCAAACAAAACTTTTCAAACTTTAACTGGTCAAAACTTCTTACTTTCCTTTACTTTACTCCTCTTTTTCACTAGGGCGTGGGCATGTAGGGCACCGGCACCTGTGACTTTCTTGCTCTCCGTCGTCGTCCGTGGTTGTTTCATCTGTAGGATCTTTGTCTGTGGTTGTTTCATCTGTAGGATCTTTATCTTTCCTTTCTTGGTCTTCGTCTGTTTCCTTTTCTGCATCTGTTTCTGTATCTCTGTCTTTTCTTTCTTGTCTTTCTTGTCTTTCTTGTCTTTCTTGTCTGGGACATGGTGCTACGTCTAAGGCATAGTAGCCCCTTTCTCCTTGATGCAAGGTGAACTGTACTAAGTCCCCAATCTTCAAATTTCTGCCTGAATGTCCTCTGGGCAGGTGGGCTTGAACATCTCTCCGATTTACGAATATGCCCTCTTTTATTCCTTTTACTACAATGAAGCCGTATCCGCTTTTCAGGTTGAAATCCTCTACTATTCCTCTGTAAAGAGGTCCTCTAGCCTGGGCTTCGGACCTTCTTTGGCACCTTTTCTCCTCCAGGTCTCTGGCTGTGACCTCCCTCTGCTCTGGAGACTGTGGTGTTGGAGGACGCTTTGTTCTGCTGCGCCTTGTCTTGCGGGCTGGGTTCATGCCTGCGGGCTCCCAGGTGAGGTCTTTGGGCTGATCTTCGTCTGCTGACGGTGTCAAGTCTTCCTCCTCCCAGCGGGAATAGGGCAGCATCTCCGGCTCTGGGTAGGGGTCTGCTGCGGTTGGCGTCGGAGTCAGCTCCTCAGCTTCCTGGCCTCCTCTCCCCCTTAGTTCTTCGCTGCACTCTGGTTGTGGCAGCGCTGGGGATGGGCTCTCTTCAGCTGGTCTGGGCGGTGGACTCTGGCGCGGCTGCAGGGGTTGCCTGAATCTCCTTGGGGGTATGCGGAGGGAGCAGGTACCGATCCACCATCTCTTGCGGGAACTGGGCCTCCAGATCAGCCTTCAGCTTCCAGTATTCGGGGTCCTCTCCTATCAGGGTCTTCCTGGCAGGGACCTCTCTGGACTGGGGAGCGGTGTCTGCTCTGGCCTTGCAGGCCGGGGAAAATGATGAGGTAGTCTTCTCTTCTTGGCGGGCCGCGCCCTGTATGGCGGCGGCCTGGTCTTGGCGGGCCGCGCCTGGCATGGCGGCGGCCTGGTCTTGGCGGGCCGCGCCCTGTATGGCGGCGGCCTGAATTGGCGTTTCTGTCGCGGCCGGTTCCTGGCGGGCCGGACTGGACACTGCAGCCGCGGTCTCACTTGGTGTCGCAGCCTCGATGGGGTCCGTGCAGGCTGAGTCGGGCGTCGCTGCAGTGATCGGAGCTTGGCGGGCCGCACCCGGCGGGGCTGCGGCCTGGTTCAGCATATCACTTGCGGCGCGGACGAGCGTCGCTGCTGCGTTGGGGTCTTGGCGGACCGGGTTCAGCAGGGTGGCAGCCTGGGTCAGCGTCACACCTGCAGCACGGATGAGCACTGCCGTGGTGGTCGGAGCCCGGCGGGACAGGCGGGGCATCGCTGCAGCGGCCTGGGCTTGGCAGGCCGCACCTAGCGTGGCTGCGGCCTCACTCAGCGTCTCCGCACCGGGCGCCTCCTCTGGGACCGCGGTCGCAGCAGCTAGGGTCGGGGCTCTTGTTCTAGCCGGGGCAACACCGGACTCACCCATCGGGGTCTGAATCGTCGTCGCCGCTCGATCCGGCAGGCTCCGCGCGGCACTCTCCTCATAGGTCCGCACCGCCGCAGCCATTTCCAGGAGCTCCGTGCGTTCTTCTCTGAGCCGTCGCACAATCCCGGCCTCCAGCCGGTCGCAGAAGATGGCAAGCTCCCGGCACCACCAGGCAGCAGTGCCTGGTTCCGGGTATCCGCGTCTGGATTCCATTTCTGCTCTCCGCAGCAGCAGGTTTGTGGCTTCCCTTCTCTCTCGCCGTTTCTCGACGCTTCCGCTCTCACAGCCGGCAAGGTCAGAACTCTGCAGGGGATCTCTGGGTAGCCACACCTCTTCGTGGGCGGTAACTTCTTCCAGCGCGGGCTGCTGTTGTTTTTCAGCGCGCTTTTCATGGTGGCAATATGGCGGCGCTTCCAATTTTCCAAGCGGACCGCCCAGGCACATGGTCACCTGTCTGAACAGGTCTAGTCCTTATCCTGTTCGTGACGCCAGATGTGAAGCCCCGCATGTGCAGTGTCGGTGTCGGTGCGTTACCTTCAGGGACTCCACGTTGCTGGATCTCCGTCACTGGTAGGAAATCTTCTGTTTTGATCGTGACGCCACTCTCAGTATTGCGGCCAGTAGGGACCGCCACTGCAGATTGAGGGTCGCCTGGGGCTGATGGTGTGTGCAGTTAGATGTAGTAGCCTCCTGAGAGTGAGGCAAGCCCCAGGGCCCTGTGTAGGTTTGTAGTACCACAAGTCGCAGAATGACCACACAGGCAGGATGTCTTCAGGGTTTTTACTCACATTAGATGGCAGGGTGAGTAACCCGGGCGTAGCTGAGATGAACCAGGTAGGAACCAGGTATCCTTCAGGCTGACTTTATGAGGGTGACTACTGACTCGCCTTCCTTAGCCCTTGGTGGTTTGGGGTGACCCCGACTTTGAGTCCCTATGGGGGTCACCCAGGGAAGATGCTCCAAGCCTCTCTCCCCTTCTTGTTTGCCGTGTGCTTGTTCCCCGGACCAGGCCACTCCAGCCTCTTGCCTCCTATGACCTATGGGCCCTCACTGCGGTTACGTGGCTGCGGCTTTTGTAGTGTTGTGGTGTGGGCTTTAAGAGCCCCACACCGGCAGGTTTAGCAGGGAAAGGTGAATCTATCCTCGCTTCGGGATCTGCCGCCCGGTTGGGCCTGGTGCTCTCTAGCAGTCTCCTTACTTCCCACTCCGTGCACTCTCTAGCTGAAGCTGGCTTTCAGGCAGCACTCCTAGTTGACCGTTCTCCCCCGTCTGTAGCCACTGCGCGGGCGCTGTTAGACAGCAACAGCCCCACAGGTCTGCTCCTCACTGAGCCCTATGGAGTTCTGCTCTAACTGACTCACTGCCCCTCCTCTCCTGTTCTTGCCTACGCCACCTAGCAACCAGACTCTCTACCACACCCCTTGAGAGGAGATGGAGGCTCCACCCCCTCCACTATTCCAGTGAAGGTGAAGGCTTGCCCCCTCCTGGGATCCCCAGGGGTCCTCTCATGGGTATATGTGTGAGACCTGATCACTATGCGCCTGTGTTCCACACCCCTGTCAGCCTTCTGGATTACCTGTATTGTACTGTTCCCAGCATGGGTGCAGTACTCAGTGGTGCCTGACCAGGTCAGGGGCGCCACAAGAGGAGAAGATCTCTACATACTACAATCCTACACCCAATACAGAGGGAAGATGGAGTAACCGAGCCGATACCAGACCATGTGCACAGGGAGTCACTAACCCAGATGGTTTCCATTACCAATATTGTGCATAGTTCTGTTAATTTGCAAGGAAAGTGATGCAGGAAAGCTGAATGTGCACAGAGTAATCATGTCGCGGGCGGAGGAGGGGACGCTGCGCTCTCCCACTGCTCGGGTCCGGCCGCTGCTGCTGCGGCTGCTCGGTGGTGGCTCGAGCGGTGGGCCGGATCCCGGGGACTCGAGCGGCGTTCCTCGCCCGTGAGTGAAAAGGGGGTTGATTGTGGGGATTTATTGTCCGTGACGCCACCCACGGTTGTGGTGATTTAGGTGACACCACCGCTGCTCTGAACGGGGATCCCGGGAGCGGTGACTGGGAGCAGCTGAGTTGTTAGTTCTCCCCTCCGTGGGTAGGGGGTTGGTTGTCCCGGGGCCCGGTGCTGGGGTAGGGATGGATGATGGCAGGCGGGTTGCGGGGCCTGGCGAGGTGCAGGGTTGCAGGGGCAGCGCTGTGCCGCACGGCACGGTGGTACTCACTCAGCCTGAGACGATGACACAGTTCTCCGTAAAACACACGGCTGGAAAGACGGGTCCCATGGACGGCTGCTGTTGCTTTTTCCCCGGCAGGTTGACGGTGACTGCCTTTCCCTGCACCTAAGTACTTCTGACGGTTCCAATGGGTTCCCACCGGTAAACCGCTCCCCGGCTTGGATATGGGCCGGAGGAGCCCCTTTTGCCCGCAGGCGCTGGCCCTGAGAAACTATTGCCCTTGGCGGTGGCGGTGTCTCTCCCACTGGGTTGGACTGTTGCCTTCTGTCGGGACTTGACTGTTTGGAAATTCAGGAGGTCCCCTTCCCTAACGGATTCGGCAAATTCACGGCGACTCCTAGCCTTGCCGGGGTCCGAAAAGCCCCTGCCAATGGTGCTGGCTTCTCCTTGTGTACCGGTCCGGTACCGCCGGGCCACCGCCCGTCCACGGTCCTTACGGCAACTCCGATAAGCCACTCCTGCAGATGGTCACCACCATCTGCCAACCTTGCTGTCTCGCCCGGGCCACACACCTGGACGCTGTCAGTCAGTTGCTCTACTACCACACTTTCCTCCTTCCACTTTCACTGTCAAAACTAGACTGTCTGTTTTTCCCGCCTCCAGGACTGTGAACTCCTCGGTGGGTGGGACCAACCGCCTGGCCCACCCCCTGGTGTAAACATCAGCCCCTGGAGGAAGGCAACAAGGGTTTTGTGTCTGGCTTAGATGTGCCTAACTGGGGTGTAGGGTGTGGTGATGTAATTACCTGTGGCCCCTGGCTTGTCCAGGGCGTCACATTCCCCCTTAGCAAAATGCAGACCGTCCGCGGGCTGCCCGTCCATCACTGGTTTTATTTTTCTTTTTAACTGTAAAAATATAAAAAACGGTAACACACATACAATTATAATAACTTCTTCCCACATCGGGAGGTACTCTTACTTAAACGGTTTCAAATGGTTTCAACGGTTACGGCTTCCGCTCTCTCCCACCCAAGCAACCTGGCCCTGATGCTGCCCCTAAGCAAACAGGCAGCACCCCTTGACCCCAGTCCTGCACAAGTTGCCCGAGCGGGTTCTGTTCTTTTCAGAGGACCCACGTCCATGGGGAGCCCCTGAAAACCCCAGAGGATTGCCACCGGTTCCGGTGGTGGCTGGGCCCCAGCCTGCTCCACTGCGGGCCCTTCCTCCAATCTGCCTCTCCGGAGGCGGGAACGGTGGAAGCTGCAACAAAACATTATTTACATTCCACTAAGTTTGTGGTTGCCCTGCAAGTTCTCGGGCCTGTTCATAAAGAGTCCTTTATGCAACTTTTTGAATGGTCCCCACGGGGACAACGGTGCCGGCAGCGACCGGTTTCAAATCACAGCTTCAAATCAGGTAAATGTTCGGTTAATCATTCCTTATCATTTTGCAGAAACTTTCAAAACTTTACAACTGTACTTTTACACTGGTGGTCCCAACGGGGACGGTGACAACGGCATTCCGCTGCCCTTACTCCGAGTCCTCGGCATCACCTGAGGGAGGGGGTGCGGTGCTCGCACGGGCCTCCTGGCTGCCCCTCAGCTTCGCATCCAGCGCAAACCACCCCCTCTCCCCACAGTGCCGGGTGTATTGCACCAGGTCCCCTGGCATCAGGTTGCGGCCTAGGTGCTCTTCTGGCAGGTGAGCATTAACATCCCGCCGGGCTATAAAAACTTCGGCCTCCAGGCCCGGTTCATAAATGAATCCATAGCCCCGGCGGACATCAAACAGCCTCACCTGCCCCTCATACAGCGGGCCCCGGACGCGGAAGGTTGCCTGGCGGAGACTCTCTTTCTCCCGGATCGCACGGGCCACCAACTCCGCCTTCTTCCTCTCCCTCTCCTCGATTTCCAGGCCCAACGGTACCGGCTCCCTATCCCAGTATGGCGCTGCTGCGAGCTCCGGCGCACGGGTCGGACCCCACGAGACCTTTTGGACACTGCCCACTGATGGTGATCTGGGCAGAAGGTCCCGCGGTGACATGGCCTTGGACGCCGCCTTGCAGCGACAACCCGGCGCTACCTCAGCCGAGGTGTGGGGGATGGGCACAGGGGCTTTCCGCTGCTGGGCCTTTTTCACGGAGCGGTCTATCGGCTCCGGCTCGAGGGATCTCTCGGGGGTACCTCCGGTTCAGGCTTCGGGGCTTTCCACGGTAGCTCCTCTGGTCGGCTACGGGCTCCGGCTACAGGTCGGTCCGCCTGGGCGGATATGCGGGTTGTCGCTACCGGTGGCGGTGGTAGCGGGCCTAGTGACAGGGTCACGGCAGCCGGGATGGGTGGCGAGGGAGGCAGCAGGGTGAGAGGGTTTAGACCAGGTCCCGCAGCCCCGATGACCGACCTACTAGGGGTATCGGGGCGTGGGTCACTCACCCTCCCTTCCGCAACTTTCTCCTCCCATCTCCGCACGGTTGCTATGACCTCCGTCATGTCGGTCTCCCACTCCTCCAAGAGGAGCTGCATCTTGACCTGCAGCCTCTGATAGAGCTGCGTGGTCCGGATCTCCACCCACGCCGCTGTTCCAGGCGCAGGGGCTACGGTGCTTCGGGACGGCATGAACATCTTGCTGGCGGCCTCTCCCAGGAACAAGATGGCCGCAGGGTCCTGGCGTCCCTGCCTTTATAGCCGCGCTCACATGCGACCAGCCACCATTTCGTCCCCCTTAGCCTCTTTCCGGCTCCTCCTCTCTCGGGGCGGAATTTTGGCCTTCGCGCCTGTGGCGCCCCTGAGGCTCCCGTCGCCACAGGTCATTGCACCCCATCCAGCGGTGTGATGCCCCATTCTGGGAGAGGAAGAGAGTGAATTCCGGTCCCCTGGTAAATCCACACTACACCCATTGCTAGAAACACACTGGGACCAGGGAAAGTGGCAGAAAACCTCCCATGCTGCATGCTGGGAGGGGCCGTAAGACCCATCCCTGCTCCTATAGGGTAGAACAGAGCAACTGGGGAGGTGGGAGGAGCCACAAGAGTGCAGACACGGAGAGGAAGTTCTAGTTTAGTGAGAGCAGAGTTGGAGAGAGAGTGGGGAAGGAGGAGGAGGCCTGCCGGAGGCAGGCAAGGAGGAGAAGAGAAAGGAAAAAGAGCTCCAAGTCAGTCAGGAGCTAAGAAGAAGAAAGAGAAGCTTCCTGGTGAAGATCCTGGGACTCAGAGGGTCCAGGTGATACCAAGCAGAGAACAGAAGGGGTCCCAGGGCCACGGGTAGCTGTAGAGCTGCGGTGGCCTGTTCCACAAGAACATCGGTGGAGGGATCAAGCTGCAACAGGGGACGGTCCCTAGAAACCGGAGGAGTGCAAAATCATCTCCAAACAGTAAAAACCGAGGCCCAGGGAATGTTGAAAACTCCCCGGGCCACAGCCCACAGCAGTACCTCTAGAAAAGGGATAATCAGCCGACAGGTGACCCCCCAGCCTGGAGGCTGTTGTGGAGGCCAAGCCAGGTTCAACCTACCAAGGCAAGGCTAAGGAAGACAGCAGAAGATAGAGACACTTAAGGGAAGGGTACCGGCTTTTACTCTCAGAATCACCCAGAAACAGCGGAGGTCCCTGATAGTGGCCCCAGCAGTCCAAGGGTCCCTGCAGGACTGTGACAAGAATTGTGAGTAAAGAACTTGAAACTGCACCCTTGAAGTTGCCTCTGTTATTTCATCTGCATAGACACTCACAAGCACCAACTGTGCCCCGGGGCATTGCTCCACCTGTGGGGAGTAGTACTACCATTGCTGCCATATCATCCCCCGGAGGCCTCATACAGCAGTAGTGGCCTATTAGCCGCATACCACAGGTGGCGTCACGAACACAAACTTTATTCATCAAGCCACATATTCTACTGACACCCACCAGGGCCACGGAGCCGGGCCCAGCCACCACTGACTACCACCGGACTAGTCCGGCCCGGCACCGGGTGTCCCATAGCCCTGGGGTGGGCGAGTCACGCCTCCACTACTCGAGGAGACGCTCGAGCGGGAACTTTTCGCGCCAAAGATGGCAGCTTCTGAAATTTTTCGGCCGGACACCTCCGGCGGTAACAAGGCGCACCTCTACCCAACGGCAGAGCGGTAGGATCCTGTTCGTGATGCCAAGTTGTCGCGGGCGGAGGAGGGGACGCTGCGCTCTCCCACTGCTTGGGTCTGGCCGCTGCTGCGGTTGCTCGGTGGTGGCTCGATCGGTGGGCCGGATCCTGGGGACTCGAGCGGAGTTCCTCGCCTGTGAGTGAAAAGGGGGTTGATTGTGGGGATTTATTGTCCGTGACTCCACCCACGGTTGTGGTGATTTAGGTGACACCACCGCTGCTCTGAACGGGGATCCCGGGAGCGGTGACTGGGAGCAGCTGAGTTGTTAGTTCTCCCCTCCGTGGGTAGGGGGTTGGTTGTCCCGGGGCCCGGTGCTGGGGTAGGAATGGATGATGGCAGGCGGGTTGCGGGGCCTCGCGAGGTGCAGGGTCGCAGGGGCAGCGCTGTGCTGCACGGCACGGTGGTACTCACTCAGCCTGAGACGATGACACAGTTCTCGGTAAAACACACGGCTGGAAAGACGGGTCCCACGGACGGCTGTTGTTGCTTTTTCCCCGGCAGGTTGACGGTGACTGCCTTTCCTTGCACCCAAATGAAAAAAGAGAGAGAGGGCGCTCCTGTGTGGGATCTTAATGTACCGAGGTATGTACAATGTGAGGTGCACACTCATCTGATAGTGTTGTACGTCAGGTACAACACTGATAGTGGTATTGAAGGGGGATTGCAAGTTCACCGCTCCTTGTCAGCAGGGATCCAGTCCTCCTGACTCTGCAGGACTCTGCTCACACGATCGGGGTTTCCACGTGCAGTGTGCAGCCGCCGGACCGGCGTCTGATAGCAGCTCCTCCTCCGGGTCGGATGGTCCCGTGATCACAGATGCGGTGATTCCCCAGCCCCTGGTGTTAGATTCAAACGGATAGTACGATCCTGGTTCTGGCTGCAGCAGCCCCGTGAGCTCCCATAGGGAGATAAAGATGCAAGGAAAAAAAAAATGCACGGTTTCGTTGCGCTGCTCAGAAAGGTAGTGATAAGGTTATTGGGATGTATACCAGTGGCATGTAAATAATTAATAAATCTACATCCCAAATAACCTTATCACTACCTTTCTGAGCAGCGCAGCGAAGCCGTGCATTTTTTTTTTCCTTGTTTCCTTGCACCCAAGTACTTCTGACGGTTCCAATGGGTTCCCACCGGTAACCCGCTCCCCGGCTTGGATATGGGCCGGAGAAGCCCCTTTTGCCCGCAGGCGCTGGCCCTGAGAAACTGTTGCCCTTGGCGGTGGCGGTGTCTCTCCCACTGGGTTGGACTGTCGGGACTTGACTGTTTGGAAACCCAGGAGGTCCCCTTCACTAACGGATTCGGCAAATTCACGGCGACTCCTAGCTTTGCCGGGGTCTGAAAAACCCCTGCCAATGGTGCTGGCATCTCCTTGTGTACCGGTCCGGTACCGCCGGGCCACCGCCCGTCCACGGTCCTTACGGCAACTCCGATAAGCCACTCCTGCAGACGGTCACCACCGTCTGCCAACCTTGCTGTCTTGCCCCGGCCACACACCTGGACGCTGTCAGTCAGTTGCTCTACTACCACACTTTCCTCCTTCTACTTTCACTGTCAAAACTAGACTGTCTGTTTTTCCCGCCTCCAGGACTGTGAACTCCTGGGTGGGCGGAACCAACCGCCTGGCCCACCCCCTGGTGTAAACATCAGCCCCTGGAGGAAGACAACAAGGGTTTTGTGTCTGGCTTAGATGTGCCTAACCGGGGTGTAGGGTGTGGTGATGTAATTACCTGTGGCCCCTGGCTTGTCCAGGGCGTCACAATCACAGTATTGAAACTTAGGCAAAAACCGTCTCAAGCAGTAATATAATATATTTCTCTTTTCATTAATAAGAGAAAGTATTAACAAATCTGTCTGATTGCAATTGCAAGCTGGAACCAGCAAGCGTGTTGCCCCCTTTGTCAGTAACATTTTTGAACTATCCTGGTTATATGCACAGTATATATATAGTATATACTCTGATCTCCCTTCCCCTTTGATATAGTAATATTTTTCATACTTTTTGTTGGAATTGGCGATGATGTGTTGCAAAATTATCTCTAGTCAACTTGAAAGGAGCAGAGCTAGAATGGCCCAAAGGTTAATTTACCCCTTTTTTATTCTTGGTGGGTTTACACCCGAGCCACAGATAGGACGGCCGAGCTGTCACTCACAATACTGACAGCTCAGCACCCCACTGAACCTGTCATTCGCTCAGTCCAGGACACAGTGAGTGGCAGAATCGTGACACTAGCACTTTTTCTGTTTTACTTACAAATGACTTTATATTATTATATTATATTATTATTCTTTGGCAATGAAAATATATGAAACAGATATTATCTTTGCACCTTTCTGTTTGCGTGACTTCCAAAACACATTTTTATTTGCATATATATTACACATACGATAACGATATGTCGGCGGGGTCACGGAATTTGTGACGCACATCCGGCATCGTTTGACATATCGTAGCGTGTGACACCTCTGAACGACTGTGAACGAGCAAAAATACTCACCTTATCATTGCTCGTTGACACGTCGTTCATTTTCAAAATGTCAGTCCTCCTTCTGTGCACCAGTTGTTCATCGTTCCTGAGGCAGCACACATCACTCCGTGTGACACCCCGGAAACGATGAACACAGCTTACCTGCGTCCTGCCGGCAATACGGAAGGAAGGAGGTGGGCGGGATGTTATGTCCCGCTCATCTCCGCCCCTCCACTTCTATTGGCCGGCCGCTGTGTGATGTCGCTGTGAACGTCCCTCCCCCTTCAGGAAGAGGATTTTCGCCGCCCACAGCGAGGTCGTTAGGGAGGTAAGTTCATGTGACGGGGGTTAACGGCTTTGTGTGCCACAGGCAACTAATTGCCTGTGACACACAAATGACGAGGGCGGGTACGATCGCTCGTGCGATCGCACGATAGATCGTACCGTGTGACGCCGCCTTTATACTAGAAGTACAAGGTGGACCATTTATATAGATACACATAAATAAAATGAAAATGGTTGGTGATATCAACTTCCTCTTTGTGGCTCATTAGTATATGGGAGGGGGGAAACTTTTCCAGATGGGTGGTGACCATGGCGGACATTTTGAAGTTACCATTTTGGATCCTAATTTATTTTGTTCAATGGGAAGAGGGTCATGTAATGCATCAAACTTATTGAGAATTTCACAAGAAAAACAATTCTGTGCTTGGTTTGAATGTAACTTTATTTGTTCATTAGTTATTTACAATTTTATGACCACTTATAACATGTGTTCAAAGTGCTGCCCTTTGTGTTGGATTGTCAATGCAACCCTCTTTTCCCTCTCTTGACACACTGATAGCAACACCGCAGAAGAAATGCTAGCACAGGCTTCCATTATCCGTTGTTTCAGATGCTGCACATCTTGTATCTTCACAGCATAAACAATTGCCTTCAGATGACCCCAAAAAATAAAAGTCAAAGGGTGTCAGCTTGGGAGACTTTGGTGGCCATTTAACTGACCCATGATGCCCAATAAACCACTTTCCAAGACACTGTTCATGTAGGAACGCTCGGACCTGTGATGGTGCACCATCACATTATGAGTGTTAAGAGTCCATTCAAAGACCATTCAAAGACAGCAACTAGATTATTACACGGGATGATATGAGAGTGGAAAAGTTGGGCTTGTTTAGCTTAGAAAAGACGTATCAGAGAAGATGTGATTTATATGTATGGTCAATACATAGGACTGACACATGACTTATTCTTTCCAAGGACCTTGCATTCCTTATGTGTGGAGGAAAGGTGATTTCAGAAGCTAAATAGGAATGGGTTCTTTACGGTTAGAGCAGTCAGACTATGGAATGCCCAAACGCAAGTCATAGTAATGTCAGATATTATATCAGTATTCAAAAAGGGCCGGATGTTTTTATTACAACAAAAGGCATTGTAAGTAATCTAGAGAAAGAAAATGTATAACTGGTGGAGGAAGGGTGATCTTGATGGAGCGATCTCTTTTTCATTCTATGTAACTATGACTGAAATGGTAAAAAATTTTTCTATATTTAAGGTCAAAACCAATTGTGTCCATGATGGTTGACAGACCATGTTATGTATACTGGATTGGTTGTCGGTTGCTGCGGCCACTGCTGGTTATGAGGTGACGGAATGTTGTGACATCACGGTGACATTATATCAGCAACCGCCGCACGGAACTCCTTTGAGGGTTTGAAGTTAGTGGAGACGAGTATGGCTTATATTAGCTCCTGATTTATGTCCTATTATATCTCTTGTGTCTGTTGCTCCTCATTTCCCTATATGTGTCTGTGATTTTTTATCTATTATCTTTCTATCCATCTATTCTAAAGGGCAGTTACAGGGCTGGTGGGACATGTACTATGCGGGCACCAACAAGCCTCTACTGGGCTAATGCCGCAAATGTAATATTCACTCTAGAAGGACACAATCTACTCTATCTATCTATATCTATCTATTTATCTATATCTATCTATCTATCTATCTATCTATATCTATCTATCTATCATATTTCTATCTATTTATTTATCATCTATCTATCTATCTATCCATCTATCTATCTATCCCTCTATCTATCTATCTATCCCTCTATCTATCTATCCCTCTATCTATCTATCCCTCTATCTATCTATCCCTCTATCTATCTATCTATCTATCTATCCCTCTATCTATCCCTCTATCTATCTATCTATCTATCCCTCTATCTATCTCTCTATCTATCTATCTATCTATCCCTCTATCTATCTATCCCTCTATCTATCTATCTATCTATCCCTCTATCTATCTATCTCTCTATCTATCTATCTATTTATCTATCATCTATCTATCTATCTATCTATCTATCTATCTATCTATCTATCTATCTATCTATCTATCTATCTATCTATCTATCCCTCTATCTATCTCTCTATCTATCCCTCTATCTATCTATCTATCTATCTATCTATCTATCTATCTATCCCTCTATCTATCTCTCTATCTCTCTATCTATCTATCTATCTATCTATCTCTCTATCTATCTATCTATCTCTCTATCTATCTATCTATCTATCTATCTATCTATCTATCTATCTATCTATCTATCTTTCAATCCTTCCAACTCTTTTACAATGTGTCCATCCATAGATGAGAACAATGCAATGTTATGTATAAATTGGGTATAATTAGGAATATGGAAATAATCGCCATGAATCTTTATCATCAATTTCAGTATAACTGAACCTTATATTCACCTCTTCTTAAATCCTTTATGTTTTGTTCCTTTCTTCTCTATAACTGACTCTTTCTCCCTTTAAGGAAATATCAAAATAGGAATTTGATTTCCTGAACTATAAATACAATTTCTTCTTTCATTCTTTTATTGATAATTTTAGGTTTTTATTGTGAGTGAGAGTGAGAGTTATTAGTGACAAAAGGTAAGTGCATGTGTTTCCTAAATGTACGATTTCTCTGATAGACCGGGGCCACTTTCTGGCAGAGAGTCACCTTCTATATCACCCATAATCTCCTGCAATGTTCCTTCCCATAGGGGAAACATTTAAAGGGGTGGTCCAGCACCTCAAATGTATTTTCTTACTATCTATCCTTACCCCCTAACCAGTTTTGTAATTATCTTTATTACACAATTCTCTACACTATTCTCTATCTAATCCCTAAAGATGTTTTATTTTTATGGCACTTCCTGTGACTTTTCGTTTAAGAAGAGTCTCAAAACATGACATCACAGGAGGCTGGGGCTGCAGTCGCTCTCCTCCTGGAACAAGAGGTCACGAGGGGGCAGCCCTGCAGTTACTAGTTTCTTGTATCGCCGCCACTTCTGAATACGTCCTGGATCCGTGTTGTTGGATGCTGTGGGATATGAGTGCAGACAGCGCTTAGATGATGCTCCTCTCCCAGATGCAGATGTGTGGCTGGAGCCTCATTTAAATTTTGGGATATTCACCCATAAGGGAGATTTCATCTTACAATACGCCAGAACCTGGGAAATAAAAGATGTGCAGTTTTATGTAACACAAAGCTCCTAATACACATTACAATTGGGGTCTCTATTCTATAACTGCCCCCTACTGATCATAGGACCATCCAGTCACCATTGATGATCTTCTCTTATCAGCTATGGAGCAGATACTATCAGTTCTCATTGTCTTTACTTCTTATTAGGATGAATAATATATCGGAGGAGGAGGACGAGGACTATCCTGATGACATGTATGTATCATATAATTGGGACTGCTTCTCCTATATTCTCCCAGGAGATGTCTGCATGGGTTACATTAAGGCTCAATAGTAGAATTTATCTTCCATTTTTATGTGTAATATTATTAATTATTTTTTTCTTTGCCTTTTTTTTAATAGCTGGATAGAGAAAGTGAGAAAGAGGAAGCCAAAATACCGGTACTGATCTTTCTTGTTCTTCTTACCTCATTGATATCGGATAGTATGTGCACCCGGGGGGGGGATTAATATTAGTAACAACAGGTTCCCTGTTTTTGTTATGAAGCCACGCCCATATACGAAACACGCCCATTTGGATGCCACACCCATCTTGTTAGCCACACCCATTTTCACACACTTTCCTCAACCAACAAAATTCAAGTAACGGCAGCTAAAAGTATCAGCGCTTTCCCCTTCTTACCCCACTGATATCCTCATGCATAGTCTCATTGCCTCCTGCCGAGTACAAGATGTTCCCATCAAACTGTCAGTCACTTCTTAGTATGGTGAATGGTATTAAATACGTTTCTCTATAAATTTTCAAAATTACTACTAAAGAAGTTCCGGGCTGCCTCTGACCATTAGTAATCTATGGGGCCTCTGAGAAAGTTCTCAGAACGACGCTCCATAGCAATCGATGGGCGTTATGGGACATTACTCTTTGGATTACGTCAGAACTTCCAGGATTTACTTTATTAATAAATTGGTGAACAAGAGAGTGTGGGGGAGTGTTTATTAAAATAATCTTTTTTTCCCTGTGTCTGTTCTGTGTTTATTTTTAACTCTACTCTTGCCGGGTTGGTAATGGGGGTGTCTGCTAAACGCCTCTCCACTACTAACACTAGAACTTGATCACAGCTCACAATTCACACCCCAAACGTATCAAGCCCCATGCGCACTCTGCAGTTTTTGATGCGTTTTTGGTGCAGCTTGTAGTGACCTTTTAGTCATCACAAACTGCATGCTTTTCCTTCCCCAGCAAAGTCTATGAGATTTCAGATTTGCTGTGCGCACGTTGCTTTTTTTGCCTGCATTTTTGTGGTATAGAGAGAAGGGCTGCACACCAGCGACAGTGCAAGGGGAATAAATGTAAAGCAGAAACTGCTGTATGAATACTGGCATGAAAAATACAATAGCTATATGTGAGAATGAAAATATGACAATGGAATCTGCATAACTGCCATGAAATAAGAATAAAGAGAAATTTAGCTATTGAATTGATCAATACAACAGAGCCCCAACACCTCGTCACGGTATTCTCTTACATTCTCACATATAGCTATTTTATTTTTCATGCCAGTATTCATACAGCAGTTTCTGCTTTACATTTATTCCCCTTGCACTGTCACTGGTGTGCAGGCCTTCTCTCTATATAGTGACGTTTTTTGGGGGTTTTTGCACCCAGTTCAGACTTAGAATAGTGTTGACGTTATTTCTTAATTGCATTTTTGTGGTAACCAGAAAAATGCAGCATGTCAATTCTTTTTGTGTTTGTCCCTGCGTTTTTCACCCATTGGTGACAAAAAATACATAAAAAATGCATGGTCAAAAAATGCATCAAAAAAGTACCAAAACCGCATGCGTTTTTTTGCCACAATTTGCAGGTTTTTTCCCACAGGGTGCATTTTTATGGTTACAACGAAAGCGCAGCGTGCGGCCATACGCTAGCCCATATTGCCACTCCACCAGTGCAATCTGGAGAGCTGGGCAAAGCACCAGAATTGGCGTATCTAATAGATGTCCCCCATTCTGGGCCTGTATGTCCCTCCTTCTGTACCTTTAAGCCACTCTTCTCCGTTTCCATGTTGTCCATCCTGGGTCCTTATGTTCCCCTTCCTGGTTCCTGATGTACTCCATCCTAGTCCCACATGTGGCTTATCCTAGACCCTTGTGTCCGCCATCCTGGGCTACTATGTCCCCAATCCTGGACCCTTATGTCCCTCATCTTGGGCTTGTATATCCTCTCATTCTAGGCTCCCATGTCCTCCATCCTGGGCCATTATATTCCCCATCCTAGGCCTGAATGTCCTCATCCAGGATCTTTATATTCTCCATCCTGGGCCATTAAGTCCCTTTCCTGGTCCATTATGTCCTTCATCCTTGTCCTCTAGATGCACATCCTGGGCACATATGTCCTCCATCATGACCCCTATGTTCATCATCCTGGGCCCTTATGATCCCCATCCTAGGCCTTTATAACTCCCATCCTGTGCCCATATGTTCTCCATCCTGGTCCCCTATGTCCCTCATCCTGGGCCCTTATGTCCCCCTTCCTGATTTCCTATATCCTCCATCCTGGTACCTTATATCCCTCATTTTGGGCACTTATGTTCCCCATCCTAAGCCCTTATTTCCCCCTTCCTGAGCCCCTATGTCCTCTATCTTGGTCTCCTATGTACTCCATCCTAGTCCCACATGTTCCCCATCCTCGACTATGGTGTTCCTCATCATGGGACATTATGTCCCCTATCCTGGGCCCATATGTCCCCCATTCTGGGTTTGTATATCCCCCATCTAAGGCCCCCATGTCCCCCCTTCTGGTACCCCATGTCCTCCATCCTGATCCCTTATGTCCCATGTCCTGGTCCCTCATATTCTCCATTTTGGTCTGTTATGTCCCCAATCCTAGCCCTGTATGTCACTTATTCTGGGTCTGTATGTCCCCCTTCCTGGACCCCTATGTTCTCTACCCTGGTCTCATATGTCCCTCATCCTGGGCCTTTAAGTTCCCTTTCCTGGTCCCCTATGTCCTCCCTCCTTGGCCCCTGTGTCCCTCATGCTGGGCCCTTATGACCCCCATTCTAGGAACCTATCCCCTTTCCTGGTCCCCTATGTTTTCCATCGTGGACCGCTATGTCCCTCATCCTGGGCCCTTATGTTTCCCATCCTAGACTCTTATTTCCCCCTTTCTAGTCCCCTATGTCCTCCATCCTGGGACTGTATGTCCATCATCCTGAGTCCATATGTCCCCCCATCCTAGGCCCTTATGTTCCCCATTTTGGGCCTGTATTTCCCCATCCTACGCCCTCATGTCTCCCATCCTGGGCCCATATATTCACCATCCTTGTCCCCTATGTCCCTTATCCTATCCCTTTATATCCCCTATCATGGTCCCCAATGTCCTCCATCCTTGTCTCCTATGTCCCCAATTTTGGCCCCCATGTCCTCCATCCTGGGCCCATCTTCTTGCCCCTTATGTCCTCCATCCTTGTCCCCCAAGTCCTCCATCCTGAGTCTGTATTTCCCCAATCCTACGTCCATATGTCCCTTACCTTGGGCCTTTATGTGCTCCATCTTTGGCCTTTATGTCCTCCATCCTGGGTGCAAATGTCCCCCATTCTTATGCCATATGTCCCTTATACTGAACCCTTATGTGTCCCATCCTGGTCCCCAGATATGCTTCTTTAGGGGCCCGTATGTCCCCCATTCTCCTCCTGTATGTCCTCAGTTCTGGGGGTTTTTTTGTCTTCAATCCTGGTCCCCTATTTTGCAACATTAAAAATAAAAATTCTTCTTACGTCTCTTCTCATTCACATTTTTGCTCTATGTGCAATGTGGACAAGGCCATGTGTTGGCGATGTGCATGCCAACGTCAGCTGCCGGCCTATGATAAGCCAGTGGCCATTTTAACTATTGCATTGCAGGAAGCTGGTGCTTGTTTTGCACTGCAATCCATTTCAACTGAATGTATTTCCAAGAACGCACATTCAGTTGACACTGGTGGGTCCCCGGTCTTCAGCACTGGATCGGTGCACTGCTTTTTGCTGGTTTTGGCAACTGGCAGTCATTTTAACAACCAGTAAGTACCGGCTGAATCCCACCCCTCTGTAACAATAAGGGGTGGACTACATAGTGATGGCATCATGGCATTGCCGCTATCACTTATAGGCATTTATCGATATGAAGGATAACATTTAATGAATAGAGAATTGAGACCACGTTGAATTCGTCATACTGTTGCTCATCCCTTTACGTCATAAGATAACAATGAGGTCATGAGTGAAATACAGTAATGCTGTAAATTTACCCTGATTTCTGCACGACCAACTGTTGTCTTGGAGTTCTAGAATAAAGGACATTCATCCAGTGCAGTACAATCTATGTGAGTGTAGCGCTGTATAGATTCTGGAGGTTATGTCCATGCTGTTATCTGACAGACAGGTTATATAGAGAATATTGTAGAGTCTTCATATGAGCCAAGGTGTTAGTGATTCTAACAAGAGCTGTATGTTCTATTATAGGCGTAATCGTAAAAGATTTCGGAAATGGAAAAGGTCCCGCCGTCCTTCTCTGGAGACAATACCGTAAGTTGGTGTAATAAACAGAAATATTGTAAGAGGGCCCCCAATATAACCTATTTCCAAAATCAATGTATCTATAAGGGAAAATGATGTAATAAGAGTAGGATATTCATGAGGATGTCACACACCACAAAGTCACTGAGCCGCCATCAGCAGACACAGGGCCACTCATGTATAAACACTTCTCTGAAGACAGTCTCATTGTGGCCATCACAGCCAATCAGAATACAGATTGCAGCATTCCAGATTCCTTTAAAATGAGAGAGTTAATCTGATTGGTTGCTGTGAGTAATATGGACGCTATTTCTTAGAGCACTTTTTATGGAGCATGCCTGGGAGTTTTATGAAACCATATACTGTATATATTCCACACACAGTCCACCGTACATGGCAGCGACTGGAGCTATAATTCAGCCCTGGCATTTAAAAGCACACAGGCCCATGCCGTCTCTGTCCTCTTCCACAGATTGGGGTCTTTAATGCTTCAATTACTCTGCCTGTGGGAAATCAAGGATTACTGTAAGAGTAGGTTATTCCCATTAACAAATTTTTATTAAAGATATAAAAACACACCATCAGTGTAAAAATAGACCAACAGGTCACAGTGAATTGAATACAGTAAACACATAAAAGATTTTTAGTCTCTGTGGAACCAGAGGGCTTAAGACTTAACTTGAAGACAGAAATACATTCAGGCAGCGCCACAAATAGAAAATTTTGAATGCTTGCTGTCCATGAGTGTCCGCATAGATATAAGTCAGTCCTCTCCAAGCGTCCACTTGTTTCTTGTAATATCAAGGAATGGCAATTATTTCATTCAATTTAGCAGAAGTGAGCCATTAGATTCAAGATTTACAACAGTCTCCACCTCGACGCGTTTCCCCACATAATAAATACGTGGTTCATCAGGAGGCTACAAAACAGATAAGCTCTATCAGCAACAGATTGAAAAAGGTTCACCTAGATTGCACATTCATACATTATATCACAGATAGGCATGTAAGATAACAAAGTAATACAAGACAATAATATAAAAGTACTTGCCCAGGGAGAAAAGGTACTAGATGTGCAGATCCATGGCGCCCATCACAAAAGATCCACGGCTAGTCAGACAATGCTGGAGGAAATTCACTGCCATAGTCCAGAGAGGCGTCATGGAACTGCACATCACTCAGGGATTTAAATAGCCCACAGTCTCCTGATCAGCTGTAGGCGATCAGGCAATCATGCTGATGCCGATATCGCCACATGTGCGCATGCCTAATGTGATGCGCACACCTGAGGAAAACCCAGGAGACTGGTGTAATGGAGGCGCCCCCGTCCGCATCGCAACTGCGCCTGCCCAGAATCTTATTGGCAGCATGCATATGCGGACGGAGGCCCTCACGTGCCAAAAGTAGGTAGATATAAACAAGGGGAGAGCGCATGCCTGAGGATCATGGATATCGTGACGCCCACAGGAGCGCCGCCGTCCACATCACCACCGCGCCTTGCCAATCAAAGGCAGCGTGCACACGTGGACGGAGGCCTCAATATGCCAAACTTAGGTATAAGTAAATAAAGGCACAGCGCATGCGCAAAGAACAAACGGGGTCTGCATATAGATAATAGAATAGTGCAGATCACCGTATATATGCGCAAGCGCAGTTAAAAACTTAGTGCCTCCTCCATAAATACACGATTAGCATATTAACCCCCATATATAAAGATATACCTATAATTTGCATGCGCAAAAACCAGCGGAGTCTGCATACAGATAATAAAATAATGCAGATCACCGTATAAATGCGCAAAGGCAATTAGAAAGGTGCTTAGTTTCTCCTCCATAAATATAATATTAACCTAGTAACCCCCATTGGTATAGATATACCTATAATTATATTAAATATCGATAATAATAATTAGGGGGTCCCTTTTTAGGGGAATATAGATAAAAAAGGCTAGTAAAAGGGACACCACGACAGACATGACCCTCATTTATAGCAGTATATACCACATAGACGTCCATGATCATAAATAGACGCCATGTTAGATCAAACCCCTAGTAGGCACATAGTTAACAAGGGCATTGAAAGAAACTTAATAAACAGGCTGATAAGATGTTACATCAAATACTGTCAAAAAAAAAAAAAAAAAAAAATTCCCACAGAGGTACAATCATTCCTAGTCAGAGATATCCCCCACAATGTGAGGGTACATCTGTAGCCAGGCTCCCATAACAAGGACTAAAATACATAGATGTTAACCATCAATATGGTCCATTCCTGAAAGGAAAGGAAGTTTGCAAAGTAGAGCAAAAACAGATTTAAACTAAACAAATTTTGACACCGCTTCAAAGCTAAGTGGGAAGGAAGCAGCCAAAGGAGAGCTGTTCATTCAGCCCCCCTGGGGTTAAAGATCCCATTTTGAATATCCAGGCGGATTCCTTCTGCAATAATGTCCTATCAAAATCCCCTCCCCTAGGGTTGGGTTTCACCACCTCCAAAATGGAAAATCGAATTTGGGCCACATCCCCCCCATGTATCATATTAATGTGGCGGGAAATTGAAGTGTCTCGTCCATTCCTAATGTCTGCAAGATGTTCACCTACCCGCCTCCGGAGTTCTCTTAGGGTCTTACCTATATAGTCAAGGGGACAAGTACAGGTAGCCCTATAGACAACTCTGGAGGTTATTCCCGGGCTTTGTCCCTAACTTTGATAAATCAAGGATTACTACCACCTATATTTCTAATAATACCGCTATACAAGATTTAATAATATTAATATTGCAATATAACAGACAAGAGAAAACAAAGCCACAGCTGATAATAAAGGGGTAGAATTGTAAAAGAAAACCACGAATAGAAAGAACCCCAATAAAAATTAACTTTTAATAATTGTCTGTGAAAGTCAGATGACCAACAAACCCTAGTAGTGAGGGCAGGTGACGAAGACTGCTGAAAATCACAGCAATAATTACATACCCAATAGAAAGGGAATAAACTGACCCTAGAAGACCTATACATATCCCTACCTAGAAATGGAGGGTACCCTAGGTTTGTGGCACCCCCATTCACTGTCGGGAATCCCTACAATTCCCTAATTCACCCTGCACCCCAATGTAAAGTGCCCCAACAATTATTAGAAATAACAATAATACAGGACCAGTAATTACACCCAGACAAGTATAACCTCAACAAGTTATGCCCTTAATAATAAATAGTTACTTATCTGAAAAACGGGGTTCAGACATTAGATACCTTGAATGGTAGTCCCTAGATACACCATTCAAAGTATCTAATTTCTGAACCCCATTTTTTCAGATAAGTAACTATTCATTATTAAAGGGAACCTGTCACCAGGTTTTTCTCTTATGGGTTATGACCCCCATCAGTGAGCCCCTTTTATACAGCACTCAAGAATACTGTATATAAGAGCCGAGGCCTCTCTGTATAATGTAAAAAACAGCTTTATAATACTCACCTAGGGGGCAGTCTTGTCCAATGGGTGTCGCTGGTCTCGGTACGGTGCCTCCTCCATCTTGTGGAGCGTGCTTTCAATGTAAGTCCCCTGGGCCCTGTTTTATCCTCACCTTTCGTCACCTTCATCCTTTTCCACTGGTGCTTCAGTCGTTCTACTCTAAAAAGTGACCTGCCGGTGACCTGGAGGGCACTCTTCAATGCATCTCTATGGGAGCCTCTTTCTGGCCTCGTTCTGGCTCTCATAGATGCCTGTGATGTAGCTTCTGACTTCCAGCTAGTGAGAAGCTATGGGCACAAGATGGCTCCGTGGACTGGTGTGGCGTCGGTAAAGTATTAAAACGTTGGAAGGTGACTATAAGACGGGGGTAGGGTGGAACCCCGTGCCTCCTTATAATACTAATTGCTTTGTGCCGCCTTTAATAATTCTCCCCATGACCCCTTATAATAATGATCACAGACCTACTTCTAAAAATAGAAACACTCCTGTGCATTGTTTTATTAATAATAATAATAATTCCTCCTGTGTTCTTCCTATAATGATAATATTTCCCCAGTGCGTCTTCTTATAACCCCCCTACTGTGCCTCCTCATAGTATTGCAGCACCTACACAGTTATTTGCCAATTTTCCATGGTTCCCATAGAGTATGATGCCCCCCATAGAGAATGATGTTCCCACACTCCTCTGTTGAGGACAATGTGGCAGGACCGTCATACTTTTGGGCGTCCTGAAGATGTCGGTACTGCTAATAGAGTTGCAATTGATGCTGCACACGCCAGGACTGGCCCATCTGGTATTTGACAGAATTACCTGATGGCCAGTCCGGCCTGAAAGGCAGCCTCCATTATGCTATTGGTTGGTATCTGCAGGATAACAGGGATGACGGATAGAAATGCAGAACTTTTCAGAAAAGTGTATCATATAAATTGAGTAATTATAAGAATGGTAGTTTCTGAGAGTCGTTATATAGAGTCTATGTTATGTGTCTATTAGTGAGGAAGAGGAAGGAGAAGAGGACGGTGAGGAGACAGCCCACATGACACCGGCCAGGAAGGAGAACACCAGAATGTAAGTAGAGAGATGGTGAGAATATCATGTACTCGCGACATTCAACATCCGGAGACTCCAGGAAAAAGTTACCCAGAGACACATCTATAGCAGTTGTGTTCAGTCAGGTAACTTCTCCGGAGACTTTCTAAGCATCAATTCTACTAACCAGAGCGGCATTTGTTATTTCAGGTGTCGCGGGCGGAGGGGTTTTGGGAACGCCGCTTGCCTGGGGGATCTCTGGCGCTCGGGTCCGGTGCTTCTGCTTCTCGGTGGCTCGAGCACGGGGCCGGACCCGGGGACTCGAGCAGCGCCTCCTCGCCCACGAGTGAAAAGGGGAGGTGTGGTGGTGGGGTGTCGGTTGTGACGCCACCCACGGGGTTGTGGTGAGGATGGGCACCACCGCTGCTGGTGACGGGGTTTCCCGGGAGCAATGGCAGAGAGCAGCTGAGGTGTTGGCCCCTCCGTGTGTAGGGGCTGTTGTCCCGGGGCCCGGTAGGAGGGAGCGTGCTGCAGGGGATAGGTGCAGGTGCTGATGCGGGGAGGCAGCGTGGATGCGGGGCAGCGTTACTGTGGAGCGATATGCCAGGTGGTACTCCACTGGTGTACTCACTCAGGTAGTCAAGGACCGAGTCTCTGGTAAACCAAACGGCTGGATGGACGGGGCCCGCAGTCGGCTGCGGTGTCTTCACTCCCCGAACGGGTTGATGGTGGCTGTCTTTCCCTACACCTGTGTGTAAGTGTTTGACCCCTATGGATTCCCACGGGTGGTCCGCTCCCCGGCTTGTACGTGTCGGGAGAGCCCGTTTTGCCCACAGGCGCTGGCCCTTGGATCTCTGGCCGTTGGCGGTGGCACTTATCCGGACAGGTTGGGCTGTTGCCTTCTGATGGGACTTGGTTGGGAATGAACCTCTGAGGTCCAGACCGCAATCAGGTAATTTGACCGTTATGGCGGCTTCCGAGCCTAGTCGGGGTCTGAGTACCCTGCCTTGGTGCTTGGCTTTGACCCACTCCCTGGTTCGGTACCGGCGGGCCAACGCCCGACCCTGGTCCTACGGTTCTGCAGACCTCCACCAACTCCTGCAGACGGCCACCACCATCTGCCGACCTTGCTGATGGTGCCTGGGCTTCGACACAGACACACACAGTCTCTCTCTCCCCACTTCTCCACTTCAACTCTCCAAAAACTCAGCTAACTGCCCTTTCCCGCCTCCAGGACTGTGAACTCCTCGGTGGGTGGGGCCAACTGCCTGGCTCCGCCCCACCTGGTGTGGACATCAGACCCTGGAGGGAGGCAACAAGGGTTTTGTTTGACGGGTGTTCCTGACCAGGGAAGGGGGTATGTGTGTATGTGATGTTATTCTGTGACCCCTGGGGTCCAGGGCGTCACACAGGCACTTTGAAAAGTCTGTGAAGATCGCAAGGGAAAGAAGAAAGAGACTGCCGTAAGTAATCCACGACCTTCAATGGTTGAAGTCCTCAGTAATTTTTCACTGTAAGAGGTACTTTACACGCTGCAACATCGCTAGCAATTGCTAGCGTTATCGAGCGCGATAGCACCCGCCCCCGTTGTACGGCCGATATGTGGTGATCGCTGCCGTAGTGAACATTATCACTACGGCAGCGTCACACGCACATACCTGTTCAGCGACGTCGCTGTGACTGCCGAACAATCCCTTCCTCAAGGGGGAGGTGCGTTCGGCATCACCGCGACATCACTAAGCGGCCGGCCAATAGAAGCGAAGGGGCGGAGATGAGCGGGACGTAACATCCCGCCCACTTCCCTCCTTCCTCATTGCCGGCGGCCGCAGGTAAGGTGAAGTTCCTCGTTTCTGCGGTGTCAAACGTAGCGATGTGTGCTGCCGCAGGAACGACGAACAACATCGTACCTGCAGCAGCAACGATAATTGGCAATAGGGGGCATGTCACCGGGGGGGGTCACGTCGTAAGTGATGCACATCCGGCATCGTAAGGTACATTGTAGTGTGTGACAGGTACGTGCGACTGCGATTGAACGAATATCCGTTCATTGCATACACGTCGTTCATTCCTCATGAATTGAACGTGTGGTTGTGCAATGTTCCCGAGGCAGCACACATCGCAGTGTGTGACACCCCGGGAACATTGAACAGATCTTACCTGCGTCTCGCGGCTCCAGCCGCCAATGCGGAAGGAAGGAGGTGGGCGGGATGTTTACGTCCCGCTCAGCTTCGCCCCTCCGCTTCTATTGGCCGGCTGCCGCGTGACGTCGATGTGACGCCGAACGTCCCTCCCACTCCAGGAAGTGGATGTTCGCCGCCCACAGCGAGGTCGTATGGACGGGTAAGTACGTGTGACGGGGGTTAATCGTTTGTGCGGCATGTTCAACAAATTGAACGTGCCACACATACGATGGGGGCGTTGCAAATCGCATACGATATTGTATGCGAAATTGCAATGTGTAAAGCAGGCTTTAGACATAGCTACAAACAGTGGAGTAAGTTTAACATCTGAGGTCCCACACTACCTGTTATACTGATGAATTGATATGTGGTAGAGGGGCTTTTAGCCCCCGATGGCAACAGATCCCGATGTGACTGTGTCGCGGGCGGGGAGGAGGGTGTCAGCACACCGCGCTCACCCCTTCTGCTCGGGTCCGGCAGCTGCTCAGTGGTGGCTCGAGCGGTGGGCCGGATCCCGGGGTTTCTCGAGCGACACTCCTCGCCCGTGAGTGAAAGGGGGGGCTTTGGGATGTTGGGATAATGTCCGTGACGCCACCCACGGTTGTGGTGATGTGTAGCACCACCGCTGCTTAATGCGGGGATCCCGGGGATGGTGATGGGGAGCAGCCAGGTGTTGTGTTGCCCCTCCGTGGGTAGGGGTTGGTGATCCCGGGGCCCGGTGATGGCTTGGGGAGGTGCAGGGCTTGGTGGGCGCAGGGACGCGGGGACAGCGCTGTGCCTTGCGGCACTGTGGTACTCACTCAGCCTGAGACGTGGACACAGTTTGTACGGTAAACCAAACGGCTGGTAGGACGGTCCCACAGACGGCTGCTTTGCTTCCCCGGTAGGTGACGGTAATGTCCCTCTTCCTTGCACCTGTATGTACGGTTGGTTGCGATGGGTCCCCACCGGTAACCCGCTCCCCGGCTTCAAGCTGGGCCGGAGGAGCACTACACTTTGCCCGCAGGCGCTGGCCCTCAGAGACTGGTGCCCTGGCGGTGGCGGTGCCTCTGTTGTATGGGTTGGGCTGTTGCCTTCAATCGGGACTTGGTTGTTGGGGAAATCTACGTCCCCTTCACTGACGGATTCGGCAAATTTGGCGACTCCTAGCCTTGCCGGGGTCCGAGAGGCCCCTGCCCTGGTGCTGACTGTCCTTCGGAACACTGCTCCAGACCACCGGGCACACAGCCAACGGGGTCCTTCCAGGAACTTCCAAACGGTCCCCCTCCGGACAGTCACCGCCGTCGCTGACCTTGCTGTTCTGGCCCTACACAAAGCTGGGCCCTCAGGCTCTGCACACTCTCTGCGCTGTCACCACTTCTTGCTTTCCTCCTTTTCCACTTTTCCTTCCTTCACTTTCACTTCTCTGTTTACTCTAGCCCTCAGCTAGACTACACTCTTCCCCTGCCCGGGGCTATCTGCCTGGTAACTTCCTGCCTCCAGAGCTGTGAGCTCCTTGGTGGGCGGAGCCAACCGCCTGGCCCACCCCCTGGTGTGCATCATCAGACTCCTGGAGGAAGGCAACAAGGATTTCTGGTTCAGCTTAGGTGTGCCTACCTGGGATGTGGGGTGTGGTGGTGTTGTGACCTGTGACCCCTGGCTTGCCCAGGGCGACACATTCCCCCTTAGCAAAATGCAGACCGTCCGCGGGCTGCCGTCCTACACCGGTTTTATTTTTCTGTAAAAAGGGGATAACAGGGTTAAACAAACATAAATAACATTTTTAATAAATCTTCCCAAGACGGGAGGCACATTTACTTTAAACGTTGCAACGGTTGACGGTTACGGTTTCCGCTCTCTCCCACCCAAGTATCCTGGCCCTGATGCTGCCCCTAAAACCCAGGCAGCACCCCTTGACCCACAGTCCAGCACACGGTACCCGAGCGGGATCTGTCCTTCCCTCCAGAGGGTAGCCACCGGTTCCTTTGGCGGCTGGGCCCTGGCCTGCTCTGCTCAGGGCCCTCCCTCCAACCTGCCTCTCCGGAGGCGGCACTGCGGAAAACGGTAACGGTAACCAACATATTTACAAGCCACGAACGTCTGTGGTTGCCCTGCAAGTTCACGGGCTTGTCCATGGATAGTTCCCATGCATTTTAAACGGTCCCCACGGGGACAACGGTGCCGGCTCCAGCCGGTTGCAAATCACACGGTGAATCAGGTGAACTTCGGATCATTTTTCACTTATCATTCTCATTTTCAGTAGAACTTTCAAACAACAAACAGGTGGTCCCAACGGGGACGGTGCTGCGGGCATCCATTGCCCTACTCTAGTTCCTCTACTAAGGCGGACCCATCCTCTGCCACCAACACATCAAACATGCACTGACATGCCTGCTGCGACAGAGGTACCCGGTACCCATTTCCACCGGTACGCGGAGTATGATAAACCACAGGGTCCCCCACATAGCGGGAACGCTCAATTGCTCCTTCAGCCGCAACAACAGGCCCGGAGCTGGGGCAGGAGTTGTCATTTCTTGTTCCTGCGTCAGGCGGGTTGCCGCCAGCTGCCGCAGCCTCCTGGTCTCCAGCATCCAACACTTCATCCCCATCTGCGGTAACATGGAGCAGCAGAGTAGGCGAGCTTAGGTGGAGGCGCCCCATCAGTGACGGCAAGGGCGATGCATAGGCCGAAACTAGGCCGGGCCCCTCAGCCGCAGCGGCCGGTCCAGGTAGGACATAGGGACGTGGGTCACCAGTCGGTTCTGCTACATCTATTCCCCTTTCGCACATCGGGGCAGTTGTAATCAGCTCCTCCATCTCGTTGGTCCACTGCTCCATCATCCGGAAGATCTGCTCCTGCTGACGCCGGTGTAATTGAATCACCCGGGCCTTCATCCAGGCCACGGTTCCAGGCTCCGGGTCTGGCACAGTCACTGCTGGGACTTCTGGCACCATGCTGTTAAGGGGCCGCGGTTCCGGCGGTTCCCCCGGGTGTACTTCAGGACCGTCTTGGACGTCTGCAGCCGGCTGGTCCGCCGGAGCGGCTGGGCAGGGTATCGCTACCGGTTGGGCTGGTAGCGGGCCTAATGGCGGGGCGGCAGCAACTATCGCGGGTAGCGGGGAGAGAGGCAGGGTGAGCGGAAGCTGGCCGGGCCCCTCAGCTCCAACGGCCGATCCCTCAGGAATACAGGGGCGTGGGTCGCTTACCCGCTCCTCCAAATCCTCTTCTGCCTCGCGTCTCCACATAGCAGCCACCACGTCCGCCATGTCGGTCTCCCACTCCTCCAGGAGGAGTTGCATATGAGCCTGCAGACGGTTACTCAGCGGGACGGTCCGGTCCCTCAACCACGTCGCCGTGCCGGGCGCAGGGGCTTCCTCGTTGCGGGTTGGATCTTGCATCTTGGTAACGAGGTTTTTCCAGGAACCCAATATCGCTGCAGAGTCCTGGCGTCCCTGCTCTCACAGCCGCAGCTACATGCGGCCAGCCGCCATCGCGTCCCCCTTAGCTCTTTCCGGCCCCTCCTCTCTCTGGGCGGGGTCTTGGCCTTCGCGCCTCTACTGCTCGAGAAGACGCTCGAGCGGGAACTTTTCGCGCCAAAGATGGCGGCTTCTGAAATTTTTCTGCCGGATACCTCCGGCGGTAACAAGGCGCACCTCTACCAGACGGCAGAGCGGTAAGATCCTGTTCGTGACGCCAAGTTGTCGCGGGCGGGGAGGAGGGTGTCAGCACACCGCGCTCACCCCTTCTGCTCGGGTCCGGCAGCTGCTCAGTGGTGGCTCGAGCGGTGGGCCGGATCCCGGGGTTTCTCGAGCGACACTCCTCGCCCGTGAGTGAAAGGGGGGGCTTTGGGATGTTGGGATAATGTCCGTGACGCCACCCACGGTTGTGGTGATGTGTAGCACCACCGCTGCTTAATGCGGGGATCCCGGGGATGGTGATGGGGAGCAGCCAGGTGTTGTGTTGCCCCTCCGTGGGTAGGGGTTGGTGATCCCGGGGCCCGGTGATGGCTTGGGGAGGTGCAGGGCTTGGTGGGCGCAGGGACGCGGGGACAGCGCTGTGCCTTGCGGCACTGTGGTACTCACTCAGCCTGAGACGTGGACACAGTTTGTACGGTAAACCAAACGGCTGGTAGGACGGTCCCACAGACGGCTGCTTTGCTTCCCCGGTAGGTGACGGTAATGTCCCTCTTCCTTGCACCTGTATGTACGGTTGGTTGCGATGGGTCCCCACCGGTAACCCGCTCCCCGGCTTCAAGCTGGGCCGGAGGAGCACTACACTTTGCCCGCAGGCGCTGGCCCTCAGAGACTGGTGCCCTGGCGGTGGCGGTGCCTCTGTTGTACGGGTTGGGCTGTTGCCTTCAATCGGGACTTGGTTGTTGGGGGAATCTACGTCCCCTTCACTGACGGATTCGACAAATTTGGCGACTCCTAGCCTTGCCGGGGTCCGAGAGGCCCCTGCCCTGGTGCTGACTGTCCTTCGGAACACTGCTCCAGACCACCGGGCACACAGCCAACGGGGTCCTTCCAGGAACTTCCAAACGGTCCCCCTCCGGACAGTCACCGCCGTCGCTGACCTTGCTGTTCTGGCCCTACACAAAGCTGGGCCCTCAGGCTCTGCACACTCTCTGCGCTGTCACCACTTCTTGCTTTCCTCCTTTTCCACTTTTCCTTCCTTCACTTTCACTTCTCTGTTTACTCTAGCCCTCAGCTAGACTGCACTCTTCCCCTGCCCGGGGCTATCTGCCTGGTAACTTCCTGCCTCCAGAGCTGTGAGCTCCTTGGTGGGCGGAGCCATCCGCCTGACCCACCCCCTGGTGTGCATCAACAGACTCCTGGAGGAAGGCAACAAGGATTTCTGGTTCAGCTTAGGTGTGCCTACCTGGGATGTGGGGTGTGGTGGTGTTGTGACCTGTGACCCCTGGCTTGCCCAGGGCGACACAACTGCGACCCCTGCACTCCCTATAGCTATGTGTAAATGGTCGTCTCTCCCCGGCCTCCGCGCACTGGTACAATCTCTGCTTTACAAAACCCAAACAAATGACAGCAGAGACACCATAACACTTACATCTTATTCCATCCACACACTATGGAGTCTGGTGCCGGTCGTTTCTTCCTAATTACTCCCTATAGCTGCTCCCCTGAGTTACACTAATTGTCATAGCATTTATTAACGAGACGCTGTATATACATGGGGCTTTCTGTAAGTGTCACTGGCTCTAACAAACGCTACATTTTCATATAGGCCAACGAGAGAAGTAAAGGAAGCCTGGCCGAGCACGGAGTCCATCAGGTAAGTCACTAGGACTGTCACTTCATTTACTGATGCATTTTTTTATGCTTTTTCCCCATTATTTGATGTTTTTTTTGTGCAGATGTGAAGCCGCTTTTTTAAGTGTTTTATAGTACACAAAAGCTTTGATTCTGCAGTAAAAAAGTAACTGCAATTTTTTCCATGCATTTTAGGCTCCATATTGAAGCCTCTAGAGAAAAAAGCACCAAAACCGCACAGTTCAGCGGCGTCTTTAGACGGACACTGGGTGAGGTTTGCAGCATTTATGCTACATGTGAACATGGCCTAAATGTCCAAGCAAAATGGACGTGATTTCATGAATTCTCCCCTGAATGTTCGTCTAAAGACGCCGCTGAACTGTGCGGTTTTGGTGCTTATTTTCTCTATAAGCTTCTAGATGGAGCCTGAAAAAAAGCAGGTAAAATAAAAAAACGCGGAGCGGCGCTGATCTGTCCACTATTCACTATACAAGAGGCCACGTACTTGGGCTCAGCAGCGCCACCTGCTGGAGCTGTGCAGAACTGTGCGCTGTCCTATAGAATTCTAAATTCATCAGAAACATTTCTCCTGCTCATGAATGGTGGATTTAGCTCCACTAGGGTGGGTTCACATTACTCAATTAAGGCATATTTCTCGTTATGTTTTTCCAAAATCACAGCAAAGACCATTACAATAAACGCACCATAATTGCAATGTGTGTACACGCTCTAACCCTCTCTTATAATGGATTATGTTTTTTAGTGCTGAGGAGAAAGAGGATAACATCAAGGAAGATAACATCAGGAAGGATAAAATCAAAGAGGATAACATCAAGGAGGAAAATATCAGGGAGGATAAAATCAAGGAGGATAACATCAGGGAAGATAACATCAAGGAGGATAAAATCAAGGAGGATAAAATCAAGGAGGATAAAATCAAGGAGGATAACATCAGGGAAGATAACATCAAGGAGGATAAAATCAAGGAGGATAAAATCAGGGAGGATAAAATCAAGGAGGATAACATCAAGGAGGATAACATCAGGCCGTAAGTAAAGAGATAGTGAGATATACAGTATAGGGTGTATACAGATGTGGATGTGTAATGTACTGCATTTTTTATCTGTGTAAGCCCCCTTTAGTTACACTAATTGTCATAGCATTTATTAACGAGACGCTGTATATACATGGGGCTTTCTGTAAGTGTCACTGGCTCTAACAAAAGCTACATTTCCATATAGGCCAAGAGAAGTAAAGGAAGCCTGGCCGAGCACGGAGTCCATCAGGTAAGTCACTAGAACGGTCATTGCATTTATTGCTGCATTTTTTATGCTTTTCCTCCTTATTTGATGCGTTTTAGGTGCAGATGTGAAGCCGCGTTTTTAACTGTTTTTATAGTACAGAAAAGCTTTGATTCTGCAGTAAAAAAGTAACTGCAGTTTTTTCCATGCCTTTTAGGTTCCACATTGAAGCCTCTAGAAAAAAAAAACACCAAAACCGCACAGTTCAGCGGCGTCTTTAGACGGACACTGGGTGAGGTTTTCATTGAATCACATCCACTTATTCTTGGACGGCTAAACAAAGCAGAATTTTTGTGCAAAAAAACAAGCAGGAAAAAACGCAGCATTTAAGTTACATGTGATCACGGCCTAAATGTCCAAGCAAAGTGGATGTGATTTCATGAATTCCACGTCCGAATGTTCGTCTAAACCTATACGGTCATGTAGGTCATAGGAAGCTGAATAAAATGATACTGTAATATCTCCGATCTGATGTCTTATTATAACAATAATAATAATTTTTCTTTCTATAGCGCCATCATAGTCCACAGCACTTTACATTTCAATCTTATTCCAGAGAAAGCCACGTTTGCTTAATATGTAAATAAGCTCTTAAGATCTTTGGGTTGGACACAGATCTCCCAGAGAATCTACCTGCAGAGCTTAATTTAAATAAAATGGGGTGTTACTGGTGTGAGACATGTAATGACTGACAGTCTGCTCTCCTAAGATATATGTCTTACACTGGTAGCTCCTCCTTTTATTGAAAATAAGCTCTGGATAGAGATCTGTGTCCAGCCCATAGATATTAACAGCTTATTGACATATTAAGAGAAATGTGGACTTTTCTGGAATAAGACATTGGATCGCAGATATCAAGGTATAATTTTTTTCAGCTTCCTATGATGTACTTGCCCATATAGATGACTTAGGAGGGTTGATTCAACTGATAATTTCCCTTTAACTCATTGCATCTATTTAGGAGACACACCATATAGATGATATTTTCTGATATTTTAAGTATCTGTGTTTCAAATCACTGTATCTATTGTTGTCATTTACTTATCAGAATGATAATGTGAAGTGTCTAAATGTCAATTTGTCTGGATTTTTTTTTAAGACACAAATGTAAATGGTGGATACCTAAATGCTTGAGAAGAAGGAGCAAGAGCAACGACAGAAACATGTAAGTATTTTAACCCCTTTTCCCAGAGGATGTGTCCTTATGTCCTAACTGCTTTCTTCCAGATGCAAAATTATGCAATGGTTTTTCCCAGTAGTTACAAGGCCGAAGATCTGTCCTCATGCAGCGAATGTGAAAGTGCTATTTATACAATGAGTTATTACCATAATTTTCATACTATATACTGTATGCGCCCTCACATTGTACTCCTAAATACAGTATGAGCCCCTACATAGCTCATCTATAGAGTATGAGCCCCCACACAGTGTCCTATATACATTATGAACCCCCACATAACTGCTATATACAGTATGAGCCCCCAAATACCTCTACTAGATAGAGTATGAGCCCCAATATAGCCCCAACATAGCCCTCCTATATACAGTATGAGCACCCACATAGCTCTTCAATCTACAATTACACATGTTTTATATATATATATATATATATATATATAGTATATATAAGGAAAACATATACTCCCCTTGGTCCCGTTTCCCCGCTGCTGAGCTCTGCTTTGGTCTCCGGTGCACTGACTCTCTGCACAGCCGGCACAATGATGTGATATCATCGCCTTTGCTGTCTCAATTGCACTTGGTGATTGGTGGAAGAAGGAGCCGTTGGCTTTGTCCTCCAATGTATTCAGCACTATCTGCATCCTGGGGATGAAGAGAGCGGTGACACTGGGACGCCGGCGGTGGAGAGAATGGTGCCGGACGCACTTTACCCAGGTCTGATGTATATCATGTGGCGATGTATATGAGACACGTCAGACATTCTCCTCATTGTCTGTGTCGCTATAGGACTAGGATTTGTTCCTCATTATTATTTTACTTGCTATTGACTTGTTATATTTTCTTCTATTTCTCCAGCAGCAAAAAGGACAGCAAAGAGACAGAGAGCCGTCCACAAAAGTAAGGAAACGTTTCCCCCATTGTTGCAAATAACATTTTGTTAGACTGAGGCTCATAATATAATTAGATATATTTGTGGCTTCCCATTATTTCTCTATACTATATTGTATATCTTTAATGGAAGAGACCAATATTTCACTGTCTATCTATTCGCCCCATAGTGAGAGAAAAGCATTTCCCTTTTCAGTTCCCGACTTCTAAACTCACTATCTCTCCCGTCCTTCCTTTTCCATTTAAACACTTTTTACCAATTGTTTGTCTTCCTTTTAGGCTCTTAAGATTATTTTCATGCTGCATCAGCAAAACAATGACAGAGTGAAAAAAGAAAAAACGTAAGTAGTTTTCAAAATATTTATTGAAAGATTTTAAGATTTACAAGTTGTTTTCAGTATCATCTTATCAATGTGTAGTATAAGCCCCTCCTGTATACAGCATGAGTCCCCACATAGCTCTTATACACAGTATGAGCCCTCACATAGCCCCTATATCAGTATGATCCCTTACATAGCCCCTATATACAATATGAGTCCGCCCATTGCTCCATTACACAGTATGAGCCCTCCCATAGCCCCCTATATATAGCATAAACCCCACATATACCCCTAAACACAGTATGAGCCCTCACATAGCCCCCCATATACAGCTTGAGTCTCCACATAGCCTCCTATATACAGTGTGAGCCCTCACATAATCCCCTATATATAGCATAAACCCCACATAGTCCCCTATACACAGTATGAGCCCTCACATAGTCCCCTATATATCATAAGCCCTACATAGTCCCCTATACACAGTATCAGCCCTCGCAAAGTCCCCTATATATCATAAGCCCCACATATCTCACTATACACAGTATGAGCCCTCACATATCCCCCTATATACAGCTTGAGTCTCCACATAGCCTCCTATACATAGTGTAAGCCCTCACATAGCTCATACATAGGTCCCTATATACAGTATAAGCCCCTGCTTAGCTCCCTATATACAAGCACACATCCCATACACAAACTAATAAAAACAGAAAACACTACACCTAATCACCTCGCTCTGCTCTGCTCCCCGCGGCTCCTCTTCTGCTTGTGGCTGGTGCAGACATGTTTGTACTGATGCGATGATGTCACAGAAAAGGAGATGGGCTCCCCCGAAACTGCGCTGCCATTCTGTATTGGTGCCAGCAGAACCCCAGGAGAACTCCGCATCTGGAAATGTGCAGCACCCAAAGGCAGCAGAGAAAGCATTGTAATGAAGGTGTTCTGTGGACATGGGCTCCCCACAGAAGCCAGATTGCCCTCATTAAAATCTGCCCATGTGTGTGTGTGTGTGTGTATGTGTGTATTTTATATATATATACACACACACACACAATAGGAAGAAAAAGTACCGGCTCACCCACCTGGAGAACTACCAAAAGGAACGGTGCAGGGATCAGGAAACAGCCAGACCGGGCTGCAGACAATCACTGAACTTGAAGAAGAAAAAAAAAAGCATCCAAGTTCCAATTGAATTAAAAAGTTTTTCTTTATTCAACAAAGATAAAAAAAGGTTTTTCCATAATAATAATAAAATCCAATTTACATGGCAGGGTAGAAAAACTGGAACACGTTTCGGAGTGACAACTCCTTACTCTGGTCTTTGGTTCAGAGTAAGGAGTTGTCACTCCGAAACGTGTTCCAGTTTTTCTACCCTGCCATGTAAATTGGATTTTATTATTATGGAAGAACCTTTTTTTATCTTTGTTGAATAAAGAAAAACGTTTTAATTCAATTGGAACTTGGATGCTGGATCCTTTTTTTTTTTCTTCAAGTATATATATACACAGTATATATACACACACACACACACACACACACACACACACACACACACACACACACACACACATACTGTTTACGGGTCTTTAAGTATTACTCCCTGGTATTTCCATCTTACTCTATGTCCAGTGTCTTGACTATACAGACTCAGCTCTTTTGATTTGCCCTTTCAACATTTTTCAGGTGATATTATTTGTGTGCACTTTTTAGAGTACCCTTATAGATTGGACCCCTGTGCAGTATTTTATGAATTGTGTGTGTAACTTTTATGATCTACTACATTTATTTTTTTTTACATTTTGCACTTTGCCTTTTTGTGCGTTTTGTAGTTATTTTTTTCACTGAGCCATTATTATCTCTCGGGCTTAGGATTACTGACACAATCGATTACAAACACTACTGTAATACATATCTTTTATTTTTTGTATTGTTTAATGAGTCATTATTATATTCACTATGACTATTAATTGGTTTTCATGTGTGTTCTTCGCAGATCTTTCAGCTGTAGTTATCATGGAGTCTAACTACAATAAGTATACCAGAGGATTAATAATTGTCTAACGATAAAAGGAAGACAATGGTTCAGTTGGGAAAGCCGGGATAACTGTATAACATTGAAAGGAACCCCAATAAGATAATTGATCCCCTAGACAATTGGGAATATCTTTAGAGGCTATATTCCTTTGTGGATTTTGGGAAGTGCATAGAAGGATGGTAATATAGGAGTGTTGGGTACAAAAAAATTAAATTCTTCTTTTGAGAAGAGGTGACTATCTATAGCATCGATGAGCAGCGATGTCTATGAGTCACAGTAGGCACGGGTGCGGTCATCATTACACAAAATCTCGTATGTTTCCCCATCTCTCAGGATTTAGTAACACATAGATGTGGAAGTTTCACGATCCAGTACTACTATATTACTCTCCTTATCAGAGGGTTTAATGATAATCTCCTGGTTATTCTCAAGATCCTCCAAAATACAGACCTCTTCCCTGGGGAGATTACACAGTGAAGCATCTCCATTTTTGTTAATCTATTTGTTTTTACCCTCTTTGATTTTGAGAACGATATCCACAGAGTTTAAATCCCCATGTGGTGGCATTTTAGTACACTTGGCCTTGAGATTAGTGAATGGTCAAGGCCTCTTGTCATTTCACCCTCAGTAATTAGGTTGGCGAGGGTATGGATATTTTCAATGTCCTTCAAGGAGACATCCAATTACTGATACTGATCTCTATCATGGCTCTTATAAAATTCGTGCCATTTTATTTTCCTGCAGAGGAGGTTGAGATCCTGTAACATGGCCCAAGGCGATAGTCATGGGAGAAGGCTTCATTCTCCATGCCTGGGCGCGCCACAGAAAATTGAATGTTTGGGTTGTGAATGTGTTGCGGTGCCTCGGGATCAGAGCCAGTCCAGTGTGTTGCACTTAGAACAGTAACGTCCCGTTTCTGCCATTCAATGAGGAAGTCAGTGAGTCTTGCAGGGCAGGGGCCATAGTGTTCCAGCATCACATCTGGTGATGACGTGATGATGTGGATGTGAGGTATTTGGATGGCAGTGGATGGCAAATGGAAGAGTGCATGGTAGCACAAGACCCACTCCCACTTAGATGATTAAATCCCCGAATAAATACACTGGACACATTAAATTTGGAAGAAATAGGCCGTGATGTTTAATAAGGGATTACCAAAAATTTCCAATAAATATAAATATAATAATTAATTAATTCCATAAAAATACATTGACCATAAAAACCATAAATAACGACCAAATCCACCCAGCAACTAGCTGGGCGATTATCCCACAAGCCATGACACGCAGAGTCATGGCCCCCCCCAAAAACACCACAGCCATTTATCAATAATTGATTCAATTCCTACGTTAAAAATGTCCAACCCAATCTCCGATAGGTGGACTAAATCACCCCTGTATAAGCCAGGTACAAAACCCTCCAGGTCAGTGTGCCTGAACGAAAAACCTCCCACTTTAACATATATTTAGACATTACCCTATTTATTCTCTTTCTTACCCTTTCCAAAAATAGAAAATCTCTGCTGGCCCAAACTAAACGAGGGACTATTTCAGAGAATATAAAAACAGTCCCTGGGAACCAGCATTTGAATAAGAAAAAATCAGAACGCATCTCCGCTAAAAGAGCAAGCGTCCCGATTTTTCCTACATCGTTACCCCCCGCGTGTATAACAATTGCATTAGGGCTAGGTCTTTTACATATCAAACTTTTCAAAACATTTTTTAACTCCTTCCAGACTTAACCCCTATAACCAAACCATTTAACATTTAACCGGTGAGAATCAAATGATATTCTTAGAATAGATTCTCTGAGATGCCCTCTTCTCAGCCCAGAAGACAAACGAATGTCCTATAATCCAAATCACTAAAGGCCCTAAAGAACAAAATAAAATTAATTTAAAAACATATTTGGTCTAACATACAATTTATACCTGTTAGACTCCCACCTTCCTAATTTCAGAATTTCCTTAGGTTCCATACCCATTCTGGCAGCTTCAGAAGCTGCCCCAATCCTGAAAGAGTGTGATGAAATCTTCTTATCGCCAAGGCCCAGAACCACTAAACACTTTTTTAGTATAAAATTAAATTGATAAATTGTTGTTGGAGAGAAGTCTTTGTGTAACAACAACACTCCACTTTGTGAAGACCTTACTCCAAGCCAATTCCTGACAGACTGCCCAGACCCACCACCAAACCATCCCCTTCAAAAAGGAAACACCACAACAAGTCTTTTTTCTTTTAGAATCCAATTTTTTTATTAAATATCATTTTATTATATAAAGTAGAGACTGATAATTAGAAGCTCTCATCTTTTTCTCCAGTGGCAAAATTTAAAGGTCACAGCTTATAAACTCAACAGGAGGCCTTAACAAGGCCAACGCACAAAAAACGGGGTTTTTGGGATATTTACCGCCTAAACCGTCCATCCGGTGCGGGTGTCTCCAGCCACCTCTAACAACCCCTTCCGCTGCTGCGACTTGTCAAAGAAAAACAACCGAACAAAATAAAACATTTTTATAACCAGGGAGGGAGGGCGGGAGACAGGTCCGGGTCCTTCAGAGAGAGGCCGCCCCCGGGACGTGCTGAGGTATATATACTACAGGGGGCGGGGCCAGTGACATCATCTGCGCATCACTGCATAACTAGTGAGATGTCTCCTTCTTAAAGGGGACATCACTTTATTAACCATATTAGGGCCGGCAGTCAGGGGGCAGCATCACAAACTTGGCTGCGATGCCCCTCAGACTGCCCAGACCCACCACCAAACCGTCCCCTTCAAAAAGGAAACACCACAACAAGTCTTTTTTCTTTTAGAATCCAATTTTTTTATTAAATATCATTTTATTATATAAAGGAGAGACTGATAATTAGAAGCTCTCATCTTTTTCTCCAGTGGCAAAATTTAAAGGTCACAGCTTATAAACTCAACAGGAGGCCTTAACAAGGCCAAAACACAAAAAACGGGTTTTTTGGGATATTTACCGCCTAAACCGGCCGTCCGGTGCGGGTGTCTACAGCCACCTCTAACAACCCCTTCCGCCAAGAAACAGCAAAATCCTGATGGGCTGTGACCCCCCCCCCAAGCCCATAAGAGCCTGGGCAATACCTTCACGAATTCCTTCCAGAAAAATATCCAAACCAGAATCATTTAAATGAACTCCATCTGGACGCAAGAAAAAAGAGTTGTCTCCTTCCAGGCGATGGTGGCGAACCACTACACAGTTCTTGAAACAGACAAACCTCGAAATTCGCTGATTAAGCGTGCGCCTGGTTCTATCCATGGCGCTACGCTCTCTAGCCCCGTGCCACGTAAGCCTGGGGATCACCTCAGACCAGACTAGCTTGAAAACCGGGAAGAAACATGGAAACTTATCCATGTCTGACCTCATTAACGTTAAAAGTTCTGCCAAGGGAAAATAGGCTAAGTCATTTCCCCCTGCGTGAATGACCAAGACAACTGGCGCTGCCACACTATTTGCAATCTTCACGACTTCCGGTAGGACCTGTGGCCATGACAGGCCCCTATAGCCCCTCCAATTGATGTCCTCTTCCAAGAATCCTAGACTTCGACCACCGGGACAGGAATCGGCTCTCCTTGCGGCCCAATATACAAACGAATGTCCCAAAATCCAAACGTTAGGCTGGTTTTCACCTGTAATAAAAACTGTGTTATTTCCAGAAATACAACCCTACCACCGAATGTCATATCTGTCCGATAATCCCCTTTTTTTTTTTTATTTTATATATCCGTATATACATCGTTTTCCGGGGAACTAAACAATGTTTGTAGAAAAAACTGGACTTAGAATCAAATCAGGTCTTATATATCTCATGAAACATTTCGATTGCCACCTTCCTTTCCTCTGGATTTCCAGTTCTTGCATGCCAGCCCGCGATGCCTCCGTAGCCGCCCCAATCCTAAAGGAATGGATGCCGAATTCCGACGTGGGTAAACCCAATGAGCTTAAAATTTTTCGCATTACCGCCAAAAATTGTCCCGACAAAAGAGGTGAACCATCCTCATGAATGAAAAATTGTTCGCCATTGCTCCTAGCCCCTAAGAAGGCCGTAACCCATGCCTTCGGGCATACCGGGCCGTCCATAGAAAACAATGGGAACCATGTGCCTCTACCTGTCTGATCTGTTTTTGACTTACGCAACCTGATACGTAACCCATTTCCACATATCAGCACGTCATCTTGGCGCAAGCCCCCATCTGACCCCAGTGTCTTTGGAATAAGCTCCGAAATTCGCAACGCACCAAAAAACGCAATCGCAAAAACAGCCGAAAACAAAATGGACTCATATTGTGAGTAACAAACCGTTCCCGCGTCCTTTATTAACTCTGCCAGCAAAAGAAACGAAATGGGCCTTCTAGGATCCTTTTGCTTGGCACTCTTCAACCAGCCCTTTAATACCTGGGTCACTAAAAAAGCCTTTGTCACATCTGGCCAGTTCCGCAATTTAAAATGAAAAGCCAGACCCGATAAGCGGTTACGAGCGACAGTCCCAGATGTGTTCCGGTTGTTCAAATATGTTAAATAATGCAATGTTTGCTGTAATAAAACATCACTTGAGGGCTCGCCCCCAGCCACACCTCCCGAGCCACACCACTCACTCCATGCTTTACCATAAGCATGCCAGGTTGATGGGGCCACCGATCCTTGAACCATGGATGGTAGTGCAGGGGGACATCCCACAACCATGCCGAGCATACTAGGCCTTCCTCCTGTGCCGAAGGGTGGAGCTCTCGAAATCTCTGGAAATTGAAACGTGAGAGCGCATCAGCCATCTTATTATTATAACCAGGTACAAATTTTGCTCTAAACCATGCATTTAAATTTAAGCATTTTAAAACCATGAACCTAATTAACTTGATGACCGGAGGAGAGGAAGCGGACAAATGATTAATAGCGTGTACGACGCTGGCGTTATCGCACCAAAAACCAAAAAGTTATACGCCTGTTTTTCAAGGCCTCACCCCACAATTCCGTAGCGACCACTATAGGGAACAGCTCAAGCAAAGTCAGGTTCTTAGTCCATGCCCGCTCTTCCCAATCTTGAGGCCATTTCTCTGAACACCATTGGTTACCAAAAATTACTACAAATCCAGCTGACCCGGCCGCATCGGAATACAATTCCACCTCGTCATTTGATTGCATGTTTTCCTGGAAACATGTGCGGCCATTATAATTTTCCAAGAAGGACCGCCATACCAATAAATCCTCCTTCAAAGGAACAGTTAACCTGATTTTATGGTGAGAAAATCTTATCCCGCGGGTGGCCAAAGAAAGGCGCCTTGAAAATATTCTACCCATAGGCATAACTTTGCACGCAAAATTCAAGGATCCCAATAACGACTGCATTTGAACTAACGTAACCTTGTTAACGGACAAAAAACCCAGAATAAGGTGCAGTAAACCAGATATTTTGTCCTGTGGGAGCCTGAATTCCATTGCCTTGGAGTCGATCACTATCCCTAAAAATGCCAATTCTGTCACTGTGTCTATGGTCTTTTCTTGTGACAGTGGAACCCCAAAATCTTTCATGAGCTGTTTAAATTGAACCAAAATATTTGCGCATATAAACGAATTCCCAGGGCCAACAAATCAAAAATCATCTAAATAATGGGTTATTGAAGAAAATCCCGTTTCCTTCCGCACTACCCATTCCAGGAATGTGCTAAAAGTTTCAAAATACTGACAAGAAATGGAGCAACCCATCGGAAGGCAGGTGTCGAAACAATATGCACCTTCTAGCATAGCACCCAAAAGGTGATAACAATCAGGATGTACTGGTAGCAACCGAAAAGCGGATTCAATATCAGATTTTGCTAAAAGGGCACCTGGACCTGCCTCCCTAACTAATTCAACTGCCTTATCGAAAGACATGTATTTCACCGCAGATTCCTCTTCCAGAATACCATCGTTCACCGAAGTTCCCCTTGGATAAGACAGATGATGGATTAAACGAAATTGGCCTTGGTCTTTTTTGGGCACAACCCCCAATGGGGATACCCTTAAATTGCGAAAAGGCCGTACTCTAAAAGGGCCTTTAAAACGACCAAGCGCAACTTCCTTATCCAGTTTTTTCCGAATAACCTCCGAATGTTCCTCCGCAGATTTCAAATTGGGGGAAGAAGATGGAGACCTAGAGTAAACAAACGGGATGAAAAAAACAAAAGAAAAACCAAACCTAAGCTGTGCAGCTGCCGGTTTATTGGGCTACCTGTCTAGCTACGGCCCCATCCTGATTGCATTCACCGGGGTCGCGGTGTTCACTATGGATATTTGGCTTTGGTCCTGGAACTTTGTGTCCCGGTTTGGGGCACTTTGAAACCGGGTGGAGGGCTCCACATGCTGAACATTCATGTTGGAACTTACACAGCCCATAAAATTTGCAGAACCCCTCATTAAAAGCCCAACATGTTCCGGGACGGCGAACGGCCACTGGACCTGTGTGTTCCCGTGTCCAGCGGCCGAACCTGGAAAGGGCTGCGAGTTTTTTTGCGCCATCATCAGCCTCAGCCATGAATCCGTGGCTTTTACACCCCAACCTAAGTGCGGCTGAATATCCAAGCGCCGGCGGAAATCCTCATCGTATTTCCACCAGGCTGAACCACCATGTGACTTATATGAATTGTAGATAACATCCATATAAATAAAGAGTTCTGAACACCTTTCCGGATGCCGTTGACCCATAACACAACCCATTACTGCGAAAGCCTGTAACCAATTGTTTATAGTCTTAGCGACCTTAGGTTTACGATCGTAAGACTTCTCCCCGAAACGCCGTTCTCTATCTACCGCATGCTGTTCGGTAGCTATAAAAGACCAAATGTCCACATATTTATTAGCCCATATAGCTTCTTTCACTTGTTCGTCCAAATGGGCTCCCAATGGAGGGACTCCACAAAATAAGCCCTCTTTATATAAATCCGGGCGTAAAGGGGTGGGTGCAACCACCTCAGTATGAAGCAATTTAGGATTTATAAAAACTTTGACCTGAAGGCTCTAGACTCCCCATCCCCTGTGACGAACCACCTTTCCATTCACCCACATAAGGGTACTCACCATGTGGCGATGTCATTGAAACCAGCTCTTGCAAAGGTTCGCTCTGTTTTGTAGGTTGGGCGACCATCCTAACCGATTGCTCCCTTGTTGATCTTCTGCTGATCCTTGAATCAGCTAGTGAATCCTCCGAAGAAGAGGGAGATCTTGATCGTCTACTACGCCGTCTGGATCTCGACCTCCTATTACGTCTACTATGCCGACGATGCCCGTACTGCCCTGAGTGACGATGCCCGTACCGTTCACTTGATAATTAGGATGACGAGAAGTCATGGCGGCTGCCTGCACCGTGTGACATAGCACCGGCCAGGGTTCCTGCGCATGACCGCTGCGACTGCCGTTCTGTAATATGAACCGCCCCTGCTGCGACCTGCTGTACCCCGCTCTGTACCATTAAAGATGGGTTAGATATTTCCCCTAATGCTTGAGGAGCCGGTTGAGCAAGTACCTGGGCATGGGTATTATTGCCCTGAGGCACCGTAGAAGACCCTACAGGGGCGGGAAGCATTGGCAGAGTGGCCTGAGATGTAGGGGGAGTTACAATTCCAGGAACCCACTCTGTTTGCTGGCTTGCTGCATATTGTAATATGGTAGGGGTCCTCCCACCCCCTCTCCCTACCTCCCTCTGAGACTCTGTCATAGTGCCTCGGCTATCTCTCCTGGGCGCAGGGTCACTGGTGGATTCTGAGGAACCCTGACTCACAATCTGGTTATTTCCCATTATGGGTCTCCCCAGGTCAGTGTATGTGGGAACAATAACTAAATTACCCTGCTGGGCGTTTATACCCTCCCTTAACTTGCAGCCACCAGCGATGGGAGCCAAAAATTCCAAACCCGGCTGCACTTGAATAGCCCCTTCTGAGGTGAAACAGCGCCCGGACTCAATAAAACCCCTATCTCCCTGAATGGCTGGCCTGTGTTGATAAACTCCCACTGGGATTCCCACAGCCGCAGTGGTAACCTCAGAGACGCGAGTGGGCGTGGCTTCCCGCACAGAGCCTGAGGTAAATTTCCTCCCGCTCTTTTTTGACTGTAAATGTGGGCTCAAACGCACCGGAGGGCGGGCAATCCTTTTAGATCTCCGCCCCCCGGTCTTTGTTGTTTGAACCTCGGCAGGAACGGAGTCACCCGCGGCTAAAAGCGCCGTGAGCCAGTTGCTCCCTTCCCTGCCGATACGCTCTCTTACCACTTCCTGAAGCGGGTTCATCGTTCCGGCTGACCAGACAGGTCCGGGTCCTTCAGAGAGAGGCCGCCCCCGGGATGTGCTGAGATATATATACTACAGGGGGCGGGGCCAGTGACATCATCTGCGCATCACTGCATAACTAGTGAGATGTCTCCTTCTTAAAGGGGACATCACTTTATTAACCATATTAGGGCCGGCAGTCAGGGGGCAGCATCACAAACTTGGCTGCGATGCCCCACATTTTGTACTGGGCAAATAACATTACCAGGTACCTCATTCAATTTAATGAAACACCCCTTACCTGACTGGTCTGTCTTCGATCTTCGGATACAAATCAACAAAGACGAATTTAAAATTCTTATGTCCTCTAATAACAAGCCCGACTGGCCTGATTTGCTCCGCGATACCATTTCCCCAATACGGAATGCACCAAAAAATGCCAGGACAAAAGCAGTCCTAAATAGGCACGTTTCGTAAGCATCCCTACAGACAGAACTAAGGACTGACCAAAGCTTCCTCAGCAGGGTAAAGGAAATTGGAAGTCTTTTATCCGACTGACCCATTTCCCTCTTATATCCTTTTAGAAATTGCTTTACCGGAAAATAACTCACCAATGTGGGTTTCCCAGCCAGCTTTAAGAAAAAAGACACTCCAGCCAAAAATTTTGCAATCGAGGAAAATGACCATTTCCTCATACCCAAACTATTAATCAATAACATAACCGATCGCAGGTTATTATCATAATAATTAAAACCCATCGCATCACAAAACCCTGTCCAGACTCTCCATGCAGCTGAATAGTCAGCCCATGTTCTTGAAGCCACAGACTTCTTTATAAAAATTGGGATTAATTCCAAATTAGATCCCACAGGTGCGGAGGACAAGGAATGCCATCTACTTCCGCGTCCGGAACTAGCGAGCGAAACACATCCAGCTGGTGACAAGAAAGAACTTTAGCTGCTTCGCTGCTAACCTTACTAACCAAGCGAGCTTTCAACCATATGTTCATTTTTAAACAAAATAAGACTAAGTGCCTCAATAACCTAGCCGCCCACACACACTTAGAAGACAAAGTATTAATAGCAAAAACCACTCCTTGGCTCTCTGACAACAGCAAAATCCTTCTGTCCCTTAAATAAGGTCCCCAAACCACCCTAGCAACAACAATAGGAAATAACTCTAACACAACCCGATTATTTACAACCCCTCTGACAACCCATGTACTATCCCAAACCCCAACCGACCAAAAACCTTCAAAGCAACAACCGTAACCAACACTCACAGACACACCTGTGAATAACCGCAGCTCATCTGAAGACACAAATGAAAATTGTAAGTAGCTACGCCCATTAAAAACCCACACCAAATAGACAAATCTTCTCTCAACTTCTTCGTCACCCGAATATGAGCTCTAGGAGAGTGCACACCTTTCGTCGCTTCATACAAACCCCTAGAGAAAACTCTCCCCATTGGGATCACACGTAAAGCAAAATTCAAAAGTCCTAATACTGACTGAAACTCCTTTAAAGTCGCCTTATGTTTTGTCTTCAACACCTGTAAAGCAGACCTCAACTTCACCACCTTCTCCTCTGGTAGTCTACACTCCATATTTTCTGAATCCAAAGTGATACCAAGAAATTCCAAACAGCAGCAAGGACCCACCGTCTTTTCTTCGGCCAATGGGATACCGAAATTATGACATAATTCCTGAAATCTATGCAACAACGCTAAACAAACACTATCTGACGACCCACCCACAAACAAAAAATCATCTAAATAATGCAAAATCCCTCCCTTAACGTAACCAAAACTAACACACCAATGAATAAACGTCGAAAAAGCTTCAAAATAAAAACACGACAATGAAAAGCCCATAGGCAGGCACATATCAAAATAAAACCCGTCCTCAAATTGAAATCCCAAGGAATTAAAGCCTTCGGGACTAACCGGCAAAAGCCTAAAAGCAGACTTGATATCCGCTTTTGCTAACAAAGCGTTAACCCCTTGAATCCTGACTAAATCCACCGCTTGGTCAAAAGAAGCATAATTAACTGATGATTTCGACTTATCGATTTCATCATTCAAAGAAGCCCCTCTTGGAAAGGAAAGATGAAGTATCAACCTGAAACTACCTACTTCTTTTTTAGGAACAATACCCAGAGGTGACAAACGAAAATTGACAAATGGCGGGCATGTAAAAGGGCCCGCAACTCTACCTTCTTTAATTTCCTTAGAAATTTTTTCTTTCACCACCTCTCGATATTTTTCCACCGAAGATAAATTTTCAACCCACACACACCCTTCACCCAAAAATTCAGGGACAGGGAAACCTTTATCAAAACCCTGCGAAATTAATTTAGCTCTCTCCCGATCTGGGAACCACTCGATCCACGGTTGCATGTTTTCCAGAATCACTGGAGTCCATGCTCTTAACAAGCATCTCCTTTGTGCCATTTTGCTGTTGAGACTGTGCAATCCGCTTGTAGCACTTTGACATGGGATGAGTGCCCCCACAGAAGGAGCACTCATGCCGAAACCTGCAATTACTAAGCCATTTGCACTGTCCCTCATTGAAAGCAAAACAGACACCTTTTTTGCTATTACCCTGCTGTGCTGAGTAAGGCTGCCTAGACCCCTGATTCCTCAAAGGGAGCATTAAATTAATCCACAAACCAACATCTTTAACCCCCCATTTCATAGAAGGGTGTACCGCCAGTTTCTGCCTAAAGGACTCATCATAGTTGAGCCAAGCCATACCGCCAAAATTGCGATATGCCTCAAAAATACTATCTAGATGTTGGAAAAGGCCACTACAGTAGCCTGGAAACCTTTCACCCAGCACAGCAGAATAAATACAAAATGCTTGTAACCAATTATAAAAAGATTTAGCGCGCCTTTTATCCTCCCCTTCACTTTTATCATCTCTTTTCTCACCCCTACCCAGCTCCTCGCTGGATGGAAGCAATGAAAAGAGATCTACAAATTCCTTATTCCAAATGCGCTCCTTCATGGACGCATTTAGATGAAAACCTAGAGGGGACATTTCACATATTAGGGCTTCCTTTAAACATGATTCAGCTACGCCCCCAGACCTGTTTAACACAGGAGGCTCGCCAACCATGTTCACCGGAAGCACATCCCTAACCTGACCTTCAATAACCTCTCTAACAATTTCTCTAACAACATTTCTAAAGTCAGGTAACATATTAACATTAAAAGAAACAGCAGAATTTGTATTCTCACCACAAGTGGAAGCAGGAGGAAAAGATGAAGGGTATTGGAAATTTTAGAGCAAATACAAGAAAGTATCACTATGTACTGCACGTAGATAAAGGGAGAAGAAAACATGAATCAAAAGAAGACTAGAATAAAAAAAAAATAAAAAAATCAAGAAAAAATCAAGAAAATATAAAAACAAAACAAAAATACAATGTAAAAAAAAAAAGAAGAAAAATAAAATAAAAAAGAAATAAAATTAAGAAAAATAAAGATAAAAAATAAATAAAGTAAAAACAAGAAGAAAAAAAGAAAAGAAAAAGAAAAATACAATATAGACAAAAATAACAGGAGAAAAAGGAAGGAAAAAAAATTGTCTTCTACCAATACTTGATTGACGTGATCCCACAGCCTATGACAGGTTACGTGCAGTACTAAAAATAAGAGAGAAAATTATAAGTAAAGTAAAAATAAACCAGATAAAGAACATGGAACTAAATATTAAGTATAACTAGTAATGTCAAAATCTCTGTTTAGGCCTTTAGGTTCCAAAGTTTGTAGGGTGAAGATCCGAAAATGATTCCCTTTTTTGAGAAGGGTAACCCTGTTACCACCCCACCCCGTCTGTGCTGGGATATCTGTTCTAGCACTTGGACTTTAAGCTGTGAAAGTCTGTGTCCCTTCTGATGGAAGTGGAATGATAGTGGGAGAGACATTTTCTCACAATGAATGGTGGACTTGTGCTGTGAGATCCTGTCCCTTACTTGTTGCGTGGTCTCGCCTATATACAGCAATCTGCAGGGGCATTTGATTACATACACTACAAAAGAGGAGTCACAAGTAAAGAACCCATTCATGGGATAACTCTGCCCTGTTTGGGGATGGTAAACCTTGTTTCCTTTAAGGACATTGTTGCACTGAAGGCAATTGAGGCAGGGGAATGTCCCTCTTTTAGGGGTCAATAAATGTGATTGGGTCAATCTTGGAGCCAAGGGACCCTTAGGGTACACTAGGGAAAAAATATCCCCCCTACCCTTTTTTTCTATCAGCCCCATACATTTGTTTGCGCTTTAGGTTAATGTCCACTACGACCCACTAGATAATTTATATATATTGGGACATCACTTTTTGTTGATTTTAATTATAACTGATAAAGAAAATCTTTAATTGGGGGTTCCTTTTAATGTTATACAGTTATCATGGACTATAAAGCTAGAATTTGATCTTGGCTTTCCCAACTGAACCAGGAAAAAGATACCTCTTAATTCAGAAGACTCATTCAATGGTGCCTTACCCTCATCGTTTCAAACCCTATGAAAAATAATAGCGTCTGGATCAGGAAAGAGACTACATATTTCAAGAATGGAGTCAAGAGCACTCTATCACCAAAGTCTTCTAAAGCTCTTCCAGTAGACGCGTAAAGTATCCAGAGACCAGGAAAAGTTATCACCATACAATCTTTTGTAGGCTCGGTTCAGTGCCCAGTGCACAAATGAATGGCCAAAAATCCATAAAGTGATGCCTGAAAAAAAATAAGAAAAGGAAATAATTGACCAATCTACCATTCTGCCCTTACAAGATAAGAAATCCAACCATCCCCAACGACGACTGTTGCAGCTTCAACGAGGAAAGAATGTAAAGAAAATCTCTCACCAATCAACCCGAGACTCTTTAAGTGTTGTGAAAGAACCATTATGTATTGACAGATTATCAAGGGGCATAATTCACTATAAATCAATAAGTGATACCCACCCGGCAGCCCGGTACCCAGGAAACTAGAAAGCAACTTACCAAAGATGCGTTACTGTCAACCACCCGTCTACATGGTCCTACCGTCTTGATCGCACATCATGAACATCCGTCACTGCATAGAAGAATTCACTCAGTGGCAAAAGCTCACCAATTACCTTAACAAAAATGCAACAACCAAAAAGTCAAGATCGGACTTCTACCACCAAGAAAACTATTTCCTTTTCTCTGAACAGGAAAATGTACTCCAAGGCAAAAGATCACCAATTATCTTTGACGCTCCAGAAACGCCTCGGTGATTTACAATATAAGCCTGTTGTTGAAAATATCAAAATATTTATTCTGTATCAATAAATGAAGTTATTTTTATGACTGTGCATCTGGATCTTTTTCTGTTATCTCTCATTTATTGGCGTCTTTGGCAGAGACTCTTTCCGTGCTCCAGACCCAATCAAGGTAACATGTGGTGAACTGGACTTACCCCTTTCCTTTCACCAATTATGTTGATACAAACTTAACAACTAATAAGGCAAGATTGGACCTCTCCTGCCGGGAAAATGATTCCCTTTCTTATAGCATTTTATTATTAGTTTAATGACAATAAAAATTTAAAATTAAATACCTGCCTAAAATTGCATTACAGAATAATATGCCAGATGCTCTTTAAGCCCTTCACCCCGGGGCGATTTTCCATTTTGTTTTTTTTTTGCTCCCCTTCATCCGAGAGCCATAACGTTTTTATTTTTCAGTCAATTTTGCCGCATAAGGGCTTATTTTTTGCAGGACGAGTTGTACTTTTAAATGAAACCATGATTTTTACCATATAGTGTACTGGAAAAAAGCAAAAAAATTCTAAGTGAGGAAAAATTGCAAAACAAAGTGTGATCGCACATCTGTTTTTGGGATATTTTATTCACCGTGTTCACTATATGGTAAAACTGATGTGTCGGTGTGATGCCTCAGGTTGGTTCGAGTTTGAAGACACCAAACATGTATAGGTTTACTTTTATCTAAGGGGTTAAAAAAAATCACAAGTTTCTCCAAAAAAAAGTGGCGACACTTTTTGCGCCATTTTCCGAAACCCATATAGAGTCCTCATTTTTTTGCTTGTCGAGCTGACATTTTTAATGGTACCATTTTTGCGTAGATGCTACGTTTTGATCACCTGTTATTGCATTTTGCACAAAATTAGCAGTGAGAAAAAAATGTAATTTTAGCGTTTGGAATTTTTTGCCACTACGCCGTTTACCGATTAGATAAATTGATTTTTTATCTTGATAGATCGGGCATTTCTGAAGGCGGCAATGTTAAATATATCTATATTTTTTATTTTTTTAACCCTTTAATTTTGAATGCGGCAAATGGGGAGGTGATTTAAACTTTTAGTTTTTTTTATTTTCATTTTTTAAAACTTTTTTGAACTTTTTTTCATTTTACTAGTCCCCCCAGCTTGTTCACTTCTGTAGATCACTGCTGTACAGCTGAGATCTTCTGAAATGCAGCTCTCTTCTCACACACGGCGCACTGCCGGGTGTAAGAGGAAGTGACTCATGAGAGCTACAAGAGTCATCACATGATCCATTACATGGCAACCATTGGCTTCACGTGACCTCGTCACGTGACATCCGATGGTAAACAACCATGTTTACCGCGTCCAGCAATTACACTGCACTGTGACATTTTCACAGCGCAATCTAAGGGGTTAACAGAAGCGGGTGGATCATGAATCCACTCGTGCCTGGTAGGCACATATGTCAGCTATTCAAATCAGCTGAGATACAGTATGTAGGGATCGTTGCCGGCTGCCCATGGCTTGGATTACACTGACACGATCCATGACGTACTCCATATGTCATGTGACATGAAAAGGTTAAACAGCTGTAAGCAAAAAGGCAGAGCATAGTGTTCTGTTCTACAAAAAAGGTGATCAGCCCTTATTTATCATAAAAAGGCACCACTTTCTCCATGCTGCAACATATCCTGACCAGGTGAACGTGACAACAGATCTTTGTAAATAGACCATGTCTGAGATTAGTTCATGCCTCAGAGCTGCCCTCGGCTCCCCTTCTCTTACCTGTTGTCCTCTGGCACAAGCTCCTGAAATCTCTGGAACTGAAAACAGGAAAGAGAATAAGCAATGGATTTAGAGCATTGAGGTATCTGCTTCGCCTCTAACCAAATATTCAACTTTAAACACAATAGCAGGAGATGCCACCGCAAATTCTACAACCAAATCTGACTTGGAGGAGGGACAACAAAAATCAATGCACAGTGCACGTCAGCTTTCACCATCAGTGCACCCACTGCTTCCTCTTGCACTTTGCCCTGTTGCTGAAGTTTTCAGGCCGGTCACAGGAAGTGATGCCAAATTCCACCATCCAAGAACCGGAAGTGACTCCGCTCTGTACATCCCATCTACTAGAAGAGCGCCTGCACACAGCAGAACTGGAGTAGCAGGTAACACATTTCTTAGTCACATGTGAAAACTATCTTGATGGTGGGCTTTGACTGACAGATGGTTCTTCAATCGCGATGCTTTGCCCTGTAGGGAAGTCCAGAGCACCTATGACTGCACCGCTGACTGCACCGCTGACTGCACCGCTGACTGCACCGCTGACTGCACCGCTGATCTGGATTTTTTTTATCATCTGAGTCAGAAAAATTAAATTATACATTTAACCAGGGGCAAATTAACTGTAGCCAGGACGCTGGGCAGTTTTTGAAGGCGTGGGCCCCCCCAGCACCCGATGTATCACATGTCACATAATTCCCTTCATAGATCATGTGATTACCACACAGGTGATCTGGTGCACCTCTGCAGATGCAAATTGGTAGTGAAAGAATACACTGTGTGCAGAATTATTAGGCAAGTTGTATTTTAGAGGATTTTTTTTTATTATTGATCAACAATTATGTTCTCAATCAATCCAAAAGACTCAAATATCAAAGCTTAATATTTTTGGAAGTTTGAGTGGGATTTTTTTGGATTTGGCTATCTTAGGAGAATATCTGTTTTGCAGGTAAGTATTACTGTGCAGAATTATTAGGCAACTTAATAAAAACCAAATATATTCCCACCTCACTTGTTTATTTTCACAAGGTAAGCCAATATACCGTATTTTTCGAACTATAAGATGCACCGGACTATAAGATGCACTGGACCATAAGACGCACCCTGGTTTTAGAGGAGGAAAATAGGAAAATAAAATTTTCAGCAAAAAATGTGGTCATGACACACTTGGGGCGAGGACCTGCTGCTGACACTGTTATGGGGTAATCTCCCCAAATTCTCTAACTCAGGTACCCCATCCTGGTAATGATCTTCCTGCCTTGTATATATATGTCCCTCATCCTGCTATAGCCCACATACTGCTATATACTGCCATCCTGCTATATACTGCCATCCTGGTATGTGCTCCCATCCTGCTATATACCCCATCATGGCATATGGCCACATCCTGCTATATACCCCATCCTGGCATATGGCCGCATCCTGCTATATACCCCATCTTGGTGTATGGCCGCATCCTGCTATATACCCCCATCCTGCTATATACCCCCATCCTGCTATATACCCTTATCCTGGTATGTGCTCCCATCCTGCTATATACCCCACCCTGCTTCATACCCCCATCCTGATATATACCCCATCCTGCTATATACCCCCATCCTGCTATATACCCCCATCCTGCTATATACCCCCATCCTGGTATGTGCTCCCATCCTGCTATATACCCCCACCTTGCTATATACCCCCATCCTGCTATATACCCCCATCCTGCTATATACCCCCATCCTGCTATATGCTGTCATCCTGCTATATACCCCTATCCTGCTATATACCCCCACCCTGCTATATACTCCCATTCTGCTCATAATATAACCCCATCCTGCTATATGCCGTCATCTTGCTATATACCCCTATCCTGCTATATTGCCGCATCCTGGGGCACACAAAAAAAAATAAACGTTTATTCTCACCTTTCCTCGCTCCTTGCAGCATCGCTCCTCCTCCCATCAGTGCCAGCAGCAGCGCCGCTTACCTGTGTGGAGCCGGCCACGCTCCCTGCAGCATTGCGATGTCCTCCTGCCTGTGCCGGCCGCGGCTGCGTGTGGACACGTGCGCACAGCGATGACGTCCTTACTGTGAGCACCGCTAGTCTCCACACACAGCCGCAGCCGGCAGACAGGAGGAGATCGCGGTACTGCAGGGATCGTGGCCGGTGAGTGTACTGATTCACTGCACCCCGCGCTGATGATGATGCGTGGGGGGCAGTGAATACAGCCGCACATGTTCACTCCAGGCTGTAGTTGCCAGGGGTGATCATGCGGGCCGGCTGTTTACTATGCGCGCATCCCCGCCCATCACCCCGCCCACTTCTCAGCGCCGGCTTCAGCGCTGAGAGATGGGCGGGAGGATGGACGTGCATATGAAATGAGCGGGCCCATGTGGTCACGGGAAAGATGCTGCAGCCTGCTCATGCCCCCGATGACCCGCTCCACCGCAGCACCCTCATTCCCCGCAGCCCTACATTCAGACTATAAGACGCACCCCCCACTTTCCCCCAACATTTTGGGGAAAAAAAGTGCGTCTTATAGTCCGAAAAATACGGTAACTGCACAAAATGTAGAAATAAACATTTCTGACATGCAAAAACAAAACCCCCCAAAAATAATTGACCAATATAGCCACCTATTTTTATGATGACACTCAACAACCTACTATCCATAGATTCTGTCAGTTGCTTGATCTGTTTACGATCAACATTTCGTGCAGCAGCCACCACAGCTTCCCAGACACTGTTCCGAGAGGTGTACTGTTTTCCCTCCCTGTAGTTCTCACATTTTATGGGGGACCACAGGTTCTCTATGGGGTTCAGATCAGGTGAACAATGGGGCCATGTCATTATTTTTTCATCTTTTAGACCTTTACTGGCCAGCCACGCTGTGGAGTAGTTGGATGCATGTGATGGAGCATTGTCCTGCATGAAAATCATGGTTTTTTTTAATGATACCACTGCTTGAAGAAGTTGTCTTCCAGAAACTGGCAGTAGATCTTGGAGTTGAACTTCACTCAATCCTCAACCTGAAAAGGTCCCACAAGTTCATCTTTGAGGATACCAGCCAATACCAGTACCCCACCTCCACCTTGCTGACATCGGAGTGGAGCTCTCTGCCCTTTACTGATCAGCCTCTGGCCCATCCATCTGGCCCATCAAGAGTCACTCTCATTTCATCAGTCCATAAAACCTTTGAAAAATTAGTTTTAAGATATTTCTTGGCCCAGTCTTGACGTTTTATCTTATGTTTCTTGTTCAAAGGTGGTCGTTTTTCAGCCTTCCTTACCTTGGCCATGTCCCTGAGTATGGCACGCCTTGTGCTTTTTGATACTCCAGTAACGTTGCAGCTATTAAATATGGCCAAACTGGTGGCAAATGGCATCTTGGCAGCTTCACGCTTGATTTTCCTCAATTCATGGGCAGTTATTTTGCGCCTTTTTTGCCCAACACACTTCTTGCGTCCCTGTTGGCTATTTGCCATTAAACGCTTGATTGTTCACTGTGATCACGCTTCAAAAGTTCGGCAATTTCAAGAATGCCGCATCCCTCTGCAAGGCATCTACCAATTTTGGACTTTTCAGAGCCCGTCAAATCTCTCTTCTGACCCATTTTGCCAAAGGAAAGGAAGTTGCCTAATAATTAAGCACACCTTATATAGGGTGTTGATGTCATAACACCGCACCCCTCCTCATTACAGAGATGCACATCACCTGATTTACTTAATTGGTAGTTGGATCTCAAGCCTATACAGCTTGGAGTAGGACATGTATAAAAAGTATCATGTGATCAAAATACTCATTTGTCCAATAATTCTGCACACAGTGTACAAATCCTTACTGCACTTTATATTCCCCCATTGTTTACATATTTTTCTTGATTGTCGTTTATATGCATGTGTGCTGCCCCTGTCGCGGGCGGGGAGGAGGACGCTGCGCTCACCACGCTCGGGTCCGGCTCAGGGTTGCTTCGCTTTCTGCTCGGTGGCTCGAGCGGTGGGCCGGATCCGGGGACTCGAGCGGCGCTCCTCGCCCGTGAGTGAAAAGGGGAATGGTTTTGGGGATTTATTGTCCGTGACGCCACCCATGGTTGTGGTGAGGTTGTGACACCACCACTGCTCTGGACGGGGATCCCGGGAGCGATGACGGGGAGCAGCTTAGATGTTGTTTTTCCCCTCCGTGGGTAGGGGGGTGGGTTGTCCCGGGGCCCGGTGAGGGAGGAATGGCAGGTGGGTTACGGGACCTGGTGAGGTGCAGGGTCGCGGGGGCAGCGCGGTGCCGCACGGCACAGTGGTACTCACTCAGCCAATGATGAATGCAAAGTCTCCGGTAAAACAAACGGCTGGATGGACGGGTCCCACTGACGGCTGCGGTGGTTTTTCTCCCGGTAGGTTGGCGGTGACTGCCTTTCCCTGCACCTGTGTTACAGTTAGGTCCAGAAATATTTGGACAGTGACACAAGTTTTGTTATTTTAGCTGTTTACAAAACCATGTTCAGAAATACAATTATATATATATAATATGGGCTGAAAGTGCACACTCCCAGCTGCAATATGAGAGTTTTCACATCCAAATCGGAGAAAGGGTTTAGGAATCATAGCTCTGTAATGCATAGCCTCCTCTTTTTCAAGGGACCAAAAGTAATTGGACAAGGGACTCTAAGGGCTGCAATTAACTCTGAAGGCGTCTCCCTCGTTAACCTGTAATCAATGAAGTAAAAAGGTTTGGGGTTGATTACAGGTGTGTGGTTTTGCATTTGGAAGCTGTTGCTGTGACCAGACAACATGCGGTCTAAGGAACGCTCAATTGAGGTGAAGCAGAACATCCTGAGGCTGAAAAAATCCATCAGAGAGATAGCAGACATGCTTGGAGTAGCAAAATCAACAGTCGGGTACATTCTGAGAAAAAAGGAATTGACTGGTGAGCTTGGGAACTCAAAAAGGCCTGGGCGTCCACGGATGACAACAGTGGTGGATGATCGCTGCATACTTTCTTTGGTGAAGAAGAACCCGTTCACAACATCAACTGAAGTCCAGAACACTCTCAGTGAAGTAGGTGTATCTGTCTCTAAGTCAACAGTAAAGAGAAGACTCCATGAAAGTAAATACAAAGGGTTCACATCTAGATGCAAACCATTCATCAATTCCAAAAATAGACAGGCCAGAGTTAAATTTGCTGAAAAACACCTCATGAAGCCAGCTCAGTTCTGGAAAAGTATTCTATGGACAGATGAGACCAAGATCAACCTGTACCAGAATGATGGGAAGAAAAAAGTTTGGAGAAGAAAGGGAACGGCACATGATCCAAGGCACACCACATCCTCTGTAAAACATGGTGGAGGCAACGTGATGGCATGGGCATGCATGGCTTTCAATGGCACTGGGTCACTTGTGTTTATTGATGACATAACAGCAGACAAGAGTAGCCGGATGAATTCTGAAGTGTACCGGGATATACTTTCAGCCCACATTCAGCCAAATGCCGCAAAGTTGATCGGACGGCGCTTCATAGTACAGATGGACAATGACCCCAAACATACAGCCAAAGCTACCCAGGAGTTCATGAGTGCAAAAAAGTGGAACATTCTGCAATGGCCAAGTCAATCACCAGATCTTAACCCAATGAGCATGCATTTCACTTGCTCAAATCCAGACTTAAGACGGAAAGACCCACAAACAAGCAAGACCTGAAGGCTGCGGCTGTAAAGGCCTGGCAAAGCATTAAGAAGGAGGAAACCCAGCGTTTGGTGATGTCCATGGGTTCCAGACTTAAGGCAGTGATTGCCTCCAAAGGATTCGCAACAAAATATTGAAAATAAAAATATTTTGTTTGGGTTTGGTTTATTTGTCCAATTACTTTTGACCTCCTAAAATGTGGAGTGTTTGTAAAGAAATGTGTACAATTCCTACAATTTCTATCAGATATTTTTGTTCAAACCTTCAAATTAAACGTTACAATCTGCACTTGAATTCTGTTGTAGAGGTTTCATTTCAAATCCAATGTGGTGGCATGCAGAGCCCAACTCGCGAAAATTGTGTCACTGTCCAAATATTTCTGGACCTAACTGTATGTTCTCGGTTCTGATGGCTTCCCACCGGTAACCCGCTCCCCAGCTTGGATGGATGCTGAGGGAGCCCCTTTTGCCCGCAGGCTCTGGCCCTGGGAACTGTAGCCTTGGCGGTGACTGTATTTCCCTTCACGGTTTGAGCGGTTGCCTTCAATCGGGTCTTGGCTGCTGGGAAACCCCGGAGGTTCCCTTCGCTAACGGATTTGACCGGTTTTACGGCGACTCCAAGCCTGGTCGGGGTCCGTAGGCCCTGCCGAATGGTGCTGGCTTCTCTTCGCTCCCCGGTCCGGTACCGGCGGGCCACCGCCCGTCCCCGGTCCTTACGGTTCACGTCAACCAGCCCCTCCTGCAGACGGTCACCACTGTCTGCCGACCTTGCTGTAGGTGCCCGGGCCATGTACCCGGACACGGTCAGTTTACTCCTCAACTGCCACTTCGCTCCTTCCAGTTCACTCTCCCTAACTGCACTTCCTTCCTTTTCCCGCCTCCAAGACTGTGAACTCCTCGGTGGGTGGGGCCAACCGCCTGGCTCCTCGCAAGTACATTTGAATAGACAGGAGGAAGCAGACTCCTCTGTGTGCTTCCCCTCCTAAGACTGCCAGCTCAGGGCAGATCCCATAAACCTTAAGTACACTGTGCAGCCGTGAAACCCAGTTAGACAGCAGCATGTTCTTTCCATCAAATTTGGGCAGGACATTAAATATAGTGCCAGGGCCGGATTGGGGCTATAATTCAGCCCTGGTATTTGGGGGTGCACAAGCCCACATTTCGCGTGTTGAATGTGTAATATCTTTGTGCACTTGTAGGTTGTGTAACACGATCATATAACATGTAGTCACGGCTGTGTCCAGTATTACAGCTCAGGCCTATTTATTGCTCTTAGTTGCAGGACCGGGTGAAGGCGCTATTTTGCCTACAGAGCCGGGTCTCGCAGATAATGAAGAAGATGCTGCTCTGCATATAATGCTGCGGTCACATAGCTGATGGGCAGGGATACAAAATCAGATCCCTCTGAACAAATATTGATGACCTATTCTACAGATAGGTGATCAGGGAAGCTGTGGTTGTCACTGGTGATAATTTTGGACACATACCACTTAGGGAATGTGCAATAACATTTTTTGGGGGCAGATCGCACCATGGAAACTACTATGAAAAATACTGGAATGACCATCTGCATCTCCTCGCTGCGCACAGGATCAGGATTTTGAGCATCTTTTACGCACTTCAGATTTCTAAAACCACCAAGTGATTAAAAGAAGTGACCGCTCCATTCTTCTGGTGTTTCCCACTCGGAAAACGCTGTGTATTTTACAATGCAAATCAATGGGAAGGCTCGGAAGATGCCGGAATCTACAACTCCCAGCTTGTCCTTAACAATTGTAAGGAGATGCTGGGAGTTGTTGTTATCAGACTGCAGACCATACAGGAACCACAATACTGATAAGACGCAGGCAATATCACAAATAATCTCCCATGCTGTGCCCCTGAATAAAAAATTGCTGTGCTTCCTTCACAAAATATCCCCCCCCACACTGCTCTTATCCAAAATACCTCCTACACTGCCTCTCTTCTTAATATACCCCCACACTGCCTCTTTCCATAATGTCCCCATACACAGTTTCTCTCCATAATGTCCTCTCCACACTGCTCTCTTTATAATATACCCCCACACTGCCTCTCTCCATAATATCTCCCCATATTGCCCCTTTATTATTATTATTATTATTATTATTTATTTATACATTCCCCCCCAAACTGCTCTATTTTAATCCACTCCACCCACACACACACACAATACAATGCACCCTCCATTACCCCTACCCCCCCACACACAATACAATGCACCCCTATTCCCCCTCACACACACACACACACACACAATACAATGCACCCTCCATTACCCCTCCCCACACACACACACACAATAAAATGCACCCTCCATTACCCCTCCCCACACACACACACACACATAATACAATGCACCCGCCCATCACCCCCAACACACACAAATACAATGCACCCCCCCATCACCCCCTACACACACACACACACACACACACACACAAATACAATGCACCCCCCAATACCCCCTCCCCACATACACACACACAATATAATGCACCCCCCATTACCCCCTCCCCACACACAATACAATGCACCCTCCATTACCCCCTCCCCAGACATAATACAATGCACCCCCCATCACCTCCTACACACACAAATTACACTACCCCATCACTACACACTCCTGCCTCCCCCCTCCCTCGGAATACAGTACTCCCCCTCTGCCTGTCACAAAGCTGTGTTCCTTCACAAATGTTCCCCGGTATGTCTCCTCAGACCCTCCCCACTCATCCCCTTTAATTAAAGCTTTCATCTTTGGCTCCTCCATGGAGCTCTTACCGCTGCCTGATGCATCCATCCAGTGTGGCGCCCGCATCACTGTGTGACATCAGCAAGGTGCTGATCTCATCACGTTGCTGCACGTCTGGGGCGGGGCCCAGTCCCAGTGCACTGTTCACATGTATTTACGTCTGAAAGACGCAAGTACATTTGAATAGACAGGAGGAAGCTGCAGTCACCGGCACCGCCACCGCCGCGCTCCTCAGCAGTGTGTGCATGCCGAGCACACTGTCACACAGCAGGGCCGACACAGCACAGCATGCTACCTCCTGCTCCTGCTGCATCTAGTGTGCCCGGCATGCACACACTGCAGAGGAGCGCGGCAGTGACTGCAGATAAAGTGACCCACTACAGGCACCGGCCCAGTACAGGGACCGGCCCATCTGGCATTTGCCAGAATTGCCCTATGGTCAGAACGGGCCTGTATAGTGCCCACCGGGAGGATCCTTGCCGCGCCGGCCATATTAGCTCCAGACGCAACACTTCCCCCATGACTAACTGCAGCCTCCATTTTGTTAAACGTGACCCTGCTTGCAGCGCCACTTGGACCGAGGGCCGTCGCTCTGCAGAGCAAGTCACAGGATCAGACAGACTTAAGCGGGCTTTACACGCTACGATATATCTAACGAGATGTCGGCGGGGTCACGTCGTAAGTGACGCACATCGTTAGTGATATCGTAGAGTGTGACAGCTATGAACTAGCAGAAATACTCACCTTCTCATTCATCGTTGACACGTCGCTCATTTTCTAAAAATCGAAGGTCCTGTTGTTCATTGTTCCCAAGGCAGCACACATCGCACCATGTAACACCCCGGGAACGATGAACTGCAGCTTACCTGAGGCCGCCGGCCATGCTGAAGGAAGGAGGTGGGCGGGATGTTTACGTCCCGCTCATCTCCGCCCCTCCTCTTCTATTGGCTGGCCGCTGTGTGACGCCGAACGTCCCTCCCCCTTCAGGAAGAGGATGTTCGCCGCCCACAGCAAGGTCATTTGGAAGTTAAGTACATGTGACGGTGGGTTACAGCATTGTGCGTCACGGGCAAGAAATTGCCCGTGCCGCACAAACGATGGGAGCAGGTGCGATCGCAAATGCGATTGCACGATTAATTGTAACATGTAAAGCAGGTTTTAACTGGTAAACCAAGAAGAAAGTTTATTTATCAGGGTAACAAACGGAAGCTGCAGAGCAGCGGTGGGATAGGGGCAAAAAGGAACAAACGGTCAAAGAGACAACGCCAGATACAATCGGGTATAGTTTAGCTGAGGCGGACAGGCCAGGTCGCCACAACTAGTACAGTAAGCAATACAGGTTCAAATAGCAATACAACGATATGCACATATACAACACTAACCAATCCTACTCTATCCACTAACCTGGCTGGTCACCTTTAAAGGAACTGTGCGGATACCGCACTCTCACTATGGAGGCCTATACTGGTTCCCTCACCGCCGTACCCGGGTACTCACTCACGGCTCCGTCCGAAGGACCGGTCAGCTCTGGGGCTCATCAGTACTGTGGTGTGCACTTCACTCCAGGGGGGCTATGCAGAACTCCTTTCCCCAATTCCACTGGACAGCTGTGCTCATCTGGCAGACCGGAATCCGACTCTCCTATCTCTGCACCCCTCAGCACGTCCTGGAATACACACAGACACAGTCTCCCTTCCTGCTTCTTTTTTTTACTTCTCTCCGATCATACCAAGTCAGCTCCAGCATTAGGGGGAGATCTGGGCCATACCATTCTGCTCTGCTTATGAGCCAGTCTCTTAAAGCTACAGCGCAATACAACACAGAAAGTACAGTGAAGCAACATCCTTAGTAGGGGCTGCACTCCCCTACATATTTACTTTGAAAATCCATATTAGAATGGCTGTAATAATTACAATAGGCATTTTAATAGTCACTACACCCGTAAATGAATTCCTAGATGGATGTAATTTCCAAAATGTGGTCACTTGAGGGGGATTCTGCGTTTCTGTCACTTAGCGGGTCTGCAAATGGAGTCCACAAGCAATTGTAGGAAAATCTGTGCCCCGAAAGTCAAATAGCGCTCCTTCCCTCCCAAGCCCTGCCATGTGGCCAAACAGTACTGTAAAGTCATATGTGAGGTATTGCCACATTCAGGAGAAATTGTCTCACACATTATGGAGCCATTTTTGTTTACATATTCCCCTTGTTAAAATTGGTAATCTGGAGTTAAAACAACATATTAGTGGTATCCGCTTAGTCAAGCCCCTCCCTCTTTGGGGTAAACACTTTGAGGGGTGCAGTTTTTAGAATGGTGTCACTTTTGGATATTTTCTGTCACATAGGCCTTGCGACGTTACTTCAAATGTGATGTGGTCCCTAAAAATATAGTTTTGTAAATTTTGTTGGACAAATGAGAAATTGCTGCTAAACCTTTAACCTTTTTAACTTTGTAACAAAAAAATATGTTTCAAAAATGGTGCTGATGTAATGTAGACATGTGGGAAATGTTATTTATGAACTACTTTGTGTGACATAACGCTTTGGCTTAACCACATAAAAATTAAAAGTTTGAAAATTGTGAACTTTTAAAATTTTTACCAAATTTCCAATATTTTCAAAAACAAACACAAAAAATATCGTTCTAAATTTACCAGTAACATGAAGTACAATATGTCATGAAAAACAGTCTTAGAATCACTTTATTTCGTTGAACCATTCCAGAGTCATTACCTCGTAAAGTGACATTGGTCAGAATTGAAACAATTTGCCTAATCAGGGAGGTGAAAACAGGCAGGGGCGTGAGGGGGTTAATGAGTTTGGTGCATCTTATCAATGGGGGACACTGCTAGACTCCTCAAGAAATTTATATAGATGAGCACCTTAAACCTCCAGGTAAACTAGGATTGGGCGCATTATATGACAAGGCGACAAAACTTTTATCTTGCCAAAAGCTGACCTTTATGTGTTCATTAAATGATCAATATTTCAGCTTTGCAGCAACTTTATTTTCATAACCTAAACCAAATTTTGGAGGGTTTCAGCTTTCAAAAGAGTAATTTATAAAACCAATGGATGAATTTAAAGTCAGGTCATAAGCTTTTATTTACATAACATGCATAAGCAACAGAACTTCTGTCAGGGAGTGTACACAGAAATGGTGCCTCAACTGTAGCCCCTCAGTATTTTAACCCAATATGATACCTCTTTTTTAGTCCCAATCAAGTGTGATGCCTCTAAAATGTCCTTCACACAGTATTATCCTTTTACAGTGAATTCCCAGTCAATTTTCCCCACCAGCCCTGTTATTTGCCTCTATTAATGGTATGTCACTGTATTAATGTGTCAAATACTGCTGTCAATCTCTGATACTGACATTTAAAGGGAATCTGTCAGCAGGTTTTTGCTACTTCATCTGAGAATAGCATGATGTAAGCTAAGAGACTCTGAATCCAATTATGTATCACTTTGTTTACTGGGTGCAGCAGTTCTGACACAGAGTGTTTCGATTTAGCAATGCAGAAGAGCTCAGAAAGTTAACCCGCCCACACCAGGCTCCCTATGTACAAAGTCTATAGATAGAGAGGTGCTAATCAGAGTAGACATGGTAGGACTGAAGTAGTCTAGTAATGCTAATCCCAGCTGATAAAACCTTCACTATAAGTAAACACCACCACATAGGTTAATAAATGACACATTGTTGAAAAAAACCTGCTGACAGATTCCCTTTCAGACATTCAGTCTTGGTGCATGCTGTTATTCTGGCCCAAAGGGGCCCCACAACGTATTAATGGGGTGCAAATGAGATGCCATGGCAGTCATGGGCCGGCTGGTGGCGTTTTTGCCATGACAGCACTCTAGTGAAGGCAAGCCTGTGGTTGGTCATCATAGGAGACCCTGATTTTTACTACAATAGCAATATAGTAATATAGTAAAAGCATTAACCATTCACTGATGTAAATCCACTATGGAGACTAAAAAATAAAGTGAAAAATACAATATTTAAACATTTGAATTATCCTCTTTTTCCCTACCATTAAAAGTAAGGAAATAAAAATACTAAAAAAACAAACCCATTGATCCTGTGTCAGTAAAAGTCTTATCTATCAAAATATGAAATTAGTAACCTGACCGATAAAAGCTGCAAAGAGAAAAAAATCGAAATGGCAGAATTATGACTGGTCAATAATTTGTTGCAATTTTTATTTGAAAAAAAAAACCCCCACATAAAACAAGCTCTCACTCTGCTCAATTTATACAGAAAATTGAGACACAAGCGAAACATTTTTTCATCAAATTTCAGATTTTGTTTGGACTACTTAACTTAAATAATAAATATGATTCCAATGATCTGTATCACTATACCCATGTAGTATTTATTACATTTTATTTAATAAATTAAAACATTAAATAAAAAGCAAGGATGCAAACCACCATGGGAAACCATAATACAGACCGTATGAATAAATAAATAAATATATCACAGAACAGTATATATTGCACTATTCTAGGTAAAGTGCAGAATTAGTATTGCACTGATAAGTATAGGGTGTCAATATGATATCTAATGGATACAAATAAAGTGCTGTGCTGATAACATATGAAGTTCCTGAGTATGTAAATACTTAAAATAAAATAAATAAAGCAAATTTTATATTAACCCTGTAAGATATAAAGTGCATTTATAGAACAGACAAATAAATATACAAATAAAATGCTGTGTTAATGCTAAGTGTAGTTCGCTCATATAACAATCAGTGTGTATATTACATGTACCTGCTTCTATAGAAGAACCAGATACCAACAAAACTACAGTGAGCTACATATCCACTAATGTAAATTGTTTAAACCACAGAAACCTCCTTAATTTAAATACCTGCATATTGATATTTTCCAGCCTGTGCACGTGTCTGCACCCACCTACGCGCGTTTCGTCTCCTTCATCAGGGGCGTGTGTATCAGATCATAGGGGGCTATTTTATATACATTGTGGCTCAGTGTAAAATGTACTGATTACTGACAGTGTACCGCCCCGCGGGCTCGGCTGTGACCGCCGAGCCGCTCAGATCCGTGCTCGTACTGCGGGTGGTGGCTCGAGCCTCTCACGGACCCGGGGGTCACGTCGCTCTGCAAGGGAGTTGGTGCTACACGCAGGGGTTTCAGTGTTTGGTTTGGGATGACAGTTCGTGACGCCACCCACGGGTTGTGGTGATTATGGAAACCACCGCTGCGGTGAGGGTATGGGACTCCCGGGAGCGATGTAATGGCGCAGCTAGGTGTTGACCCCTCCATGGGAAGGGGATGTTGGTCCCGGGGCCCGGTAGGTGAGGGCCGGGGTGCAGGGTGAAGTGTTGCGGTGCAGTGCGGTGCTGTGCCTGATGGCACTGGTGTACTCACTCTGACACAAGACACTGAAGTCACTGGTAAACCAAACGGAGTGATGAACGGGGCCCGCAGCCGGCTGCAGCTTCTTCCAGGTTAGGTTAGTGATGTCCGCCTTTCTCCTGCACCTCTGCATGTAGATGTTTTGACTCCTGTGCCTAGACACCGGTAGTCCACTCCCCGACTGGTATATGTCGGAGGAGCCCGTTTGCCCTCAGACGCTGGCCTTTTGGGTCTCTATGCCTTGGCGGTGGCTTTACCCGGTATGGTTGAGCTGTTGTCTTCTAAAGGGACTTGTGTGGGGTAGGTCCTTAAGTCCAGCCCGCAATCAGTTGATTCGACTCGGCCCTGTCGGTTCAGGGCTTTGTACTTGGTCTGAGTACCCTGCCTGGTGCTCCGGTATCCAGTTGGCTCCCCGGTTTGGTTCTGGCTGGCCACTACCCTGTCCCGGTCCTTTACGGTTCCACCGGTCGTAATCCCGGTCTCCTGCAGGTGGCTACCACCGTCTGCCTCCTTGCCAATGGCGACTGGGCTCCGACCCAGCCACCGGAGTAGTCTTTGGCAGGCCTGAGCACAGGTCTGCTTCTGGACTCAACCTCCCTCCTTCACTGTCAAAACTACTCTGCTGTCAACTTGAACTTGACTACTTAGGTTCCCGCCTCCAAACCTGTAAACTCATGGGTGGGCGGAGCCAACCACATGGCTCCGCCCCCCTGGTATGGACATCAAACCTGGAGGGTGATGACAAGGGTTTTAGTTTGGCTGGTGTCACCTAACCGGAAGGGGGGTGAGGTGTTGTGTGTGTGACTACCTGGGACGACCTGGATAGTCCAGGGCGTCACAACAGCCTGCCTGGATTTGCATAGTGTGATTAAGCATGCTAGTGTGAATTAATGTGCATATAATGTGTGCATGTGTGCCACAAATAGGTGATAAATGATATATGTATAATGCCTCAAAAATATATTTATATATATACACACACACACAGTACAGACCAAAGGTTTAGACACCTCTTTTCTTTTAAAGAGTTTTCTTTATTTTCATGACTCTGAAAATTGTAGATTCACATTGAAGTATATATGTATAATGCCCCAAAAATATATTTGTGCATACAGTTAGGTCCAGAAATATTTGGACAGTGACACAAGTTTTGTTATTTTAGCTGTTTACAAAAACATGTTCAGAAATACAATTATATATATAATATGGGCTGAAAGTGCACACTTCCAGCTGCAATATGAGAGTTTTCACATCCAAATCGGACAAAGGGTTTAGGAATCATAGCTCTGTAATGCATAGCCTCCTCTTTTTCAAGGGACCAAAAGTAATTGGACAAGGGACTCTAAGGGCTGCAATTAACTCTGAAGGCGTCTCCCTCGTTAACCTGTAATCAATGAAGTAGTTAAAAGGTCTGGGGTTGATTACAGGTGTGTGGTTTTGCATTTGGAAGCTGTTGCTGTGACCAGACAACATGCGGTCTAAGGAACTCTCAATTGAGGTGAAGCAGAACATCCTGAGGCTGAAAAAAAAGAAAAAATCCATCAGAGAGATAGCAGACATGCTTGGAGTAGCAAAATCAACAGTCGGGTACATTCTGAGAAAAAAGGAATTGACTGGTGAGCTTGGGAACTCAAAAAGGCCTGGGCGTCCACGGATGACAACAGTGGTGGATGATCGCCGCATACTTTCTTTGGTGAAGAAGAACCCGTTCACAACATCAACTGAAGTCCAGAACACTCTCAGTGAAGTAGGTGTATCTGTCTCTAAGTCAACAGTAAAGAGAAGACTCCATGAAAGTAAATACAAAGGGTTCACATCTAGATGCAAACCATTCATCAATTCCAAAAATAGACAGGCCAGAGTTAAATTTGCTGAAAAACACCTCATGAAGCCAGCTCAGTTCTGGAAAAGTATTCTATGGACAGATGAGACCAAGATCAACCTGTACCAGAATGATGGGAAGAAAAAAGTTTGGAGAAGAAAGGGAACGGCACATGATCCAAGGCACACCACATCCTCTGTAAAACATGGTGGAGGCAACGTGATGGCATGGGCATGCATGGCTTTCAATGGCACTGGGTCACTTGTGTTTATTGATGACATAACAGCAGACAAGAGTAGCCGGATGAATTCTGAAGTGTACCCGGATATACTTTCAGCCCAGATTCAGCCAAATGCCGCAAAGTTGATCGGACGGCGCTTCATGGTACAGATGGACAATGACCCCAAGCATACAGCCAAAGCTACCCAGGAGTTCATGAGTGCAAAAAAGTGGAACATTCTGCAATGGCCACGCCAATCACCAGATCTTAACCCAATTGAGCATGCATTTCACTTGCTCAAATCCAGACTTAAGACGGAAAGACCCACAAACAAGCAAGACCTGAAGGCTGCGGCTGTAAAGGCCTGGCAAAGCATTAAGAAGGAGGAAACCCAGCGTTTGGTGATGTCCATGGGTTCCAGACTTAAGGCAGTGATTGCCTCCAAAGGATTCGCAACAAAATATTGAAAATAACAATTTTTTTTTTTGGGTTTGGTTTATTTGTCCAATTACTTTTGACCTCCTAAAATGTGGAGTGTTTGTAAAGAAATGTGTACAATGCCTACAATTTCTATCAGATATTTTTGTTCAAACCTTCAAATTAAACGTTACAATCTGCACTTGAATTCTGTTGTAGAGGTTTCATTTCAAATCCAATGTGGTGGCATGCAGAGCCCAACTCGCGAAAATTGTGTCACTGTCCAAATATTTCTGGACCTAACTGTATATATATATATACACACACACAGTCCAGACCAAATGTTTGGACACCTCTTTTCTTTTAAAGAGTTTTCTTTATTTTCATGACTCTGAAAATTGTAGATTCACATTGAAGGCATCAAAACTATGAATTAACACATGTGGAATGAAATACTTAACAAAAAAGAGTGAAACAACTGAAAATAGGTCTAATATTCTAGGTTCTTCAAAGTAGCCACCTTTTCTTTGATTACTGCTTTGCACACTCTTGGCATTCTCTTGATGAGTTCTAGAGGTAGTCACCGGAAATGGTTTTCACTTCACAGGTGTGCCCTGTCAGGTTTAATAAGTGGGATTCCTTGCCTTATAAATGGGGAGGGACCATCAGTTGTGTTGTGCAGAAGTCTGGTGGATACATAGCTGATAGTCCTACTTGTTATGGTTGCTGTGGCTCTGGAGACTATGTCCGGATTTCTTGCTACCGCTCATGTGCAAGCGCTGGAGACTAAGTCCTATCTTGGAGCCATTGCACATGTGCGAGTGACATCATTGCTGACACAAGGTCACATGTCTCTGACACCTTCTAAGCTGATTGGCCACTGGTCATGTGCTTGTGACACGTGGTCACATGTCTCTGACAACTTCTATGCCGATTGGTCGCTGGTCATGTGCTTGTGATGCTTTGCTCGGTGATAGGCCAGCGTGACGTCATTGCTGTCATTCTGGCAGCGGATTGGCTCTGGTGTCCTCCATCTTGGATGAGGCACAGAGTCTATATTTGACCCTGACGCACGCCGCCCGGCGCTCAGTCCTCTTGGTTCATGCATGAGGGTAGACGCCCTGTGCACGTCCCTCTAGGCATCTCTCTGTCTATGTTAGGTGAGCGCTACCGGCAGGGTAGCGTTCTTATACCTTACATCTTCGGCTGCAGTCCGTATCCTTACCTCTTAGTGGAGCGGACATAGGCAGGAGCCTGAGGCACATGGTCCGGCTGGGCCTTGTGATTCTACTCGTAGGTGGACGTTGCCGCTAGGGTAACGTTCCTTACACTGCGTCTGGCAGTTGTTCGTATCCTCGCACACTAGGGGAGCGAACAGAGGTAGGAGCTTTGTGCGGCTTATGCTGCTGTCCGTCTCTTTTGCACCACTAGAAGAGCGAACCTAGGCAGGTGCCATATCTAGTGGTTCGTGTCGTCGCACACTAGTGGAGCGAACGCAGGTAGGAGCTTTGTGCGGCTTACGCTGCTGTCCGTCTCCTGGCACCACTAGAGGAACGGACCTAGGTAGGTGCCATTTCACACTCACTGCTTTTGTCTGAAAAAATGGGAAAACTTTGAAAGTGTACCCCAAGTGAATAACATGAGGGGACTTGTTGCTTCGAAACATATGAACATACCAGTATGAACTAATATACAAGTGAAAAATATAAAATAAATGTGATATGTTTTTAAAGTGATATAGGTTTTATATAATGGGGGGGGTGAAAGGGGACCTTATTAATCCATTGCAACCAGTGCCTAACTCTTGGACTTAATAACATTTATATGTCTTAGCAAAAAACATGTCCACTGCTCCACTACATAGAAAATAATCACTTATAGGGCTCATGTCCACTTGCAATTTTCATGTGCGAGTGCGATCTAATAAAAAATCGGATTGCACCAGTGTTAGTCTATGGTGCAGTGTCCTTTTGCTATTTTTTTCTCTTCTCGAATCGGGCTCTCAGTGCAGTCACAGCATGCTGCGTTTTGCACCGAGTCTCAGCTCACGCACCCCCCACATTGCACTGCACTTGCATTGTTATGTGACTGCAGTGCGGTGCACGCATACACAGACAGCGGAGGAGATGGGGAGAAAGTGCTCCCTCCATCTTCCCCGCTCCTGGGATGCGATTGCTGAGCTCGCAGCAGAGGGTCATTAGCATATCGCTTCTGATGCTCTCTCATCGATAGCGGTACATAAGTGGATATGAGCCCATAGCCGCACTCTGGGATACTCAAAATTTAGTGGATGAAATTAAGGTCCATATTCTTTCTTGTAACTTCTTTTTTGTTTTGTATTTCTGGTATCCTGAAGCCGACCGCAGCTACTTTCTCAGGATCGCAGAGGACCTTCTTCAACATCAAAGACGTCAAAACCATTAAGTACTGTTTATTAAATATGTAACTGATAAACAGAACAAACATAAAAACAATTAAAAACTGGCAAAAACGTAAATGATTTAATACTTTTAAAAAACTCCCTATAAAATCACAAAAATGCAGTAAAACAAAAATTTTCGTTGAGACGTACCGGTGTGACCGTGTTCAGCCGATAAATACATTTATGCTCTACCTGTACCAATTTTCTATGTATATACCTCCCTTCTCCCCCATTGTTACTATATCTTTAACTTTTACTTGGAGGAGTTTAGAGTCACAGGTATGTCATAGGTTGGGAAGGCATCGACTTCCATGATGAACAGGGAACATCAAGGGTTCGGAAGGGGTTAAAGTCAGAGCCTTGTTCAGCTGCTCTTCTTCTTTTTCTATTTCGTGTTTATGGTTCTGTCTGGTTCATGTCCATGTGTGACGCTCAAGATTCTCCACTTTGTGCCCAAAGCTGTTTCATCTCAGATTTTATGTCCACAAGTTCAGCCATAACAGGACACGATGCCCGCAGGAGCGTCTATGGAGAAAATGTATCTGATCTCCACATAATATGAGGGTTTATACATTCCCAGATTTACATTCCTTATAGACCAATTCCACCTTCCAATTAAAGGCGTTATCTGAGAGGACAGATTGTATGTAAACTCAAAATCAATCTTCTTAGCCCGTTATCAATTGTAAAATTTAATATCATCACATGGGCATAACTATAGCCACAGAAAGGGAAATGGCAATTATATAATTCCATAATTTCACAAGATCAGACCCCGATCTGTAAGATTAAGACTTTCCATGGAATGAAGTTCACAATTTTAGAGGACAGGACGTGCTCCTGTCATTTGCTTTATATTTACGCCTCCTGTATGCTGCCATGATACGCTCACATGTGATGAGCCTCAGTGATTAGAGTTATACTTCTGTTTTCGTCCAGTTTACTATCACGATGGGACGTGGGGCTCATTCCTCACTTTGCTTTAGGACCCTATGGATGTGAGTTATTCCCAGCATTATCTGTAGGCACAGCTGACCGCCGCTCATATACACTGCTGTGTCATTCTGTGCTCACAAAGTATGGGATGACAAATGATAAGACGATTCCCTCTGCCTGATGTATGTATTGTTACTGAGGCCAGTGTACACCTGACAATGCTCATTTTTCTCCCTTTTTTTCACCATCAGACACAAATCAGAGAGTAATGGGCCATTATTGGAAGAGAGGAGAAGATCTCTACATACTACAATCCTACACCCAATACAGAGGGAAGATGGAGTAACCGAGCCGATACCAGACCATGTGCACAGGGAGTCACTAACCCAGATGGTTTCCATTACCAATATTGTGCATAGTTCTGTTAATTTGCAAGGAAAGTGATGCAGGAAAGCTGAATGTGCACAGAGTAATCATGTCGCGGGCGGAGGAGGGGACGCTGCGCTCTCCCACTGCTCGGGTCCGGCCGCTGCTGCTGCGGCTGCTCGGTGGTGGCTCGAGCGGTGGGCCGGATCCCGGGGACTCGAGCGGCGTTCCTCGCCCGTGAGTGAAAAGGGGGTTGATTGTGGGGATTTATTGTCCGTGACGCCACCCACGGTTGTGGTGATTTAGGTGACACCACCGCTGCTCTGAACGGGGATCCCGGGAGCGGTGACTGGGAGCAGCTGAGTTGTTAGTTCTCCCCTCCGTGGGTAGGGGGTTGGTTGTCCCGGGGCCCGGTGCTGGGGTAGGGATGGATGATGGCAGGCGGGTTGCGGGGCCTGGCGAGGTGCAGGGTTGCAGGGGCAGCGCTGTGCCGCACGGCACGGTGGTACTCACTCAGCCTGAGACGATGACACAGTTCTCCGTAAAACACACGGCTGGAAAGACGGGTCCCATGGACGGCTGCTGTTGCTTTTTCCCCGGCAGGTTGACGGTGACTGCCTTTCCCTGCACCTAAGTACTTCTGACGGTTCCAATGGGTTCCCACCGGTAAACCGCTCCCCGGCTTGGATATGGGCCGGAGGAGCCCCTTTTGCCCGCAGGCGCTGGCCCTGAGAAACTATTGCCCTTGGCGGTGGCGGTGTCTCTCCCACTGGGTTGGACTGTTGCCTTCTGTCGGGACTTGACTGTTTGGAAATTCAGGAGGTCCCCTTCCCTAACGGATTCGGCAAATTCACGGCGACTCCTAGCCTTGCCGGGGTCCGAAAAGCCCCTGCCAATGGTGCTGGCTTCTCCTTGTGTACCGGTCCGGTACCGCCGGGCCACCGCCCGTCCACGGTCCTTACGGCAACTCCGATAAGCCACTCCTGCAGATGGTCACCACCATCTGCCAACCTTGCTGTCTCGCCCGGGCCACACACCTGGACGCTGTCAGTCAGTTGCTCTACTACCACACTTTCCTCCTTCCACTTTCACTGTCAAAACTAGACTGTCTGTTTTTCCCGCCTCCAGGACTGTGAACTCCTCGGTGGGTGGGACCAACCGCCTGGCCCACCCCCTGGTGTAAACATCAGCCCCTGGAGGAAGGCAACAAGGGTTTTGTGTCTGGCTTAGATGTGCCTAACTGGGGTGTAGGGTGTGGTGATGTAATTACCTGTGGCCCCTGGCTTGTCCAGGGCGTCACATTCCCCCTTAGCAAAATGCAGACCGTCCGCGGGCTGCCCGTCCATCACCGGTTTTATTTTTCTTTTTAACTGTAAAAATATAAAAAACGGTAACACACATACAATTATAATAACTTCTTCCCACATCGGGAGGTACTCTTACTTAAACGGTTTCAAATGGTTTCAACGGTTACGGCTTCCGCTCTCTCCCACCCAAGCAACCTGGCCCTGATGCTGCCCCTAAGCAAACAGGCAGCACCCCTTGACCCCAGTCCTGCACAAGTTGCCCGAGCGGGTTCTGTTCTTTTCAGAGGACCCACGTCCATGGGGAGCCCCTGAAAACCCCAGAGGATTGCCACCGGTTCCGGTGGTGGCTGGGCCCCAGCCTGCTCCACTGCGGGCCCTTCCTCCAATCTGCCTCTCCGGAGGCGGGAACGGTGGAAGCTGCAACAAAACATTATTTACATTCCACTAAGTTTGTGGTTGCCCTGCAAGTTCTCGGGCCTGTTCATAAAGAGTCCTTTATGCAACTTTTTGAATGGTCCCCACGGGGACAACGGTGCCGGCAGCGACCGGTTTCAAATCACAGCTTCAAATCAGGTAAATGTTCGGTTAATCATTCCTTATCATTTTGCAGAAACTTTCAAAACTTTACAACTGTACTTTTACACTGGTGGTCCCAACGGGGACGGTGACAATGGCATTCCGCTGCCCTTACTCCGAGTCCTCGGCATCACCTGAGGGAGGGGGTGCGGTGCTCGCACGGGCCTCCTGGCTGCCCCTCAGCTTCGCATCCAGCGCAAACCACCCCCTCTCCCCACAGTGCCGGGTGTATTGCACCAGGTCCCCTGGCATCAGGTTGCGGCCTAGGTGCTCTTCTGGCAGGTGAGCATTAACATCCCGCCGGGCTATAAAAACTTCGGCCTCCAGGCCCGGTTCATAAATGAATCCATAGCCCCGGCGGACATCAAACAGCCTCACCTGCCCCTCATACAGCGGGCCCCGGACGCGGAAGGTTGCCTGGCGGAGACTCTCTTTCTCCCGGATCGCACGGGCCACCAACTCCGCCTTCTTCCTCTCCCTCTCCTCGATTTCCAGGCCCAACGGTACCGGCTCCCTATCCCAGTATGGCGCTGCTGCGAGCTCCGGCGCACGGGTCGGACCCCACGAGACCTTTTGGACACTGCCCACTGATGGTGATCTGGGCAGAAGGTCCCGCGGTGACATGGCCTTGGACGCCGCCTTGCAGCGACAACCCGGCGCTACCTCAGCCGAGGTGTGGGGGATGGGCACAGGGGCTTTCCGCTGCTGGGCCTTTTTCACGGAGCGGTCTATCGGCTCCGGCTCGAGGGATCTCTCGGGGGTACCTCCGGTTCAGGCTTCGGGGCTTTCCACGGTAGCTCCTCTGGTCGGCTACGGGCTCCGGCTACAGGTCGGTCCGCCTGGGCGGATATGCGGGTTGTCGCTACCGGTGGCGGTGGTAGCGGGCCTAGTGACAGGGTCACGGCAGCCGGGATGGGTGGCGAGGGAGGCAGCAGGGTGAGAGGGTTTAGACCAGGTCCCGCAGCCCCGATGACCGACCCACTAGGGGTATCGGGGCGTGGGTCACTCACCCTCCCTTCCGCAACTTCCTCCTCCCATCTCCGCACGGTTGCTATGACCTCCGTCATGTCGGTCTCCCACTCCTCCAAGAGGAGCTGCATCTTGACCTGCAGCCTCTGATAGAGCTGCGTGGTCCGGATCTCCACCCACGCCGCTGTTCCAGGCGCAGGGGCTACGGTGCTTCGGGACGGCATGAACATCTTGCTGGCGGCCTCTCCCAGGAACAAGATGGCCGCAGGGTCCTGGCGTCCCTGCCTTTATAGCCGCGCTCACATGCGACCAGCCACCATTTCGTCCCCCTTAGCCTCTTTCCGGCTCCTCCTCTCTCGGGGCGGAATTTTGGCCTTCGCGCCTGTGGCGCCCCTGAGGCTCCCGTCGCCACAGGTCATTGCACCCCATCCAGCGGTGTGATGCCCCATTCTGGGAGAGGAAGAGAGTGAATTCCGGTCCCCTGGTAAATCCACACTACACCCATTGCTAGAAACACACTGGGACCAGGGAAAGTGGCAGAAAACCTCCCATGCTGCATGCTGGGAGGGGCCGTAAGACCCATCCCTGCTCCTATAGGGTAGAACAGAGCAACTGGGGAGGTGGGAGGAGCCACAAGAGTGCAGACACGGAGAGGAAGTTCTAGTTTAGTGAGAGCAGAGTTGGAGAGAGAGTGGGGAAGGAGGAGGAGGCCTGCCGGAGGCAGGCAAGGAGGAGAAGAGAAAGGAAAAAGAGCTCCAAGTCAGTCAGGAGCTAAGAAGAAGAAAGAGAAGCTTCCTGGTGAAGATCCTGGGACTCAGAGGGTCCAGGTGATACCAAGCAGAGAACAGAAGGGGTCCCAGGGCCACGGGTAGCTGTAGAGCTGCGGTGGCCTGTTCCACAAGAACATCGGTGGAGGGATCAAGCTGCAACAGGGGACGGTCCCTAGAAACCGGAGGAGTGCAAAATCATCTCCAAACAGTAAAAACCGAGGCCCAGGGAATGTTGAAAACTCCCCGGGCCACAGCCCACAGCAGTACCTCTAGAAAAGGGATAATCAGCCGACAGGTGACCCCCCAGCCTGGAGGCTGTTGTGGAGGCCAAGCCAGGTTCAACCTACCAAGGCAAGGCTAAGGAAGACAGCAGAAGATAGAGACACTTAAGGGAAGGGTACCGGCTTTTACTCTCAGAATCACCCAGAAACAGCGGAGGTCCCTGATAGTGGCCCCAGCAGTCCAAGGGTCCCTGCAGGACTGTGACAAGAATTGTGAGTAAAGAACTTGAAACTGCACCCTTGAAGTTGCCTCTGTTATTTCATCTGCATAGACACTCACAAGCACCAACTGTGCCCCGGGGCATTGCTCCACCTGTGGGGAGTAGTACTACCATTGCTGCCATATCATCCCCCGGAGGCCTCATACAGCAGTAGTGGCCTATTAGCCGCATACCACAGGTGGCGTCACGAACACAAACTTTATTCATCAAGCCACATATTCTACTGACACCCACCAGGGCCACGGAGCCGGGCCCAGCCACCACTGACTACCACCGGACTAGTCCGGCCCGGCACCGGGTGTCCCATAGCCCTGGGGTGGGCGAGTCACGCCTCCACTACTCGAGGAGACGCTCGAGCGGGAACTTTTCGCGCCAAAGATGGCAGCTGCTGAAATTTTTCGGCCGGACACCTCCGGCGGTAACAAGGCGCACCTCTACCCAACGGCAGAGCGGTAGGATCCTGTTCGTGACGCCAAGTTGTCGCGGGCGGAGGAGGGGACGCTGCGCTCTCCCACTGCTTGGGTCTGGCCGCTGCTGCGGCTGCTCGGTGGTGGCTCGATCGGTGGGCCGGATCCTGGGGACTCGAGCGGAGTTCCTCGCCTGTGAGTGAAAAGGGGGTTGATTGTGGGGATTTATTGTCCGTGACTCCACCCACGGTTGTGGTGATTTAGGTGACACCACCGCTGCTCTGAACGGGGATCCCGGGAGCGGTGACTGGGAGCAGCTGAGTTGTTAGTTCTCCCCTCCGTGGGTAGGGGGTTGGTTGTCCCGGGGCCCGGTGCTGGGGTAGGAATGGATGATGGCAGGCGGGTTGCGGGGCCTCGCGAGGTGCAGGGTCGCAGGGGCAGCGCTGTGCTGCACGGCACGGTGGTACTCACTCAGCCTGAGACGATGACACAGTTCTCGGTAAAACACACGGCTGGAAAGACGGGTCCCACGGACGGCTGTTGTTGCTTTTTCCCCGGCAGGTTGACGGTGACTGCCTTTCCTTGCACCCAAATGAAAAAAGAGAGAGAGGGCGCTCCTGTGTGGGATCTTAATGTACCGAGGTATGTACAATGTGAGGTGCACACTCATCTGATAGTGTTGTACGTCAGGTACAACACTGATAGTGGTATTGAAGGGGGATTGCAAGTTCACCGCTCCTTGTCAGCAGGGATCCAGTCCTCCTGACTCCGCAGGACTCTGCTCACACGATCGGGGTTTCCACGTGCAGTGTGCAGCCGCCGGACCGGCGTCTGATAGCAGCTCCTCCTCCGGGTCGGATGGTCCCGTGATCACAGATGCGGTGATTCCCCAGCCCCTGGTGTTAGATTCAAACGGATAGTACGATCCTGGTTCTGGCTGCAGCAGCCCCGTGAGCTCCCATAGGGAGATAAAGATGCAAGGAAAAAAAAAATGCACGGTTTCGTTGCGCTGCTCAGAAAGGTAGTGATAAGGTTATTGGGATGTATACCAGTGGCATGTAAATAATTAATAAATCTACATCCCAAATAACCTTATCACTACCTTTCTGAGCAGCGCAGCGAAGCCGTGCATTTTTTTTTTCCTTGTTTCCTTGCACCCAAGTACTTCTGACGGTTCCAATGGGTTCCCACCGGTAACCCGCTCCCCGGCTTGGATATGGGCCGGAGAAGCCCCTTTTGCCCGCAGGCGCTGGCCCTGAGAAACTGTTGCCCTTGGCGGTGGCGGTGTCTCTCCCACTGGGTTGGACTGTCGGGACTTGACTGTTTGGAAACCCAGGAGGTCCCCTTCACTAACGGATTCGGCAAATTCACGGCGACTCCTAGCTTTGCCGGGGTCTGAAAAACCCCTGCCAATGGTGCTGGCATCTCCTTGTGTACCGGTCCGGTACCGCCGGGCCACCGCCCGTCCACGGTCCTTACGGCACCTCCGATAAGCCACTCCTGCAGACGGTCACCACCGTCTGCCAACCTTGCTGTCTTGCCCCGGCCACACACCTGGACGCTGTCAGTCAGTTGCTCTACTACCACACTTTCCTCCTTCCACTTTCACTGTCAAAACTAGACTGTCTGTTTTTCCCGCCTCCAGGACTGTGAACTCCTGGGTGGGCGGAACCAACCGCCTGGCCCACCCCCTGGTGTAAACATCAGCCCCTGGAGGAAGACAACAAGGGTTTTGTGTCTGGCTTAGATGTGCCTAACCGGGGTGTAGGGTGTGGTGATGTAATTACCTGTGGCCCCTGGCTTGTCCAGGGCGTCACAATCACAGTATTGAAACTTAGGCAAAAACCGTCTCAAGCAGTAATATAATATATTTCTCTTTTCATTAATAAGAGAAAGTATTAACAAATCTGTCTGATTGCAATTGCAAGCTGGAACCAGCAAGCGTGTTGCCCCCTTTGTCAGTAACATTTTTGAACTATCCTGGTTATATGCACAGTATATATATAGTATATACTCTGATCTCCCTTCCCCTTTGATATAGTAATATTTTTCATACTTTTTGTTGGAATTGGCGATGATGTGTTGCAAAATTATCTCTAGTCAACTTGAAAGGAGCAGAGCTAGAATGGCCCAAAGGTTAATTTACCCCTTTTTTATTCTTGGTGGGTTTACACCCGAGCCACAGATAGGACGGCCGAGCTGTCACTCACAATACTGACAGCTCAGCACCCCACTGAAGCTGTCATTCGCTCAGTCCAGGACACAGTGAGTGGCAGAATCGTGACACTAGCACTTTTTCTGTTTTACTTACAAATGACTTTATATTATTATATTATATTATTATTCTTTGGCAATGAAAATATATGAAACAGATATTATCTTTGCACCTTTCTGTTTGCGTGACTTCCAAAACACATTTTTATTTGCATATATATTACACATACGATAACGATATGTCGGCGGGGTCACGGAATTTGTGACGCACATCCGGCATCGTTTGACATATCGTAGCGTGTGACACCTCTGAACGACTGTGAACGAGCAAAAATACTCACCTTATCATTGCTCGTTGACACGTCGTTCATTTTCAAAATGTCAGTCCTCCTTCTGTGCACCAGTTGTTCATCGTTCCTGAGGCAGCACACATCACTCCGTGTGACACCCCGGAAACGATGAACACAGCTTACCTGCGTCCTGCCGGCAATACGGAAGGAAGGAGGTGGGCGGGATGTTATGTCCCGCTCATCTCCGCCCCTCCGCTTCTATTGGCCGGCCGCTGTGTGATGTCGCTGTGAACGTCCCTCCCCCTTCAGGAAGAGGATTTTCGCCGCCCACAGCGAGGTCGTTAGGGAGGTAAGTTCATGTGACGGGGGTTAACGGCTTTGTGTGCCACAGGCAACTAATTGCCTGTGACACACAAATGACGAGGGCGGGTACGATCGCTCGTGCGATCGCACGATAGATCGTACCGTGTGACGCCGCCTTTATACTAGAAGTACAGGGTGGACCATTTATATAGATACACATAAATAAAATGAAAATGGTTGGTGATATCAACTTCCTCTTTGTGGCTCATTAGTATATGGGAGGGGGGAAACTTTTCCAGATGGGTGGTGACCATGGCGGACATTTTGAAGTTACCATTTTGGATCCTAATTTATTTTGTTCAATGGGAAGAGGGTCATGTAATGCATCAAACTTATTGAGAATTTCACAAGAAAAACAATTCTGTGCTTGGTTTGAATGTAACTTTATTTGTTCATTAGTTATTTACAATTTTATGACCACTTATAACATGTGTTCAAAGTGCTGCCCTTTGTGTTGGATTGTCAATGCAACCCTCTTTTCCCTCTCTTGACACACTGATAGCAACACCGCAGAAGAAATGCTAGCCCAGGCTTCCATTATCCGTTGTTTCAGATGCTGCACATCTTGTATCTTCACAGCATAAACAATTGCCTTCAGATGACCCCAAAAAATAAAAGTCAAAGGGTGTCAGCTTGGGAGACTTTGGTGGCCATTTAACTGACCCATGATGCCCAATAAACCACTTTCCAAGACACTGTTCATGTAGGAACGCTCGGACCTGTGATGGTGCACCATCACATTATGAGTGTTAAGAGTCCATTCAAAGACCATTCAAAGACAGCAACTAGATTATTACATGGGATGATATGAGAGTGGAAAAGTTGGGCTTGTTTAGCTTAGAAAAGACGTATCAGAGAAGATGTGATTTATATGTATGGTCAATACATAGGACTGACACATGACTTATTCTTTCCAAGGACCTTGCATTCCTTATGTGTGGAGGAAAGGTGATTTCAGAAGCTAAATAGGAATGGGTTCTTTACGGTTAGAGCAGTCAGACTATGGAATGCCCAAACGCAAGTCATAGTAATGTCAGATATTATATCAGTATTCAAAAAGGGCCGGATGTTTTTATTACAACAAAAGGCATTGTGAGTAATCTAGAGAAAGAAAATGTATAACTGGTGGAGGAAGGGTGATCTTGATGGAGCGATCTCTTTTTCATTCTATGTAACTATGACTGAAATGGTAAAAATTTTTTCTATATTTAAGGTCAAAACCAATTGTGTCCATGATGGTTGACAGACCATGTTATGTATACTGGATTGGTTGTCGGTTGCTGCGGCCACTGCTGGTTATGAGGTGACGGAATGTTGTGACATCACGGTGACATTATATCAGCAACCGCCGCACGGAACTCCTTTGAGGGTTTGAAGTTAGTGGAGACGAGTATGGCTTATATTAGCTCCTGATTTATGTCCTATTATATCTCTTGTGTCTGTTGCTCCTCATTTCCCTATATGTGTCTGTGATTTTTTATCTATTATCTTTCTATCCATCTATTCTAAAGGGCAGTTACAGGGCTGGTGGGACATGTACTATGCGGGCACCAACAAGCCTCTACTGGGCTAATGCCGCAAATGTAATATTCACTCTAGAAGGACACAATCTACTCTATCTATCTATATCTATCTATTTATCTATATCTATCTATCTATCTATATCTATCTATCTATCATATTTCTATCTATTTATTTATCATCTATCTATCTATCTATCCATCTATCTATCTATCTATCTATCCCTCTATCTATCTATCTATCCCTCTATCTATCCCTCTATCTATCTATCCCTCTATCTATCTATCCCTCTATCTATCTATCTATCTATCTATCCCTCTATCTATCTATCCCTCTATCTATCTATCTATCCCTCTATCTCTCTATCTATCTATCTATCTATCTATCCCTCTATCTATCTATCTATCTATCTATCCCTCTATCTATCTATCTCTCTATCTATCTATCTATTTATCTATCATCTATCTATCTATCTATCTATCTATCTATCTATCTATCTATCCCTCTATCTATCTATCTATCCCTCTATCTATCTCTCTATCTATCCCTCTATCTATCTATCTATCTATCCCTCTATCTATCTCTCTATCTCTCTATCTATCTATCTATCTATCTATCTCTCTATCTATCTATCTATCTATCTATCTATCTATCTATCTATCTTTCAATCCTTCCAACTCTTTTACAATGTGTCCATCCATAGATGAGAACAATGCAATGTTATGTATAAATTGGGTATAATTAGGAATATGGAAATAATCGCCATGAATCTTTATCATCAATTTCAGTATAACTGAACCTTATATTCACCTCTTCTTAAATCCTTTATGTTTTGTTCCTTTCTTCTCTATAACTGACTCTTTCTCCCTTTAAGGAAATATCAAAATAGGAATTTGATTTCCTGAACTATAAATACAATTTCTTCTTTCATTCTTTTATTGATAATTTTAGGTTTTTATTGTGAGTGAGAGTGAGAGTTATTAGTGACAAAAGGTAAGTGCATGTGTTTCCTAAATGTACGATTTCTCTGATAGACCGGGGCCAGTTTCTGGCAGAGAGTCATCTTCTATATCACCCATAATCTCCTGCAATGTTCCTTCCCATAGGGGAAACATTTAAAGGGGTGGTCCAGCACCTCAAATGTATTTTCTTACTATCTATCCTTACCCCCTAACCAGTTTTGTAATTATCTTTATTACACAATTCTCTACACTATTCTCTATCTAATCCCTAAAGATGTTTTATTTTTATGGCACTTCCTGTGACTTTTCGTTTAAGAAGAGTCTCAAAACATGACATCACAGGAGGCTGGGGCTGCAGTCGCTCTCCTCCTGGAACAAGAGGTCACGAGAAGGCAGCGCTGCAGTTACTAGTTTGTTGTATCGCCGCCACCTCTGAGGACGTCCTGGATCCGTGTTGTTGGGTGCTGTGGGATATGAGTGCACACAGCGCTTAGATGATGCTCCTCTCCCAGATGCAGATGTGTGGCTGGAGCCTCATTTAAATTTTGGGATATTCACCCATAAGGGAGATTTCATCTTACAATACGCCAGAACCTGGGAAATAAAAGATGTGCAGTTTTATGTAACACAAAGCTCCTAATACACATTACAATTGGGGTCTCTATTCTATAACTGCCCCCTACTGATCATAGAAGCATCCAGTCACCATTGATGATCTTCTCTTATCAGCTATGGAGCAGATACAATCAGTTCTCATTGTCTTCTTTACTTCTTATTAGGATGAATAATATATCGGAGGAGGACGAGGACTATCCTGATGACATGTATGTATCATATAATTGGGACTGCTTCTCCTATATTCTCCCAGGAGATGTCTGCATGGGTTACATTAAGGCTCAATAGTAGATTTTATCTTCCATTTTTATGTGTAATATTATTAATTATTTTTTTCTTTGCCTTTTTTTTAATAGCTGGATAGAGAAAGTGAGAAAGAGGAAGCCAAAATACCGGTACTGATCTTTCTTGTTCTTCTTACCTCATTGATATCGGATAGTATGTGCACCCGGGGGGGGATTAATATTAGTAACAACAGGTTCCCTGTTTTTGTTATGAAGCCACGCCCATATACGAAACACGCCCATTTGGATGCCACACCCATCTTGTTAGCCACACCCATTTTCACACACTTTCCTCAACCAACAAAATTCAAGTAACGGCAGCTAAAAGTATCAGCGCTTTCCCCTTCTTACCCCACTGATATCCTCATGCATAGTCTCATTGCCTCCTGCCGAGTACAAGATGTTCCCATCAAACTGTCAGTCACTTCTTAGTATGGTGAATGGTATTAAATACGTTTCTCTATAAATTTTCAAAATTACTACTAAAGAAGTTCCGGGCTGCCTCTGACCATTAGTAATCTATGGGGCCTCTGAGAAAGTTCTCAGAACGACGCTCCATAGCAATCGATGGGCGTTATGGGACATTACTCTTTGGATTACGTCAGAACTTCCAGGATTTACTTTATTAATAAATTGGTGAACAAGAGAGTGTGGGGGAGTGTTTATTAAAATAATCTTTTTTTCCCTGTGTCTGTTCTGTGTTTATTTTTAACTCTACTCTTGCCGGGTTGGTAATGGGGGTGTCTGCTAAACGCCTCTCCACTACTAACACTAGGACTTGATCACAGCTCACAATTCACACCCCAAAGGTATCAAGCCCCATGCGCACTCTGCAGTTTTTGATGCGTTTTTGGTGCAGCTTGTAGTGACCTTTTAGTCATCACAAACTGCATGATTTTCCTTCCCCAGCAAAGTCTATGAGATTTCAGATTTGCGGTGCGCACGTTGCTTTTTTTTGCCTGCATTTTTGTGGTATAGAGAGAAGGGCTGCACACCAGCGACAGTGCAAGGGGAATAAATGTAAAGCAGAAACTGCTGTGTGAATACTGGCATGAAAAATACAATAGCTATATGTGAGAATGAAAATATGACAATGATATCTGCATAACTGCCATGAAATAAGAATAAAGAGAAATTTAGCTATTGAACTGATCAATACAACAGAGCCCCAGCACCTCGTCACAGTATTCTCTTACATTTTCACATATAGCTATTGTATTTTTCATGCCAGTATTCACACAGCAGTTTCTGCTTTACATTTATTCCCCTTGCACTGTCACTGGTGTGCAGGCTTCTCTCTATATAGGGAAGTTTTTTTGGGGTTTTGCACCCAGTTCAGACTTAGAATGGTGTCGACGTTATTTTTTAATTGCATTTTTGTGGTGACCAGAAAAATGCAGCATGTCAATTCTTTTTGTGTTTTTCCCTGCGTTTTTCACCCATTGGTTACAAAAAATACATAAAAAATGCATGGTCAAAAAATGCATAAAAAAAGTACCAAAACCGCATGCGTTTTTTTGCCACAATTTGCGGTTTTTTCCCCACAGGGTGCATTTTTATGGTTACAACAAAAGCGCAGCGTGCGGCCATACGCTAGCCCATAGTGCCACTCCACCATTGCAATCTGGAGAGCTGGGCAAAGCACCAGAATTGGCGTATCTAATAGATGTCCCCCATTCTGGGCCTGTATGTCCCTCCTTCTGTACCGTTATGTCACTCTTCTCAGTTTCCATGTTGTCCATCCTGGGTCCTTATGTTCCCCTTCCTGGTTCCTGATGTACTCCATCCTAGTCCCACATGTGGCTTATCCTAGACCCTTGTGTCCGCCATCCTGGGCCACTATGTCCCCCAATCCTGGGCCTATATGTCCCCAATCCTGGACCCTTATGTCCCTCATCTTGGGCTTGTATATCCCCTCATTCTAGGCTCCCATGTCCTCCATCCTGGGCCATTATATTCCCCATCCTAGGCCCGAATGTCCTCATCCAGGATCTTTATATTCTCCATCCTGGGCCATTAAGTCCCTTTCCTGGTCCATTATGTCCTTCATCCTTGTCCTCTAGATGCACATCCTGGGCACATATGTCCTCGATCATGACCCCTATGTTCCTCATCCTGGGCCCTTATGATCCCCATCCTAGGCCTGTATAACTCCCATCCTGTGCCCATATGTTCTCCATCCTGGTCCCCTATGTCCCTCATCCTGGGCCCTTATGACCCCCATCTGAGTCCCTTATGTACCCCTTCCTGATTTCCTATATCCTCCATCCTGGTACCTTATATCCCTCATTTTGGGCACTTATCTTCCCCATCCTAAGCCCTTATTTCCCCCTTCCTGAGCCCCTATGTCCTCTATCTTGGTCTCCTATGTACTCCATCCTAGTCCCACATGTTCCCAATCCTCGACTATGGTGTTCCTCATCATGGGACATTATGTCCCCTATCCTGGGCCCATATGTCCCCCATTCTGGGTTTGTATATCCCCCATCTAAGGCCCCCATGTCCCCCCTTCTGGTACCCCATGTCCTCCATCCTGATCCCTTATGTCCCATGTCCTGGTCCCTCATATTCTCCATTTTGGTCTGTTATGTCCCCAATCCTGGCCATGTATGTCACTTATTCTGGGTCTGTATGTCCCCCTTCCTGGACCCCTATGTTCTCTACCCTGGTCTCATATGTCCCTCATCCTGGGCCTTTAAGTCCCCTTTCCTGGTCCCCTATGTCCTCCCTCCTTGGCCCCTGTGTCCCTCATGCTGAGCCCTTATGACCCCCATTCTAGGAACCTATCCCCTTTCCTGGTCCCCTATGTTTTCCATCGTGGACCGCTATGTCCTTCATCCTGGGCCCTTATGTTTCCCATCCTAGACTCTTAATTCCCCCTTTCTAGTCCCCTATGTCCTCCATCCTGGGACTGTATGTCCATCATCCTGAGTCCATATGTCCCCCCATCCTAGGCCCTTATGTCCCCCATTTTGGGCCTGTATTTCCCCATCCTACGCCCTCATGTCTCCTATCCTGGGCCCATATATTCACCATCCTTGTCCCCTATGTCCCTTATCCTATCCCTTTATATCCCCTATCATGGTCCCCAATGTCCTCCATCCTTGTCTCCTATGTCCCCAATTTTGGCCCCATGTCCTCCATCCTGGGCCCATCTTCTTGCCCCTTATGTCCTCCATCCTTGTCCCCCAAGTCCTCCATCCTGAGTCTGTATTTCCCCAATCCTACGTCCATATGTCCCTTACCTTGGGCCTTTATGTGCCCCATCTTTGGCCTTTATGTCCTCCATCCTGGGTGCAAATGTCCCCCATTCTTGTGCCGTATGTCCCTTATACTGAACCCTTATGTGTCCCATCCTGGTCCCCATATATGCTTCTTTAGGGACCCGTATGTCCCCCATGTCCTCAGCTCTGTTTTTTTTTTGTCTTCAATCCTGGTCCCCTATTTTGCAACATTAAAAATAAAAATTCTTCTTATGTCTTTTCTCATTCACATTTTTGCTCTATGTGCAATGTGGACAAGGCCATGTGTTGGCGATGTGCATGCCAACGTCAGCTGCCGGCCTCTGATAAGCCAGTGGCCATTTTAACTATTGCTTTGCATGAAGCTGGTGCTTGTTTTGCACTGAATCCATTTCAACTGAATGTATTTCCAAGAATGCACATTCAGTTGACACTGGTGGGTCCCCGGTCTTCAGCACTGGATCGGTGCACTGCTTTTTGCTGGTTTTGGCAACTGGCAGTCATTTTAACAACCAGTAAGTACCGGCTGAATCCCCCCCTCTGTAACAATAAGGGGTGGACTACACAGTGATGGCATCATGACATTGCCGCTATCACTTATAGGCATTTATCGATATGAAGGATAACATTTAATTAATAGAGAATTGAGACCACGTTGAATTTGTCATACTGTTGCTCATCCCTTTACGTCATAAGATAACAATGAGGTCATGAGTGAAATACAGTAATGCTGTAAATTTACCCTGATTTCTGCACGACCAACTGTTGTCTTGGAGTTCTAGAGTAAAGGACATTCATCCTGTGCAGTACAATGTATGTGAGTGTAGCGCTGTATAGATTCTGGAGGTTATGTCCATGCTGTTATCTGACAGACAGCTTATATAGAGAATATTGTAGAGTCTTCATATGAGCCAAGGTGTTAGTGATTCTAACAAGAGCTGTATGTTCTATTATAGGCGTAATCGTAAAAGATTTCGGAAATGGAAAAGGTCCCGCCGTCCTTCTCTGGAGACAATACCGTAAGTTGGTGTAATAAACAGAAATATTGTAAGAGGGTCCCCAATATAACCTATTTCCAAAATCAATGTATCTATAAGGGAAAATGATGTAATAAGAGTAGGAGATTCATGAGGATGTCACACACCACAATGTCACTGAGCCGCCATCAGCAGACACAGGGCCACTCATGTATAAACACTTCTCTGAAGACAGTCTCATTGTGGGCCATCACAGCCAATCAGAATACAGATTGCAGCATTCCAGATTCCTTTAAAATGAGAGAGTTAATCTGATTGGTTGCTGTGAGTAATATGGACGCTTTTTCTTAGAGCACTTTTTATGGAGCATGCCTGGGAGTTTTATGAAACCATATACTGTATATATTCCACACACAGTCCACCGTATATGGCAGCGACTGGGGCTATAATTCAGCCCTGGCATTTAAAAGCACACAGGCCCATGCCGTCTCTGTCCTCTTCCACAGATTGGGGTCTTTAATGCTTCAATTACCCTGCCTGTGAGAAATCAAGGATTACTACCACCTATATTTCTAATAATACCGCTATACAAGATTTAATAATATTAATATTGCAATATAACAGACAAGAGAAAACAAAGCCACAGCTGATAATAAAGGGGCACAATTGTAAAAGAAAACCACGAATAGAAAGAACCCCAATAAAAATTAACTTTTAATAATTGTCTGTGAAAGTCAGATGACCAACAAACCCTAGTAGTGAGGGCAGGTGACGAAGACTGCTGAAAATCACAGCAATAATTACATACCCAATAGAAAGGGAATACACTGACCCTAGAAGACCTATACATATCCCTACCTAGAAATGGAGGGTACCCTAGGTTTGTGGCACCCCCATTCACTGTCGGGAATCCCTACAATTCCCTAATTCACCCTGCACCCCAATGTGAAGTGCCCCAACAATAATTAGAAATAACAATAATACAGGACCAGTAATTACACCCAGACAAGTATAACCTCAACAAGTTATTCCCTTAATAATAAATAGTTACTTATCTGAAAAACGGGGTTCAGAAATTAGATACCTTGAATGGTAGTCCCTAGATACACCAGAGTATCTAATTTCTGAACCCCATTTTTTCCGATAAGTAACTATTCATTATTAAAGGGAACCTGTCACCAGGTTATTCTCTTATGGGTTATGACCCCCATCAGTGAGCCCTTTTATACAGCACTCAAGAATACTGTATATAAGAGCCTAGGCCTCTATGTATAATGTAAAAAACAGCTTTATAATACTCACCTAGGGGGCAGTCTTGTCCAATGGGTGTCGCTGGTCTCGGTACGGTGCCTCCTCCATCTTGTGGAGCGTGCTTTCAATCTAAGTCCCCTGGGCCCTGTCTTATCCTCACCTTTCGTCGCCTTCATCCTTTTCCACTGGTGCTTCAGTCGTTCTACTCTAAAAAGTGACCTGCCGGTGACCTGGAGGGCACTCTTCAATGCATCTCTATGGGAGCCTCTTTCTGGCCTCGTTCTGGCTCTCATAGATGCTTGTGATGTAGCTTCTGACTTCCAGCTAGTGAGAAGCTATGGGCACAAGATGGCTCCGTGGACTGGTGTGGCGTCGGTAAAGTATTAAAACGTTGGAAGGTGACTATAAGACGGGGGTAGGGTGGAACCCCGTGCCTCCTTATAATACTAATTGCTTTGTGCCGCCTTTAATAATTCTCCCCATGACCCCTTATAATAATGATCACAGACCTACTTCTAAAAATAGAAACAATCCTGTGCATTGTTTTATTAATAATAATAATAATAATTCCTCCTGTGTTCTTCTTATAATGATAATATTTCCCCAGTGCGTCTTCTTATAACCCCCCTACTGTGCCTCCTTATAGTATTGCAGCACCTACACAGTTATTTCCAATTTTCCATGGTTCCCATAGAGTATGATGCCCCCCATACAGAATGATGTTCCCACACCCCTCTGTTGAGGACAATGTGGGAGGACCGTCATACTTTTGGGCATCCTGAAGATGTCGGTACTGCTAATAGAGTTGCAATTGATGCTGCACACGCCAGGACTGGCCCATCTGGTATTTGACAGAATTACCTGATGGCCAGTCCGGCCTGAAAGGCAGCCTCCATTATGCTATTGGTTGGTATCTGCAGGATAACAGGGATGACGGATAGAAATGCAGAACTTTTCAGAAAGGTGTATCATATAAAATGCGTAATTATAAGAATGGTAGTTTCTGAGAGTCGTTATATAGAGTCTATGTTATGTGTCTATTAGTGAGGAAGAGGAAGGAGAAGAGGACGGTGAGGAGACAGCCCACATGACACCGGCCAGGAAGGAGAACACCAGAATGTAAGTAGAGAGATGGTGAGAATATCACGTACTCGCCGACATTCAACATCCGGAGACTCCAGGAAAAAGTTACCCAGAGACACATCTATAGCAGTTGTGTTCAGTCAGGTAACTTTCTCCGGAGACTTTCTAAGCATCAATTCTACTAACCAGAGCGGCATTTGTTATTTCAGGTGTCGCGGGTGGAGGGGTTTTGGGAACGCCGCTCGCCTGAGGGATCTCTGGTGCCCGGGTCCGATGCTTCTGCTCCTCGGTGGCTCGAGCACGAGGCCGGACCCGGGGACTCGAGCAGCGCCTCCTCGTCCACGAGTGAAAAGGGGAGGTGTGGTGGTGGGATGTCGGTTGTGACGCCACCCACGGGGTTGTGGTGAGGATGGGCACCACCGCTGCTGGTGACGGGGTTTCCCGGGAGCGATGGCAGAGAGCAGCTGAGGTGTTGGCCCCTCCGTGGCTAGGGGCTGTTGTCCCGGGGACCGGTAGGAGGGAGCATGCTGCAGGGGATAGGTGCAGGTGCTGATGCGGGGAGGCAGAGTGGATGCGGGGCAGCGTTACTGTGCAGCGATATGCCAGGTGGCACTGGTGTACTCACTCAGGTAGTCAAGGACCGAGTCTCTGGTAAACCAAACGGCTGGATGCACGGGGCCCGCAGTCGGCTGCGGTGTCTTCACTCCCCGGACGGGTTGATGGTGGCTGTCTTTCCCTACACCTGTGTGTAAGTGTTTGACCCCTATGGATTCCCACGGGTAGTCTGCTCCCCGGCTTGTACGTGTCGGAAGAGTCCGTTTTGCCCGCAGGCGCTGGCCCTTGGATTTCTGGCCGTTGGCGGTGGCACTTATCCGGACGGGTTGGGCTGTTGCCTTCTGACAGTTGGGAATGAACCTCTGAGGTCCAGACCGCAATCAGGTAATTTGACCGTTACAGCAGCTTCCGAGCCTAGTCGGGGTCTGAGTACCCTGCCTTGGTGCTTGGCTTTGATCCACTCCCCGGTTCGGTACCGGCGGGCCAACGCCCGACCCTGGTCCTACGGTTCCGCAGACCTCCACCAACTCCTGCAGACGGCCACCACCGTCTGCCGACCTTGCTGATGGTGCCTGGGCTTCGACACAGACACACAGTCTCTCTCTCCCCACTTCTCCACTTCAACTCTCCAAAAACTCAACTAACTCCCCTTTCCCGCCTCCAGGACTGTGAACTACTCGGTGGGTGGGGCCAACCGCCTGGCTCCGCCCCACCGGGTGTGGACATCAGACCCTGGAGGGAGGCAACAAGGGTTTTGTTTGACGGGTGTTCCTGACCAGGGAAGGGGGTATGTGTGTATGTGATGTTATTCTGTGACCCCTGGGGTCCAGGGCGTCACACAGGCACTTTGGAAAGTCTGTGAAGATCGCAAGGGAAAGAAGAGAGAGACTGCCGTAAGTAATCCACGACCTTCAATGGTTGAAGTCCTCAGTAATTTTTCACTGTAAGAGGTACTTTACACGCTGCGACATCGCTAGCAATTGCTAGCGATATCGAGCGCGATAGCACCCGCCCCCGTTGTACGGCCGATATGTGGTGATCGCTGCCGTAGTGAACATTATCGCTACGGCAGCGTCACACGCACATACCTGTTCAGCGACGTCGCTGTGACTGCCGAACAATCCCTCCCTCAAGGGGAGGTGCGTTCGACATCACCGCGACATCACTAAGCGGCCGGCCAATAGAAGCGGAGGGGTGGAGATGAGCGGGACGTAACATCCCGCCCACCTCCTTCCTTCCTCATTGCCGGCGGCCGCAGGTAAGGTGAAGTTCCTCGTTTCTGCGGTGTCACACGTAGCGATGTGTGCTGCCGCAGGAACGACGAACAACATCGTACCTGCAGCAGCAACGATAATTGGGAATAGTGGGGCATGTCACCGATTAGCGATTTTGCACGTTTTTGCGACGATTCAAAATCACTCATAGGTGTCACACGCAACGGCATCGCTAACGTGGCCGGATGTGCGTCACAAATTCTGTGACCCCCAACGACATCGCTTTAGTGATATCGTAGCGTGTAAAGCGGCCTTAAAGACGGCTTTACATACTACAATATATCTTACGATGTGTCGGCGGGGTCACGTCGTAAGTGACGCACATCCGGCATCGTAAGGTACATTGTAGTGTGTGACAGGTACGTGCGATTGCGATTGAACGAAAATCCGTTAATCGCATACACGTCGTTCATTCCTCATGAATTGAACGTGCGGTTGTGCAATGTTCCCGAGGCAGCACACATCGCAGTGTGTGACACCCCGGGAACATTGAACAGACCTTACCTGCGTCTCGCGGCTCCAGCCGCCAATGCGGAAGGAAGGAGGTGGGCGGGATGTTTACATCCCGCTCATCTCCGCATCTCCGCGTCTATTGGCCGGCTGCCGCGTGACGTCGCTGTGACGCCGAACGTCCCTCCCACTCCACGAAGCCGAAGTGGATGTTCGCCGCCCTCATTGAGGTCGTATGGACGGGTAAGTACGTGTGACGGGGGTTAATCGTTTGTGCGGCACATTCAACAAATTGAACGTGCCACACATACGATGGGGGCGTTGCAAATCGCATACGATATCGTATGTGAAATTGCAACGTGTAAAGCTGGCTTTAGACATAGCTACAAACAGTGGAGTAACTTTAACATCTGGGGTCTCACACTACCTGTTATACTGATGCAGGGCCGGCTCCAGGTTTTTGTGGGCCCTGGGCGAAAGAGTCTCAGTGGGCCCCATCCACACATAGACATGCACAGATACATACACATACAGGCACACGTACACATACTTATTTAAAGAGAAATTCACAAAAACACATAAATAGACATAAATCTAGACAGTCATATACACTGACATACATAGATACACATCATACATACACACACACATTATTTTTATATATTTATCCTGTATATATATTTCTAATATTGGGAAGCCGGCAACAGCCTCATTCACTTCCCGGCTTGTCTAACAGACATGGCCGCACATAGGGCACACTAACACTGCTGTATATACATCACAAGAGAGGCTGGGGACAAACACAATACTGGGGGGGAATACATATTACTGAGGAAAGGGGTATACAGCAATGGGGGGCATACAGCTCTAGAGTAGGGCAGTGACTGAGGTGGGGGGACAGCTGTGAGGTGGGGGGTTGACATGCAGCTCTGGGTGTATACAGCTCTGGGGTGGGGGGGGACATACAGCACCTGGGTGGAGGGGACATACAACTCTGGGGGTATAGTAGTATGCAGCCCCATATTGTGTTATGAAGCCCCCATTGTCTTCCATATAGTATTATGTAGCCCCCATATGCACTATGCAGCCCCCATATAGCACAATGCAGACCCAGATAGCATTAGGCACCTTCATGTAGTATACAGCACACATATAGCACAATGCAGACCCAGATAGCAATAGGCACCCTCATGTAGTACACAGCTCCTAAATACCACAGTGCAGAGCCAGATAGCATTAGGCACCCTCATGTAGCATACAGCTTGTATATAGCATAGCCTGTATATAGCACAGTGCAGAGCCAGATAGCAGTAGGCACCCTCATGTAGAATACAGTGATTAATACTCAGTGGCGTAACTAGAGTTTGATGGGCCCTGGTGCAAAATTTGGACCGGGGCCCCCCTCCACGTACACCGACACTTAGGGTGCGGGATAATGACACTGACACTCGGGGTACAGGATAATGATGCTGACACTTGGCTCTTACCCTCAGCACCCAGGTTTCCCATGATCTGAAATCCCTCTATCAGTACCCAGCTTTCCCATGTTCTGATATCCATCTTTCCCTCAGCACCCAGCTTTCCCATAACAGAGTAAAGCTGGGTGCTGAGAGATGTATAGCAGAGCATGGGAAAGCTGGGTGCTGAGGGAAAGAGCCTTTTTCCCTCAGCACAAAACATTCCCATCCCATACTTGTATCTTTGTCCTCCTTGTATATAGATCTCCAAATACTATAATGGCCCCCACATAGCCTTCCATATAATATAAAGGGTCCCACATAACCCGTCATATATTATAATGCACCCCCATAGTTCTCCATGTATTATAATTCACCCCATAGTACTCCATATATTATACTGCACCACAGTTCTCCATGTTTTATAACGCACACCCATGTTTGACCATGTGTAAGGTAGCCTCCATATTTCTCCATTTATTATAATGTAGCCCCCATAGTGCTATATGTATTATAATGTAGCGCCATAAATCATCATATTGTATTATGCAGCCCCATACTCCTCCATGTATAATGCACCCCTAGTCCATGTATAAGGTGTCCTTCATTTTGTATTATGCAGCCCCATACTCCTCCATGTATAATGCACCCCTTGTCCATGTATAAGGTGTCCTTCATTTTGTATTATGCAGCCCCATACTCCTCCATGTATAATGCACCCCTTGTCAATGTATAAGGTGTCCTTTATGTTTATTATGCAGTCCCATAGACCTCCATGTATCATGGAGCCAGGTCCCTCCAGGCCTCCATGTGTCATGCAGCCAGCAAAATAAAAAACAAGTACCTCTCTTCTCCTTCCGACCCCTGCGACTGCGGTAGTTACGCCCCTGCCCCCATATGTCACACACCCTGCACCCCCATATCACACACACTACACCCCCATATCTCACACACCCTGCTTCCCATACAGCCTGCACCCCCATATTACACACACTACACCCCCATATCACACACACTACACCCCCATATCTCTCACACCCTGCTTCCCATACAGCCTGCACCCCCCATATCACACACACACTGCTCCCCATACAGCCTGCACCCCCCATATCCCACACACACTGCTTCCCATACAGCCTGCACCCCCCAGATCTCACACACTACACCCCCATATGTCACATACCCTGCTCCCCATACAGCCTGCACCCCCATATCACACACACACTGCTCCCCATACAGCCTGCACCCCCCATATCACACACACACTGCTCCCCATACAGCCTGCACCCCCCATATCACACACACTGCTCCCCATACAGCCTGCACCCCCCATATCTCTCACACCCTGCTTCCCATACAGCCTGCACCCCCCAGATCTCACACACTACACCCCCATATGTCACATACCCTGCTCCCCATACAGCCTGCACCCCCATATCACACACAATACACCCCCATATCACACACACCCTGCCCACATATCTCACCCTGCCTGTACCCCAACTTACCCCTCTCAAACACTCTGCACCCCTTCACATCCTTCTGTCAGTCTGCAGCCCTCATATGCCCCTCACCCTGCAGCCCCCCTCACCCTCATGTCCCCTCTTTTCTTATTACCAGTTATCATGTGTCCATGTCTCCTTCAGGATTCAGTATCTTGCTTTCTGCCGGCCTCCTGTGTCTCCTCCCACACAGTCACATGGGCGTGACATCATCGCAGGTCCTGCAGGATGGAGATTCCATCTGCTGTGCAGGTCAGGACTAGCACTCCTGCAGCTCAGACATGGCTGGTGGCCTCTCCAGGTCAGGGGCCCCTCTACTGACACTGGGCTCCCCTGACTCACAGGCCAGCCACTACTCAGCGGCACTACACATAGGGGCCCGGCAGCCGGCTCTGCAGAGCGGCTGCCGGGCCCCTATGTGTACTAGTGCCGCTGTGTAGTGGCCGGCCTGTGAGTCAGGGGAGCCCAGTGTCAGTAGAGGGGCGGCTCACGTCTCCTCGTTCCCCCGCTGATCCGGTCTCCTCGGCGCGTCGTCCATTGCTGTCGCTCGCTCTGACCTCTCTGCAGGCGCGCAGTGATGACGTCACAGCGGTCCTCTGCAGAGCTGTCAGAAGAACGCCGACAGTCACAGCGGGGAGAATGATAAGAGAGGAAGCGCCGCTCACTCTCATCATTGCTCTCAATTGTATCAGCCCCTGCGATGCCGATGCAATTCAAAGCGCGATCCTCGGCGGGGGGCGGTGACAGCGCGGCCACCGGGCCCCCCTGAGTAGCGGTGCGCCACTCCTGCCACCGCGAGTGGGCCCCCCCCGGCAGCTCAGGGCCCCGGCATTTGACCGGGTTTGCCGGGTGCTGGCGCCGGCCCTGTACTGATGAATTGATATGTGGTAGAGGGGCTTTTAGCCCCCGATGGCAACAGATCCCGATGTGACTGCGACCCCTGCACTCCCTATAGCTATGTGTAAATGGTCGTCTCTCCCCGGCCTCCGCGCACTGGTACAATCTCTGCTTTACAAAACCCAAACAAATGACAGCAGAGACACCATAACACTTACATCTTATTCCATCCACACACTATGGAGTCTGGTGCCGGTCGTTTCTTCCTAATTACTCCCTATAGCTGCTGCCCTGAGTTACACTAATTGTCATAGCATTTATTAACGAGACGCTGTATATACATGGGGCTTTCTGTAAGTGCCACTGGCTCTAACAAACGCTACATTTTCATATAGGCCAACGAGAGAAGTAAAGGAAGCCTGGCCGAGCACGGAGTCCATCAGGTAAGTCACTAGGACTGTCACTTCATTTACTAATGCATTTTTTTATGCTTTTTCCCCATTATTTGATTTTTTTTTGTGCAGATGTGAAGCCGCTTTTTTAAGTGTTTTATAGTACACAAAAGCTTTGATTCTGCAGTAAAAAAGTAACTGCAATTTTTCCCATGCATTTTAGGCTCCATATTGAAGCCTCCAGAGAAAAAAGCACAAAAACCGCACAGTTCAGCGGCGTCTTTAGACGGACACTGGGTGAGGTTTGCAGCATTTATGCTACATGTGAACATGGCCTAAATGTCCAAGCAAAATGGACGTGATTTCATGAATTCTCCCCTGAATGTTCGTCTAAAGACGCCGCTGAACTGTGCGGTTTTGGTGCTTATTTTCTCTATAAGCTTCTAGATGGAGCCTGAAAAAAAGCAGGTAAAATAAAAAAACGCGGAGCGGCGCTGATCTGTCCGCTATTCACTATACAAGAGGCCGCGTACTTGGGCTCAGCAGCGCCACCTGCTGGAGCTGTGCAGAACTGAGCGCTGTCCTATAGAATTCTAAATTCATCAGAAACATTTCTCCTGCTCATGAATGGTGGATTTATCTCCACTAGGGTGGGTTCACATTACTCAATTTCTCGTTCTGTTTTTCCAAAATCACAGCAAAGATCATTACAATAAACGCACCATTATTGCAATGTGTGTACACGCTCTAACCCTCTCTTATAATGGATTATGTTTTTTAGTGCTGAGGAGAAAGAGGATAACATCAAGGAAGATAACATCAGGAAGGATAAAATCAAAGAGGATAACATCAAGGAGGATAACATCAAGGAAGATAACATCAAGGAGGATAAAATCAAGGAGGATAAAATCAAGGAAGATAACATCAAGGAGGAAAATATCAGGGAGGATAAAATCAAGGAGGATAACATCAAGGAGGATAACATCAAGGAGGAAAATATCAGGGAGGATAAAATCAAGGAGGATAAAATCAAGGAGGATAACATCAAGGAGGCTAACATCAAGGAAGATAACATCAGACCGTAAGTAAAGAGATAGTGAGATATACAGTATAGGGTGTATACAGATGTGGATGTGTAATGTACTGCATTTTTTATCTGTGTAAGCCCCCTTTAGTTACAGTAATTGTCATAGCATTTATTAACGAGACGCTCTATATACATGGGGCTTTCTGTAAGTGTCACTGGCTCTAACAAAAGCTACATTTTCATATAGGCCAAGAGAAGTAAAGAAAGCCTGGCCGAGCACGGAGTCCATCAGGTAAGTCACTAGAACGGTCATTGCATTTATTGCTGCATTTTTTATGCTTTTCCTCCTTATTTGATGCGTTTTAGGTGCAGATGTGAAGCCGCGTTTTTAACTGTTTTTATAGTACAGAAAAGCTTTGATTCTGCAGTAAAAAAGTAACTGCAGTTTTCTTCGGCGCTCCATTGGGAGACCCAGACGATTGGGTGTATAGCTACTGCCTCCGGAGGCCACACAAAGCATTACACTAAAAAGTGTAAGGCCCCTCCCCTTCTGGCTATACACCCCCAGTGGGATCACTGGCTCACCAGTTTTCTGCTTTGTGCGAAGGAGGTCAGACATCCACGCATAGCTCCACTGTTTTTAGTCAGCAGCAGCTGCTGACTATGTCGGTTGGAAGAAAAGTGGGCCCATATGGGGCCCCCAGCATGCTCCCTTCTCACCCCACTTGTGGTTTGTAAGGTTGAGGTACCCATTGCGGGTACGGAGGCTGGAGCCCACATGCTGCTTTCCTTCCCCATCCCCCTGAGGGCTCTGGTGAAGTGGGATCTTACAGGTCTCCAGGCACTGAGACCGGGCTCCATCCACAGACCCAGAGAACCTGCTGGATTTGGAGCTGAGTATCGTCAGGGACAGGCCCTGCTACATTAAGGTACTCTGTGTCCCCGGACAAGCGCGCACACACACACCAGCATTGCTGGGAGTGTTAGTGCGCCGGGGGTAACAGCGCGGTGCGCTCGTGCTATATTCACTGCAGCTTAGCTGAGTGAATTTATGTATTGGGAACTGCCGCGCCGGCCGCTGCTGGGTGTTTTTTACATTGTGGCGCGGCTGGGACTTGTGGTGCGCCGGGGACTTCCGCGCGGGCCGTGCACATGGACGGCCGCGCTTATTACTCGAGTCCCCGGCTTTGCGGCCTAGTTTTCGTTTCGTTCCCGCCTCCAGCCCTGTCAGTCAGGGGAGAGGCGGGACGCTGTACAGACAGTCAGCACAGACGGCTGGAGTCTGCTTTGCATTCTCCAGCCCCCTTCACTGGACACAGTGGGACGCCAGTTTCCCGCTCTTGTCTGGGGTACGCCCACGGCCCGCCCCTCGTCACACGAGCTGGAGAAGGACGCCGGCAGCCATTCCTGCACGCAGTCCGAGCTGGGGAACGGAGACATGCTCTGGGCAACCAACACAGGGCTCTGGCGACCACATACCCGCGTTATAGGCGGGCGGTAAGCAGCACCTGAAGTGCTGACCCCACTAAATACCGCAGTGTCCATTTGTATTTGATGCTTGTATACTATACTCTGCACTGTAGGTCGCTATCTTGGCTATATGCCCTCCTAGATGGCGAGATAACAGCAGCAAAAAAGCAAGGGTGCTAAGGCACAGGTTTTCTAGGCTGCTTGTATTGCATGTGCTGCAGTGTCATTTGTACTTATGCTTGTATGCTATACATTGCACTGTACGGTCGCTACTCTTGGCAATATTCTCCTAGATGGCTGGACAACAGCAGCAAAAAAGCAAGGGTGCCAAGGCACAGGCTTTCTATGCTGCTTGTATTGCATGTGCTGAAGCGTTCATTTGTACTTATGCTTGTATGCTATACATTGCACTGTACGGTCGCTACTCTGGGCTATATTCTCCTAGATGGCTGGACAGCAGCAGCAAAAAAGCAAGAGTGCCAAGGCACAGGCTTTCTATGCTGCTTGTATTGCATGTGCTGAAGTGTTTATGCTTGTATGCTATACATTGCATAGATGGCTTGAATACAGCAGCAAAAAAGCAACAAGGCTTCCTATGCTGTTTTTCCTGCATGTGATACTGTTCCACCGGCAGGTTCCACTGACCCCCATTGTGTGCAAGCTCCCCTGTAGCACTTGGTCAGCCGGGGTCTCTACTAGAGGTGGCCAAAGGAACCATCCGTGAACCCTGTCCAGGGACAGGGACGGAGTTGCAGTTTCGGCTGAGGATTGTCATGGGATAGAGACTTTGCAGTCCAGACAGGCCATGGGCAATCTTGATTAATGCTCCCTGGCCACCCTCATTTGGAACGTAATCATTGCTCCGGGGGGGTCCCAGGCATTCCAGGGGGAAGGCTCTGACACGGACGGCAGTCCCAGACAGCCTAAGCTAGCTCGCTGGGTGCGGCGCTCGGCTTCATCACTGGTCAAGGTCCCAGCAGGAGGACTCTCTGTATGATGAGGCAGACGTAGCTGATCAGGGCTTTGGTCCTGACACCGCTCTCAATCCGGATACGCCGGATGGTGACGCCATAGTGAATGATCTTATAGCGTCCATCAATGGAATGTTGGATATTTCTCCCTCAGCTCCCCCATTGGAGGACTCAGCTTCACAGCAGGAGAGATCCTTTTTTTCTGGCGCTGACTTCAGAGAAGCAGTTCAGAAACACCACGCTTACCAGATAAGCGTTTTCTCCAAACGTTTTAAGGATACACGTTATCCCTTTCACCTGACGTGGTAAAGCGCTAGGCCCAGGGTCCAAAGGTGGATCCCCCAATCTCCAGGCTTGCGGCTAGATCCATAGTTGCAGTGAAGATGGGACTTCACTTAAAGATGCCATTGACAGACAGATGGACCTCTGGTTGAAATCTGTCTGTGAAGCTATCAGCGTGTCGGTTGCTCCGGCATTCGCAGCCGTATGGGCACTCTAACCTATTTCAGCTGGGCTTGCGCAGCTGGTCTTGAGCACATGTACATCTGTGCCGCAGGTGGTGTCCTTAACCTCGCAATGTCTGCATTGGCGACTTACCCTAGTAATGCTGTCCTGGAGGGACAGTCGAGGTTGGTCCTTCCCAGGCTCGGGCAGGTCCCAATTGTCCTCGTCCAAAAGGGCTCTAAAGGCTCAGAGGGGCTCAGATTCCGGCCGGGCTCAATCACGCCCAAGGAAGGCAGCAGGAGGAACCGCTACCAAGGCGGTCTCCTCATGACTGTCAGCTCTCTCTCTCCGCATCCGCGGTTGGTGGCAGAATCTCTCGCTTAGGGACATTTACTGCCACAGGTCACAGACCGGTGGGTGACAGACATTTTGTCTCACGTGTACAGGATAGAGCTCTGTTCTCGTCCTCCGACGCGATTCTTCAGCACTTCCCCCCCCCTCCCCCCACCGAGCCGATGCTCTTCTGCAGGCAGAAGAAGTGGTAATCCCTGTTCCTCTTCAGGAACAAAGCACGGTTTTTTCCTCCAACCTGTTGGGGTGCCAAAAAAGGGGTGGCTCTTTCCGTTCCGTTCTGGACCTAACACTGCTCACCAAGCACGTGAAGGCCAGGCGGTTCCGGATGTAACCCTCCGCTCCGTCATTGCCTCAATGTCGCAAGGAGATTTCCTAGCATCAATAGTCATCAGGATGCTTATCTCCACGTGCCGATTGCTCCAGAGCACCAGCGTTTGCTACGTTTTCGTTATTGAAGACGTGCATCTTCAGTGCGTAGCCCTGCCCTTCGGTCTGGCAACAGCCCTATGGGTTTTCACCAAGTTCAGGGCAGCAGTGGGAGCAGTCCTGCACTCTCAGGGTCACTCTGTGATCCTTACTGGGACGATCCACTTGTCAAGGCACCCTCTCAAGAGGCATGCCAACGCAGCCCGAACGTGGCGCTGGAGACTCTCCAGAGTTTCGGGTGAATCATCAACTTTTCAAGGTTACATCGGGCACCGACCCAATCGCCGACATATCTGGGCATGGAGTTTCACACTCTCTCAGCGATAGTGAAGCTTCCGCTGGACAAGCAGCGTTCACTACAGACGGGGGTGCAGTCTCTCCTTCAAGGCCAGTCACACCCCTTAAGACGTCTCATGCAGAGGCAGTCACTTTCGCGCAGTTTCATCTGCGTCCACTTCAATGGGACATGCTTTGCCAATGGGTTGGGGAGTCGACGTCCCTAGACAGGAACGTTTCCCTTCTCAGACGGTCAAGGAGTCCATCCCTTCAGATCAATGTTCTGGAAATCTGGGCAGTGTATCTTGCCCTGCAAGCCTTCCAGCAGCGGCTGGAAGGAAAACAGATCCGAATTCAGTCGGACAATCCCACAGCGGTGGCAGACATCGCCCACCAAGGCGGAACACGCATCGCCAAGCCTACCAGGCAATCCGGCGGATTCTGATGTGGGTGGGGGACAGAGCATCCACCATATCCGCAGTTCACAGTGTTCTACCTCTGGCACTGTTGCCCAGAGTGCTACGCAAGCTTAGCTCCGCTTGCCGCCGCGCCATCCTCGTCGTCCCAGACTGGCCGAGGAGGTCGTGGTTCCCGGATCTGTGGCATCTCACGGACGGCCAACCGTGGGCACCCTCAGACCGGCCAGACTTACTGTCCCAAGGGCCATTTTTTCCACTGAATTCTACGGCCCTGATCCTGACTGTGTGGCCATCGAGTCCGAGATCCTTCAGGATTATCTCAAGTCGTCATTGCCACCATGAGACGGGCTTGGAAGCTGACGTCTGCCAAGATCTACCACAGGACGTGGAAGATATTCTTCTCTTAGCGCTCTGCTCAGGGAGTATCTCCCTGGACATTTGCATTGCCTACTTTACCTTCCTTCCTGCAATCTGGTTTGGGAACAGGTTTGTCGCTCGGCTCCCTTAACGGACGAGTCCCAGCGCTGTCTATATTTTTTCAGAATCGCATAGTACGACTTCCTCAGGTACGCACGTTCCTGCAGGGGGTTGGTCGCATTGTCCCTCCGTACAAGAGGCCGTTAGACCCATGGGATCTGCACAGGGTACTAATTGCTCTCCAGGAGCCGCCCTTGGGGCCTCTGAGGGATGTTTTTTCACTTTCTCGACTGTCACAGAAAGTGGCCTTTTTGGTAACGGTCACGTCTCTTCAGAGAGCGTCCGAGCTAGCAGCGCGGTCATCCAAAGTTCCTTTCCTGGTGTTTCACCAAGACAAGGTAGTGCTGCGCCTGATTCCGGGGTTTCTCCCTAAGGTGGTACCCCCCTTTCATCTCAGTCAGGATATCTCCTTACCTTCCTTTTGTCCTCATCCAGTTCATCGATATGAATTGGACTTGCATTTGTTGAATCTGATGAGAGCGCTCAGAATCTACTTTTCCCGCACGGCGCCCCTGCGCCGCTCGGATGCACTCTTTATACTTGTCGCTGGTCAGCGCAAAGGGTCGCAGGCTTCCAAAGCCACCCTGGCTCGATGGATCAAGGAACCAATTCTTGAAGCCTACCGTTCTGCTGGGCTTCCGGTTCCATCAGGGCTGAAGGCCCATTCTACCAGAGCCGTGGGTGCGTCCTGGGCATTACGACACCAGGCTACGGCTCAACAGGTGTGCCAGGCAGTTACCTGGTCGAGTCTGCACACTTTCACCAAACATTATCAGGTGCATACCTATGCTTCGGCGGACGCCAGCCTAGGTAGAAGAGTCCTGCAGGCGACAGTTGCCTCCCCGTAGGGGAGGGCTGTTTTTGCAGCTCTAACATGAGGTATTTCTTTACCCACCCAGGGACGGCTTTTGGACGTCCCAATCGTCTGGGTCTCCCAATGGAGCGCCGAAGAAGAAGGGAATTTTGTTACTTACCGTAAATTCCTTTTCTTCTAGCTCCTATTGGGAGACCCAGCACCCGCCCTGTTGTCCTTCGGGATTTTTGGGTTGGTTTTTCGGGTCCACATGTTGTTCATGTTGAATGGTTTTCAGTTCTCCGATGTTACTTCGGTGTGAATTTGTTTAAACCAGTTATTGGCTTTCCTCCTTCTTGCTTTTGCACTAAAACTGGTGAGCCAGTGATCCCACTGGGGGTGTATAGCCAGAAGGGGAGGGGCCTTACACTTTTTAGTGTAATGCTTTGTGTGGCCTCCGGAGGCAGTAGCTATACACCCAATCGTCTGGGTCTCCCAATAGGAGCTAGAAGAAAAGGAATTTACGGTAAGTAACAAAATTCCCTTCTTTTCCATGCCTTTTAGGTTCCACATTGAAGCCTCTAGAAAAAAAAAACACCAAAACCGCACAGTTCAGCGGCGTCTTTAGACGGACACTGGGTGAGGTTTTCATTGAATCACATCCACTTATTCTTGGACGGCTAAACAAAGCAGAATTTTTGTGCAAAAAAACAAGCAGGAAAAAACGCAGCATTTAAGTTACATGTGATCACGGCCTAAATGTCCAAGCAAAGTGGATGTGATTTCATGAATTCCGAGCGCGAATGTTTGTCTAAACCTATACGGGCATGTAGGTCATAGGAAGCTGAATAAAATGATACTGTAATATCTCCGATCTGATGTCTTATTATAACAATAATAATATTTTTTCTTTCTATAGCGCCATCATAGTCCACAGCACTTTACATTTCAATCTTATTCCAGAGAAAGCCACGTTTGCTTAATATGTAAATAAGCTCTTAAGATCTTTGGGTTGGACACAGATCTCCCAAAGAATCTACCTGCAGAGCTTAATTTAAATAAAATGGGGTGTTACTGGTGTGAGACATGTAATGACTGACAGTCTGCTCTCCTAAGATACATGTCTCACACTGGTAGCTCCTCCTTTTATTGAAAATAAGCTCTGGATAGAGATCTGTGTCCAGCCCATAGATATTAACAGCTTATTGACATATTAAGAGAAATGTGGACTTTTCTGGAATAAGACATTGGATCGCAGATATCAAGGTATAATTTTTTTCAGCTTCCTATGATGTACTTGCCCATAGAGATGACTTAGGAGGGTTGATTCAACTGATAATTTCCCTTTAACTCATTGCATCTATTTAGGAGACACACCATATAGATGATATTTTCTGATATTTTAAGTATCTGTGTTTCAAATCACTGTATATATTGTCATATACTTATCAGAATGATAATGTGAAGTGTCTAAATGTCAATTTGTCTGGATTTTTTTTTTAAGACACAAATGTAAATGGTGGATACCTAAATGCTTGAGAAGAAGGAGCAAGAGCAACGACAGAAACATGTAAGTATTTTAACCCCTTTTCCCAGAGGATGTGTCCTTATGTCCTAACTGCTTTCTTCCAGATGCAAAATTATGCAATGGTTTTTCCCAGTAGTTACAAGGCCGAAGATCTGTCCTCATGCAGCGAATGTGAAAGTGCTATTTTTACAATGAGTTATTACCATAATTTTCATACTATATACTGTATGCGCCCTCACATTGTACTCCTAAATACAGTATGAGCCCCTACATAGCTCATCTATAGAGTATGAGCCCCCACACAGTGTCCTATATACATTATGAACCCCCATATAACTGCTATATACAGTATGAGCCCCCAAATACCTCTACTAGATAGAGTATGAGCCCCAATATAGCCCCAACATAGCCCTCCTATATACAGTATGAGCACCCACATAGCTCTTCAATCTACAATTACACATGATATATATATATATATATATATATATATATATATATATATATATATATATATATATATATATATATATATATATATATATATAGTATATATAAGGAAAACATATACTCCCCTTGCTCCCGTTTCCCCGCTGCTGAGCTATGCTTTGGTCTCCGGTGCACTGACTCTCTGCACAGCCGGCACAATGATGTGATATCATCGCCTTTGCTGTCTCAATTGCACTTGGTGATTGGTGGAAGAAGGAGCCGTTGGCTTTGTCCTCCAATGTGTTCAGCACTATCTGCATCCTGGGGATGAAGAGAGCGGTGACACTGGGACGCCGGCGGTGGAGAGAATGGTGCCGGCCGCACTTTACCCAGGTCTGATCTATATCATGTGGCGATGTATATGAGACACGTCAGACATTCTCCTCATTGTCTGTGTCGCTATAGGACTAGGATTTGTTCCTCATTATTATTTTACTTGCTATTGACTTGTTATATTCTCTTCTATTTCTCCAGCAGCAAAAAGGACAGCAAAGAGACAGAGAGCCGTCCACAAAAGTAAGGAAACGTTTCCCCCATTGTTGTAAATAACATTGTGTTAGACTGAGGCTCATAATATAATTAGATATATTTGTGGCTTCCCATTATTTCTCTATTCTATATTGTATATCTTTAATGGAAGAAACCAATATTTCACTGTCTGTCTATTCGCCCCATAGTGAGAGAAAAGCATTTCCCTTTTCAGTTCCCGACTTCTAAACTCACTATCTCTCCCGTCCTTCCTTTTCCATTTAAACACTTTTTACCAATTGTTTGTCTTCCTTTTAGGCTCTTCAGATTATTTTCATGCTGCATCAGCAAAACAATGACAGAGTGAAAAAAGAAAAAACGTAAGTAGTTTGCAAAATATTTATTGAAAGATTTTAAGATTTACAAGTTGTTTTCAGTATCATCTTATCAATGTGTAGTATAAGCCCCTCCTGTATACAGCATGAGTCCCCACATAGCTCCTATGAACAGTATGATCCCTTACATAGCCCCTATATACAATATGAGTCCGCCCATTGCTCCATTACACAGTATGAGCCCTCCCATAGCCCCCTATATATAGCATAAACCCCACATATCCCCCTAAACACAGTATGAGCCCTCACATAGCCCCCTATATACAGCTTGAGTCTCCACATAGCCTCCTATATACAGTGTGAGCCCTCACATAATCCCCTATATATAGCATAAACCCCACATAGTCCCCTATACACAGTATGAGCCCTCACATAGTCCCCTATATATCATAAGCCCTACATAGTCCCCTATACACAGTATTAGCCCTCACATAGTCCCCTATATATCATAAGCCCCACATATCTCACTATACACAGTATGAGCTCTCACATATCCCCCTATATACAGCTTGAGTCCCCACATAGCCTCCTATACATAGTGTAAGCCCTCACATAGCTCATACATAGGTCCCTATATACAGTATAAGCCCCTGCTTAGCTCCCTATATACAAGCACACATCCCATACACAAACTAATAAAAACAGAAAACACTACACCTAATCACCTCGCTCTGCTCTGGTCCCCGCGGCTCCTCTTCTGCTTGTGGCTGGTGCAGACATGTTTGTACTGATGCGATGATGTCACAGAAAAGGAGATGGGCTCCCCCGAAACTGCGCTGCCATTCTGTATTGGTGCCAGCAGAACCCCAGGAGAACTCCGCATCTGGAAATGTGCAGCTCCCAAAGGCAGCAGAGAAAGCATTATAATGAAGGTGTTCTGTGGACATGGGCTCCCCACAGAAGCCAGATTGCCCTCATTAAAATCTGCCCATGTGTGTGTGTGTGTGTGTGTATGTGTGTATTTTATATATATATACACACACACACACAATAGGAAGAAAAAGTACCGGCTCACCCACCTGGAGAACTACCAAAAGGAACGGTGCAGGGATCAGGAAACAGCCAGACCGGGCTGCAGACAATCACTGAACTTGAAGAAGAAAAAAAAAAAGCATCCAAGTTCCAATTAAATTAAAAAGTTTTTCTTTATTCAACAAAGATAAAAAAAGGTTCTTCCATAATAATAAAATCCAATTTACATGGCAGGGTAGAAAAACTGGAACACGTTTCGGAGTGACAACTCCTTACTCTGGTCTTTGGTTCAGAGTAAGGAGTTGTCACTCCGAAACGTGTTCCAGTTTTTCTACCCTGCCATGTAAATTGGATTTTATTATTATGGAAGAACCTTTTTTTTATCTTTGTTGAATAAAGAAAAACGTTTTAATTCAATTGGAACTTGGATGCTGGATCCTTTTTTTTTTTCTTCAAGTATATATATACACAGTATATATACACACACACACACACACACACACACACACACACACACACATACTGTTTACGGGTCTTTAAGTATTACTCCCTGGTATTTCCATCTTACTCTATGTCCAGTGTCTTGACTATACAGACTCAGCTCTTTTGATTTGCCCTTTCAACATTTTTCAGGTGATATTATTTGTGTGCACTTTTTAGAGTTCCCTTATAGATTGGACCCCTGTGCAGTATTTTATGAATTGTGTGTGTAACTTTTATGATCTACTACATTTATTTTTTTTTACATTTTGCACTTTGCCTTATTGTGCGTTTTGTAGTTATTTTTTTCACTGAGCCATAATTATCTCTCGGGCTTAGGATTACTGACACAATCGATTACAAACACTACTGTAATACATATCTTTTATTTTTTGTATTGTTTAATGAGTCATTATTATATTCACTATGACTATTAATTGGTTTTCATGTGTGTTCTTCGCAGATCTTTCAGCTGTAGTTATCATGGAGTCTAACTACAATAAGTATACCAGAGGATTAATAATTGTCTAACGATAAAAGGAAGACAATGGTTCAGTTGGGAAAGCCGGGATAACTGTATAACATTGAAAGGAACCCCAATAAGATAATTGATCCCCTAGACAATTGGGAATATCTTTAGAGGCTATATTCCTTTGTGGATTTTGGGAAGTGCATAGAAGGATGGTAATATAGGAGTGTTGGGTACAAAAAAATTAAATTCTTCTTTTGAGATGAGGTGACTATCTATAGCATCGATGAGCAGCGATGTCTATGAGTCACAGTAGGCACGGGTGCGGTCATCATTACACAAAATCTCGTATGTTTCCCCATCTCTCAGGATTTAGTAACACATAGATGTGGAAGTTTCACGATCCAGTAATTCTATATTACTCTCCTTATCAGAGGGTTTAATGATAATCTCCTGGTTATTCTCAAGATCCTCCAAAATACAGACCTCTTCCCTGGGGAGGTTACACAGTGAAGGATCTCCATTTTTGTTAATCTATTTGTTTTTACCCTCTTTGATTTTGAGAACGATATCCACAGAGTTTAAATCCCCATGTGGTGGCATTTTAGTACACTTGGCCTTGAGATTAGTGAAATGGTCAAGGCCTCTTGTCATTTCACCCTCAGTAATTAGGTTGGCGAGGGTATGGATATTTTCAATGTCCTTCAAGGAGACATCCAATTACTGATACTGTTCTCTATCATGGCTCTTATAAAATTCGTGCCATTTTATTTTCCTGCAGAGGAGGTTGAGATCCTGTAACATGGCCCAAGGTGATAGTCATGGGAGAAGGCTTCATTCTCCATGCCTGGGCGCGCCACAGAAAATTGAATGTTTGGGTTGTGAATGTGTTGCGGTGCCTCGGGATCAGAGCCAGTCCAGTGTGTTGCACTTAGAACAGTAACGTCCCGTTTCTGCCATTCAATGAGGAAGTCAGTGAGTCTTGCAGGGCAGGGGCCATAGTGTTCCAGCATCACATCTGGTGATGACGTGATGATGTGGATGTGAGGTATTTGGATGGCAGTGGATGGCAAATGGAAGAGTGCATGGTAGCACAAGACCCACTCCCACTTAGATGATTAAATCCCCGAATAAATACACTGGACACATTAAATTTGGAAGAAATAGGCCGTGATGTTTAATAAGGGATTACCAAAAATTTCCAATAAATATAAATATAATAATTAATTAATTCCATAAAAATACATTGACCATAAAAACCATAAATAACGACCAAATCCACCCAGCAACTAGCTGGGCGATTATCCCACAAGCCATGACACGCAGAGTCATGGCCCCCCCCAAAAACACCACAGCCATTTATCAATAATTGATTCAATTCCTACGTTAAAAATGTCCAACCCAATCTCCGATAGGTGGACTAAATCACCCCTGTATAAGCCAGGTACAAAACCCTCCAGGTCAGTGTGCCTGAACGAAAAACCTCCCACTTTAACATATATTTAGACATTACCCTATTTATTCTCTTTCTTACCCTTTCCAAAAATAGAAAATCTCTGCTGGCCCAAACTAAACGAGGGACTATTTCAGAGAATATAAAAACAGTCCCTGGGAACCAGCATTTGAATAAGAAAAAATCAGAACGCATCTCCGCTAAAAGAGCAAGCGTCCCGATTTTTCCTACATCGTTACCCCCCGCGTGTATAACAATTGCATTAGGGCTAGGTCTTTTACATATCAAACTTTTCAAAACATTTTTTAACTCCTTCCAGACTTAACCCCTATAACCAAACCATTTAACATTTAACCGGTGAGAATCAAATGATATTCTTAGAATAGATTCTCTGAGATGCCCTCTTCTCAGCCCAGAAGACAAACGAATGTCCTATAATCCAAATCACTAAAGGCCCTAAAGAACAAAATAAAATTAATTTAAAAACATATTTGGTCTAACATACAATTTATACCTGTTAGACTCCCACCTTCCTAATTTCAGAATTTCCTTAGGTTCCATACCCATTCTGGCAGCTTCAGAAGCTGCCCCAATCCTGAAAGAGAGTGATGAAATCTTCTTCTCGCCAAGGCCCAGAACCACTAAACACTTTTTTAGTATAAAATTAAATTGATAAATTGTTGTTGGAGAGAAGTCTTTGTGTAACAACAACACTCCACTTTGTGAAGACCTTACTCCAAGCCAATTCCTGACAGACTGCCCAGACCCACCACCAAACCGTCCCCTTCAAAAAGGAAACACCACAACAAGTCTTTTTTCTTTTAGAATCCAATTTTTTTTATTAAATATCATTTTATTATATAAAGGAGAGACTGATAATTAGAAGCTCTCATCTTTTTTTCCAGTGGCAAAATTTAAAGGTCACAGCTTATAAACTCAACAGGAGGCCTTAACAAGGCCAACACACAAAAAACGGGTTTTTTGGGATATTTACCGCCTAAACCGGCCGTCCGGTGCGGGTGTCTCCAGCCACCTCTAACAACCCCTTCCGCTGCTGCGACTTGTCAAAGAAAAACAACCGAACAAAATAAAACATTTTTATAACCAGGGAGGGAGGGCGGGAGACAGGTCCAGGTCCTTCAGAGAGAGGCCGCCCCCGGGACGTGCTGAGGTATATATACTTCAGGGGGCGGGGCCAGTGACATCATCTGCGCATCACTGCATAACTAGTGAGATGTCTCCTTCTTAAAGGGGACATCACTTTATTAACCATATTAGGACGGCAGTCAGGGGGCAGCATCACAAACTTGGCTGCGATGCCCCTCAGACTGCCCAGACCCACCACCAAACCGTCCCCTTCAAAAAGGAAACACCACAAGTCTTTTTTCTTTTAGAATCCAATTTTTTTTATTAAATATCATTTTATTATATAAAGGAGAGACTGATAATTAGAAGCTCTCATCTTTTCCTCCAGTGGCAAAATTTAAAGGTCACAGCTTATAAACTCAACAGGAGGCCTTAACAAGGCCAACACACAAAAAACGGGGTTTTTGGGATATTTACCGCCTAAACCGGCCGTCCGGTGCGGGTGTCTACAGCCACCTCTAACAACCCCTTCCGCCAAGAAACAGCAAAATCCTGATGAGCTGTGACCCCCCCCAAGCCCATAAGAGCCTGGGCAATACCTTCACGAATCCCTTCCAGAAAAATATCCAAACCAGAATCATTTAAATGAACTCCATCTGGACGCAAGAAAAAAGAGTTGTCTCCTTCCAGGCGATGGTGGCGAACCACTACACAGTTCTTGAAATGGACAAACCTCGAAATTCGCTGATTAAGCGTGCGCCTGGTTCTCTCCATGGCGCTACGCTCTCTAGCCCCGTGCCACGTAAGCCTGGGGATCACCTCAGACCAGACTAGCTTGAAAACCGGGAAGAAACATGGAAACTTATCCATGTCTGACCTCATTAACGTTAAAAGTTCTGCAAGGGAAAAGAGGCTAAGTCATTTCCCCCTGCATGAATGACCAAGACAACTGGCGCTGCCACACTATTTGCAATCTTCACGACTTCCGGTAGGACCTGTGACCATGACAGGCCCCTATAACCCCTCCAATTGATGTCCTCTTCCAAGAATCCTAGACTTCGACCACCGGGACAGGAATCGGCTCTCCTTGCGGCCCAATATACAAACGAATGTCCCAAAATCCAAACGCTAGGCTGGTTTTCACCTGTAATAAAAACTGTGTTAATTCCAGAAATACAACCCTACCACCGAATGTCATATCTGTCCGACAATCCCCCTTTTTTTTTTTTTTTTTTTATATATCCGTATATACATCGTTTTCCGGGGAACTAAACAATGTTTGTAGAAAAAACTGGACTTAGAATCAAATCAGGTCTTATATATCTCATGAAACATTTCGATTGCCACCTTCCTTTCCTCTGGATTTCCCGTTCTTGCATGCCAGCCCGCGATGCCTCCGTAGCCGCCCCAATCCTAAAGGAATGGGTGCCGAATTCCGACGTGGGTAAACCCAATGAGCTTAAAATTTTTCGCATTACCGCCAAAAATTGTCCCGACAAAAGAGGTGAACCATCCTCATGAATGAAAAATTGTTCGCCATTGCTCCTAACCCCTAAGAAGGCCGTAACCCATGCCTTCGGGCATACCGGGCCGTCCATAGAAAACAATGGGAACCATGTGCCTCTACCTGTCTGATCTGTTTTTGACTTACGCAACCTGATACGTAACCCATTTCCACATATCAGCACGTCATCTTGGCGCAAGCCCCCATCTGACCCCAGTGTCTTTGGAATAAGCTCCGAAATTCGCAACGCACCAAAAAACGCAATCGCAAAAACAGCCGAAAACAAAATGGACTCATATTGTGAGTAACAAACCGTTCCCGCGCCCTTTATTAACTCTGCCAGCAAAAGAAATGAAATGGGCCTTCTAGGATCCTTTCGCTTGGCACTCTTCAACCAGCCCTTTAATACCTGGGTCACTAAAAAAGCCTTTGTCACATCCGGCCAGTTCCGCAATTTAAAATGAAAAGCCAGACCCGATAAGCGGTTACGAGCGACAGTCCCAGATGTGTTCCGGTTTTTCAAATATGTTAAATAATGCAATGTTTGCTGTAATAAAACATCACTTGAGGGCTCGCCCCCAACCACACCTCCCGAGTCACACCACTCACTCCATGCTTTACCATAAGCACGCCAGGTTGATGGGGCCACCGATCCTTGAACCATGGATGTTAGTGCAGGGGGACATCCCACAACCATGCCGAGCATACTAGGCCTTCCTCCTGTGCCGAAGGGTGGAGCTCTCGAAATCTCTGGAAATTGAAACGTGAGAGCGCATCAGCCATCTTATTATTATAACCAGGTACAAATTTTGCTCTAAACCATGCATTTAAATTTAAGCATTTTAAAACCATGAACCTAATTAACTTGATGACCGGAGGAGAGGAAGCGGACAAATGATTAATATCGTGTACGACGCTGGCGTTATCGCATCAAAAAGTTATACGCCTGTTTTTCAAGGCCTCACCCCACAATTCCGTAGCGACCACTATAGGGAACAGCTCAAGCAAAGTCAGGTTCTTAGTCCATGCCCGCTCTTCCCAATCTTGAGGCCATTTCTCTGAACACCATTGGTTACCAAAAATTACTCCAAATCCAGCTGACCCGGCCGCATCGGAATACAATTCCACCTCGTCATTTGATTGCATGTTTTCCTGGAAACATGTGCGGCCATTATAATTTTCCAAGAAGAACCGCCATACCAATAAATCCTCCTTCAAAGGAACAGTTAACCTGATTTTATGGTGAGAAAATCTTACCCCGCGGGTGACCAAAGAAAGGCGCCTTGAAAATATTCTACCCATAGGCATAGCTTTGCACGCAAAATTCAAGGATCCCAATAACGACTGCATTTGAACTAACGTAACCTTGTTAACGGACAAAAAACCCAGAATAAGGTGCAGTAAACCAGATATTTTGTCCTGTCGGAGCCCGAATTCCATTGCCTTGGAGTCGATCACTATCCCTAAAAATGCCAATTCTGTCACTGGGCCTATGGTCTTTTCTTGTGACAGTTGAACCCCAAAATCTTTCATGAGCTGTTTAAATTGAACCAAAATATTTGCGCATATAGACGAATTCCCAGGGTCAACAAATAAAAAATCATCTAAATAATGGGTTATTGAAGAAAATCCCGTTTCCTTCCGCACTACCCATTCCAGGAATGTGCTAAAAGTTTCAAAATACTGACAAGAAATGGAGCAACCCATCGGAAGGCAGGTGTCGAAATAATATGCACCTTCTAGCATAGCACCCAAAAGGTGATAACAATCAGGATGTACTGGTAGCAACCGAAAAGCGGATTCAATATCAGATTTTGCTAAAAGGGCACCTGGACCTGCCTCCCTAACTAATTCCACTGCCTTATCGAAAGACATGTATTTCACCGCAGATTCCTCTTCCAGAATACCATCGTTCACCGAAGTGCCCCTTGGATAAGACAGATGATGGATTAAACGAAATTGGCCTTGGTCTTTTTTGGGCACAACCCCCAATGGGGATACCCTTAAATTGCGAAAAGGCCGTACTCTAAAAGGGCCTTTAAAACGACCAAGTGCAACTTCCTTATCCAGTTTTTTCCGAATAACCTCCGAATGTTCCTCCGCAGATTTCAAATTTGGGGAAGAAGATGGAGACCTAGAGTAAACAAACGGGATGAAAAAAACAAAAGAAAAACCAAACCTAAGCTGTGCAGCTGCCGGTTTATTGGGGTACCTGTCTAGCTACGGCCCCATCCTGATTGCATTCACCGGGGTCGCGGTGTTCACTATGCATATTTGGCTTTGGTCCTGGAACTTTGTGTCCCAGTTTGGGGCACTTTGAAACCGGGTGGAGGGCTCCCTCATTAAAAGCCCAACATGTTCCGGGACGGCGAACGGCCACTGGACCTGTGTGTTCCCGTGTCCAGCGGCCGAACCTGGAAAGGGCTGCGAGGTTTTTTGCGCCATCATCAGCCTCAGCCATGAATCCGTGGCTTTTACACCCCAACCTAAGTGCGGCTGAATATCCAAGCGCCGGCGGAAATCCTCATCGTATTTCCACCAGACTGAACCACCATGTGACTTATATGAATTGTAGATAACATCCATATAAATAAAGAGTTCTGAACACCTTTCCGGATGCCGTTGACCCATAACACAACCCATTACTGCGAAAGCCTGTAACCAATTGTTTATAGTCTTAGCGACCTTAGGTTTACGATCGTAAGACTTCTCCCCGAAACGCCGTTCTCTATCTACCGCATGCTGTTCGGTAGATATAAAAGACCAAATGTCCACATATTTATTAGCCCATATAGCTTCTTTCACTTGTTCGTCCAAATGGGCTCCCAATGGAGGGACTCCACAAAATAAGCCCTCTTTATATAAATCCGGGCGTAAAGGGGTGGGTGCAACCACCTCAGTATGAAGCAATTTAGGATTTATAAAAACTTTATGACCTGAAGGCTCTAGACTCCCCATCCCCTGTGACGAACCAACTTTCCATTCACCCACATAAGGGTACTCACCATGTGGCGATGTCATTGAAACCAGCTCTTGCAAAGGTTCGCTCTGTTTTGTCGGTTGGGCGACCATCCTAACCGATTGCTCCCTTGTTGATCTTCTGCTGATCCTTGAATCAGCTAGTGAATCCTCCGAAGAAGAGGGAGATCTTGATCGTCTACTACGCCGTCTGGATCTCGACCTCCTATTACGTCTACTATGCCGACAATGCCCGTACTGCCCTGAGTGACGATGCCCGTACCGTTCACTTGATGATGAGGATGACGAGAAGTCATGGCGGCTGCCTGCACGGTGTGACATAGCACCGGCCAGGGTTCCTGCGCATGACCGCTGCGACTGCCGTTCTGTAATATGAACCGCCCCTGCTGCGACCTGCTGTACCCCGCTCTGTACCATTAAAGATGGGTTAGATATTTCCCCTAATGCTTGAGGAGCCGGTTGAGGAAGTACCTGGGCATGGGTATTATTGCCCTGAGGCACCGTAGAAGACCCTACAGGGGCGGGAAGCATTGGCAGAGTGGCCTGAGATGTAGGGGGAGTTACAATTCCAGGAACCCACTCTGTTTGCTGGCTTGCTGCATATTGTAATATGGTAGGGGTCCTCCCACCCCCTCTCCCTACCTCCCTCTGAGACTCTGTCATAGTGCCTCGGCTATCTCTCCTGGGCGCAGGGTCACTGGTGGATTCTGAGGAACCCTGACTCACACTCTGGTTATTTCCCATTATGGGTCTCCCCAGGTCAGTGTATGTGGGAACAATAACTAAATTACCCTGCTGGGCGTTTATACCCTCCCTTAACTTGCAGCCACCAGCGATGGGAGCCAAAAATTCCAAACCCGGCTGCACTTGAATAGCCCCTTCTGAGGTGAAACAGCGCCCGGACTCAATAAAACCCCTATCCCCCTGAATGGCTGGCATGTGTTGATAAACTCCCACTGGGATTCCCACAGCCGCAGTGGTAACCTCAGAGACGCGAGTGGGCATGGCTTCCTGCACAGAGCCTGAGGTAAATTTCCTCCCGCTCTTTTTTGACTGTAAATGTGGGCTCAAACGCACCGGAGGGCAGGCAATCCTTTTAGATCTCCGCCCCCCGGTCTTTGTTGTTTGAACCTCAGCAGGAACGGAGTCACCCGCGGCTAAAAGCGCCGTGAGCCAGTTGCTCCCTTCCCTGCCGATACGCTCTCTTACCGCTTCCTGAAGCGGGTCCATCGTTCCGGCTGACCAGACAGGTCCGGGTCCTTCAGAGAGAGGCCGCCCCCGGGACGTGCTGAGGTATATATACTACAGGGGGCGGGGCCAGTGACATCATCTGCGCATCACTGCATAACTAGTGAGATGTCTCCTTCTTAAAGTGGACATCACTTTATTAACCATATTAGGGCCGGCAGTCAGGGGGCAGCATCACAAACTTGGCTGCGATGCCCCACATTTTGTACTGGGCAAATAACATTACCAGGTACCTCATTCAATTTAATGAAACACCCCTTACCTGACTGGTCTGTCTTCGATCTTCGGATACAAATCAACAAAGACGAATTTAAAATTCTTATGTCCTCTAATAACAAGCCCGACTGGCCTGATTTGCTCCGCGATACCATTTCCCCAATACGGAATGCACCAAAAAATGCCAGGACAAAAGCAGTCCTAAATAGGCACGTTTCGTAAGCATCCCTACAGACAGAACTAAGGACTGACCAAAGCTTCCTCAGCAGGGTAAAGGAAATTGGAAGTCTTTTATCCGGCTGACCCATTTCCCTCTTATATCCTTTTAGAAATTGCTTTACCGGAAAATAACTCACCAATGTGGATTTCCCAGCCAGCTTTAAGAAAAAAGACACTCCAGCCAAAAATTTTGCAATCGAGGAAAATGACCATTTCCTCATACCCAAACTATTAATCAATAACATAACCGATCGCAGGTTATTATCATAATAATTAAAACCCATCGCATCACAAAACCCTGTCCAGACTCTCCATGCAGCTGAATAGTCAGCCCATGTTCTTGAAGCCACAGACTTCTTTATAAAAATTGGGATTAATTCCAAATTAGCTCCCACAGGTGCGGAGGACAAGGAATGCCATCTACTTCCGCGTCCGGAACTAGCGAGCGAAACACATCCAGCTGGTGACAAGAAAGAACTTTAGCTGCTTCGCTGCTAACCTTACTAACCAAGCGAACTTTCAACCATATGTTCATTTTTAAACAAAATAAGACTAAGTGCCTCAATAACCTAGCCGCCCACACACACTTAGAAGACAAAGTATTAATAGCAAAAACCACTCCTTGGCTCTCTGACAACAGCAAAATCCTTCTGTCCCTTAAATAAGGTCCCCAAACCACCCTAGCAACAACAATAGGAAATAACTCTAACACAACCCGATTATTTACAACCCCTCTGACAACCCATGTACTATCCCAAACCCCAACCAACCAAAAACCTTCAAAGCAACAACCGTAACCAACACTCACAGACACACTTGTGAATAACCGCAGCTCATCTGAAGACACAAATGAAAATTGTAAGTAGCTACGCCCATTAAAAACCTCTAAAAACTCACACCAAATAGACAAATCTTCTCTCAACTTCTTCGTCACCCGAATATGAGCTCTAGGAGAGTGCACACCTTTCGTCGCTTCATACAAACCCCTAGAGAAAACTCTCCCCATTGGGATCACACGTAAAGCAAAATTCAAAAGTCCTAATACTGACTGAAACTCCTTTAAAGTCGCCTTATGTTTTGTCTTCAACACCTGTAAAGCAGACCTCAACTTCACCACCTTCTCCTCTGGTAGTCTACACTCCATATTTTCTGAATCCAAAGTGATACCAAGAAATTCCAAACAGCAGCAAGGACCCACCGTCTTTTCTTCGGCCAATGGGATACCGAAATTATGACACAATTCCTGAAATCTATGCAACAACTCTAAACAAACACTATCTGACGACCCACCCACAAACAAAAAATCATCTAAATAATGCAAAATCCCTCCCTTAACGTAACCAAAACTAACACACCAATGAATAAACGTCGAAAAAGCTTCAAAATAAAAACACGACAATGAAAAGCCCATAGGCAGGCACATATCAAAATAAAACCCGTCCTCAAATTGAAATCCCAAGGAATTAAAGCCTTCGGGACTAACCGGCAAAAGCCTAAAAGCAGACTTGATATCCGCTTTTGCTAACAAAGCGTTAACCCCTTGACTCCTGACTAAATCCACCGCTTGGTCAAAAGAAGCATAATTAACTGATGATTTCGACTTATCGATTTCATCATTCAAAGAAGCCCCTCTTGGAAAGGAAAGATGAAGTATCAACCTGAAACTACCTACTTCTTTTTTAGGAACAATACCCAGAGGTGACAAACGAAAATTGACAAATGGCGGGCACGTAAAAGGGCCCGCAACTCTACCTTCTTTAATTTCCTTAGAAATTTTTTCTTTCACCACCTCTCGATATTTTTCCACCGAAGATAAATTTTCAACCCACACACACCCTTCACCCAAAAATTCAGGGACAGGGAAACCTTTATCAAAACCCTGCAAAATTAATTTAGCTCTCTCCCGATCTGGGAACCGCTCGAGCCACGGTTGCATGTTTTCCAGAATCACTGGAGTCCATGCTCTTAACAAGCATCTCCTTTGTGCCATTTTGCTGTTGAGACTGTGCAATCCGCTTGTAGCACTTTGACATGGGATGACTGCCCCCACAGAAGGAGCACTCATGCCGAAACCTGCAATTACTAAGCCATTTGCACTGTCCCTCATTGAAAGCAAAACAGACACCTTTTTTGCTATTACCCTGCTGTGCTGAGTAAGGCTGCCTAGACCCCTGATTCCTCAAAGGGAGCATTAAATTAATCCACAAACCAACATCTTTAACCCCCCATTTCATAGAAGGGTGTACCGCCAGTTTCTGCCTAAAGGACTCATCATAGTTGAGCCAAGCCATACCGCCAAAATTGCGATATGCCTCAAAAATACTATCTAGATGTTGGAAAAGGCCACTACAGTAGCCTGGAAACCTTTCACCCAGCACAGCAGAATAAATACAAAATGCTTGTAACCAATTATAAAAAGATTTAGGCATAGCGCGCCTCTTATCCTCCCCTTCACTTTTATCATCTCTTTTCTCACCCCTACCCAGCTCCTTGCTGGATGGAAGCAATGAAAAGAGATCTACAAATTCCTTATTCCAAATGCGCTCCTTCATGGACGCATTTAGATGAAAACCTAGGGGGGACATTTCACATATTAGGGCTTCCTTTAAACATGATTCAGGAGGCTCGCCAACCATGTTCACCGGAAGCACATCCCTAACCTGACCTTCAATAACCTCTCTAACAATTTCTCTAACAACATTTCTAAAGTCAGGTAACATATTAACATTAAAAGAAACAGCAGAATTTGTATTCTCACCACAAGTGGAAGCAGGAGGAAAAGATGAAGGGTATTGGAAATTTTAGAGAAAATACAAGAAAGTATCACTATGTACTGCACGTAGATAAAGGGAGAAGAAAACATGAATCAAAAGAAGACTAGAATAAAAAAAAATAAAAAAATCAAGAAAAAATCAAGAAAATATAAAAACAAAACAAAAATAAAATGTAAATAAAAAAGAAGAAAAATAAAATAAAAAATAAATAAAATTAAGAAAAATAAAGATAAAAAATAAATAAAGTAAAAACAAGAAGAAAAAAAGAAAAGAAAAAGAAAAATACAATATAGACAAAAATAACAGGAGAAAAAGGAAGGAAAAAAAATTGTCTTCTACCAATACTTGATTGACGTGATCCCACAGCCTATGACAGGTTACGTGCAGTACTAAAAATAAGAGAGAAAATTATAAGTAAAGTAAAAATAAATCAGACAGAGAACATGGAACTAAATATTAAGTATAACTAGTAATGTCAAAATCTCTGTTTTGGCCTTTAGGTTCCAAAGTTTGTAGGGTGAAGATCCAAAAATGATTCCCTTTCTTGAGAAGGGTAACCCTGTTACCACCCCATCTGTGCTGGGATATCTGTTCTAGCACTTGGAATTTAAGCTGTGAAAGTCTGTGTCCCTTCTGATGGAAGTGGAATGATAGTGGGAGAGACATTTTCTCACAATGAATAGTGGACTTGTGCTGTGAGATCCTGTCCCTTACTTGTTGCGTGGTCTCGCCTATATACAACAATCTGCAGGGGCATTTGATTACATACACTACAAAAGAGGAGTCACAAGTAAAGAACCCATTCATGGGATAACTCTGCCCTGTTTGGGGATGGTAAACCTTGTTTCCTTTAAGGACATTGTTGCACTGTAGGCAATTGAGGCAGGGGAATGTCCCTCTTTTAGGGGTCAATAAATGTGATTGGGTCAATCTTGGAGCCAAGGGACCCTTAGGGTACACTAGGGAAAAAATATCCCCCCTACCCTTTTTTTCTATCAGCCCCATACATTTGTTTGCGCTTTAGGTTAATGTCCACTACGACCCACTAGATAATTTATATATATTGGGACATCACTTTTTGTTGATTTTATTTATAACTGATAAAGAAAATCTTTAATTGGGGGTTCCTTTTAATGTTATACAGTTATCATGGACTATAAAGCTAGAATTTGATCTTGGCTTTCCCAACTGAACCAGGAAAAAGATACCTCTTAATTCAGAAGACTCATTCAATGGTGCCTTACCCTCATCGTTTCCAACCCTATGAAAAGTAATAGCATCTGGATCAGGAAAGAGACTACATATTTCAAGAAGGGAGTCAAGAGCAGTCTATCACCAAAGTCTTCTAAAGCTCTTCCAGTAGACGCGTAAAGTATCCAGAGACCAGAAAAAGTTATCACCATACAATCTTTTGTAGGCTCGGTTCAGTGCCCAGTGCACAAATGAATGGCCAAAAATCCATAAAGTGATGCCTGAAAAAAATAAGAAAAGGAAATAATTGACCAATCTACCATTCTGCCCTTACAAGATAAGAAATCCAACCATCCCCAATGACGACTGTTGCAGCTTCAACGAGGAAAGAATGTAAAGAAAATCTCTCACCAATCAACCCGAGACTCTTTAAGTGTTGTGAAAGAACCATTATGTATTGACAGATTATCAAGGGGCATAATTCACTATAAATCAATAAGTGATACCAACCCGGCAGCCCGGTACCCAGGAAACTAGAAAGCAACTTACCAAAGATGCGTTACTGTCAACCACCCGTCTACATGGTCCTACTGTCTTGATCGCACATCATGAACATCCTTCACTGAATAGAAGAATTCACTCAGTGGCAAAAGCTCACCAATTAACTTAACAAAAATGCAACAACCAAAAAGTCAAGATCGGACTTCTCCCACTAAGAAAACTATTTCCTTTTCTCTGAACAGGAAAATGTACTCCAAGGCAAAAGGTCACCAATTATCTTTGATGCTCCAGTAACGCCTCGGTGATTTACAATATAAGCCTGCTGTTGAAAATATCAAAATATTTATTCTGTATCAATAAATGAAGTTATTTTTATGACTGTGCATCTGGATCTTTTCCTGTTATCTCCCATTTATTGGCGTCTTTGGCAGAGACGCGTTCTGTGCTCCAGACCCAATCAAGGTAACATGTGGTGAACTGGACTTACCCCTTTCCTTTCACCAATTATGTTGATACAAACTTAACAACTAATAAGGCAAGATTGGACCTCTCCTGCTGGGAAAATGATTCCCTTTCTTATAGCATTTTATTATTAGTTTAATGACAATAAAAATTTAAAATTAAATACCTGCCTAAAATTGCATTACAGAATAATATGACAGATGCTCTTTAAGCCCTTCACCCCGGGGCGATTTTCCATTTTGTTTTTTTTTGCTCCCCTTCATCCGAGAGCCATAACGTTTTTATTTTTCAGTCAATTTTGCCGCATAAGGGCTTATTTTTTGCAGGACGAGTTGTACTTTTAAATGAAACCATGATTTTTACCATACAGTGTACTGGAAAAAAGCAAAAAAATTCTAAGTGAGGAAAAATTGCAAAACAAAGTGTGATCGCACATCTGTTTTTGGGATATTTTATTCACCGTGTTCACTATATGGTAAAACTGATGTGTCGGTGTGATGCCTCAGGTTGGTTCGAGTTTGAAGACACCAAACATGTATAGGTTTACTTTTATCTAAGGGGTTAAAAAAAATCACAAGTTTCTCCAAAAAAAAGTTGCGACACTTTTTGCGCCATTTTCCGAAACCCATATAGAGTCCTCATTTTTTTGCTTGTCGAGCTGACATTTTTAATGGTACCATTTTTGCGTAGATGCTACGTTTTGATCACCTGTTATTGCATTTTGCACAAAATTAGCAGTGAGAAAAAATGTAATTTTAGCGTTTGGAATTTTTTGCCGCTACGCCGTTTACCGATTAGATAAATTGATTTTTTACCTTGATAGATCGGGCATTTCTGAAGGCGGCAATGTTAAATATATCTATATTTTTTATTTTTTTAACCCTTTAATTTTGAATGGGGCAAATGGGGAGGTGATTTAAACTTTTAGTTTTTTTTATTTTAATTTTTTAAAACTTTTTTGAACTTTTTTTTCATTTTACTAGTCCCCCCAGCTTGTTCACTTCTGTAGATCACTGCTGCACAGCTGAGATCTTCTGAAATGCAGCTCTCTTCTCACACACGGCGCACTGCCGGGTGTAAGAGGAAGTGACTCATGAGAGCTACAAGAGTCATCACATGATCCATTACATGGCAACCATTGGCTTCACGTGACCTCGTCACGTGACGTCCGATGGTAAACAACCATGTTTACCGCGTCCGGCAATTACACTGCACTGTGACATTTTCACAGCGCAATCTAAGGGGTTAACAGAAGCGGGTGGATCATGAATCCACTCGTGCCTGGTAGGCACACATGTCAGCTATTCAAATCAGCTGAGATAGAGTATGTAGGGATCGTTGCCGGCTACCCATGGCTTGGATTACACTGACACGATCCATGACGTACTCCATATGTCATGTGACATGAAAAGGTTAAACAGCTGTAAGCAAAAAGGCAGAGCATAGTGTTCTGTTCTACAAAAAAAGGTGATCAGCCCTTATTTATCATAAAAAGGCACCACTTTCTCCATGCTGCAACATATCCTGACCAGGTGAACGTGACAACAGATCTTTGTAAATAGACCATGTCTAAGATTAGTTCATGCCTCAGAGCTGCCCTCGGCTCCCCTTCTCTTACCTGTTGTCCTCTGGCACAAGCTCCTGAAATCTCTGGAACTGAAAACAGGAAAGAGAATAAGCAATGGATTTAGAGCATTGAGGTATATGGTTCACCTCTAACCAAATATTCAACTTTAAACACAATAGCAGCAGATGCCACAGCAAATTCTACAACCAAATCTGACTTGGAGGATGGACAACAAAAATCAATGCACAGTGCATGTCAGCTTTCACCATCAGTGCACCCACTGATTCCTCTTGCACTTTGCCCTGTTGCTGAAGTTTTCAGGCCGGTCACAGGAAGTGATGCTAAGTTCCACCATCCAAGAACCGGAAGTGACTCCGCTCTGTACATCCCATCTACTAGAAGAGCGCCTGCACACAGCAGAACTGGAGTAGCAGGTAACACATTTCTTAGTCACATGTGAAAACTATCTTGATGGTGGGCTTTGACTGACAGATGGTTCCTCAATCGCGATGCTTTGCCCTGTAGGGAAGTCCAGAGCACCGATGACTGCACCGCTGACTGCACCACTGACTGCACCGCTGACTGCACCACTGACTGCACCGCTGACTGCACCGCTGACTGCACCGCTGATCTGGATTTTTTTATCATCTGAGTCAGAAAAATTAAATTATACATTTAACCGGGGCAAATTAACTGTAGCCAGGACGCTGGGCAGTTTTTGAAGGCGTGGGCCCCCCCAGCACCCGATGAATCACATGTCACATAATTCCCTTCATAGATCATGTGATTACCACACAGGTGATCTGGTGCACATCTGCAGATGCAAATTGGTAGTGAAAGAATACACTGTGTGCAGAATTATTAGGCAAGTTGTATTTTAGAGGATTTTTTTTTATTATTGATCAACAATTATGTTCTCAATCAACCCAAAAGACTCAAATATCAAAGCTTAATATTTTTGGAAGTTGGAGTGGGATTTTTTTGGATTTGGCTATCTTAGGAGAATATCTGTTTTGCAGGTAAGTATTACTGTGCAGAATTATTAGGCAACTTAATAAAAACCAAATATATTCCCATCTCACTTGTTTATTTTGGCAAGGTAAACCAATATACCGTATTTTTCGAACTATAAGATGCACCGCACTATAAGATGCACCGGACCGTAAGACGCACCCTGGTTTTAGAGGAGGAAAATAGGAAAATAAAATTTTCAGCAAAAAATGTGGTCATGACACACTTATGGGGCGAGGATCTGCTGCTGACACTGTTATGGGGGTAATCTCCCCAAATTCTCTAACTCAGGTACCCCATCCTGGTAATGATCCTCCTGCCTTGTATATATATGTCCCTCATCCTGTTATAGCCCACATACTGCTATATACTGCCATCCTGCTATATGTCACGCTCCCCGGGTCCACTGCCTTGATTCCCGGCTCCCCTGCCTCGCTCCCCGGCTCACCTGCCACGCTCCCCGGCTTCCCTGCCTCGCTCCCCGGTTCCTCTATCAGGCGTCCCCCGCTCCAGCCCCCATCACCTGCGCTCCCCAGGCAGCTCGGTCCCCGCTCCCGGCGCCCGTCGGCAGCTCTGCTCCAGGCCGGCTCCCCTGCCTCCTGTTCACCGCTCCCTGCCCTGGCTTCTGGCACCCGGGCCTCGCGCATGCGCATTAGGGCGCGCGCGCGGTCATTGACCCTTTCTTAAAGGGCCAGTGTCCTCCAACAGGATATTGAAGGATCAGGTACTGGGTATATAGGGGGATCCTTTCCAAGTGGGCGGGGCTTGTTCTTTGTGTTTTCTAAGCTAGGAGTCAGGTCTCCTTGTGTCTGTGATATACTCACCTATCTCTCTCGTAGAGCCGATCCTGCCTCGCCAACCGGTCCTGACGATACCCGAACCCCGAACGGTGACGGCCTGCCATCCCGTCAGCTCCTGCCATCTCCGATCCCTGTGGTGACCCGTCTTCTCGCTCCATTGGTTCCGGACTCTGCCTGACGACATCTCAGCCTCCGAACCTGAGCTCCGTCACCCGGACTACCATCAGAGACCCCGTGGTCCCAGGGACTTCTTTACTCCACTCCTCTAAACGGACTGTCCTGCTAGTGCTCCGGCTACCGGGCACCTTGCCCTCGGTGAGGTGTTCAGCCCAGTGGATCCACCTCCTGGGTCTGCCCGTCCACCTGGCCCTAACAGTAAGAACAGGCCATGGATCCCGCCGAAGCACTAGCGGCCTTGCAGCAGGAACTCACACCCCAGCGTGAGACCCAGACCCGCATGCTGAACTTCATGTCTTCTGTGGATACCCGCCTGAACACGCTACAAGCGACGGCCACATCCCTGGCATCTCAGGTTTCCACTGTACAATCCACGGCCACAGCTCCCGTGGCAGCCTCCTCGGATGCTTCCAGACTTCGTTTGGCTTCACCACCCCGGTACGCCGGAGATCCCAAGACCTGGAGGGGATTCCTAAACCAGTGCTCCCTTCATTTCAAGCTGCTTCCGCACTTGTTTGCCTCCGACCAAGCCAAGGTGGCGTTTGTGATGTCACATCTAGAGGGTGAGGCACTGGCCTGGATGAACCCCTTGTGGGAAAAGGAGGACCCTGTGACTACCAACATCCAGGACTTCCTGCAGGCATTCAGAAACACCTTTGACGAACCTGGACGTGCCGCTGCATCCGCCTCATCACTCCTCAGGCTACGTCAGGGGACTACGACGGTAGGGCAGTATGCCATCCGCTTCCGCACTTTGGCCTCAGAATTGGGGTGGAACAATGAAGCCCTCACCGCCGCCTTCTGGGAAGGACTCTCCAGCCGTATTAAGGACGAGCTGGCAGGCCGCGATGTTCCTTCCACCCTGGATGCCCTGATCGCACTAGCCACCTGCGTGGACCCAGATTCCAGGAACGATCCAAAGAGGTGTCCCGTGAGAGACGTCCGATACGGCATTCCTCTCCTCCGCAGAAGCCCGCCGTACTTCAGTCAGCGTCGTCTGGTGTCTCTGTTCACGAGCCCATGCAGATTGACCGTTTGCGGCAGTCCGAACAACGCCGAGCAGAACGGCTCGCCAAGGGCCTCTGCTTCTACTGCGGAGAGGGCACACACCTTCTACGCTCCTGTCCAGAGAGGCCGGGAAACTCCAAAGCCTAGGGTTGGTAGGAGAGGCCACCCTAGGTGCTGGGACTCTCTCAGACCCGGTTACGTGGACTGTTCAAGTGACAACGGGAGAGACGTGGTTCACGGCCGAGGCGTACCTCGATTCCGGGGCAGCAGGCAATTTCATCCAGCAGGCCACGGTGGACAAGTACCAGGTGCCTGTTACTCCACTCGTCAAACCCCTCGTGATTGCCTCTGTAGATGGGAGACCCCTCTCTGACACCATCTCGTGGATCACCAAGCCGGTGGAACTACGTATCGGTGCCCTGCACACCGAGAACATCGCTCTCTACGTCCTCCCACACATGTCCCATCAAATCCTGCTGGGACTCCCCTGGTTACGGACACACGAACCGTCAGTCAGCTGGGGTACTGGTGAAATCACCCGATGGGGCTCCTCTTGCCACGAGAATTGTCTGAAGACTATACAGCCCATCCGACGACCTCCGGTTCCGTAGTCCCTACCGGGACTGCCCTCGGCCTATTGGTCCTTCGCGGACGTCTTTGATAAAAAGGAATCAGAGGTACTTCCGCCACATCGTCCTTATGACTGTGCCATCGACCTACTCCCGGGAACTACACCACCTCGAGGATGGATATATCCGCTGTCTCCTGCTGAAACTAGGGCCATGTCTGCCTACATCACGGAGAACCTAGCAAGGGGATTCATTCGGAGGTCCTCCTCTCCTGCTGGAGCAGGCTTCTTCTTCGTTAAGAAGAAAGAGGGCGATCTACGCCCATGCATTGACTACCGGGGATTGAACCAAATCACCGTGAAAAATAAATACCCACTGCCGCTCATCCCCGAATTGTTTGATCGGCTTAGAGGAGCTCGTGTGTTTACCAAGTTGGATCTTCGGGGTGCCTACAACCTGGTCCGCATCCGCTCTGGGGACGAATGGAAGACCGCATTCAATACTCGCGATGGGCACTATGAATACTGTGTGATGCCCTTCGGCCTCTGTAACGCACCAGCAGTGTTTCAGGAATTGGTGAACGACGTGTTCCGGGACCTTCTCTACGTCTGTGTGGTGGTGTATCTTGACGATATCCTGGTCTTCTCTCCGGACCTCCAGACCCACAGAGAGAACGTGCAGCTGGTACTACAAAGACTGAGAGAGAATCGCCTGTACGCCAAGTACGAGAAGTGTGTATTCGAGCAGTCTTCTCTTCCCTTCTTGGGTTACGTAATCTCCGATACCGGTCTGCAGATGGACCCGGAGAAGGTCTCCTCCATTCTCAACTGGCCCCCTCCTTCCGGACTGAAGGCAATCCAACGCTTTCTGGGATTCGCAAACTATTATCGTCAGTTCATCCCTCACTTCTCTGCTCTGACTGCACCTCTCTCCGCCTTGACCAAGAAGGGGGCTAATCCAAAGGACTGGTCACCTGCGGCCGATGCCACGTTTGGCTCCCTGAAACAGGCATTTGCTTCTTCCCCTGTGCTCCACCGTCCTGAGTTAAACCGACAGTCTACCTTGGAGGTGGATGCCTCCTCCTTGGGAGCCGGAGCAGTGCTCATGCAGAAGTCCTCCTCCGGGAAGATGGTTACTTGCGGTTTCTTCTCCAAGAGCTTCTCAGCGCCTGAACGCAACTACACCATCAGTGACCGAGAGCTATTGGCAGTCAAACTGGCTCTGGAGGAATGGCGCTACCTTCTGGAGGGAGCAGTGTACCCTGTGATCATTTAATCGGACCACAAGAACCTGGAATACCTGCGGTCCGCTCAGCGACTGAACCCACGACAGGCCAGGTGGTCCTTGTTCTTTGCCAGGTTCGATTTTCAGCTCCATTTTCGACCCGCGGACAAGAATGTAAGAGCAGATGCCTTGTCCAGGTCATTCATGCCCATGGAGCAGGATGAGGAGACATCCCAGCCCATCATCTGTCCTAGTAAGATCATTCCGGTGGCTCCTGTCACCATGGCCCAGATACCACCTGGGAAGACCTATGTCTCTGAGACTGACAGGAAAAAAGTGTTGCACTGGGGCTATGCCTCGAAAATAGCCGGCCATGCTGGTCAGAAGAAAACATGGAGTACAATTGTACGTCACTACTGGTGGCCATCCCTTCGCATGGACGTCGCTTCTTTTGTCTCAGCCTGCTCCTCTTGTGCCAGGAACAAGACGCCCAAACACCTGCCATATGGTCGTCTTCTGCCTCTGCCTATACCCTACGTTCCATGGCAACACATTGCGATGGACTTTATTACGGACTTGCCCCTGTCCTCCGGACACACAGTCATATGGGTCGTGGTGGATCGGTTCTCCAAAATGGCTCATTTCGTCCCTATGGCTGGACTGTCCTCAGCCCAGGAACTCGCTGACGCTTACATACAGCACATCTTCCGGTTGCATGGCTTTCCATCACACATTGTGTCCGACAGAGGAACTCAGTTTACCTCCCGCTTCTGGAGGGCTCTCTGCAAACATCTGGGAGTGACTCTGGACTTTTCTACAGCCTACCATCCTCAGTCGAACGGCCAAGTGGAACGAGTCAATCAGATCTTGACCTCCTTCTTACGTCACTACGTTAACGCCCATCACGACGACTGGTCCACGCTTCTTCCTTGGGCTGAATTCTCCCATAACCACCACGTCAGTGAGTCCTCCTCCAGCTCTCCCTTCCATGTCGTTTACGGTCTTCAGCCTTTCGTCCCATTACCTGTATCCTCTTTCTCGGATGTCCCTGCTGCTGATGCTGTAGTCCGTGACTTTTCTACAATTTGGGACTCTGTCAAGACGTCCCTTGGACGTGCTTCCCTGCGGATGAAGAGACACGCAGACAAAAGGCATCTGGATCCCCCGTGTTTCTCTCCAGGAGATCTGGTCTGGCTTGCTTCCAAGTACGTCCGATTGAAGCTACCATCATACAAGCTGGGTCCTCGCTACATCGGGCCGTTTAAGGTCATCAGCAAAATAAATGAGGTCTCCTACAAGCTGCAGCTCCCGGCCACGATGAGAATACCCAACTCCTTCCACGTCTCTCTGCTCAAGCCGGTTGTCCTTGGTCCCTTCCCCGCTGCTGCCAGTTCTGCTCCTCCTCCTATTGCTGATGATGACATCTATGCGGTAAGGGATATCGTGGCCATGAAAACCGTACGAGACCGACAGTTCTTCCTGGTGGACTGGGCAGGGTATGGCCCTGAGGATAGGTCCTGGGAACCCCGGGAGAATGTGGGTACTCCTCTGATACGTGCCTTCCTGTCCCGGTTGCGGGGAGGGGGGCGTGGGGGGGGGTACTGTCACGCTCCCCGGGTCCACTGCCTTGCTTCCCGGCTCCCCTGCCTCGCTCCCCGGCTCACCTGCCACGCTCCCCGGCTTCCCTGCCTCGCTCCCCGGCTCCTCTATCAGGCGTCCCCTGCTCCAGCCCCCATCACCTGCGCTCCCCAGGCGGCTCGGTCCCCGCTCCCGGCGCCCGTCGGCAGCTCTGCTCCAGGCCGGCTCCCCTGCCTCCTGTTCACCGCTCCCTGCCCTGGCTTCTGGCACCCGGGCCTCGCGCATGCGCAGTAGGGCGCGCGCGCGGTCATTGACCCTTTCTTAAAGGGCCAGTGTCCTCCAACAGGATATTGAAGGATCAGGTACTGGGTATATAGGGGGATCCTTTCCAAGTGGGCGGGGCCTGTTCTTTGTGTTTTCTAAGCTAGGAGTCAGGTCTCCTTGTGTCTGTGATATACTCACCTATCTCTCTCGTAGAGCCGATCCTGCCTCGCCAACCGGTCCTGACGATACCCGAACCCCGAACGGTGACGGCCTGCCATCCCGTCAGCTCCTGCCATCTCCGATCCCTGTGGTGACCTGTCTTCTCGCTCCATTGGTTCCGGACTCTGCCTGACGACATCTCGGCCTCCGAACCTGAGCTCCGTCACCCGGACTACCATCAGAGACCTCGTGGTCCCAGGGACTTCTTTACTCCACTCCTCTAAACGGACTGTCCTGCTAGTGCTCCGGCTACCGGGCACCTTGCCCTCGGTGAGGTGTTCAGCCCAGTGGATCCACCTCCTGGGTCTGCCCGTCCACCTGGCCCTAACACTATATACTGCCATCCTGGTATGTGCTCCCATTCTGCTATATACCCCATCATGGCATATGGCCGCATCCTGCTATATACCCCATCCTGGCATATGGTCGCATCCTGCTATATACCCCATCTTGGTGTATGGCCGCATCCTGCTATATACCCCCATCCTGCTATATACCCCCATCCTGCTATATACCCTTATCCTGGTATGTGCTCCCATCCTGCTATATACCCCCACCCTGCTTCATACCCCCATCCTGATATATACCCCATCCTGCTATATACCCCCATCCTGCTATATACCCCCATCCTGCTATATACCCCCATCCTGGTATGTGCTCCCATCCTGCTATATACCCCCACCTTGCTATATACCCCCATCCTGCTATATACCCCCATCCTGCTATATACCCCCATCCTGCTATATGCTGTCATCCTGCTATATACCCCTATCCTGCTATATACCCCCACCCTGCTATATACTCCCATCCTGCTCATAATATAACCCCATCCTGCTATATGCCGTCATCTTGCTATATACCCCTATCCTGCTATATTGCCGCATCCTGGGGCACACAAAAAAAAATAAACGTTTATTCTCACCTTTCCTCGCTCCTTGCAGCATCGCTCCTCCTCCCATCAGTGCCAGCAGCAGTGCCGCTTACCTGTGTGGAGCTGGCCACGCTCCCTGCAGCATTGCGATGTCCTCCTGCTTGTGCCGGCTGCGGCTGCGTGTGGACACGTGCGCACAGCGATGACGTCCTTACTGTGAGCACCGCTAGTCTCCACACACAGCCGCGGCCGGCAGACAGCAGGAGATCGCGGTACTGCAGGGATCGTGGCCGGTGAGTGTACTGATTCACTGCACCCCGCGCTGATGATGATGCGTGGGGGGCAGTGAATACAGCAGCACATGTTCACTCCAGGCTGTAGTTGCCAGGGGTGATCATGCGGGCCGGCTGTTTACTATGCGCGCATCCCCGCCCATCACCCCGCCCACTTCTCAGCGCCGGCTTCAGCGCTGAGAGATGGGCGGGAGGATGGACGTGCATATGAAATGAGCGGGCCCATGTGGTCACGGGAAAGATGCTGCAGCCTGCTCATGCCCCCGATGACCCGCTCCACCGCAGCACCCTCATTCCCCGCAGCCCTACATTCAGACTATAAGATGCACCCCCCACTTTCCCCCAACATTTTGGGGAAAAAAAGTGCGTCTTATAGTCCGAAAAATACGGTAACTGCACAAAATGTAGAAATAAACATTTCTGACATGCAAAAACAAAACCCCCAAAAAATAATTGACCAATATAGCCACCTATTTTTATGATGACACTAAACAACCTACTATCCATAGATTCTGTCAGTTGCTTGATCTGTTTACGATCAACATTTCGTGCAGCAGCCACCACAGCCTCCCAGACACTGTTCCGAGAGGTGTACTGTTTTCCCTCCCTGTAGATCTCACATTTTATGGGGGACCACAGGTTCTCTATGGGGTTCAGATCAGGTGAACAATGGGGCCATGTCATTATTTTTTCATCTTTTAGACCTTTACTGGTCAGCCACGCTGTGGAGTAGTTGGATGCATGTGATGGAGCATTGTCCTGCATGAAAATCATGGGTTTTTTTTTTAATGATACCACTGCTTGAAGAAGTTGTCTTCCAGAAACTGGCAGTAGATCTTGGAGTTGAACTTCACTCAATCCTCAACCTGAAAAGGTCCCACAAGTTCATCTTTGAGGATACCAGCCAATACCAGTACCCCACCTCCACCTTGCTGACATCGGAGTGGAGCTCTCTGCCCTTTACTAATCAGCCTCTGGCCCATCCATCTGGCCCATCAAGAGTCACTCTCATTTCATCAGTCCATAAAACCTTTGAAAAATCAGTTTTAAGATATTTCTTGGCCCAGTCTTGACGTTTTATCTTATGTTTCTTGTTCAAAGGTGGTCATTTTTCAGCCTTCCTTACCTTGGCCATGTCCCTGAGTATGGCACGCCTTGTGCTTTTTGATACTCCAGTAACGTTGCAGCTATTAAATATGGCCAAACTGGTGGCAAATGGCATCTTTGCAGCTTCACGCTTGATTTTCCTCAATTCATGGGCACTGGGCAGTTATTTTGCGCCTTTTTTCCCCAACACACTTCTTGCGTCCCTGTTGGCTATTTGCCATTAAACGCTTGATTGTTCACTGTGATCACGCTTCAAAAGTTCGGCAATTTCAAGACTGCCGCATCCCTCTGAAAGGCATCTACCAATTTTGGACTTTTCAGAGCCCGTCAAATCTCTCTTCTGACCCATTTTGCCAAAGGAAAGGAAGTTGCCTAATAATTAAGCACACCTTATATAGGGTGTTGATGTCATAACACCACACCCCTCCTCATTACAGAGATGCACATCACCTGATTTACTTAATTGGTAGTTGGATCTCAAGCCTATACAGTTTGGAGGAGGACAACATGTATAAAAAGTATCATGTGATCAAAATACTCATTTGCCCAATAATTCTGCACACAGTGTACAAATCCTTACTGCACTTTATATTCCCCCATTGTTTACATATTTTTCTTGATTGTCGTTTACTTGCATGTGTGCTGCCCCTGTCGCGGGCGGGGAGGAGGACGCTGCGCTCACCACGCTCGGGTCCGGCTCAGGGTTGCTTCGCTTGCTGCTCGGTGGCTCGAGCGGTGGGCCGGATCCGGGGACTCGAGCGGCGTTCCTCGTCCGTGAGTGAAAAGGGGAATGGTTTTGGGGATTTATTGTCAGTGACGCCACCCATGGTTGTGGTGAGGTTGTGACACCACCGCTGCTCTGGACAGGGGATCCCGGGAGCGATGACGGGGAGCAGCTTAGATGTTGTTTTTCCCCTCCGTGGGTAGGGGGGTGGGTTGTCCCGGGGCCCGGTGAGGGAGGAATGGCAGGTGGGTTACGGGACCTGGTGAGGTGCAGGGTCGCGGGGGCAGCGCGGTGCCGCACGGCACAGTGGTACTCACTCAGCCAATGATGAATGCAAAGTCTCCGGTAAAACAAACGGCTGGATGGACGGGTCCCACTGCCGGCTGCGGTGGTTTTTCTCCCGGTAGGTTGGCGGTGACTGCCTTTCCCTGCACCTGTGTTATGTTCTCGGTTCTGATGGCTTCCCACCGGTAACCCGCTCCCCAGCTTGGATGGATGCTGAGGGAGCCCCTTTTGCCCGCAGGCTCTGGCCCTGGGAACTGTAGCCTTGGCGGTGACTGTATTTCCCTTCATGGTTTGAGCAGTTGCCTTCAATCGGGTCTTGGCTGCTGGGAAACCCCGGAGGTTCCCTTCGCTAACGGATTTGACCGGTTTTACGGCGACTCCAAGCCTGGTCGGGGTCCGTAGGCCCTGCCGAATGGTGCTGGCTTCTCTTCGCTCCCCGGTCCGGTACCGCCGGGCCACCGCCCGTCCCCGGTCCTTACGGTTCACGTCAATCAGCCCCTCCTGCAGACGGTCACCACCGCCTGCCGACCTTGCTGTAGGTGCCCGGGCCATGTACCCGGACACGGTCAGTTTACTCCTCAACTGCCACTTCGCTCCTTCCAGTTCACTCTCCCTAACTGCACTTCCTTCCTTTTCCCGCCTCCAGGACTGTGAACTCCTCGGTGGGTGGGGCCAACCGCCTGGCTCCTCGCAAGTACATTTGAATAGACAGGAGGAAGCAGACTCCTCTGTGAGCTTCCCCTCCTCAGGGCAGATCCCATAAACCTTAAGTACACTGTGCAGCCGTGAAACCCAGTTAGACAGCAGCATGTTCTTTCCATCAAATTTGGGCAGGACATTAAATATAGTGCCAGGGCCGGATTGGGACTATAATTCAGCCCTGGTATTTGGGGGTGCACAAGCCCACGTTTCGCGTGTTGAATGTGTAATATTTTTGTGCACTTGGAGATTGTGTAACATGACCGTATAACATGTAGTCACGGCTGTGTCCAGTATTACAGCTCAGGCCTATTTATTGCTTTTAGTTGCAGGACCGGGTGAAGGCGCTATTTTGCCTTCAGAGCCGGGTCTCGCAGATAATGAAGAAGATGCTGCTCTCCATATAATGCTGCGGTCACATAGCTGATGGGCAGGGATACAAAATCAGATCCCTCTGAACAAATATTGATAACCTATTCTACAGATAGGTGATCAGGGAAGCTGTGGTTGTCATTGGTGATAATTTTGGACACATACCACTTAGGGAATGTGCAATAACATTTTTTAGGGGCAGATCGCACCATGGAAACTACTATGAAAAATACTGGAATGACCATCTGCATCTCCTCGCTGCGCACAGGATCAGGATTTTGAGCATCTTTTACCCACTTCAGATTTCTAAAACCACCAAGTGATTAAAAGAAGTGACCGCTCCATTCTTCTGGTGTTTCCCACTCGGAAAACGATGTGTATTTTACAATGCAAATCAATGGAAAGGCTCGGAAGATGCCGGAATCTACAACTCCCAGCTTGTCCTTAACAATGGTAAGGAGATGCTGGGAGTTGTTGTTATCAGACTGCAGACCATACAGGAACCACAATACTGATAAGACGCAGGCAATATCACAAATAATCTCCCATGCTGTGCCCCTGAATAAATAATTGCTGTGCTTCCTTCACAAAATATCCCCCCCCCACACTGCTCTTATCCAAAATACCTCCTACACTGCCTCTCTTCTTAATATACCCCCACACTGCCTGTTTCCATAATGTCCCCATACACAGCTTCTCTCCATAATGTCCTCTCCACACTGCTCTCTTTATAATAAACCCCCACACTGCCTCTCTCCATAATATCTTCCCATATTGCCCCTTTATTATTATTATTATTATTATTATTATTTATTTATACATTCCCCCCCAAACTGCTCTATTTTAATCCACTCCACCCACACACACACAATACAATGCACCCTTCATTACCCCTACCCCCCCCACACACACAATACAATGCACCCCTATTCCCCCCCACACACACACACACACACAATACAATGCACCCTCCATTACCCCCTCCCCCCACACACACACACACACACAATAAAATGCACCCTCCATTACCCCTCCCCACACACACACACACACACACATAATACAATGCACCCGCCCATCACCCCCAACACACACAAATACAATGCACCCCCCCATCACCCCCTACACACACACACACACACACACAAATACAATGCACCCCCCAATACCCCCTCCCCACATACACACACACAATATAATGCACCCCCCATTACCCCCTCCCCACACACAATACAATGCACCCTCCATTACCCCCTCCCCAGACATAATACAATGCACCCCCATCACCTCCTACACACACAAATTACACTACCCCATCACTACACACTCCTGCCTCCCCCCTCCCTCGGAATACAGTACTCCCCCTCTGCCTGTCACAAAGCTGTGTTCCTTCACAAATGTTCCCCAGTATGTCTCCTCAGACCCTCCCCACTCATCCCCATTAATTAAAGCTTTCATCTTCGGCTCCTCCATGGAGCTCTTACCGCTGCCTGATGCATCCATCCAGTGTGGCGCCCGCATCACTGTGTGACATCAGCAAGGTGCTGATCTCATCACGTTGCTGCACGTCTGGGGCGGGGCCCAGTCCCAGTGCACTGTTCACATGTATTTACGTCTGAAAGACGCAAGTACATTTGAATAGACAGGAGGAAGCTGCAGTCACCGGCACCGCCACCGCCGCGCTCCTCAGCAGTGTGTGCATGCCGAGCACACTGTCACACAGCAGGGCTGACACAGCACAGCATGCTACCTCCTGCTCCTGCTGCATCTAGTGTGCCCGGCATGCACACACTGCAGAGGAGCGCGGCGGTGACTGCAGATACAGTGACACACTACAGGCACCGGCCCAGTACAGGGACCGGCCCATCTGGCATTTGCCAGAATTGCCCTATGGTCAGAACGGGCCTGTATAGTGCCCACCGGGAGGATCCTTGCCGCGTCGGCCATATTAGCTCCAGACGCAACACTTCCCCCATGGCTAACTGCAGCCTCCATTTTGTTAAACGTGACCCTGCTTGCAGCGCCACTTGAAGCGTTGGACCGAGGGCCGTCGCTCTGCAGACCAAGTCACAGGATCAGACAGACTTAAGCGGGCTTTACACGCTACGATATATCTAACGAGATGTCGGCAGGGTCACGTCGTAAGTGACGCACATCCGGCATCGTTAGTGATATCGTAGAGTGTGACAGCTATGAACTAGCAGAAATACTCACCTTCTCATTCATCGTTGACACGTCGCTCATTTTCTAAAAATCGAAGGTCCTGTTGTTCATTGTTCCCAAGGCAGCACACATCGCACCATGTAACACCCCGGGAACGATGAACTGCAGCTTACCTGAGGCCGCCGGCCATGCTGAAGGAAGGAGGTGGGCGGGATGTTTACGTCCCGCTCATCTCTGCCCCTCCTCTTCTATTGGCCGGCCGCTGTGTGACGCCGAACGTCCCTCCCCCTTCAGGAAGAGGATGTTCGCCGCCCACAGCAAGGTCATTTGGAAGTTAAGTACATGTGACGGTGGGTTACAGCATTGTGCGTCACGGGCAAGAAATTGCCCGTGCCGCACAAACGATGGGGGCGGGTGCGATCGCAAATGCGATTGCACGATTAATTGTAACATGTAAAGCAGGCTTTAACTGGTAAACCAAGAAGAAAGTTTATTTATCAGGGTGACAAACGGAAGCTGCAGAGCAGCGGTGGGATAGGGGCAAAAAGGAACAAACGGTCAAAGAGACAACTCCAGATACAATCGGGTATAGTTTAGCTGAGGCGGACAGGCCAGGTCGCCACAACTAGTACAGTAAGCAATACAGGTTCAAATAGCAATACAACGATATGCACATATACAACACTAACCAATCCTACTCTATCCACTAACCTGGCTGGTCACCTTTAAAGGAACTGTGCGGATACCGCACTCTCACTATGGAGGCCTATACTGGTTCCCTCACCGCCGTACCCGGGTACTCACTCACGGCTCCGTCCGAAGGACCGGTCAGCTCTGGGGCTCATCAGTACTGTGGTGTGCACTTCACTCCAGGGGGGCTATGCAGAACTCCTTTCCCCAATTCCACTGGACAGCTGTGCTCATCTGGCAGGGAACTCTGGCAGACCGGAATCCGACTCTCCTATCTCTGCACCCCTCAGCACGTCCTGGAATACACACAGACACAGTGTCCCTTCCTGCTTCTTTTTTTACTTCTCTCCGATCATACCAAGTCAGCTCCAGCATTAGGGGGAGATCTGGGCCATACCATTCTGCTCTGCTTATGAGCCAGTCTCTTAAAGCTACAGCGCAATACAACACAGAAAGTACAGTGAAGCAACATCCTTAGTAGGGGCTGCACTCCCCTACATATTTACTTTGAAAATCCATATTAGAATGGCTGTAATAATTACAATAGGCATTTTAATAGTCACTACACCCGTAAATGAATTCCTACATGGATGTAATTTCCAAAATGTGGTCACTTGAGGGGGATTCTGCGTTTCTGTCACTTAGCGGGTCTGCAAATGGAGTCCACAAGCAATTGTAGGAAAATCTGTGCCCCGAAAGTCAAATAGCGCTCCTTCCCTCCCAAGCCCTGCCATGTGGCCAAACAGTACTGTAAAGTCATATGTGAGGTATTGCCACATTCAGGAGAAATTGTCTCACACATTATGGAGCCATTTTTGTTTACATATTCCCCTTGTTAAAATTGGTAATCTGGAGTTAAAACAACATATTAGTGGTATCCGCTTAGTCAAGCCCCTCCCTCTTTGGGGTAAACACTTTGAGGGGTGCAGTTTTTAGAATGGTGTCACTTTTGGATATTTTCTGTCACATAGGCCTTGCGACGTTACTTCAAATGTGATGTGGTCCCTAAAAATATAGTTTTGTAAATTTTGTTGGACAAATGAGAAATTGCTGCTAAACCTTTAACCTTTTTAACTTTGTAACAAAAAAATATGTTTCAAAAATGGTGCTGATGTAATGTAGACATGTGGGAAATGTTATTTATGAACTACTTTGTGTGACATAACGCTTTGGCTTAACCACATAAAAATTAAAAGTTTGAAAATTGTGAACTTTTAAAATTTTTACCAAATTTCCAATATTTTCAAAAACAAACACAAAAAATATCGTTCTAAATTTACCAGTAACATGAAGTACAATATGTCATGAAAAACAGTCTTAGAATCACTTTATTTCGTTGAACCATTCCAGAGTCATTACCTCGTAAAGTGACATTGGTCAGAATTGAAACAATTTGCCTAATCAGGGAGGTGAAAACAGGCAGGGGCGTGAGGGGGTTAATGAGTTTGGTGCATCTTATCAATGGGGGACACTGCTAGACTCCTCAAGAAATTTATATAGATGAGCACCTTAAACCTCCAGGTAAACTAGGATTGGGCGCATTATATGACAAGGCGACAAAACTTTTATCTTGCCAAAAGCTGACCTTTATGTGTTCATTAAATGATCAATATTTCAGCTTTGCAGCAACTTTATTTTCATAACCTAAACCAAATTTTGGAGGGTTTCAGCTTTCAAAAGAGTAATTTATAAAACCAATGGATGAATTTAAAGTCAGGTCATAAGCTTTTATTTACATAACATGCATAAGCAACAGAACTTCTGTCAGGGAGTGTACACAGAAATGGTGCCTCAACTGTAGCCCCTCAGTATTTTAACCCAATATGATACCTCTTTTTTAGTCCCAATCAAGTGTGATGCCTCTAAAATGTCCTTCACACAGTATTATCCTTTTACAGTGAATTCCCAGTCAATTTTCCCCACCAGCCCTGTTATTTGCCTCTATTAATGGTATGTCACTGTATTAATGTGTCAAATACTGCTGTCAATCTCTGATACTGACATTTAAAGGGAATCTGTCAGCAGGTTTTTGCTACTTCATCTGAGAATAGCATGATGTAAGCTAAGAGACTCTGAATCCAATTATGTATCACTTTGTTTACTGGGTGCAGCAGTTCTGACACAGAGTGTTTCGATTTAGCAATGCAGAAGAGCTCAGAAAGTTAACCCGCCCACACCAGGCTCCCTATGTACAAAGTCTATAGATAGAGAGGTGCTAATCAGAGTAGACATGGTAGGACTGAAGTAGTCTAGTAATGCTAATCCCAGCTGATAAAACCTTCACTATAAGTAAACACCACCACATAGGTTAATAAATGACACATTGTTGAAAAAAACCTGCTGACAGATTCCCTTTCAGACATTCAGTCTTGGTGCATGCTGTTATTCTGGCCCAAAGGGGCCCCACAACGTATTAATGGGGTGCAAATGAGATGCCATGGCAGTCATGGGCCGGCTGGTGGCGTTTTTGCCATGACAGCACTCTAGTGAAGGCAAGCCTGTGGTTGGTCATCATAGGAGACCCTGATTTTTACTACAATAGCAATATAGTAATATAGTAAAAGCATTAACCATTCACTGATGTAAATCCACTATGGAGACTAAAAAATAAAGTGAAAAATACAATATTTAAACATTTGAATTATCCTCTTTTTCCCTACCATTAAAAGTAAGGAAATAAAAATACTAAAAAAACAAACCCATTGATCCTGTGTCAGTAAAAGTCTTATCTATCAAAATATGAAATTAGTAACCTGACCGATAAAAGCTGCAAAGAGAAAAAAATCGAAATGGCAGAATTATGACTGGTCAATAATTTGTTGCAATTTTTATTTGAAAAAAAAACCCCCCACATAAAACAAGCTCTCACTCTGCTCAATTTATACAGAAAATTGAGACACAAGCGAAACATTTTTTCATCAAATTTCAGATTTTGTTTGGACTACTTAACTTAAATAATAAATATGATTCCAATGATCTGTATGACTATACCCATGTAGTATTTATTACATTTTATTTAATAAATTAAAACATTAAATAAAAAGCAAGGATGCAAACCACCATGGGAAACCATAATACAGACCGTATGAATAAATAAATAAATATATCACAGAACAGTATATATTGCACTATTCTAGGTAAAGTGCAGAATTAGTATTGCACTGATAAGTATAGGGTGTCAATATGATATCTAATGGATACAAATAAAGTGCTGTGCTGATAACATATGAAGTTCCTGAGTATGTAAATACTTAAAATAAAATAAATAAAGCAAATTTTATATTAACCCTGTAAGATATAAAGTGCATTTATAGAACAGACAAATAAATATACAAATAAAATGCTGTGTTAATGCTAAGTGTAGTTCGCTCATATAACAATCAGTGTGTATATTACATGTACCTGCTTCTATAGAAGAACCAGATACCAACAAAACTACAGTGAGCTACATATCCACTAATGTAAATTGTTTAAACCACAGAAACCTCCTTAATTTAAATACCTGCATATTGATATTTTCCAGCCTGTGCACGTGTCTGCACCCACCTACGCGCGTTTCGTCTCCTTCATCAGGGGCGTGTGTATCAGATCATAGGGGGCTATTTTATATACATTGTGGCTCAGTGTAAAATGTACTGATTACTGACAGTGTACCGCCCCGCGGGCTCGGCTGTGACCGCCGAGCCGCTCAGATCCGTGCTCGTACTGCGGGTGGTGGCTCGAGCCTCTCACGGACCCGGGGGTCACGTCGCTCTGCAAGGGAGTTGGTGCTACACGCAGGGGTTTCAGTGTTTGGTTTGGGATGACAGTTCGTGATGCCACCCACGGGTTGTGGTGATTATGGAAACCACCGCTGCGGTGAGGGTATGGGACTCCCGGGAGCGATGTAATGGCGCAGCTAGGTGTTGACCCCTCCATGGGAAGGGGATGTTGGTCCCGGGGCCCGGTAGGTGAGGGCCGGGGTGCAGGGTGAAGTGTTGTGGTGCAGTGCGGTGCTGTGCCTGATGGCACTGGTGTACTCACTCTGACACAAGACACTGAAGTCACTGGTAAACCAAACGGAGTGATGAACGGGGCCCGCAGCTGGCTGCAGCTTCTTCCAGGTTAGGTTAGTGATGTCCGCCTTTCTCCTGCACCTCTGCATGTAGATGTTTTGACTCCTGTGCCTAGACACCGGTAGTCCACTCCCCGACTGGTATATGTCGGAGGAGCCCGTTTGCCCTCAGACGCTGGCCTTTTGGGTCTCTATGCCTTGGCGGTGGCTTTACCCGGTATGGTTGAGCTGTTGTCTTCTAAAGGGACTTGTGTGGGGTAGGTCCTTAAGTCCAGCCCGCAATCAGTTGATTCGACTCGGCCCTGTCGGTTCAGGGCTTTGTACTTGGTCTGAGTACCCTGCCTGGTGCTCCGGTATCCAGTTGGCTCCCCGGTTTGGTTCTGGCTGGGCACTACCCTGTCCCGGTCCTTTACGGTTCCACCGGTCGTAATCCCGGTCTCCTGCAGGTGGCTACCACCGTCTGCCTCCTTGCCAATGGCGACTGGGCTCCGACCCAGCCACCGGAGTAGTCTTTGGCAGGCCTGAGCACAGGTCTGCTTCTGGACTCAACCTCCCTCCTTCACTGTCAAAACTACTCTGCTGTCAACTTGAACTTGACTACTTAGGTTCCCGCCTCCAAACCTGTAAACTCATCGGTGGGCGGAGCCAACCACATGGCTCCGCCCCCCTGGTATGGACATCAAACCTGGAGGGTGATGACAAGGGTTTTAGTTTGGCTGGTGTCACCTAACCGGAAGGGGGGTGTGGTGTTGTGTGTGTGACTACCTGGGACGACCTGGATAGTCCAGGGCGTCACAACAGCCTGCCTGGATTTGCATAGTGTGATTAAGCATGCTAGTGTGAATTAATGTGCATATAATGTGTGCATGTGTGCCACAAATAGGTGATAAATGATATATGTATAATGCCTCAAAAATATATTTATATATATACACACACACACACAGTACAGACCAAAGGTTTAGACACCTCTTTTCTTTTAAAGAGTTTTCTTTATTTTCATGACTCTGAAAATTGTAGATTCACATTGAAGTATATATGTATAATGCCCCAAAAATATATTTGTGCATACAGTTAGGTCCAGAAATATTTGTACAGTGACACAAGTTTTGTTATTTTAGCTGTTTACAAAAACATGTTCAGAAATACAATTATATATATAATATGGGCTGAAAGTGCACACTCCCAGCTGCAATATGAGAGTTTTCACATCCAAATCGGACAAAGGGTTTAGGAATCATAGCTCTGTAATGCATAGCCTCCTCTTTTTCAAGGGACCAAAAGTAATTGGACAAGGGACTCTAAGGGCTGCAATTAACTCTGAAGGCGTCTCCCTCGTTAACCTGTAATCAATGAAGTAGTTAAAAGGTCTGGGGTTGATTACAGGTGTGTGGTTTTGCATTTGGAAGCTGTTGCTGTGACCAGACAACATGCGGTCTAAGGAACTCTCAATTGAGGTGAAACAGAACATCCTGAGGCTGAAAAAAAAGAAAAAATCCATCAGAGAGATAGCAGACATGCTTGGAGTAGCAAAATCAACAGTCGGGTACATTCTGAGAAAAAAGGAATTGACTGGTGAGCTTGGGAACTCAAAAAGGCCTGGGCGTCCACGGATGACAACAGTGGTGGATGATTGCCGCATACTTTCTTTGGTGAAGAAGAACCCGTTCACAACATCAACTGAAGTCCAGAACACTCTCAGTGAAGTAGGTGTATCTGTCTCTAAGTCAACAGTAAAGAGAAGACTCCATGAAAGTAAATACAAAGGGTTCACATCTAGATGCAAACCATTCATCAATTCCAAAAATAGACAGGCCAGAGTTAAATTTGCTGAAAAACACCTCATGAAGCCAGCTCAGTTCTGGAAAAGTATTCTATGGACAGATGAGACCAAGATCAACCTGTACCAGAATGATGGGAAGAAAAAAGTTTGGAGAAGAAAGGGAACGGCACATGATCCAAGGCACACCACATCCTCTGTAAAACATGGTGGAGGCAACGTGATGGCATGGGCATGCATGGCTTTCAATGGCACTGGGTCACTTGTGTTTATTGATGACATAACAGCAGACAAGAGTAGCCGGATGAATTCTGAAGTGTACCCGGATATACTTTCAGCCCAGATTCAGCCAAATGCCGCAAAGTTGATTGGACGGCGCTTCATGGTACAGATGGACAATGACCCCAAGCATACAGCCAAAGCTACCCAGGAGTTCATGAGTGCAAAAAAGTGGAACATTCTGCAATGGCCACGCCAATCACCAGATCTTAACCCAATTGAGCATGCATTTCACTTGCTCAAATCCAGACTTAAGACGGAAAGACCCACAAACAAGCAAGACCTGAAGGCTGCGGCTGTAAAGGCCTGGCAAAGCATTAAGAAGGAGGAAACCCAGCGTTTGGTGATGTCCATGGGTTCCAGACTTAAGGCAGTGATTGCTTCCAAAGGATTCGCAACAAAATATTGAAAATAACAATTTTTTTTTGGGTTTGGTTTATTTGTCCAATTACTTTTGACCTCCTAAAATGTGGAGTGTTTGTAAAGAAATGTGTACAATTCCTACAATTTCTATCAGATATTTTTGTTCAAACCTTCAAATTAAACGTTACAATCTGCACTTGAATTCTGTTGTAGAGGTTTCATTTCAAATCCAATGTGGTGGCATGCAGAGCCCAACTCGCCAAAATTGTGTCACTGTCCAAATATTTCTGGACCTAACTGTATATATATATATACACACACACAGTCCAGACCAAATGTTTGGACACCTCTTTTCTTTTAAAGAGTTTTCTTTATTTTCATGACTCTGAAAATTGTAGATTCACATTGAAGGCATCAAAACTATGAATTAACACATGTGGAATGAAATACTTAACAAAAAAGAGTGAAACAACTGAAAATAGGTCTAATATTCTAGGTTCTTCAAAGTAGCCACCTTTTCTTTGATTACTGCTTTGCACACTCTCTTGGCATTCTCTTGATGAGTTCTAGAGGTAGTCACCGGAAATGGTTTTCACTTCACAGGTGTGCCCTGTCAGGTTTAATAAGTGGGATTCCTTGCCTTATAAATGGGGAGGGACCATCAGTTGTGTTGTGCAGAAGTCTGGTGGATACATAGCTGATAGTCCTACTTGTTATGGTTGCTGTGGCTCTGGAGACTATGTCCGGATTTCTTGCTACCGCTCATGTGCAAGCGCTGGAGACTAAGTCCTATCTTGGAGCCATTGCACATGTGCGAGTGACATCATTGCTGACACAAGGTCACATGTCTCTGACACCTTCTAAGCTGATTGGCCACTGGTCATGTGCTTGTGACACGTGGTCACATGTCTCTGACAACTTCTATGCCGATTGGTCGCTGGTCATGTGCTTGTGATGCCTTGCTCGGTGATAGGCCAGCGTGACGTCATTGCTGTCATTCTGGCAGCGGATTGGCTCTGGTGTCCTCCATCTTGGATGAGGCACAGAGTCTATATAAGACCCTGACGCACGCCGCCCGGCGCTCAGTCCTCTTGGTTCATGCATGAGGGTAGACGCCCTGTGCACGTCCCTCTAGGCATCTCTCTGTCTATGTTAGGTGAGCGCTACCGGCAGGGTAGCGTTCTTATACCTTACATCTTCGGCTGCAGTCCGTATCCTTACCTCTTAGTGGAGCGGACATAGGCAGGAGCCTGAGGCACATGGTCCGGCTGGGCCTTGTGATTCTACTCGTAGGTGGACGTTGCCGCTAGGGTAACGTTCCTTATACTGCGTCTGGCAGTTGTTTGTATCCTCGCACACTAGGGGAGCGAACAGAGGTAGGAGCTTTGTGCGGCTTATGCTGCTGTCCGTCTCTTTTGCACCACTAGAAGAGCGAACCTAGGCAGGTGCCATATCTAGTGGTTCGTGTCCTCGCACACTAGTGGAGCGAACGCAGGTAGGAGCTTTGTGCGGCTTACGCTGCTGTCCGTCTCCTGGCACCACTAGAGGAACGGACCTAGGTAGGTGCCATTTCACACTCACTGCTTTTGTCTGAAAAAATGGGAAAACTTTGAAAGTGTACCCCAAGTGAATAACATGAGGGGACTTGTTGCTTCGAAACATATGAACATACCAGTATGAACTAATATACAAGTGAAAAATATAAAATAAATGTGATATGTTTTTAAAGTGATATAGGTTTTATATAATGGGGGGGGTGAAAGGGGACCTTATTAATCCATTGCAACCAGTGCCTAACTCTTGGACTTAATAACATTTATATGTCTTAGCAAAAAACATGTCCACTGCTCCACTACATAGAAAATAATCACTTATAGGGCTCATGTCCACTTGCAATTTTCATGTGCGAGTGCGATCTAATAAAAAATCGGATTGCACCAGTGTTAGTCTATGGTGCAGTGTCCTTTTGCTATTTTTTTCTCGCCTCGAATCGGGCTCTCAGTGCAGTCACAGCATGCTGCGTTTTGCACCGAGTCTCAGCTCACGCACCCCCCACATTGCACTGCACTTGCATTGTTATGTGACTGCAGTGCGGTGCACGCATACACAGACAGCGGAGGAGATGGGGAGAAAGTGCTCCCTCCATCTTCCCCGCTCCTGGGATGCGATTGCTGAGCTCGCAGCAGAGGGTCATTAGCATATCGCTTCTGATGCTCTCTCATCGATAGCGGTACATAAGTGGATATGAGCCCATAGCCGCACTCTGGGATACTCAAAATTTAGTGGATGAAATTAAGGTCCATATTCTTTCTTGTAATTTCTTTTTTGTTTTGTATTTCTGGTATCCTGAAGCCGACCGCAGCTACTTTCTCAGGATCGCAGAGGACCTTCTTCAACATCAAAGACGTCAAAACCATTAAGTACTGTTTATTAAATATGTAACTGATAAACAGAACAAACATAAAAACAATTAAAAACTGGCAAAAACGTAAATGATTTAATACTTTTAAAAAACTCCCTATAAAATCACAAAAATGCAGTAAAACAAAAATTTTCGTTGAGACGTACCGGTGTGACAGTGTTCAGCCGATAAATACATTTATGCTCTACCTGTACCAATTTTCTATGTATATACCTCCCTTCTCCCCCATTGTTACTATATCTATAACTTTTACTTGGAGGAGTTTAGACTCACAGGTATGTCATAGGTTGGGAAGGCATCGACTTCCATGATGAACAGGGAACATCAAGGGTTCGGAAGGGGTTAAAGTCAGAGCCTTGTTCAGCTGCTCTTCTTCTTTTTCTATTTCGTGTTTATGGTTCTGTCTGGTTCATGTCCATGTGTGATGCTCAAGATTCTCCACTTTGTGCCCAAAGCTGTTTCATCTCAGATTTTATGTCCACAAGTTCAGCCATAACAGGACACGGTGCCCGCAGGAGCGTCTATGCAGAAAATGTATCTGATCTCCACATAATATGAGGGTTTATACATTCCCAGATTTACATTCCTTATAGACCAATTCCACCTTCCAATTAAAGGCGTTATCTGAGAGGACAGATTGTATGTAAACCCAAAATCAATCTTCTTAGCCCTTTATCAATTGTAAAATTTAATATCATCACATGGGCATAACTAAAGCCACAGAAAGGGAAATGGCAATTATATAATTCCATAATTTCACAAGATCAGACCCCGATCTGTAAGATTAAGACTTTCCATGGAATGAAGTTCACAATTTTAGAGGACAGGACGTGCTCCTGTCATTTGCTTTATATTTACGCCTCTTGTATGCTGCCATGATACGCTCACATGTGATGAGCCTCAGTGATTAGAGTTGTACTTCTGTTTTCTCTACCACAGTCCAGTTTACTATCACGATGGGACGTGGGGCTCATTCCTCACTTTGCTTTAGGACCCTATGGATGTGAGTTATTCCCAGCATTATCTGTAGGCACAGCTGACCGCCGCTCATATACACTGCTGTGTCATTCTGTGCTCACAAAGTATGGGATGACAAATGATAAGACGATTCCCTCTGCCTGATGTATGTATTGTTACTGAGGCCAGTGTACACCTGACAATGCTCATTTTTCTCCCTTTTTTTCACCATCAGACACAAATCAGAGAGTAATGGGCCATTAGTGGAAGAGAGGAGAAGATCTCTACATACTACAATCCTACACCCAATACAGAGGGAAGATGGAGTAACCGAGCCGATACCAGACCATGTGCACAGGGAGTCACTAACCCAGATGGATTCCATTACCAATATTGTGCATGGTTCTGGTAATTTGCAAGGAAAGTGATGCAGGAAAGCTGAATGTGCACAGAGTAATCATGTCGCGGGCGGAGGAGGGGACGCTGCGCTCTCCCACTGCTCGGGTCCGGCCGCTGCGGCTGCTCGGTGGTGGCTCGAGCGGTGGGCCGGATCCCGGGGACTCGAGCGGCGTTCCTCGCCCGTGAGTGAAAAGGGGGTTGATTGTGGGGATTTATTGTCCGTGACGCCACCCACGGTTGTGGTGATTTAGGTGACACCACCGCTGCTCTGAACGGGGATCCCGGGAGCGGTGACTGGGAGCAGCTGAGTTGTTAGTTCTCCCCTCCGTGGGTAGGGGGTTGGTTGTCCCGGGGCCCGGTGCTGGGGTAGGGATGGATGATGGCAGGCGGGTTGCGGGGCCTGGCGAGGTGCAGGGTTGCAGGGGCAGCGCTGTGCCGCACGGCACGGTGGTACTCACTCAGCCTGAGACGATGACACAGTTCTCCGTAAAACACACGGCTGGAAAGACGGGTCCCATGGACGGCTGCTGTTGCTTTTTCCCCGGCAGGTTGACGGTGACTGCCTTTCCCTGCACCTAAGTACTTCTGACGGTTCCAATGGGTTCCCACCGGTAAACCGCTCCCCGGCTTGGATATGGGCCGGAGGAGCCCCTTTTGCCCGCAGGCGCTGGCCCTGAGAAACTATTGCCCTTGGCGGTGGCGGTGTCTCTCCCACTGGGTTGGACTGTTGCCTTCTGTCGGGACTTGACTGTTTGGAAATTCAGGAGGTCCCCTTCCCTAACGGATTCGGCAAATTCACGGCGACTCCTAGCCTTGCCGGGGTCCGAAAAGCCCCTGCCAATGGTGCTGGCTTCTCCTTGTGTACCGGTCCGGTACCGCCGGGCCACCGCCCATCCACGGTCCTTACGGCAACTCCGATAAGCCACTCCTGCAGATGGTCACCACCATCTGCCAACCTTGCTGTCTCGCCCGGGCCACACACCTGGACGCTGTCAGTCAGTTGCTCTACTACCACACTTTCCTCCTTCCACTTTCACTGTCAAAACTAGACTGTCTGTTTTTCCCGCCTCCAGGACTGTGAACTCCTCGGTGGGTGGGACCAACCGCCTGGCCCACCCCCTGGTGTAAACATCAGCCCCTGGAGGAAGGCAACAAGAGTTTTGTGTTTGGCTTAGATGTGCCTAACTGGGGTGTAGGGTGTGGTGATGTAATTACCTGTGGCCCCTGGCTTGTCCAGGGCGTCACATTCCCCCTTAGCAAAATGCAGACCATCCGCGGGCTGCCCGTCCATCACCGGTTTTATTTTTCTTTTTAACTGTAAAAATATAAAAAACGGTAACACACATACAATTATAATAACTTCTTCCCACATCGGGAGGTACTCTTACTTAAACGGTTTCAAATGGTTTCAACGGTTACGGCTTCCGCTCTCTCCCACCCAAGCAACCTGGCCCTGATGCTGCCCCTAAGCAAACAGGCAGCACCCCTTGACCCCAGTCCTGCACAAGTTGCCCGAGCGGGTTCTGTTCTTTTCAGAGGACCCACGTCCATGGGGAGCCCCTGAAAACCCCAGAGGATTGCCACCGGTTCCGGTGGTGGCTGGGCCCCAGCCTGCTCCACTGCGGGCCCTTCCTCCAATCTGCCTCTCCGGAGGCGGGAACGGTGGAAGCTGCAACAAAACATTATTTACATTCCACTAAGTTTGTGGTTGCCCTGCAAGTTCTCGGGCCTGTTCATAAAGAGTCCTTTATGCAACTTTTTGAATGGTCCCCACGGGGACAAAGGTGCCGGCAGCGACCGGTTTCAAATCACAGCTTCAAATCAGGTAAATGTTCGGTTAATCATTCCTTATCATTTTGCAGAAACTTTCAAAACTTTACAACTGTACTTTTACACTGGTGGTCCCAACGGGGACGGTGACAACGGCATTCCGCTGCCCTTACTCCGAGTCCTCGGCATCACCTGAGGGAGGGGGTGCGGTGCTCGCACGGGCCTCCTGGCTGCCCCTCAGCTTCGCATCCAGCGCAAACCACCCCCTCTCCCCACAGTGCCGGGTGTATTGCACCAGGTCCCCTGGCATCAGGTTGCGGCCTAGGTGCTCTTCTGGCAGGTGAGCATTAACATCCCGCCGGGCTATAAAAACTTCGGCCTCCAGGCCCGGTTCATAAATGAATCCATAGCCCCGGCGGACATCAAACAGCCTCACCTGCCCCTCATACAGCGGGCCCCGGACGCGGAAGGTTGCCTGGCGGAGACTCTCTTTCTCCCGGATCGCACGGGCCACCAACTCCGCCTTCTTCCTCTCCCTCTCCTCGATTTCCAGGCCCAACGGTACCGGCTCCCTATCCCAGTATGGCGCTGCTGCGAGCTCCGGCGCACGGGTCGGACCCCACGAGACCTTTTGGACACTGCCCACTGATGGTGATCTGGGCAGAAGGTCCCGCGGTGACATGGCCTTGGACGCCGCCTTGCAGCGACAACCCGGCGCTACCTCAGCCGAGGTGTGGGGGATGGGCACAGGGGCTTTCCGCTGCTGGGCCTTTTTCACGGAGCGGTCTATCGGCTCCGGCTCGAGGGATCTCTCGGGGGTACCTCCGGTTCAGGCTTCGGGGCTTTCCACGGTAGCTCCTCTGGTCGGCTACGGGCTCCGGCTACAGGTCGGTCCGCCTGGGCGGATATGCGGGTTGTCGCTACCGGTGGCGGTGGTAGCGGGCCTAGTGACAGGGTCACGGCAGCCGGGATGGGTGGCGAGGGAGGCAGCAGGGTGAGAGGGTTTAGACCAGGTCCCGCAGCCCCGATGACCGACCCACTAGGGGTATCGGGGCGTGGGTCACTCACCCTCCCTTCCGCAACTTCCTCCTCCCATCTCCGCACGGTTGCTATGACCTCCGTCATGTCGGTCTCCCACTCCTCCAAGAGGAGCTGCATCTTGACCTGCAGCCTCTGATAGAGCTGCGTGGTCCGGATCTCCACCCACGCCGCTGTTCCAGGCGCAGGGGCTACGGTGCTTCGGGACGGCATGAACATCTTGCTGGCGGCCTCTCCCAGGAACAAGATGGCCGCAGGGTCCTGGCGTCCCTGCCTTTATAGCCGCGCTCACATGCGACCAGCCACCATTTCGTCCCCCTTAGCCTCTTTCCGGCTCCTCCTCTCTCGGGGCGGAATTTTGGCCTTCGCGCCTGTGGCGCCCCTGAGGCTCCCGTCGCCACAGGTCATTGCACCCCATCCAGCGGTGTGATGCCCCATTCTGGGAGAGGAAGAGAGTGAATTCCGGTCCCCTGGTAAATCCACACTACACCCATTGCTAGAAACACACTGGGACCAGGGAAAGTGGCAGAAAACCTCCCATGCTGCATGCTGGGAGGGGCCGTAAGACCCATCCCTGCTCCTATAGGGTAGAACAGAGCAACTGGGGAGGTGGGAGGAGCCACAAGAGTGCAGACACGGAGAGGAAGTTCTAGTTTAGTGAGAGCAGAGTTGGAGAGAGAGTGGGGAAGGAGGAGGAGGCCTGCCGGAGGCAGGCAAGGAGGAGAAGAGAAAGGAAAAAGAGCTCCAAGTCAGTCAGGAGCTAAGAAGAAGAAAGAGAAGCTTCCTGGTGAAGATCCTGGGACTCAGAGGGTCCAGGTGATACCAAGCAGAGAACAGAAGGGGTCCCAGGGCCACGGGTAGCTGTAGAGCTGCGGTGGCCTGTTCCACAAGAACATCGGTGGAGGGATCAAGCTGCAACAGGGGACGGTCCCTAGAAACCGGAGGAGTGCAAAATCATCTCCAAACAGTAAAAACCGAGGCCCAGGGAATGTTGAAAACTCCCCGGGCCACAGCCCACAGCAGTACCTCTAGAAAAGGGATAATCAGCCGACAGGTGACCCCCCAGCCTGGAGGCTGTTGTGGAGGCCAAGCCAGGTTCAACCTACCAAGGCAAGGCTAAGGAAGACAGCAGAAGATAGAGACACTTAAGGGAAGGGTACCGGCTTTTACTCTCAGAATCACCCAGAAACAGCGGAGGTCCCTGATAGTGGCCCCAGCAGTCCAAGGGTCCCTGCAGGACTGTGACAAGAATTGTGAGTAAAGAACTTGAAACTGCACCCTTGAAGTTGCCTCTGTTATTTCATCTGCATAGACACTCACAAGCACCAACTGTGCCCCGGGGCATTGCTCCACCTGTGGGGAGTAGTACTACCATTGCTGCCATATCATCCCCCGGAGGCCTCATACAGCAGTAGTGGCCTATTAGCCGCATACCACAGGTGGCGTCACGAACACAAACTTTATTCATCAAGCCACATATTCTACTGACACCCACCAGGGCCACGGAGCCGGGCCCAGCCACCACTGACTACCACCGGACTAGTCCGGCCCGGCACCGGGTGTCCCATAGCCCTGGGGTGGGCGAGTCACGCCTCCACTACTCGAGGAGACGCTCGAGCGGGAACTTTTCGCGCCAAAGATGGCAGCTTCTGAAATTTTTCGGCCGGACACCTCCGGCGGTAACAAGGCGCACCTCTACCCAACGGCAGAGCGGTAGGATCCTGTTCGTGACGCCAAGTTGTCGCGGGCGGAGGAGGGGACGCTGCGCTCTCCCACTGCTTGGGTCTGGCCGCTGCTGCGGCTGCTCGGTGGTGGCTCGATCGGTGGGCCGGATCCTGGGGACTCGAGCGGAGTTCCTCGCCTGTGAGTGAAAAGGGGGTTGATTGTGGGGATTTATTGTCCGTGACTCCACCCACGGTTGTGGTGATTTAGGTGACACCACCGCTGCTCTGAACGGGGATCCCGGGAGCGGTGACTGGGAGCAGCTGAGTTGTTAGTTCTCCCCTCCGTGGGTAGGGGGTTGGTTGTCCCGGGGCCCGGTGCTGGGGTAGGAATGGATGATGGCAGGCGGGTTGCGGGGCCTCGCGAGGTGCAGGGTCGCAGGGGCAGCGCTGTGCTGCACGGCACGGTGGTACTCACTCAGCCTGAGACGATGACACAGTTCTCGGTAAAACACACGGCTGGAAAGACGGGTCCCACGGACGGCTGTTGTTGCTTTTTCCCCGGCAGGTTGACGGTGACTGCCTTTCCTTGCACCCAAATGAAAAAAGAGAGAGAGGGCGCTCCTGTGTGGGATCTTAATGTACCGAGGTATGTACAATGTGAGGTGCACACTCATCTGATAGTGTTGTACGTCAGGTACAACACTGATAGTGGTATTGAAGGGGGATTGCAAGTTCACCGCTCCTTGTCAGCAGGGATCCAGTCCTCCTGACTCCGCAGGACTCTGCTCACACGATCGGGGTTTCCACGTGCAGTGTGCAGCCGCCGGACCGGCGTCTGATAGCAGCTCCTCCTCCGGGTCGGATGGTCCCGTGATCACAGATTCGGTGATTCCCCAGCCCCTGGTGTTAGATTCAAACGGATAGTACGATCCTGGTTCTGGCTGCAGCAGCCCCGTGAGCTCCCATAGGGAGATAAAGATGCAAGGAAAAAAAAAATGCACGGTTTCGTTGCGCTGCTCAGAAAGGTAGTGATAAGGTTATTGGGATGTATACCAGTGGCATGTAAATAATTAATAAATCTACATCCCAAATAACCTTATCACTACCTTTCTGAGCAGCGCAGCGAAGCCGTGCATTTTTTTTTTCCTTGTTTCCTTGCACCCAAGTACTTCTGACGGTTCCAATGGGTTCCCACCGGTAACCCGCTCCCCGGCTTGGATATGGGCCGGAGAAGCCCCTTTTGCCCGCAGGCGCTGGCCCTGAGAAACTGTTGCCCTTGGCGGTGGCGGTGTCTCTCCCACTGGGTTGGACTGTCGGGACTTGACTGTTTGGAAACCCAGGAGGTCCCCTTCACTAACGGATTCGGCAAATTCACGGCGACTCCTAGCTTTGCCGGGGTCTGAAAAACCCCTGCCAATGGTGCTGGCATCTCCTTGTGTACCGGTCCGGTACCGCCGGGCCACCGCCCGTCCACGGTCCTTACGGCAACTCCGATAAGCCACTCCTGCAGACGGTCACCACCGTCTGCCAACCTTGCTGTCTTGCCCCGGCCACACACCTGGACGCTGTCAGTCAGTTGCTCTACTACCACACTTTCCTCCTTCCACTTTCACTGTCAAAACTAGACTGTCTGTTTTTCCCGCCTCCAGGACTGTGAACTCCTGGGTGGGCGGAACCAACCGCCTGGCCCACCCCCTGGTGTAAACATCAGCCCCTGGAGGAAGACAACAAGGGTTTTGTGTCTGGCTTAGATGTGCCTAACCGGGGTGTAGGGTGTGGTGATGTAATTACCTGTGGCCCCTGGCTTGTCCAGGGCGTCACAATCACAGTATTGAAACTTAGGCAAAAACCGTCTCAAGCAGTAATATAATATATTTCTCTTTTCATTAATAAGAGAAAGTATTAACAAATCTGTCTGATTGCAATTGCAAGCTGGAACCAGCAAGCGTGTTGCCCCCTTTGTCAGTAACATTTTTGAACTATCCTGGTTATTTGCACAGTATATATATAGTATATACTCTGATCTCCCTTCCCCTTTGATATAGTAATATTTTTCATACTTTTTGTTGGAATTGGCGATGATGTGTTGCAAAATTATCTCTAGTCAACTTGAAAGGAGCAGAGCTAGAATGGCCCAAAGGTTAATTTACCCCTTTTTTATTCTTGGTGGGTTTACACCCGAGCCACAGATAGGACGGCCGAGCTGTCACTCACAATACTGACAGCTCAGCACCCCACTGAAGCTGTCATTCGCTCAGTCCAGGACACAGTGAGTGGCAGAATCGTGACACTAGCACTTTTTCTGTTTTACTTACAAATGACTTTATATTATTATATTATATTATTATTCTTTGGCAATGAAAATATATGAAACAGATATTATCTTTGCACCTTTCTGTTTGCGTGACTTCCAAAACACATTTTTATTTGCATATATATTACACATACGATAACGATATGTCGGCGGGGTCACGGAATTTGTGACGCACATCCGGCATCGTTTGACATATCGTAGCGTGTGACACCTCTGAACGACTGTGAACGAGCAAAAATACTCACCTTATCATTGCTCGTTGACACGTCGTTCATTTTCAAAATGTCAGTCCTCCTTCTGTGCACCAGTTGTTCATCGTTCCTGAGGCAGCACACATCACTCCGTGTGACACCCCGGAAACGATGAACACAGCTTACCTGCGTCCTGCCGGCAATACGGAAGGAAGGAGGTGGGCGGGATGTTATGTCCCGCTCATCTCCGCCCCTCCACTTCTATTGGCCGGCCGCTGTGTGATGTCGCTGTGAACGTCCCTCCCCCTTCAGGAAGAGGATTTTCGCCGCCCACAGCGAGGTCGTTAGGGAGGTAAGTTCATGTGACGGGGGTTAACGGCTTTGTGTGCCACAGGCAACTAATTGCCTGTGACACACAAATGACGAGGGCGGGTACGATCGCTCGTGCGATCGCACGATAGATCGTACCGTGTGACGCCGCCTTTATACTAGAAGTACAGGGTGGACCATTTATATAGATACACATAAATAAAATGAAAATGGTTGGTGATATCAACTTCCTCTTTGTGGCTCATTAGTATATGGGAGGGGGGAAACTTTTCCAGATGGGTGGTGACCATGGCGGACATTTTGAAGTTACCATTTTGGATCCTAATTTATTTTGTTCAATGGGAAGAGGGTCATGTAATGCATCAAACTTATTGAGAATTTCACAAGAAAAACAATTCTGTGCTTGGTTTGAATGTAACTTTATTTGTTCATTAGTTATTTACAATTTTATGACCACTTATAACATGTGTTCAAAGTGCTGCCCTTTGTGTTGGATTGTCAATGCAACCCTCTTTTCCCTCTCTTGACACACTGATAGCAACACCGCAGAAGAAATGCTAGCCCAGGCTTCCATTATCCGTTGTTTCAGATGCTGCACATCTTGTATCTTCACAGCATAAACAATTGCCTTCAGATGACCCCAAAAAATAAAAGTCAAAGGGTGTCAGCTTGGGAGACTTTGGTGGCCATTTAACTGACCCATGATGCCCAATAAACCACTTTCCAAGACACTGTTCATGTAGGAACGCTCGGACCTGTGATGGTGCACCATCACATTATGAGTGTTAAGAGTCCATTCAAAGACCATTCAAAGACAGCAACTAGATTATTACACGGGATGATATGAGAGTGGAAAAGTTGGGCTTGTTTAGCTTAGAAAAGACGTATCAGAGAAGATGTGATTTATATGTATGGTCAATACATAGGACTGACACATGACTTATTCTTTCCAAGGACCTTGCATTCCTTATGTGTGGAGGAAAGGTGATTTCAGAAGCTAAATAGGAATGGGTTCTTTACGGTTAGAGCAGTCAGACTATGGAATGCCCAAACGCAAGTCATAGTAATGTCAGATATTATATCAGTATTCAAAAAGGGCCGGATGTTTTTATTACAACAAAAGGCATTGTAAGTAATCTAGAGAAAGAAAATGTATAACTGGTGGAGGAAGGGTGATCTTGATGGAGCGATCTCTTTTTCATTCTATGTAACTATGACTGAAATGGTAAAAAAAATTTCTATATTTAAGGTCAAAACCAATTGTGTCCATGATGGTTGATAGACCATGTTATGTATACTGGATTGGTTGTCGGTTGCTGCGGCCACTGCTGGTTATGAGGTGACGGAATGTTGTGACATCACGGTGACATTATATCAGCAACCGCCGCACGGAACTCCTTTGAGGGTTTGAAGTTAGTGGAGACGAGTATGGCTTATATTAGCTCCTGATTTATGTCCTATTATATCTCTTGTGTCTGTTGCTCCTCATTTCCCTATATGTGTCTGTGATTTTTTATCTATTATCTTTCTATCCATCCATTCTAAAGGGCAGTTACAGGGCTGGTGGGACATGTACTATGCGGGCACCAACAAGCCTCTACTGGGCTAATGCCGCAAATTTAATTTTCACTCTAGAGGGACACAATCTACTCTATCTATCTATTATCTATCTATCTATCTATCTATCTATCTATCTATCTATCTATCTATCTATCTATTCATCTATCTATCTATCCATCTACCTATCTATTCATCTATCTATCTATCTATCTATCTATCTATTCATCTATCTATCTATCCATCTACCTATCTATTCATCTATCTATCTATCTATCTATCTATCTATCATCTATCTATCTATTTATATATCATCTATCTATCTATTCATCTATCTATTATCTATCTATCTATTTATCTATCTATTTATCTATCTATCTATTTATCTATCTATCTATCTATTTATCTATTATCTATCTATCTGTCTATCTATCTATTATCTATCTATCTATCTATCCCTCTATCTATCTATCTATTTATCTATTATCTATCTATCTATCTATCTATTATCTATCTATCTATCTATCTTTCAATCCGTCCAACTCTTTTGCAATGTGTCCATCCATAGATGAGAACAATGCAATGTTATGTATAAATTGGGTATAATTAGGAATATGGAAATAATCGCCTTGAATCTTTATCATCAATTTCAGTATAACTGAACCTTATTTTCGCCTCTTCTTAAATCCTTTATGTTCTGTTCCTTTCTTCTCTATAACTGACTCTTTCTCTCTTTAAGGAAATATCAAAATAGGAATTTGATTTCCTGAAATATAAATACAATTTTTTCTTTATTTCTTATTTTGATATTTTTAGGTTTTTATTGTGAGCGAGAGAGAGTTATTAGTGACAAAAGGTAAGTGCATGTGTATCCCAAATGTACAATTTCACTGATAGACCGGGGCCACTTTCTGGCAGAGAGTCACCTTCTATATCACACATAATCTCCTGCAATGTTCCTTCCCATAGGGGAAACATTTAAAGGGGTGGTCCAGCACCTCAAATGTATTTTCTTACTGTCTATCCTTGCCCCCTAACCAGTTTTGTAATTATCTTTATTACACAATTCTCTACACTATTCTCTATCTAATCCCTAAAGATGTTTTATTTTTATGGCACTTCCTGTGACTTTTCGTTTAAGAAGAGTCTCAAAACGTGACATCACAGGAGGCTGGGGCTGCAGTTACTCCCCTCCTGGAACAAGAGGTCACGAGAAGGCAGCGCTGCAGTTACTAGTTTGTTGTATCGCCGCCACCTCTGAGGACGTCCTGGATCCGTGTTGTTGGGTGCTGTGGGATATGAGTGCACACAGCGCTTAGATGATGCTCCTCTCCCAGATGCAGATGTGTGGCTGGAGCCTCATTTAAATTTTGGGATATTCAGCCATAAGGGAGATTTCATCTTACAATACACCAGAACCTGGGAAATAAAAGATATGCAGTTTTATGTAACACAAAGCTCCTAATACACATTACAATTGGGGTCTCTATTCTATAAGTGCCCCCTACTGATCATAGAACCATCCAGTCACCATTGATGAGCTTCTCTTATCAGCTATGGAGCAGATACAATCAGTTCTCATTGTCTTCTTTACTTCTTATTAGGATGAATAATATATCAGAGGAGGACGAGGACTATCCTGATGACATGTATGTATCATATAATTGGGACTGAATCTCCTATATTCTCCCAGGATATGTCTGCATGGGTTACATTAAGGCTCAATAGTAGAATTTGTCTTACATTTTTATGTGTAATATTATTAATTATTTTTTTCTTTGCCTTTTTTTTAATAGCTGGATAGAGAAAGTGAGAAAGAGGAAGCCAAAATACCGGTATTGATCTTTCTTGTTCTTCTTACCTCATTGATATTGGATAGTATGTGCACCCGGGGGGGATTAATATTAATAACAACATGTTCCCTGTTTTTGTTATGAAGCCACGCCCATATACGAAACACACCCATTTGGATGCCACACTCATCTTGTTAGCCACACCCATTTTCACACACTTTCCTCAACCAACAAAATTCAAGTAACGGCAGCTAAAAGTATCAGCGCTTTCCCCTTCTTACCCCACTGATATCCTCATCTATAGTCTCATTGCCTCCTGCCAAGTACAAGATGTTCCCATCAAACTGTCAGTCACTTCTTAGTATTGTGAATGGTATTAAAGAAGTTTTTCTATAAATTTTCAAAATTACTACTAAAGAAGTTCCGGGCTGCCTCTGACCATTAGTAATCTATGGGGCTTCTGAGAAAGTTCTCAGAACGACGCTCCATAGCAATCGATGGGCGTCGTGGGACATTACTCTTTGGATTACGTCAGAACTTCCAGGATTTATTTTATTAATAAATTGGTGAACAAGAGAGTGTGGGGGAGTGTTTATTAAAATAATCTTTTTTTCCATGTGTCTGTTCTATGTTTATTTTTAACTCTACTCTTGCCGGGTTGGTAATGGGGGTGTCTGCTAAACGCCTCTCCACTACTAACACTAGGACTTGATCACAGCTCACAATTCACACCCCAAACGTATCAAGCCCCATGCGCACTCTGCAGTTTTTGATGCGTTTTTGGTTCAGCTTGTAGTGATCTTTTAGTCATCACAAACTGCATGATTTTCCTTCCCCAGCAAAGTCTATGAGATTTCAGATTTGCTGTGCGCACGTTGCTTTTTTTTGCCTGCATTTTTGTGGTATAGAGAGAAGGGCTGCACACCAGCGACAGTGCAAGGGGAATAAATGTAAAGCAGAAACTGCTGTGTGAATACTGGCATGAAAAATACAATAGCTATATGTGAAAATGAAAATATGACAATGATATCTGCATAACTGCCATGAACTTAAGAATAAAGAGAAATTTAGCTACTGAAATGATCAATACAACAGAGCCCCAACACCTCGTCACGGTATTCTCTTACATTCTCACATATAGCTATTGTATTTTTCATACCAGTATTCACACAGCAGTTTCTGCTTTACATTTATTCCCCTTGCACTGTCACTGGTGTGCAGGCTTCTCTCTATATAGGGAAGTTTTTTGGGGGTTTTGCACCCAGTTCAGACTTAGAATGGTGTCGACGTTATTTTTTAATTGCATTTTTGTGGTGACCAGAAAAATGCAGCATGTCAATTCTTTTTGTGTTTTTCCCTGTGTTTTTCACCCATTGGTTACAAAAAATACATAAAAAATGCATGGTCAAAAAATGCATAAAAAAAGTACCAAAACCGCATGCGTTTTTTTGCCACAATTTGCGGTTTTTTCCCCACAGGGTGCATTTTTATGGTTACAACAAAAGCGCAGCGTGCGGCCATACGCTAGCCCATATTGCCACTCCACCAGTGCAATCTGGAGAGCTGGGCAAAGCACCAGAATTGGCGTATCTAATAGATGTCCCCCATTCTGGGCCTGTATGTCCCTCCTTCTGTACCGTTATGTCACTCTTCTCAGTTTCCATGTTGTCCATCCTGGGTCCTTATGTTCCCCTTCCTGGTTCCTGATGTACTCCATCCTAGTCCCACATGTGGCTTATCCTAGACCCTTGTGTCCGCCATCCTGGGCCACTATGTCCCCCAATCCTGGGCCTATATGTCCCCAATCCTGGACCCTTATGTCCCTCATCTTGGGCTTGTATATCCCCTCATTCTAGGCTCCCATGTCCTCCATCCTGGGCCATTATATTCCCCATCCTAGGCCCGAATGTCCTCATCCAGGATCTTTATATTCTCCATCCTGGGCCATTAAGTCCCTTTCCTGGTCCATTATGTCCTTCATCCTTGTCCTCTAGATGCACATCCTGGGCACATATGTCCTCGATCATGACCCCTATGTTCCTCATCCTGGGCCCTTATGATCCCCATCCTAGGCCTGTATAACTCCCATCCTGTGCCCATATGTTCTCCATCCTGGTCCCCTATGTCCCTCATCCTGGGCCCTTATGACCCCCATCTGAGTCCCTTATGTACCCCTTCCTGATTTCCTATATCCTCCATCCTGGTACCTTATATCCCTCATTTTGGGCACTTATCTTCCCCATCCTAAGCCCTTATTTCCCCCTTCCTGAGCCCCTATGTCCTCTATCTTGGTCTCCTATGTACTCCATCCTAGTCCCACATGTTCCCAATCCTCGACTATGGTGTTCCTCATCATGGGACATTATGTCCCCTATCCTGGGCCCATATGTCCCCCATTCTGGGTTTGTATATCCCCCATCTAAGGCCCCCATGTCCCCCCTTCTGGTACCCCATGTCCTCCATCCTGATCCCTTATGTCCCATGTCCTGGTCCCTCATATTCTCCATTTTGGTCTGTTATGTCCCCAATCCTGGCCATGTATGTCACTTATTCTGGGTCTGTATGTCCCCCTTCCTGGACCCCTATGTTCTCTACCCTGGTCTCATATGTCCCTCATCCTGGGCCTTTAAGTCCCCTTTCCTGGTCCCCTATGTCCTCCCTCCTTGGCCCCTGTGTCCCTCATGCTGAGCCCTTATGACCCCCATTCTAGGAACCTATCCCCTTTCCTGGTCCCCTATGTTTTCCATCGTGGACCGCTATGTCCTTCATCCTGGGCCCTTATGTTTCCCATCCTAGACTCTTAATTCCCCCTTTCTAGTCCCCTATGTCCTCCATCCTGGGACTGTATGTCCATCATCCTGAGTCCATATGTCCCCCCATCCTAGGCCCTTATGTCCCCCATTTTGGGCCTGTATTTCCCCATCCTACGCCCTCATGTCTCCCATCCTGGGCCCATATATTCACCATCCTTGTCCCCTATGTCCCTTATCCTATCCCTTTATATCCCCTATCATGGTCCCCAATGTCCTCCATCCTTGTCTCCTATGTCCCCAATTTTGGCCCCATGTCCTCCATTCTGGGCCCATCTTCTTGCCCCTTATGTCCTCCATCCTTGTCCCCCAAGTCCTCCATCCTGAGTCTGTATTTCCCCAATCCTACGTCCATATGTCCCTTACCTTGGGCCTTTATGTGCCCCATCTTTGGCCTTTATGTCCTCCATCCTGGGTGCAAATGTCCCCCATTCTTGTGCCGTATGTCCCTTATACTGAACCCTTATGTGTCCCATCCTGGTCCCCATATATGCTTCTTTAGGGACCCGTATGTCCCCCATGTCCTCAGCTCTGTTTTTTTTTTGTCTTCAATCCTGGTCCCCTATTTTGCAACATTAAAAATAAAAATTCTTCTTATGTCTTTTCTCATTCACATTTTTGCTCTATGTGCAATGTGGACAAGGCCATGTGTTGGCGATGTGCATGCCAACGTCAGCTGCCGGCCTCTGATAAGCCAGTGGCCATTTTAACTATTGCTTTGCATGAAGCTGGTGCTTGTTTTGCACTGAATCCATTTCAACTGAATGTATTTCCAAGAATGCACATTCAGTTGACACTGGTGGGTCCCCGGTCTTCAGCACTGGATCGGTGCACTGCTTTTTGCTGGTTTTGGCAACTGGCAGTCATTTTAACAACCAGTAAGTACCGGCTGAATCCCCCCCTCTGTAACAATAAGGGGTGGACTACATAGTGATGGCATCATGACATTGCCGCTATCACTTATAGGCATTTATCGATATGAAGGATAACATGTAATTAATAGAGAATTGAGACCACGTTGAATTCGTCATACTGTTGCTCATCCCTTTACATCATAAGATAACAATGAGGTCATGAGTGAAATACAGTAATGCTGTAAATTTACCCTGATTTCTGCACGACCAACTGTTGTCTTGGAGTTCTAGAATAAAGGACATTCATCCAGTGCAGTACAATCTATGAGTGTAGCGCTGTATAGATTCTGGAGGTTATGTCCATGCTGTTATCTGACAGACAGGTTATATAGAGAATATTGTAGAGTCTTCATATGAGCCAAGGTGTTAGTGATTCTAACAAGAGCTGTATGTTCTATTATAGGCGTAATCGTAAAAGATTTCGGAAATGGAAAAGGTCCCGCCGTCCTTCTCTGGAGACAATACCGTAAGTTGGTGTAATAAACAGAAATATTGTAAGAGGGCCCCCAATATAACCTATTTCCAAAATCAATGTATCTATAAGGGCAAATGATGTAATAAGAGTAGGATATTCATGAGGATGTCACACACCACAATGTCACTGAGCCGCCATCAGCAGACACAGGGCCACTCATGTATAAACACTTCTCTGAAGACAGTCTCATTGTGGGCCATCACAGCCAATCAGAATACAGATTGCAGCATTCCAGATTCCTTTAAAATGAGAGAGTTAATCTGATTGGTTGCTGTGAGTAATATGGACGCTATTTCTTAGAGCACTTTTTATGGAGCATGCCTGGGAGTTTTATGAAACCATATACTGTATATATTCCACACACAGTCCACCGTACATGGCAGCGACTGGGGCTATAATTCAGCCCTGGCATTTAAAAGCACACAGGCCCATGCCGTCTCTGTCCTCTTCCACAGATTGGGGTCTTTAATGCTTCAATTACTCTGCCTGTGGGAAATCAAGGATTACTACCACCTATATTTCTAATAATACCGCTATACAAGATTTAATAATATTAATATTGCAATATAACAGACAAGAGAAAACAAAGCCACAGCTGATAATAAAGGGGCACAATTGTAAAAGAAAACCACGAATAGAAAGAACCCCAATAAAAATTAACTTTTAATAATTGTCTGTGAAAGTCAGATGACCAACAAACCCTAGTAGTGAGGGCAGGTGACGAAGACTGCTGAAAATCACAGCAATAATTACATACCCAATAGAAAGGGAATAAACTGACCCTAGAAGACCTATACATATCCCTACCTAGAAATGGAGGGTACCCTAGGTTTGTGGCACCCCCATTCACTGTCGGGAATCCCTACAATTCCCTAATTCACCCTGCACCCCAATGTAAAGTGCCCCAACAATTATTAGAAATAACAATAATACAGGACCAGTAATTACACCCAGACAAGTATAACCTCAACAAGTTATGCCCTTAATAATAAATAGTTACTTATCTGAAAAACGGGGTTCAGACATTAGATACCTTGAATGGTAGTCCCTAGATACACCATTCAAAGTATCTAATTTCTGAACCCCATTTTTTCAGATAAGTAACTATTCATTATTAAAGGGAACCTGTCACCAGGTTTTTCTCTTATGGGTTATGACCCCCATCAGTGAGCCCCTTTTATACAGCACTCAAGAATACTGTATATAAGAGCCGAGGCCTCTCTGTATAATGTAAAAAACAGCTTTATAATACTCACCTAGGGGGCAGTCTTGTCCAATGGGTGTCGCTGGTCTCGGTACGGTGCCTCCTCCATCTTGTGGAGCGTGCTTTCAATCTAAGTCCCCTGGGCCCTGTCTTATCCTCACCTTTCGTCGCCTTCATCCTTTTCCACTGGTGCTTCAGTCGTTCTACTCTAAAAAGTGACCTGCCGGTGACCTGGAGGGCACTCTTTAATGCATCTCTATGGGAGCCTCTTTCTGGCCTCGTTCTGGCTCTCATAGATGCCTGTGATGTAGCTTCTGACTTCCAGCTAGTGAGAAGCTATGGGCACAAGATGGCTCCGTGGACTGGTGTGGCGTCGGTAAAGTATTAAAACGTTGGAAGGTGACTATAAGACGGGGGTAGGGTGGAACCCCGTGCCTCCTTATAATACTAATTGCTTTGTGCCGCCTTTAATAATTCTCCCCATGACCCCTTATAATAATGATCACAGACCTACTTCTAAAAATACAAACACTCCTGTGCATTGTTTTATTAATAATAATAATAATTCCTCCTGTGTTCTTCTTATAATGATAATATTTCCCCAGTGCGTCTTCTTATAACCCCCCTACTGTGCCTCTTTATAGTATTGCAGCACCTACACAGTTATTTGCCAATTTTCCATGGTTCCCATAGAGTATGATGCCCCCCATAGAGAATGATGTTCCCACACTCCTCTGTTGAGGACAATGTGGCAGGACCGTCATACTTTTGGGCGTCCTGAAGATGTCGGTACTGCTAATAGAGTTGCAATTGATGCTGCACACGCCAGGACTGGCCCATCTGGTATTTGACAGAATTACCTGATGGCCAGTCCGGCCCTGAAAGGCAGCCTCCATTATGCTATTGGTTGGTATCTGCAGGATAACAGGGATGACGGATAGAAATGCAGAACTTTTCAGAAAAGTGTATCATATAAATTGAGTAATTATAAGAATGGTAGTTTCTGAGAGTCGTTATATAGAGTCTATGTTATGTGTCTATTAGTGAGGAAGAGGAAGGAGAAGAGGACGGTGAGGAGACAATCCACATGACACCGGCCAGGAAGGAGAACACCAGAATGTAAGTAGAGAGATGGTGAGAATATCATGTACTCGCGACATTCAACATCCGGAGACTCCAGGAAAAAGTTACCCAGAGACACATCTATAGCAGTTGTGTTCAGTCAGGTAACTTCTCCGGAGACTTTCTAAGCATCAATTCTACTAACCAGAGCGGCATTTGTTATTTCAGGTGTCGCGGGCGGAGGGGTTTTGGGAACGCCGCTTGCCTGGGGGATCTCTGGCGCTCGGGTCCGGTGCTTCTGCTTCTCGGTGGCTCGAGCACGGGGCCGGACCCGGGGACTCGAGCAGCGCCTCCTCGCCCACGAGTGAAAAGGGGAGGTGTGGTGGTGGGGTGTCGGTTGTGACGCCACCCACGGGGTTGTGGTGAGGATGGGCACCACCGCTGCTGGTGACGGGGTTTCCCGGGAGCAATGGCAGAGAGCAGCTGAGGTGTTGGCCCCTCCGTGTGTAGGGGCTGTTGTCCCGGGGCCCGGTAGGAGGGAGCGTGCTGCAGGGGATAGGTGCAGGTGCTGATGCGGGGAGGCAGCGTGGATGCGGGGCAGCGTTACTGTGGAGCGATATGCCAGGTGGTACTCCACTGGTGTACTCACTCAGGTAGTCAAGGACCGAGTCTCTGGTAAACCAAACGGCTGGATGGACGGGGCCCGCAGTCGGCTGCGGTGTCTTCACTCCCCGAACGGGTTGATGGTGGCTGTCTTTCCCTACACCTGTGTGTAAGTGTTTGACCCCTATGGATTCCCACGGGTGGTCCGCTCCCCGGCTTGTACGTGTCGGGAGAGCCCGTTTTGCCCACAGGCGCTGGCCCTTGGATCTCTGGCCGTTGGCGGTGGCACTTATCCGGACAGGTTGGGCTGTTGCCTTCTGATGGGACTTGGTTGGGAATGAACCTCTGAGGTCCAGACCGCAATCAGGTAATTTGACCGTTATGGCGGCTTCCGAGCCTAGTCGGGGTCTGAGTACCCTGCCTTGGTGCTTGGCTTTGACCCACTCCCTGGTTCGGTACCGGCGGGCCAACGCCCGACCCTGGTCCTACGGTTCTGCAGACCTCCACCAACTCCTGCAGACGGCCACCACCATCTGCCGACCTTGCTGATGGTGCCTGGGCTTCGACACAGACACACACAGTCTCTCTCTCCCCACTTCTCCACTTCAACTCTCCAAAAACTCAGCTAACTGCCCTTTCCCGCCTCCAGGACTGTGAACTCCTCGGTGGGTGGGGCCAACCGCCTGGCTCCGCCCCACCTGGTGTGGACATCAGACCCTGGAGGGAGGCAACAAGGGTTTTGTTTGACGGGTGTTCCTGACCAGGGAAGGGGGTATGTGTGTATGTGATGTTATTCTGTGACCCCTGGGGTCCAGGGCGTCACACAGGCACTTTGAAAAGTCTGTGAAGATCGCAAGGGAAAGAAGAAAGAGACTGCTGTAAGTAATCCACGACCTTCAATGGTTGAAGTCCTCAGTAATTTTTCACTGTAAGAGGTACTTTACACGCTGCAACATCGCTAGCAATTGCTAGCGTTATCGAGCGCGATAGCACCCGCCCCCGTTGTACGGCCGATATGTGGTGATCGCTGCCGTAGTGAACATTATCACTACGGCAGCGTCACACGCACATACCTGTTCAGCGACGTCGCTGTGACTGCCGAACAATCCCTTCCTCAAGGGGGAGGTGCGTTCGGCATCACCGCGACATCACTAAGCGGCCGGCCAATAGAAGCGAAGGGGCGGAGATGAGCGGGACGTAACATCCCGCCCACTTCCCTCCTTCCTCATTGCCGGCGGCCGCAGGTAAGGTGAAGTTCCTCGTTTCTGCGGTGTCAAACGTAGCGATGTGTGCTGCCGCAGGAACGACGAACAACATCGTACCTGCAGCAGCAACGATAATTGGCAATAGGGGGCATGTCACCGGGGGGGGTCACGTCGTAAGTGATGCACATCCGGCATCGTAAGGTACATTGTAGTGTGTGACAGGTACGTGCGACTGCGATTGAACGAATATCCGTTCATTGCATACACGTCGTTCATTCCTCATGAATTGAACGTGTGGTTGTGCAATGTTCCCGAGGCAGCACACATCGCAGTGTGTGACACCCCGGGAACATTGAACAGATCTTACCTGCGTCTCGCGGCTCCAGCCGCCAATGCGGAAGGAAGGAGGTGGGCGGGATGTTTACGTCCCGCTCAGCTTCGCCCCTCCGCTTCTATTGGCCGGCTGCCGCGTGACGTCGATGTGACGCCGAACGTCCCTCCCACTCCAGGAAGTGGATGTTCGCCGCCCACAGCGAGGTCGTATGGACGGGTAAGTACGTGTGACGGGGGTTAATCGTTTGTGCGGCATGTTCAACAAATTGAACGTGCCACACATACGATGGGGGCGTTGCAAATCGCATACGATATTGTATGCGAAATTGCAATGTGTAAAGCAGGCTTTAGACATAGCTACAAACAGTGGAGTAAGTTTAACATCTGAGGTCCCACACTACCTGTTATACTGATGAATTGATATGTGGTAGAGGGGCTTTTAGCCCCCGATGGCAACAGATCCCGATGTGACTGTGTCGCGGGCGGGGAGGAGGGTGTCAGCACACCGCGCTCACCCCTTCTGCTCGGGTCCGGCAGCTGCTCAGTGGTGGCTCGAGCGGTGGGCCGGATCCCGGGGTTTCTAGAGCGACACTCCTCGCCCGTGAGTGAAAAGGGGGGCTTTGGGATGTTGGGATAATGTCCGTGACGCCACCCACGGTTGTGGTGATGTGTAGCACCACCGCTGCTTAATGCGGGGATCCCGGGGATGGTGATGGGGAGCAGCCAGGTGTTGTGTTGCCCCTCCGTGGGTAGGGGTTGGTGATCCCGGGGCCCGGTGATGGCTTGGGGAGGTGCAGGGCTTGGTGGGCGCAGGGACGCGGGGACAGCGCTGTGCCTTGCGGCACTGTGGTACTCACTCAGCCTGAGACGTGGACACAGTTTGTACGGTAAACCAAACGGCTGGTAGGACGGTCCCACAGACGGCTGCTTTGCTTCCCCGGTAGGTGACGGTAATGTCCCTCTTCCTTGCACCTGTATGTACGGTTGGTTGCGATGGGTCCCCACCGGTAACCCGCTCCCCGGCTTCAAGCTGGGCCGGAGGAGCACTACACTTTGCCCGCAGGCGCTGGCCCTCAGAGACTGGTGCCCTGGCGGTGGCGGTGCCTCTGTTGTATGGGTTGGGCTGTTGCCTTCAATCGGGACTTGGTTGTTGGGGAAATCTACGTCCCCTTCACTGACGGATTCGGCAAATTTGGCGACTCCTAGCCTTGCCGGGGTCCGAGAGGCCCCTGCCCTGGTGCTGACTGTCCTTCGGAACACTGCTCCAGACCACCGGGCACACAGCCAACGGGGTCCTTCCAGGAACTTCCAAACGGTCCCCCTCCGGACAGTCACCGCCGTCGCTGACCTTGCTGTTCTGGCCCTACACAAAGCTGGGCCCTCAGGCTCTGCACACTCTCTGCGCTGTCACCACTTCTTGCTTTCCTCCTTTTCCACTTTTCCTTCCTTCACTTTCACTTCTCTGTTTACTCTAGCCCTCAGCTAGACTGCACTCTTCCCCTGCCTGGGGCTATCTGCCTGGTAACTTCCTGCCTCCAGAGCTGTGAGCTCCTTGGTGGGCGGAGCCAACCGCCTGGCCCACCCCCTGGTGTGCATCATCAGACTCCTGGAGGAAGGCAACAAGGATTTCTGGTTCAGCTTAGGTGTGCCTACCTGGGATGTGGGGTGTGGTGGTGTTGTGACCTGTGACCCCTGGCTTGCCCAGGGCGACACATTCCCCCTTAGCAAAATGCAGACCGTCCGCGGGCTGCCGTCCTACACCGGTTTTATTTTTCTGTAAAAAGGGGATAACAGGGTTAAACAAACATAAATAACATTTTTAATAAATCTTCCCAAGACGGGAGGCACATTTACTTTAAACGTTGCAACGGTTGACGGTTACGGTTTCCGCTCTCTCCCACCCAAGTATCCTGGCCCTGATGCTGCCCCTAAAACCCAGGCAGCACCCCTTTACCCACAGTCCAGCACACGGTACCCGAGCGGGATCTGTCCTTCCCTCCAGAGGGTAGCCACCGGTTCCTTTGGCGGCTGGGCCCTGGCCTGCTCTGCTCAGGGCCCTCCCTCCAACCTGCCTCTCCGGAGGCGGCACTGCGGAAAACGGTAACGGTAACCAACATATTTACAAGCCACGAACGTCTGTGGTTGCCCTGCAAGTTCACGGGCTTGTCCATGGATAGTTCCCATGCATTTTAAACGGTCCCCACGGGGACAACGGTGCCGGCTCCAGCCGGTTGCAAATCACACGGTGAATCAGGTGAACTTCGGATCATTTTTCACTTATCATTCTCATTTTCAGTAGAACTTTCAAACAACAAACAGGTGGTCCCAACGGGGACGGTGCTGCGGGCATCCATTGCCCTACTCTAGTTCCTCTACTAAGGCGGACCCATCCTCTGCCACCAACACATCAAACATGCACTGACATGCCTGCTGCGACAGAGGTACCCGGTACCCATTTCCACCGGTACGCGGAGTATGATAAACCACAGGGTCCCCCACATAGCGGGAACGCTCAATTGCTCCTTCAGCCGCAACAACAGGCCCGGAGCTGGGGCAGGAGTTGTCATTTCTTGTTCCTGCGTCAGGCGGGTTGCCGCCAGCTGCCGCAGCCTCCTGGTCTCCAGCATCCAACACTTCATCCCCATCTGCGGTAACATGGAGCAGCAGAGTAGGCGAGCTTAGGTGGAGGCGCCCCATCAGTGACGGCAAGGGCGATGCATAGGCCGAAACTAGGCCGGGCCCCTCAGCCGCAGCGGCCGGTCCAGGTAGGACATAGGGACGTGGGTCACCAGTCGGTTCTGCTACATCTATTCCCCTTTCGCACATCGGGGCAGTTGTAATCAGCTCCTCCATCTCGTTGGTCCACTGCTCCATCATCCGGAAGATCTGCTCCTGCTGACGCCGGTGGAATTGAATCACCCGGGCCTTCATCCAGGCCACGGTTCCAGGCTCCGGGTCTGGCACAGTCACTGCTGGGACTTCTGGCACCATGCTGTTAAGGGGCCGCGGTTCCGGCGGTTCCCCCGGGTGTACTTCAGGACCGTCTTGGACGTCTGCAGCCGGCTGGTCCGCCGGAGCGGCTGGGCAGGGTATCGCTACCGGTTGGGCTGGTAGCGGGCCTAATGGCGGGGCGGCAGCAACTATCGCGGGTAGCGGGGAGAGAGGCAGGGTGAGCGGAAGCTGGCCGGGCCCCTCAGCTCCAACGGCCGATCCCTCAGGAATACAGGGGCGTGGGTCACTTACCCGCTCCTCCAAATCCTCTTCTGCCTCGCGTCTCCACATAGCAGCCACCACGTCCGCCATGTCGGTCTCCCACTCCTCCAGGAGGAGTTGCATATGAGCCTGCAGACGGTTACTCAGCGGGACGGTCCGGTCCCTCAACCACGTCGCCGTGCTGGGCGCAGGGGCTTCCTCGTTGCGGGTTGGATCTTGCATCTTGGTAACGAGGTTTTTCCAGGAACCCAATATCGCTGCAGAGTCCTGGCGTCCCTGCTCTCACAGCCGCAGCTACATGCGGCCAGCCGCCATCGCGTCCCCCTTAGCTCTTTCCGGCCCCTCCTCTCTCTGGGCGGGGTCTTGGCCTTCGCGCCTCTACTGCTCGAGAAGACGCTCGAGCGGGAACTTTTCGCGCCAAAGATGGCGGCTTCTGAAATTTTTCTGCCGGATACCTCCGGCGGTAACAAGGCGCACCTCTACCAGACGGCAGAGCGGTAAGATCCTGTTCGTGACGCCAAGTTGTCGCGGGCGGGGAGGAGGGTGTCAGCACACCGCGCTCACCCCTTCTGCTCGGGTCCGGCAGCTGCTCAGTGGTGGCTCGAGCGGTGGGCCGGATCCCGGGGTTTCTCGAGCGACACTCCTCGCCCGTGAGTGAAAGGGGGGGCTTTGGGATGTTGGGATAATGTCCGTGACGCCACCCACGGTTGTGGTGATGTGTAGCACCACCGCTGCTTAATGCGGGGATCCCGGGGATGGTGATGGGGAGCAGCCAGGTGTTGTGTTGCCCCTCCGTGGGTAGGGGTTGGTGATCCCGGGGCCCGGTGATGGCTTGGGGAGGTGCAGGGCTTGGTGGGCGCAGGGACGCGGGGACAGCGCTGTGCCTTGCGGCACTGTGGTACTCACTCAGCCTGAGACGTGGACACAGTTTGTACGGTAAACCAAACGGCTGGTAGGACGGTCCCACAGACGGCTGCTTTGCTTCCCCGGTAGGTGACGGTAATGTCCCTCTTCCTTGCACCTGTATGTACGGTTGGTTGCGATGGGTCCCCACCGGTAACCCGCTCCCCGGCTTCAAGCTGGGCCGGAGGAGCACTACACTTTGCCCGCAGGCGCTGGCCCTCAGAGACTGGTGCCCTGGCGGTGGCGGTGCCTCTGTTGTACGGGTTGGGCTGTTGCCTTCAATCGGGACTTGGTTGTTGGGGGAATCTACGTCCCCTTCACTGACGGATTCGGCAAATTTGGCGACTCCTAGCCTTGCCGGGGTCCGAGAGGCCCCTGCCCTGGTGCTGACTGTCCTTCGGAACACTGCTCCAGACCACCGGGCACACAGCCAACGGGGTCCTTCCAGGAACTTCCAAACGGTCCCCCTCCGGACAGTCACCGCCGTCGCTGACCTTGCTGTTCTGGCCCTACACAAAGCTGGGCCCTCAGGCTCTGCACACTCTCTGCGCTGTCACCACTTCTTGCTTTCCTCCTTTTCCACTTTTCCTTCCTTCACTTTCACTTCTCTGTTTACTCTAGCCCTCAGCTAGACTGCACTCTTCCCCTGCCCGGGGCTATCTGCCTGGTAACTTCCTGCCTCCAGAGCTGTGAGCTCCTTGGTGGGCGGAGCCAACCGCCTGGCCCACCCCCTGGTGTGCATCAACAGACTCCTGGAGGAAGGCAACAAGGATTTCTGGTTCAGCTTAGGTGTGCCTACCTGGGATGTGGGGTGTGGTGGTGTTGTGACCTGTGACCCCTGGCTTGCCCAGGGCGACACAACTGCGACCCCTGCACTCCCTATAGCTATGTGTAAATGGTCGTCTCTCCCCGGCCTCCGCGCACTGGTACAATCTCTGCTTTACAAAACCCAAACAAATGACAGCAGAGACACCATAACACTTACATCTTATTCCATCCACACACTATGGAGTCTGGTGCCGGTCGTTTCTTCCTAATTACTCCCTATAGCTGCTCCCCTGAGTTACACTAATTGTCATAGCATTTATTAACGAGACGCTGTATATACATGGGGCTTTCTGTAAGTGTCACTGGCTCTAACAAACGCTACATTTTCATATAGGCCAACGAGAGAAGTAAAGGAAGCCTGGCCGAGCACGGAGTCCATCAGGTAAGTCACTAGGACTGTCACTTCATTTACTGATGCATTTTTTTATGCTTTTTCCCCATTATTTGATGTTTTTTTTGTGCAGATGTGAAGCCGCTTTTTTAAGTGTTTTATAGTACACAAAAGCTTTGATTCTGCAGTAAAAAAGTAACTGCAATTTTTTCCATGCATTTTAGGCTCCATATTGAAGCCTCTAGAGAAAAAAGCACCAAAACCGCACAGTTCAGCGGCGTCTTTAGACGGACACTGGGTGAGGTTTGCAGCATTTATGCTACATGTGAACATGGCCTAAATGTCCAAGCAAAATGGACGTGATTTCATGAATTCTCCCCTGAATGTTCGTCTAAAGACGCCGCTGAACTGTGCGGTTTTGGTGCTTATTTTCTCTATAAGCTTCTAGATGGAGCCTGAAAAAAAGCAGGTAAAATAAAAAAACGCGGAGCGGCGCTGATCTGTCCACTATTCACTATACAAGAGGCCACGTACTTGGGCTCAGCAGCGCCACCTGCTGGAGCTGTGCAGAACTGTGCGCTGTCCTATAGAATTCTAAATTCATCAGAAACATTTCTCCTGCTCATGAATGGTGGATTTAGCTCCACTAGGGTGGGTTCACATTACTCAATTAAGGCATATTTCTCGTTATGTTTTTCCAAAATCACAGCAAAGACCATTACAATAAACGCACCATAATTGCAATGTGTGTACACGCTCTAACCCTCTCTTATAATGGATTATGTTTTTTAGTGCTGAGGAGAAAGAGGATAACATCAAGGAAGATAACATCAGGAAGGATAAAATCAAAGAGGATAACATCAAGGAGGATAACATCAGGGAAGATAACATCAAGGAGGATAAAATCAAGGAGGATAAAATCAAGGAGGATAAAATCAAGGAGGATAACATCAGGGAAGATAACATCAAGGAGGATAAAATCAAGGAGGATAAAATCAGGGAGGATAAAATCAAGGAGGATAACATCAAGGAGGATAACATCAGGCCGTAAGTAAAGAGATAGTGAGATATACAGTATAGGGTGTATACAGATGTGGATGTGTAATGTACTGCATTTTTTATCTGTGTAAGCCCCCTTTAGTTATAGTAATTGTCATAGCATTTATTAACGAGACGCTCTATATACATGGGGCTTTCTGTAAGTGTCACTGGCTCTAACAAAAGCTACATTTCCATATAGGCCAAGAGAAGTAAAGGAAGCCTGGCCGAGCACGGAGTCCATCAGGTAAGTCACTAGAACGGTCATTGCATTTATTGCTGCATTTTTTATGCTTTTCCTCCTTATTTGATGCGTTTTAGGTGCAGATGTGAAGCCGCGTTTTTAACTGTTTTTATAGTACAGAAAAGCTTTGATTCTGCAGTAAAAAAGTAACTGCAGTTTTTTCCATGCCTTTTAGGTTCCACATTGAAGCCTCTAGAAAAAAAAACCACCAAAACCGCACAGTTCAGCGGCGTCTTTAGACGGACACTGGGTGAGGTTTTCATTGAATCACATCCACTTATTCTTGGACGGCTAAACAAAGCAGAATTTTTGTGCAAAAAAACAAGCAGGAAAAAACGCAGCATTTAAGTTACATGTGATCACGGCCTAAATGTCCAAGCAAAGTGGATGTGATTTCATGAATTCCACGTCCGAATGTTCGTCTAAACCTATACGGGCATGTAGGTCATAGGAAGCTGAATAAAATGATACTGTAATATCTCCGATCTGATGTCTTATTATAACAATAATAATAATTTTTCTTTCTATAGCGCCATCATAGTCCACAGCACTTTACATTTCAATCTTATTCCAGAGAAAGCCACGTTTGCTTAATATGTAAATAAGCTCTTAAGATCTTTGGGTTGGACACAGATCTCCCAAAGAATCTACCTGCAGAGCTTAATTTAAATAAAATGGGGTGTTACTGGTGTGAGACATGTAATGACTGACAGTCTGCTCTCCTAAGATATATGTCTTACACTGGTAGCTCCTCCTTTTATTGAAAATAAGCTCTGGATAGAGATCTGTGTCCAGCCCATAGATATTAACAGCTTATTGACATATTAAGAGAAATGTGGACTTTTCTGGAATAAGACATTGGATCGCAGATATCAAGGTATAATTTTTTTCAGCTTCCTATGATGTACTTGCCCATATAGATGACTTAGGAGTGTCGATTCAACTGATAATTTCCCTTTAACTCATTGCATCTATTTAGGAGACACACCATATAGATGATATTTTCTGATATTTTAAGTATCTGTGTTTCAAATCACTGTATCTATTGTTGTCATTTACTTATCAGAATGATAATGTGAAGTGTCTAAATGTCAATTTGTCTGGATTTTTTTTTTAAGACACAAATGTAAATGGTGGATACCTAAATGCTTGAGAAGAAGGAGCAAGAGCAACGACAGAAACATGTAAGTATTTTAACCCCTTTTCCCAGAGGATGTGTCCTTATGTCCTAACTGCTTTCTTCCAGATACAAAATTATGCAATGGTTTTTCCCAGTAGTTACAAGGCCGAAGATCTGTCCTCATGCAGCGAATGTGAAAGTGCTATTTATACAATGAGTTATTACCATAATTTTCATACTATATACTGTATGCGCCCTCACATTGTACTCCTAAATACAGTATGAGCCCCTACATAGCTCATCTATAGAGTATGAGCCCCCACACAGTGTCCTATATACATTATGAACCCCCACATAACTGCTATATACAGTATGAGCCCCCAAATACCTCTACTAGATAGAGTATGAGCCCCAATATAGCCCCAACATAGCCCTCCTATATACAGTATGAGCACCCACATAGCTCTTCAATCTACAATTACACATGTTTTATATATATATATATATATATATATATATATATATATATTAGTATATATAAGGAAAACATATACTCCCCTTGGTCCCGTTTCCCCGCTGCTGAGCTCTGCTTTGGTCTCCGGTGCACTGACTCTCTGCACAGCCGGCACAATGATGTGATATCATCGCCTTTGCTGTCTCAATTGCACTTGGTGATTGGTGGAAGAAGGAGCCGTTGGCTTTGTCCTCCAATGTATTCAGCACTATCTGCATCCTGGGGATGAAGAGAGCGGTGACACTGGGACGCCGGCGGTGGAGAGAATGGTGCCGGCCGCACTTTACCCAGGTCTGATCTATATCATGTGGAGATGTATATGAGACACGTCAGACATTCTCCTCATTGTCTGTGTCGCTATAGGACTAGGATTTGTTCCTCATTATTATTTTACTTGCTATTGACTTGTTATATTTTCTTCTATTTCTCCAGCAGCAAAAAGGACAGCAAAGAGACAGAGAGCCGTCCACAAAAGTAAGGAAACGTTTCCCCCATTGTTGCAAATAACATTTTGTTAGACTGAGGCTCATAATATAATTAGATATATTTGTGGCTTCCCATTATTTCTCTATACTATATTGTATATCTTTAATGGAAGAAACCAATATTTCACTGTCTATCTATTCGCCCCATAGTGAGAGAAAAGCATTTCCCTTTTCAGTTCCCGACTTCTAATCTCACTATCTCTCCCGTCCTTCCTTTTCCATTTAAACACTTTTTACCAATTGTTTGTCTTCCTTTTAGGCTCTTCAGATTATTTTCATGCTGCATCAGCAAAACAATGACAGAGTGAAAAAAGAAAAAACGTAAGTAGTTTTCAAAATATTTATTGAAAGATTTTAAGATTTACAAGTTGTTTTCAGTATCATCTTATCAATGTGTAGTATAAGCCCCTCCTGTATACAGCATGAGTCCCCACATAGCTCCTATACACAGTATGAGCCCTCACATAGCCCCTATATCAGTATGATCCCTTACATAGCCCCTATATACAATATGAGTCCGCCCATTGCTCCATTACACAGTATGAGCCCTCCCATAGCCCCCTATATATAGCATAAACCCCACATATCCCCCTAAACACAGTATGAGCCGTCACATAGCCCCCCATATACAGCTTGAGTCTCCACATAGCCTCCTATATACAGTGTGAGCCCTCACATAATCCCCTATATATAGCATAAACCCCACATAGTCCCCTATACACAGTATGAGCCCTCACATAGTCCCCTATATATCATAAGCCCTACATAGTCCCCTATACACAGTATCAGCCCTCGCAAAGTCCCCTATATATCATAAGCCCCACATATCTCACTATACACAGTATGAGCCCTCACATATCCCCCTATATACAGCTTGAGTCTCCACATAGCCTCCTATACATAGTGTAAGCCCTCACATAGCTCATACATAGGTCCCTATATACAGTATAAGCCCCTGCTTAGCTCCCTATATACAAGCACACATCCCAAACACAAACTAATAAAAACAGAAAACACTACACCTAATCACCTCGCTCTGCTCTGGTCCCCGCGGCTCCTCTTCTGCTTGTGGCTGGTGCAGACATGTTTGTACTGATGCGATGATGTCACAGAAAAGGAGATGGGCTCCCCCGAAACTGCGCTGCCATTCTGTATTGGTGCCAGCAGAACCCCAGGAGAACTCCGCATCTGGAAATGTGCAGCACCCAAAGGCAGCAGAGAAAGCATTGTAATGAAGGTGTTCTGTGGACATGGGCTCCCCACAGAAGCCAGATTGCCCTCATTAAAATCTGCCCATGTGTGTGTGTGTGTGTGTATGTGTGTATTTTATATATATATACACACACACACACAATAGGAAGAAAAAGTACCGGCTCACCCACCTGGAGAACTACCAAAAGGAACGGTGCAGGGATCAGGAAACAGCCAGACCGGGCTGCAGACAATCACTGAACTTGAAGAAGAAAAAAAAAAGCATCCAAGTTCCAATTGAATTAAAAAGTTTTTCTTTATTCAACAAAGATAAAAAAAGGTTTTTCCATAATAATAATAAAATCCAATTTACATGGCAGGGTAGAAAAACTGGAACACGTTTCGGAGTGACAACTCCTTACTCTGGTCTTTGGTT